>NC_136461.1:104387467-105010649 GCF_902686455.1 Sciurus vulgaris
AGCAGCACTACCACAGCATGGAGAGCATCCTGCAGCACCTGGCCTTCTGCATCACCAATAGCATGACCCCCAAGGTACGCTGTTCAGCTGGTGTTCCTGTCAGCCAAATTTGTCACCAAATGTGACAAGTCACAATTTAGGGTATTAGTTGAGTGTCCCTTATCTAAAATACTTGGAACCAGAAACGTTTCATATTTGGGTTTTTTCCTCCAAATTTTGGAAGATTTACATGAGCCTAATGAAATATCTTGAGCATAATACCCAAGTCTAAAAAGGAAAGTCATTTATGCTTCATAAACACCTCATACACATAGCTTAGAGGTAATTTTATGTGATATTTTAAATTATTTTGTGCATGAAGCAGAGTCTCTGTATATTGACCATCAGGCTTGTGGCTTTATGACAGTGCTCAGAAAGTTTTGGGTTTTGGAGCATTATAGGTTTTGAATATTTGGATTAGAGATACTCAGTCTAATCCAGAAGGTAAAAGGAATGATAAGAGACTTCTCTAAAACCCCAAGGGATAAGAATTAGTGATTCTCATTTATTTTATATTACCTCAGTATAATTTTTTTTTAAATATGCCTTTCAAAGGCCTCTAGAGTCTAGAAGAGGAAAGAACTACCCAGAGACAGGCTAGATTGGTGGTCGGGGTACTCTGTGGGTGCTGGAGCTGAATTGACTCATTCTACCCTGGCTCCTCCTCGGCTAGCTATGCAACCTTGGACAAATAGCCACATGGCTCTGTGTCTCAGCTTCCTAACCTGAAAACTGGAGATAATAGTAATAGCTACCTCATTTAGTCACTTGGGGAGCTGAAAGAGTTAATTTATATAAAGTGCTTAAAATACCACCTGTCATGATAAGGACAACAAAATAGCCATTGCTGTTGATCAAAATAATGCCATCACTTTGTTAGGCATTTTGGATATTGTAGAATTCATTTTACTGCATGATCTTTTGGATTATGAATTAATACACTTTTAGAGATAGTAAAGAAACATCCATGTGTCTGATAGAGGGTTGTGGACAAGGAGGCAAAGTAGAGTTAGAGTGTAGTATGTGCCATCTCTTCAGAGAGCAGTGGCTTCCAATTCTGGCCCCACCACCAAATTGGTTTGTGGCTGTGCACAAGTTATTCTACACTTGTGTTCTGTTTTGTAAAATGGGGATGATAATAATAATATCTGCTTCGTAGTGTTGTGTAAGAATAATATTAAGTATGGTGATATATAAATGTTAATCACATGGTACAGAGTGAATGAGCTTGGCATCATGTACATGTAGCATTTGGAAGCTATTTATAATAAAGAGCATATTGCACCATATGAAGATCCTGCTGGTTACATTAGCAGTCGTACAGCCTGTAGGAAAGCAATACTGAAATATTCAGTAAGAAATAAGGTTTTCCATATTCTTAGATTCACTAATTCCTTTTCCCAGAAAAATACTCAGCACAGCACTATCAGATAAGCCATTAGCTCTCCACGTCTGTGAGTTCCACATCCACAAATTCCACTATACATGGAAAATATTCAGGAAAAAAATTGCATCTTTACTGAATACGCACACAGTTTTTTCTTATCATTAGTCCCAGAACAATACAGAATAACAACTATCCAAACAGCACTTACATTGTATTAGATATTGTAAGTAATCTAGTGGTAATTTAAAGAATAAAGAATATAGGAGGGTGTGTGTGACTTACATGCAAATACTATTTCCCTCGACTTGAGCTTACTCTGATTCTGATATCCGAAAAGGACCTGAAACTGGAACCAGTCCTTCAGTGGATACCCTGGAATGACTGTATATAAGAATATACATGAAGGTTTTGTTTTTTTTTGCAAAATAACTTGTAATAACTACAAACTGGAAATAATATAAAAACAGAACAGTGATTTACAAATTATGGTATATCAACTGTTGAAATGTAGGGGAAATTTTTGTTAAGAATATAAAGTTACAAAAAAGCAGAATGCAAAGTACCTACACTGGTTGCAAATGAGGAAAATAAGTCTGCACGTGCAGAGCCTTTGGCTTGAATCCTGTAGAAAAAGCAGTTGTTCTCCTGTTTTCAAGAATTTTTTTTTTTAGTTTCCTGATTGCTTCCTATTTCACTTTTAAAAAGCATACTTCTCTGAATTAAAAATAATAGGTATTCTTGTATGAAAATCTAAACACTCAGGAAAAGTCTAATATAAAAATGGACATTTTCATCCCCCACCTCCAACAGGCCTTTCTGTTCATTTGGTGTATATTCATTCAGGTGGAGGGGTGTGGTGTGCATTTATTTTTAAGGCAGAAATCAAAAACCAGAAATGGGATCATATTCCATGTATATATTTTGAAAAACCTGCTTTTTTCATGTGAAGCTCTTTGATTTTTTTTCCCAGATACCATGATTTGTTTAACTGATTACCTGTTAATGCACATTTGGATTAAGAGGTTCATTAGTCAAAGCCAGAGGCTGCCTGTTCCTGTGAATCAGATTTTATGGGACAGAGCCACGCCCTTTATGTATATGTCTTTGTGGCTGCTCTTGCTCTATCAGCAGAGTTGAGTAGTTAGGACAGAGTGTTGCTGGAAGAGCTGCAAATGTTGACATTTGTAGAGAAGTCTCTACACCCCTGGCCTAACAGTATTGTAGCGAGTCTTTTTTTACATATGTATCTCTGTAAGCATTTCATTTCTGAAGGATAAATTTCTAGTAGAGAAACAGCTGAATCAAAGTTGCAGATTCTGCTAAATTGTCTTCACAGGGGTGTTTTCTTTTCGTATATTTGCCTCTGGCATCTGTGACTTTGTATTTTCCCACATTCTTTGCAGCACAAAGCATTATCATTCTTTTTAATCATTGCCCATCTAAGAGGAGGAAATAGTTTTATTATTTTAGATTTCTTTTGTTATTAATGTGATAGAAAATTTTTCATATTAGTTTTCCATTAATATGAATTCTTCTACAAATTATTGGTAGCATTTCTTTATGATCTAATTATTTAATCATCTCTTTAATTATTATAAATTGCTAGTATCATTTCTTTTTCCTATGATTCATAAGAGGTACTTTTATATTAGAAGTGTAAAAGTAGGCTGGACCCCACTTTCTGCCTTAGGATACCCCACCACAGCCTGGCAGTAGCAGGGAGGTATGGATGGAAGCGAATAGCACTTAAAAAATGGTCCTTGACCTCTGTCTAGGACTAAATAGATATATCCTAATATTTTTCTATATGTATTTCTGCCTACTTCTCACAGATAAGCTAATGTATATACTTGATTTCATATAGATGCCATCGAGCTCCTAGTTCATGCCACACACATTGGAAATTCAAATGTAAAAAGAAAGAAAAGGAAACAGTTCCTGCCCTCCAATACAGTGAAGTCTACTGTGGGAAGGAGACAAGCAAGTCAGCAATAATTGTCCAGAAAGTGAATGTCACATGGAACCATGCCAGTGATTACAGGAGCTTTGAGAAGTGCATGTGAATCCATTGGAGAGGTTAAGGGAAATGGTTTGAGGAGATTTGGAGGACAGGGAGGACTTTTTGAACAACAGTGTTTAGCCGGAGGAATGATACATATGAAGATGGAGTTCAGCCAGAAAACTCAGAGAGCTAGGTTTCTCTGGAGCAAGCGCTCTCGAGAGGGAGGGAGACATTGGTTGGCTATGTGTGCACTCAGTTCAACGTACAATTACCAGTGCTCACACTGATTGTGCTCATTACGTGCCAGGCAGGGCTCTGAGTACTTTCTGAGAGCTAACCCTCCCATTCTGTTAACTCCCCCTGCAGAGAAGGGAAATTACTGGAGGAAGGTCATGCTATCAGTAAGTCATAAAACACACACACTGGTTCATGCTAGAATGTTTGTCTGTTTATTCAGTATAATATTCATATTTATTGAGTACTTCTCTGGACGTGCTATTTTCTCTGACCCAAAGGAATGCTTGGTTTAGTTGGAAGAGGTAGAGGAGTATAAACAATGGGGTCCAGCCCTTTGAGTCACAGTGACTTCCGGGTAACCGTGGATTCCAGCCAGCCCACATTCCCTCACCTTTGTGGGTACCACCACCTCACCCTCTGGTTGGAGTTTGGCAAAGGAGAATGAAGAAGTTCAAGAAATCTTCCCTCCCCAGTAATGACTCAGTTGTGAGGATCTGGTGGGAATTCACTGGGAACAGAGGAGCTCTGGTGTGAGGTCTTTGTGTATTTGGAAAACATATTCCTAAGTGTGCTACTGGCAGGACTTCCCTTGGGTTGCATTTCCTCCCTAACAGTCTTTCTCTCCTTTCAGGCCTTCCTGGAACGATACCTCAGTGCGGGCCCCACCTTGCAGTATGACAAGGAGCGTTGGCTGTCTACACAGTGGAGACTTATTAGTGACGAGGCTGTGACTAACGGATTACGGGATGGAATCGTTTTTGTCCTTAAATGCTTGGACTTCAGCCTCGTAGTCAATGTGAAGAAAATTCCATTCATTGTACTCTCTGAAGAGTTCATAGACCCCAAATCTCACAAATTTGTTCTTCGTCTACAATCTGAGACATCAGTTTAAAAGTTCTATATTTGTGTCTTTATATAAAAAGAAGAATATATAGAGAGATATATATGTCCAGAGGGGTGTCTTTTAAGAAAAAAATTTTTTTATTCTTCATTGATGACTGAAACTGGCAGATGATAGACCAGTATCCTTTGACCATCTGCACTTTATTTGTAAAGAAACAAGGGATGTCCACCCTGACAAAAAGTGACTGGTGGCCCCTGACATTCATAGATGGGACTTCTCAAAAGCCGTCCTCTGGAGTTTCTGTGATGGCTGTAAACCAAAGCGGAGCTGCTGTGTCCTTGGGAGCCTCGCCTTACAACTAGTCCCTGCCTCTTGTCCAGTACCACGCCCCCCCGTTGCTTCTGGTCAACCCCCTCCTGGATTCTAGGGGACCCATCTTTATTCTGTTTCACCAGACACTGCACGTCCACGTGTGTGTGTGTATGTAATTGTCCACGTCACCCACAGGAGTCACGGGCGGTTCTGGAGACACCTGCCTTCATCTTTGTTCTTTGTTGCCTTAGATTCCTCAGAAAAAGGTATATACACACAAAATGTGCACTATCAGGTTACAGCTATTAAGTGATTTACTTTTTTTTTCGAAGAGAAAACCTTCCTGCTGTTTCTGATCCCACTCCTCTGTTAGTTAAACCAGCTAGCCCTTTCCTGTTCCTGGAATCGCCCACCTGGACTTCACTCCATCTGACCCTCCGTAGCTACACACCATGGCCCCATCTGGCAGGCAACCCTGGCCAGTCAAGCTCAGCCCTCCAAAGATCTCCATGTGTGCCTACAGGTTCTTTGCACAGCCTCAGCCCCGCCCCACAGCTTGGTTCCACAGGGGGAGGGATGGCCCACCAGGTAGAACACAAGAAAGCAGACCTGCTGGCATGCCCCTCGAATGCTGAGAAGAAGCTCCACCCCATCCTACCTAGTCCTTCTCCCCACTGATCCATACCAGTCAGGGGAGACTCACTGTGACTCTGGGGTTGGCATGTGCCACTTGGAGCCATCTGATTTCTGAGGGCAATAAATTCTCATGTAGCTCAAACTGCCCTACCAAGGGAGACCAAACAATGCCTACCACTCTGGCAACTACTGCTGGCCAGTCCCTGTGTCTTCTGACCACCATCACTGTGCAACTTATCACCTCAGCCACTTGCTTGGGGCTTGTTTGGTTCCTGATGTATCAATTGTTCATAGTTATTGGTCAGATGGAGAGAAGAAAAGTAGAGGCTGCAGAGCTTGGGGAAAGGGGAATAGGGAGCCAATCTTCTAGTCCAGAATGGTGGCTCTGTGATCTGCTTCTTAAATGCAGCTGGCTTCAGAGGGCTGTCCCCAAGCTGCCTACGCTGGGGTCAGAGGAGCTGTCTTGGCAAAGCTCTGCTGCAGGGGAGTGCCTTCAGGAGCCCCATCTGGACACATTGCAGTGGTCTGTCTTTGCCTCTGTTTGCCCTCCCTTATCTGCAGCAAATCTGTAAAAAGGATTCATTCTTCCTTTCCCCCAATATTTAGGGTGACCAGTTATCTTGTCTCAGTGGAGGATGGCAATGTTAAAATGTATGTCTGAGTACGCACTTGCTGTTCCATGCATTCTGCAAGTGGCATGGTATTTTGCGTGTCCTTTTGTAAAATTAAAATAGGCTTTGGATATCTGTAATACAGCTGTACCTGAAAAAGTGAACATTGTTCTTGATTCAACAGCCTTCAGCTCAAGAAGATGTGTTGAAGAAGGAAGGAGGAGAAACCAGTGGGTGTGTACGATTCAACAGCATGGTTCTGTTTAAGAAAAACACATACCATGTAACCATGGTGCTTTGTTTTTAGTTTTGCCTCTAGGTCCCTTCAAACTGGAAGTTCCTTATGATGTCTTTCTCAGGAAATATTTTGTAGGTAGGATAAGAGAGGGTGAATACATGTGAGACTTTGGCTGTGTAAAGAGAACATCTCAGACCAGCCGCTATGCCATGAATACGGTGCAGTTGGGAAGTGCCATAAACCTATGTACCTAGAGTCAGTAATGATACTGTTCGTTAGCATTTGAAAATACTGTGCTTTTAGCCCTATCTTAAATTACCAGTCTGGAAGGAGTTAAGTTGGATTCATTCACTTTGGCATGTACATTCCCAGCAGGGGGAAGAAAGGTTTAAATTAAGGAATTTATTTTCTCTCTCCTTCTCTCCCCTTCGTCTCCCTCTTCCAGTCTTTGTACAGGAGAATGTCAGACTTTCTGAAATTATTGTTTCTGTTTTAAATTGAATATCGATTTTTTTTTTTACACTAACTTTGTATTGAGTCCTTCTTGAAAGAATAACAAAATCAAATACAGGATCTTATAAAGCCTTTGTACTTTCATCATCTTAATAGCTAGAGTTACTGGTGCAATGGGAACCATGTAAATGGCATTAAAAATGTAAGGTTGCAGAAAGCTACATCACACAATTGAACACAATAAATTTTTATTTCAGTTCTTGGAACCAGTGGGCTGTTCTTTCTAATGGGGCTAAAGGGTGCCCCAAGGCTAGTAAAATGTATGTTTCTATTAGAGGAGATAGGATTTCATTTACCTTAAATGTTTATAGATTTTCTATAACTTTCAACCTAAGTTATTAAAATCTAACATTAAATGTGAAAGAAGAATTTAATGAGGAGTGTAGGTCTCAGAATGCTGGCTTTCCTGGTGGAGTTTTAACCAATCAGGAACTTTTGGTCATAGTATATGCTTTCAAAAATATGACAATTTTTAATAGTCCATGAATTCAATGTTAGATTTTTTAAAAGCCTGCAATCTGGGACTTGGAAGAGAGAAATTTGGGTGGTTATCCGTTCTTTGCACTATCCATTAAGTCAAAATGCATAATCATTTTGCTAAAGTTCATAAAGTAAGCTGTAGAGAAAGTGCTTGCCCACCAATTTTTGGCTGAACTATTATTATCTCCCTTTCTTCCTCTGTCCTTCCCTCTTGAAATCTACAAAGAGGACAAATTCTTAATAGCACACGGTGAGAGGCAGGTGGCCCTGGTGTGTTTGCCTCATTGCTGTTCATTGCTCAGAACTAGGGACTCCTGTTTTGAGACTGGCCTTGCTGGTGTATGTTGGGAGAGGGATGAGGTGCTCACCCTACCCCTCCAGGGCAGTCCATGGTGGCAGTCAGCTCCCTTTTTTGCCACTTGTCTTCTCAAGTGCAAGTATTTACACAACAGCTGTAGCTCTGGGATGCCACCAGCGCCTTGCATGATAGGAACTCATTGCGTGTGTCCCCTCTCCACCATCGCACGAACTGAGTGAGCGTTCCAGACACCCAGGGAAACCAACGAAGTCGTGCCCTTGGTTTACCCTCCTTCTCCTGGGCCCTGCTGAGGAAGGCCCCCTACATGAGGTGTATATCTATGCATGGGTGGGTTTTTTTCTCCGTATATGTGAGCATTTCTCTGAGTAACAGGCAGATGGCATCTGTGCACATAGCCATCTTAACTTCATATTACCTGTGGCAGGTGGGTGTGTGAGTGTGTATATGGCTGAGTGCATGAGGGTGTGTGTGTTGCTATAGATGCCCTGTTTGAGAGATTTCCTAGTAGCTAAATTCTTGCTCTGGGATCCTACAACCTGAAAATAGCAAGAAATGAAGAAAGGTCAAGCTCTATGAGAATTACTTCTCAAACTTCACTACCTTGGAAGCCTTACTTATATTTCTTAATATAACTTACCAAAAGAAAGAAAAAATAACCAGTGGTTGGTCACTAAAAGGAGCACAAAAATATTAGTATATTTATTTAAATAATCCTGCAGCAGAGACCCTGCTAGAATAAAGTTTAAGTATGTCTAGGTAGTGTTTGTGCTTTATGGATCTTGTTACATACAGAAAATAAATCACGACTGTGAATTTACTATGTCAACATGTCATATTCCATTATAAATAAAATGCGGATTGTTCTTAAGCCCATAGTGTAGTTTTTGAATAGTTGGACCCTCCATCAGAACCACTGTTCTCAGCCTTAATATTAGATTTTGGATTGCTTTTAGACAAAACATATGTTGGTCACAGAAGGAATGAAAGTGCACTGACATGAATTTATCAGGTATTATATAGCAGATCCTGCTCTGTAGCCTTGCAATCCCCACATTCTTTTGAGATAGGGATTATTCAGTTTTACAGGTGAGAAAAAGGAAGGTCAGACAGGAAGGGACTTGCCCAAGGACTCATGGCTAGTAGGTGGAATTTCAAAGAGGTGTTTGATACCAGTCCCTCTTGTCCACTGTACCCTGAAGCATGATCTAAGTGGCTTGGCATTTCTGAATGTGGAGGAGGGACCTAGAGACACACCTTGCATCAGAACCTGCAGTGGCACATTGTGTGGGAGGCAGCATCACTTCTTTCAACTGTGGGTTTGCGCTATATAGTCCCTTGGATATTCTCCCTTGTGCTGGCAGAGTTCTTGGGGTAAGTCCATGGAAAAAATTCAAAAAGACCTTTCTTTCTAGAAAGCCTTCCAGGCAGCCAGTGTTGCAGCTACTGCAAGACACAGGAGTGCTGTTAGTCTCAGCAGACACCTGGTGCTTTTGCCTCTCCACCTTCCTCCCCTCCTTGCTGGCTTGGGCAGGATGGGCACCTTGGGCCTTGGGTACACCTGACCTCTTCCTGGTGCAAGGGCACCATCATGCTCAGCCCATGTTGAGAGAGATGCTCTCTGCAGAGCAGTCTGGGAGGTCTGGAGCTGGGGCTCCTGGCATGGTTCCTTGGCATGGGTGTTCTCAGCAAGCAATTTGCATCCCGCTGTTTCCCCACACCTGCCCTCAGGACTTTTGACAAAACAGACATAAAATGGGACTTGGGTGGGGAACTATTTGTAAGTTTTGATTCAGTTGTGCGTAAACCATCATTTTCTGCCCTGCTGTCTGTTTCAGTGGGAGGCAGGAGAGAGGGGGTGGTATGCTTATCCCTCAGCATGGCTTCTCCTGTGGAATTAAGATGAGCTTTCAAAGGGTGGTTAAGAAATAAAAAGCTACTGAATAAAATTAGACTTTAGGACTCTGAGTCCTTTTGGCAAGGTCCTGTCTCATTTCTACTTTGGTAGCCCAGTTTACTTCATCTGTGAAATAAATCACTCTAATGAATTGTTTTAGAGTCTCCCAAGCACAACCGAGATTCCTAAAGCCTGAGGCAGCACAGAGAAGGTTGCTTTCAATATGGCACTACCAGCCTACGAGTTATGTCGCCCTCAGAAACATCAGTGTTTTCTCTTTATCATAGAAGAGACTTTTCTCTTAAGTCTTGGGGACAAATGTAACAAGCCCCTAGGCTATCATCTGAACTGTGTCTTAGGTACTTCTTTTGGCACTGAATTTGTATTTGGATGACAATATTTGAATGCACAGGTGCCTAGATTTATATGTGTTTCTGTTTATCTGAAATTTCACTTGTGGCCGGCAGCTTTCATTTGTGAAGTTGCTCATCCTTTAAGGAGTTTTTAAAACTTAAGTATTCTAGGAAAGATTTATCTGAGAGGACAAGGAACTATTGCTCAGGGAATTTGTTATGGGACCCGGGCATCTGATCTGCAGGTGACAAGTCTAGTTCAACTCATATTGTGGGAGATTTAGACAAATAAACATTCATCACCATTCTAGGGACCAGGAAGAAAGAGGTGGCCATTGCTTTCATGTGCAAGTGCCCCTCAGTTCCAGAAATACAGAAATATTCAGAAATATACAGAAAATAGACGTAAGTATTATATCTTAGTATTTAGGTACTAAGTGTTTAGTACTAAGTACTTAGAATTATGTCTTCATACTTATGTCTTAGTTCTTAAGGGACACATAAGAAAACCTAAACTTTAATGATAACTCCTTATTTTTTGCTGCGCTTACTCTGGGATTTAATTAAATTGCAAGCTCTTCTGGGTCCCCTACATTTTGACATGGTTAACCAGATTTGATTTCTAAGCAGTCATTTATGTACACAACTATTGCACAGAGTGCAGAACACCAGAAAGGGTGATGTGGGACATATACTGACTCCCCAGGGTAGTTAACCACTTTGTGGATGTCACATCTTCAACAATGGTGCTAATCAGAGGACCAGAGAGTCCTGAGCCAGGACTCTCTGAGAAGAGATTGACAACTGCTTTTGTTAGCAGTACTTCATATTTCTAAATTTATACTCCAGCATCAATCCAAAAAGTTTAATGATAAAATCATCTATCTATTTCTGATGGAGCCAACTGCAAAGAAATGTGGTCAGGGACCTTTTGTGTTCTTTACAATTAGTTAGTTCTGTACTTTGTAACCAGGAGGGGTAGTTTTGCAAGCTAGCCTCTACTCAAAGTCACTGGTCACTGTATGTATAAGACAAAGCCTGAGTGGGAGTTGCTGCATTAACTGGGTGGTGGGCTCTATTGAGACATTCCTAAACATGTAAATGAATGAATTATACTACCAGCAGTCATCTACACAAGTCCATTTACTTGCACAAGTTTTACGCTCTGAAACCTCATTGTGTTGTTGGTAGCAGTGTTAGCCTCTGTCATGGTCACAGTGTATCTGGTATCCAAGTTACTTTGTTCCCTTTTGGGTCCTCCAGTGATAGCCCTCCCCCATCTCAATTAACATAAAACATTTTACACATTACACTTTTTATACTGTAAACATGGAAAATAAACTAAAATCCCAAATTGTATATTGTTTCTTTCTTTTGTGAGATTATTTCAACCTAGAAAGTTTTTTTTAAGGGAACATTTTCACTCTTGCATAATTTAAAGAGAACTTGATTTAACAGAAATGGTGACACTTGCCTTCTGCTAAACTCAGATATCCTTTACTTGCATGGAATGTTGATAGCACACGATTATATTCTCATCGGTTGCCATGGACAAAGATCAAAGGAAGCAACTAACTTGAAGATATTCATTATGTAGATTATTGATAAGCTCTTTGGGCCATTGGCCAAGATGTGCACAGTTCATAACTGTACATTCAAACAGTGCTAGAGAAAAGACTGAAGCCTATGCAGATATAACCAAAAGCTCTTCTCCTTTTCTTCCTGGTGTAGCTATAGAATTTGGAGGCATTTCGAGAATCTCAGATGACACACCATCAGATCATGGAAGTGAAGTGAGGAATACCAGGATGGGACCAAATGTAGCACAGAGCCAGAGAAGGCCCCCCAGTAGTAGGGTGCACATGGGCAGGATCCCTGCTGTAGGAGAGATGTGGTGACACCCACTGGAGTCAGTGTTCCTGAAAGTATTCTCTAGCCACACAGGCTCACATGGGCATGGACAATCCAAAATCATAGTTGACTTTTGGGTGTGTACTCTGTGTTCACATCTGAATGTGCTTCTGTGATCTGAGACTTTACAATGTTTCAGGCAAAATGAAGATGCGTTTGCAAGGTGCCTCAAACATTTTTTTCTTTCCTGGCTCTCTGCTCCACTCTTCCATTTACCCCACATTTTTACCTTTGGTCACCTACACATGGTTAGATTTAAGGGTGCATCCATTTAATTATTTTTTTCTTTTGTTTTTATATTTGTTCTTTTTAGATATATATGACAGTAGCATATATTTTGATATATTATATATACATGAGGTATATCTTATTCTAACATCCATTGAAGTTTTGAATGAACAAATGTTCATTCCAATGAGAACATGATAGTATGCTCAATGCTAAAATTACCAGCTTCAATCTAACTGTATATGATTGTTTTGAGGGAATCATTAGGATTTTGTGAGGTCCCAAAATTATCATTAAGAAGTCTAGTCATCGTTGTTCTAAAGAGTTCAGATTGTTAAATTGTCACATGAATTCTGAAAGAGATTGTTAATTCACCTTGCAAGCATTTGAGTCTGTGGATGCATTAAGTAGATGAATTGACGTTTAGATGGCTGTGGTCATTTCATTCCCAGAGAGTGGGACTTGGCACTTCTGCTCTCACCTCCAGTCTGCTTTGCTTCTCCTCATGATGGATATGTTTCTGGAAGACTTTGCTCACTCAGAAAAACAGAAATATCCCACACTAGAAACTTTCTCACTAGACCAAGGAGATTCTCTGTTCCATTTATGTAGCAATTATCGATCCTATGCAAATTGAATAGATGATGGTGTGTGGCCAAAAAATTTTTATGATAAGATTTACCTTCAATAATCACTAGATTGATTTTTGCACATTCTTATCAGGAATAATTGCTGTTAAATTCACTTTGCATTGTGATTAAAGAGTATTTAGACCGATAAGACTTATTAAGTACCCATCAAAACTTAGGCACTAAAGGTGTAACCAAATCAAACTGTCTTTTCACTAAGGTTAATTTCAGACTAACAGGGGAGAAACACATACTGGTGAAAGGTCAATCAACTGTAGATTCCACAAAAGACGGCTGCATAGGATGCAGTGAGGACTCTGGAGGAAATGGCCATCTTGCCTGGGGCATGAATGGAAAAGAGTCATAGAGTAAGATACCCAGGAGTTTGCTGAGGCAGGTCAGACATTCCAACAGACAGAAGGGCATGAACAAAAGACTTGGAGGTTTTAAGCAACCAGGCAGTTTCCACCAACTTCAGATTCTAAGATTAGAGGGCCAGATAGTGGGAGACATCATGAGAGCTGTCACAAGAAGCAACTCACATTGACCTTAGGAGTCCTACAAAGGACACTGACTTTTGCCCATGACAAAGTTAGACCTGACCCCCTACCTTTTGCCAGTAGTGCTAATTTGACTTCTGCTAAAATACCAACTGGGTGCCATAATCCTCAACGAGGTAGTTGGATGCCATAATCCCAAAATGGACACTACGTATGCTCCATGTGCACAGTGGAGGTCACCCCAGCCAGTCCAGGGCTTCTCTAACCCATGAGCCTGGTATCCCCAGACTCAGTGCTACTCAGACTTTGCTCTGCTCCTAGGGAGGAGAGACACTTGGAGGACTTTGAGTTTTACAAGACGTACTTGTATCTCCTCCCCAACCTCACACCCCTCAGCCTAGACTTTACATTTGGCAGTTAAAATGTTTCCATTCAGAGTTTACTATTTGGCCTCTTAGGCTAAAAAAATAGTTTTAAAACATCTATCAGGATGGCATAGCATATCAGGAATAGAGAGCCATCAAAGAATTTCAAGCATGGGCATGACATGACCAATTTTCTGTTGTGGAATGATAATTGATTTCAATCTGGATTGGAGCTGAGAGGACAATCTGAAAGTCGAAGTAATCCAGATGAGAGGGGGGGAAAAAAGCCCTGTCAATGTAGAAATGGTGGGGAAAGAGAAGATTGCAGGGCTTGCTCCTGGTTATTGCAGGAGCCAGAGGAACTGAAGGGCTCTAGGGCGTCTGGCTTGAACACTGTCAGAGGAGGATGCCCCTTCCCACCACCTGCATTACAAGGATGGACCTTTTCCAAAATGCTGCTGGGCTTTTTTCCAGCCCTGATTGCTATCCTGGTTACTAGGTAACACTTGTTCATGTTTCTTAAGAGTAAAGTTCCTGTATGGGGGTCCAACCTTTTGCTCCTCCCTCTCCACTGAGAGGCAATGGCCTGCATCTTTTCTGCACATTAGATACCCTTTGCAAGCTCACTTGGGGGCAGGAAACTGGGAAACCCATTTTCCTAAACTCTAGTCTCCTAAGTGCTGCTTTTCCATAAGAACAGTGATATTTTGGAATGTGTTCACTTTTTTACCTAATTTTTCAATTGGTTGATATCTTAGGAAAAGAGCTACCTTTTAAGGGAATCCATTTAGAGTCCCAAAGCTTTGTTGATCCCAGGTACCCAAGGGATGCACAGAGAAAGCTAGACAGGGGCAGTGGACTGAGAGCTTGGAACTAAGGAGAGGCCAGGCCACAGAGAGAGGAGGCGAGAAAGCCACAGGTGGGACAAGATGACTCGGAGTGGGAGGAGTGCTGGTCCCCAATCCTGGCTTGTGTCAGTCTCCAATGACTATGGAGATGGTCAGTTTCCAGCTCTGGAGAGGGCATAGCTGTGTTCTGGGCTAGTGACAAGTTTCCGTGTCTTCTAAAATAAACTCAAGTGTTATCCTAATGCTCACTGAGCAGAGCTGAGAAACCCTGTTGGAAATGTTAGGTTTTCAGTCTCAGGAATCAGCATTTAAAAGGAATCTGGATTATCAGGGTCTGTGGAACAAAAGTCGTTTGATAATGACCTATGATGAGTGATATTAACAGGATGGGATTCCCAAGGGCCTGAATGGGACACAACCTTGTTACAGAAGACACAAGTTCATTTCAAGTTCTGGAATTTTTTTTTTAACAGAAATACATTGAAAATATTTATCCTGGATAACACAATGAATCTTATTTCTTTTTTTCTTTTTCCAACAGGATAGCCAGATCTTGTGTTTCTAATTAGCCCACATTTCAAATATTATTTAAGTTGATTATGGCCTCAGAATGAAAGGAAAAGGGGCATTTGGTTCTAGCAATAAAGGGGATTATGGGAAATTCACTGAATCCACCTTTGGACAGTATCTGAGAAAAATAATCAATTCTTTGATCCTTAATTTAAGGAGGTAATTAAATTTAAATCCTTATAAGTACAAAAATGGAGTTACATTTATACTCCTTCAAAGTGTTTGTGTGAGCATGGGAAATTACTTGAGTCCTCGGTCTTAGTTTCCTCATCTGTAAAATGAGAACAATAGCAAGATGCATCTCTTAAGCCTATGTGAAGATTAAATGAGATAACACATGTGAAGTACTTAAAGTACTCTGGGTACATAAATGTTTCATGAATGTAGCCTAAAAAGTTTAGACCAAATGGCATTAGGACTTACAGAAAGGACCGGCATTAACTCTAATAGCATTAGATTAATGCTATTTAGTCTAATGTGGGAGTCTAACGTGGGAGTACCATATCAAGATTTTAACTTAATGCATATTTTCAGGCCTCTGAGAACAAGGAAATTTTCTCTAGCTGAGAAGTAGAGACCACTTTTGCAATGGGCCACACTCCTTGGCTGCATGAAAGATTAGCATTAGAGACTGCTTTATTCCTTCTCCAAGAGCTTGTTGAAGGTATGAGTGGGCCTGGGTGGATAGCAACACAGTGTAGCCTGAAGAGCATCTCCCTCCTTTCATGAAAGGAGAATAAATAGCAAGGTCTGGTGTTATGGACCCAATTGTGTGTTCCCCAAATTTATGTTGAATCCATAACTCTCAATTTGACTATATGGGGGCTTTAAGGAGGGAATCAAAGGTAAATTCACAGGGGTGGGGACCAATCTGATAGGACAGTTATCCTCATGAGAAGAGGAAGAGACACAAGAACTTGCTTGTGTGCCCTATCTCTGTCTCTGTCTCTATATGGAGGAAAGGCCTTGCAAGGATATAGTGAGATGCCAGGAAGAGAGTCCTCCCCAGGAACCAACCCTGCTGGCAACTTCATCTTGGACTTCTGATATCTAGAACTGTGAGAAAATTTTCTGTTGCTTTAGCCACCCAATCTGTGGTATTCTGTTATAGCAGCCCAAGCTGCCTAATACACCCTGTAAGTGCCATTATCCAGTAGTGCTGGGGAATTATAGCTATTCTGGTTAATCAATTATTCATGTATTAACTCAATAAATGAGCCACTTTTTGGTGATAAGCAAAGTTTTAAATACTAGAGATTTGAAGATAAATAAATTTCTTACTTCTAGGGAGCCTGCAATTTAGTGAAGGGACAGATGAGCAAGTATTTAAATGATAAAGGCCATGATGGAGAGTATACACAAAATGCCATGGAAGCAAAGGGGAACAGGGTGCACAGACAATGGTAGAGATGGCCAAGCTGGGACTCCAGGAGGAGGAGGAGAAGTCGTTTCAGATGGACAGTAATAACTACAGGTTGTGTTGTGTTGAGTTTGAAGTGGGTGAAGGGCATTCAAACCAAGGTGATCAGAGACAGTTGAATATGTGGATCTAAAACTAGGGCAAGAAAGGAGTCAAGGTTAGAGAGCCATATTTGACAGTATTAGTACACAGGTGGTAGTTGATGTGCAAGGATGATACTGCCTTGGAAGAGTGGACAGAGTTGAGAGACCGTGAAAAACACCAACATTTGAAGGGCAGGCCAAGGGAGAGGGGCCAGAAGAAAGCAGAGAAGGGATAGAAAGGTAGGACTGGACCTGAATGAAAATGAACAGGATCAGAACACCCAAGGTAGGATTTTTCAAAATAGTCTCAGCATTTTCAAAATCTGAATTTAATGCAGAGTTAGTTAGCGACTATTCCACAAAAGGATGTCCCTAATTTCAAAAAATTTGCACAGATTGCAAATATTTGTTAACAGATTGAGAAAATAAACAAGAAGTTTTACTGCACACTTAATACTAAAATTAATCAAGCACAATGTAACTTTTAGGCAATTCAGAAGGCACTTTGGGTTTTTCTCCCCCTATGGCCTCAGGGCATCATTATGAACTCCAATTATTGTTGCCCTGGTCAACCGTGGGAGAGCTGATAAATGGAGAGTTAATTGACCACTGGATAAAGCAACCTTTACGTGGGAAGGCTCACTAGCAGCACAGAGAAGGCGTATTCCAGCTCAGGCTAAGGAGCCAGCTGATCCATGCAGAGACATGAGCCCTCCCCAATAGAAAAATAAAAAAAAAAACATCTAAGCCTTCAGTCTCTTCCCCTTTCCCCCACTACTGATGAATATGAGGGACTTGTCACCTGGTAGGAAGATCAGAGAGCAAATCAACCTCCCATCCCAGCCTCCTAATACCCTAGAAATGACAGTGACACCTTAACAGAAGTTCCAAGGTCTCTCAATAGCCATCCAAGGGCTCAGGTCAAAGTCCACTGATGTTCTAGGTCTGGGGGCTGAATTGATAAATAGTATGTCCTCCCTGGGCTCTGATGACAAGGTCACCCCATGCTTGTGAATTAGCAAACTGTCAGCTCTGTTACTGGCATAGTCAAAGGTGACAAGTGAACTTGAGTAGAGGTCTTAGGAGATGGTTCTCCCCAGAGTGTCAGATTCAGGCACAGCTAGGACCCTGGATGGTCTAGCAAAGAACAAGAACTGTTCTGTGACAGTCAGGACAAGTCAACACGGGAACATGCCTCTCCTGTCCCTGCTGAGTGGGACTGCTGGATTTGAAAAGGCATCTGCTGAACTATACGGCTCCTGATGAGAAGGGGGTGGGAGACATTGTTGGAAAAAGGAACGGAGCTGGCTGGGCGTGAGGCAGGGCTGCTGGCTGCCACGCCGGCCATCTGTATGGTGGGAGGTGGCTGGGATCTTGTCTTCATCAGAACCATTTGGAGTCGGAGTTATTCATCATCATCATCACTGTCATCATTCTCCTCTTCATCAGAATCCTCATCTTCATCCTCATCATCATCCTCATCATTGTTGTTATCATCGTCATCATCTTCGTCTTCATTGTCATCATCTTCAGTGTTGATCTTTCCAGAAAGCACATCCTCAATCCAGTCTTCCAGCTCCTCCGCTGTGGGCAGGTCATCATCGTCTGGAATCTCCATCCAGACACTGTCAGCCTGCAGCAAGGGACACATGAACCAGTGAGCAGATGCATGAAGGCGGGGTCAGACTAAAGGGTTCCAAGTAGCTGTGTGGAGTCACCCACCAGGTCTCTTACACCTATCACGAATGTGTACACATTGTTAAAGGCCAAGTTGCAGAATGGTATGTGTAGTGTCCTGTTTGTATAACATAAAACAAAATGTGCATCCCACTGCCCAATGGCTATCCATGTATGTGAAATCTCTGGTAGGATACTCATGCAACAACCAGCAGGCATGGGAGTGTGTGCTTGTATTCCCAGTTCCTGGCAGGGTGAAGGTGGGGACTGAGGCAGGAGGATGGCAAGTTCAAAGTCGACCTCAGCAACTTAGCACAGCCCTAAGCAACTTAGCAAGACCCTGTTTTAAAATAAAAAATAAAAAGGCCTGGGGATATAGCTCAGTGGTAAAGCACCCCTGGGTTCAATCCCTAGTACTGCAAAAACAAAACAAAATAAAGCACAAAACAAACAAACAAAACAAAAAAGAAACAACAAAAAAAAAAAAAACCAATGCAACAAGCACCAATGATTTGTCAAGGAATGGGACTAGGGGTAAAGTTAGGGCAGTGAGGAAAAAAAGGCCCTTTCCTTTTCATTTATATCCTACGATTTTATTTGAAGTTGTTTTAACTTGAGCATATTTTTACTTATTTGTTTACATTTTGGTATTGGGGATTGAACCCAGGAGTGTTTTTACCACTGAGCTACATCCCCAGCTCCTTTTATTTTTTTATTTTGAGAAAGGGTCTCACTAAGTTGCTGAATCTAGTATCCAACTTGCAATCCCTCTGCCTCAGCCTCCCAAGTCTCTGGAATTACAGATATGCACCACCAAGCCCAGAAAGCACATTTTAAAAATTATTTATTATTATTATTAATTTTAAAAGTAGTTTATGAAGTGAATGAACACTCACCAATAGGGCAAAAGGACATTGCTAATGATCCCTGTTCACAAGATTATCAACCTCAATTAACTTTGGTTCCAATGTGTGATCTGTGATCATCCTTTCTGCCCACCGTTTGCCTGGTTGTATCTGTCCTCACTTGTTTGTTATGGTGGAATTGCATCAAAATCTGGACTGACGTCTGAAATTCCTTCACACTCTGCCCGTTCAGCTCCCTGGTTCTTCCCACCCTCAGCTCACCAGCACCTGAATTGTGAGGGGACCACCTTAACTGTGCATGGTTTTCTTCCTTCTCTTCATGACCTGGTCTCCCAACTGTGGGGTGTTGCCTGCATGAGCTTCTAGACCACAGTTGCCCCTTTGCTGAGTGTGCAATAACAGCTCCAGGTGTGGGTTTCCTTATATGAAGAGACCTTGCTGTTTGGCTGTGGGAGGGGGATACAAAAGAATTTTTTGGGTGGAAGGTTGTAGATTGATGAGTTGGATCAAGCTGGTCCCAAGCAAGAGAACGTACCCAAGGAGGAACCATAGCTTAGGACTGGTTCAGAGACCAGGCTTGGGCCACACCGGAAAGTTTCCTAAGCTCAGGCAGGGCCAAGGGTTCTGCCCATCTCTGAAGGAGCTGATGATCTCACAGTCTGGGCCTCAGAGCAGCAAACCATGCAGCCTGAGGGCGCCTGAGCAAACCTTCACAGGGTATACTCACGTCTGTCACATTCACCACCCCAATCTGTGGCTTGAACAGATCAATCTTGAAAGTTTTCTCCCAGTAAGCAACAAGCTGTAACAGCAAAAAATCAGATTACACAGCAGGCAGAGGGAAATCCCTGTTAAAGCCACTTTTTGTGGCTGGACTCACCTGCCATCCTACCATAGTAACTGGGTCACCATTGGTTAAAGGTCTTCCACACAGCTGTGGGCACTTAGGAAATTGAAGACTTGGCTCCAGCCCTCAGGCACTTTAAATAAGCATTTAATAAAAGATGTCATAGCATGAACTATGAAAACATATAATATAAAAGCTTCTACAGCTGTAAGGAAGAAAATTACAGAGATGGTCCAACATTGATTCCCAAATTACTTGTGGCTCTTTTATAGTTCAAGGGTGATGAAAGAGCCATTTCCTTCCATCTCTCTTTTACTGTCCCATTTGAAAAATCCCTTATCTTGTGCCATTCTGCTATAGGAAATGGCTGGGAAAGCAGTGATCTACCATAAGTTGGCATAAAACAAATAAATAAGAGGAAAGATTCTTCATTCAGCCAGGCTTGGGCTCCATATGGACAAATGTCTGACTGGGGCAGGACTGAAGGAGCCAGAGGCCATGGGGCTTAGAAAATGGAGATGCTCACTGGTAGAAAGTGTCCCAGGGAAATATAGAGACTGATGGGCCCTGGGATATTCAGAAATCTGGAACTCACAATAGTGTGAAGATTACTCCTTTGCAAAAACCAGGACTAACACACAGAAGTGACCACCAGCATTGCAGATTATCTACAAGCTTACCTAACAAATAGTAAGATAATCAAGAAATACAACCAGGCAGAAGAAAAATAAATGAAGCTGTGCTCTGTGCAGTCTTATATGACCAGGACTTTCTAGAATTACTCAGAATTATGACATTGGCTTCAAGTGTCATAGAAGTCTCTGTCTTTCATTCACCCGTTCTCTACACAGGATTGGGTATCAGGATCTTTGAGATCATTAAAATCCCTCAATTTTCTGTATTTAATCACAGTACTCATGATTTTATGTATTTAATCATCAGTTATAACCTATACAACTAATACTAATTAGATATTAGTTAAAACTTTAGAGGTAAAGTTTTCATTTATAATTGACCAATAACTAAACTTATACTCATTACCAACAGTTAGCTCTATCAGAAACGATCACTGTAGACCTAGGTTGGAATATCTCTCCAGCTGTTATTCTTTTCATCTGTCTGATAGAGATCATGATAGTACCTGCATCCCAGGGTACTATCATGTTGTTGAGGGGATGAGATGTGATAATGCATAGAAACAACTCAAACAACTCACTGTAGTTGCAGATACACAGTAGAGGGCATTACCTATGTTTATAATTATTTCTACCGAATTCATGTAGCACACAGATTCACTTTATTCTTTTTAAAGCTAAGCATAATGAAAGTTTCCTGGGCATTGATCATTGACCCTGGTTAGAGTTTGGACTCCAAGGTTCTTGAACCTTCAATACACGCTAGATACTCCTGAGCTCCTGGGGAACACAATGGATGAGGTAGGCATGGTCTCTGGCCTCGAAGAGGTCTCTCCACCAACTTCTTAACTCTGTGAAAAATGTTCATCTCTGGATTTTATCACTTAGTAATTCTAGTTGCTTCAAAATGATGGTCCCCACTCAGAAAATGAAAGGAGTTACAGGGAGGGGTAGCGGTGCGATGAGGAGTAGCTATAGAGAATGACAGAAGGAGTCCACCCAGCTCACTTGGGCGGGTCTCTCTGAGAGTCTCCAACTCCTGTCTTAGGGAATGGGAACAGTATTAAGTCTGGCCATTTCAGTGACTGCACCAGGCCCCAAGGTCAATGCTCTCCCATGAGCCAGGATCTTCTACCCCACAAGGGATGGCCACTGGGTTTCTTCGAGTGCCCTTACCTGTTTCATCTCTTCCTTCATGCTTGTGGGCCTCATACTATACACAAACATGACCAGAAACAGGGCCCTGGCCTGAGCCACTCACCAGAGGGAAGTCATCTGGGTCGATCCACACGATGCTGAGGTCAGGGTTGTCCGTGTTGTCCCGGGCAACCTGTTTCAGGATCTCCAGGAACTCATAGCCATCTGAAGTAGGATTCAAGAAGGTTGAGTAACCCCTGCACATACGTGGAGAGCGGGAAGCTCAGCTTTCCATGAAGGTGTCTTAAGCCATTTGGTGTGTACCCTCAATTATAGGATTAGTCTATAAAATGAGTCATATAAGGGTTCCTGCCACAAAGTAGCTTATATGAAGGAAACAATAAAAGTTTTTGAATAAAGAAATTAAAAAGCTCACATGAAACTGACCAGTTTCTAACCTAAAGCTAAGCCCCATTTGTTCACTTGAATGGCCTTAGTGAAAAAGTTCAGTTCCCAAGCAGATGACCACTTCCTGTTCCCAGTGGCCTCCTGTGCCATCTCTTGAAGCGTGTGCTATCCATTAGAGTTCCCCACATGTGCTCTATGGACCAAGAACATTTAAGTCTACCTTTGGTTCTTTACAACCTGGAATTCCTAAAATCTTCAAACTAAGTGTGCTCCTGATCCACAGTCAAATAGGGCTTCCCACTCCCTCCTTCACCAGTTCTGTTTATACTCTGTGCTCCCTCTATTCAGTCAGCAGTATTCACCACCCTCAGGGAGGGATGATTCATAGGAAAAGCAGAGACAAGCCTTCTAACCTTCAAGAAACAAACTTTCATTTTCAAAGCTTAAACCTTGAAGAGTTGGTACATACAATTTTTGCTATAAGCAAAAATTCTGGAAGAACTTTTGGTAAGAGATGGTGTACTATAAACCTTCAGTGCCGCTCTTCTATCCCTAGCTAGCACAGACAAGAGTATCGATTCTGGCAGGTTCCTGAGAAAAAACTCTGTGTGTGTGTGTGTGTGTGTGTGTGTGTGTGTGTGTGTGTGTGCAGGAATAAACACAAGCCAGGTGTGCATATGTATCCACCTATAGAATCTCCACAAGGTCAGGGAATCCCAAAGTAGAAAGGACTCACACTTTGCTTCAGAATGAAACTTAGGTAACAAAAGTCCCCAGAATACTTGAGAGAAGCCCTTAGCATTAGAGCAGAAGGAGTCGGGAGGCTTGATGGAGCTGTTTGTGCTTCTGAGGAACATGGCTAGAGTCAAGATGGAGGCAGATATGATCATTTACTATAGGTGGGAGGGAAAAGGGCCAGTGGTGACCTGCTTGAAACAAGGACCAGAGAGCAGACAGCATGACAGAATTCTCTGAAGATGCCCATGTGGACAGATGATGATGACTCCATCAGCTATGACTGGGTACGAGCAAGAGTCTGGTCCTTAGGATGGTTGGGTGGGGTTGGGGGGACCATTAGTTGTCAGGCCAGTTCCCACCATTCAATGGTACACAACTCAAAGTAGACATTTAGGTTTAATTCTAAACAATAAAGTTATTTTCTTGCATAGCTGAATTTGTGACCTGAAATTTATACCTTTTATAGAAACAGCTCACCAACTGCTTGGGAATTCAGGGCAGCAACTGCCCTTTCTTTGAAAAGCATTTCTTTCTCCCTCCCCATAACTGACCCTTGTCCCATGACCTCAGTTTAACAAACCTCCTTCTCCAGAAACTGGCTTTTGTTTGGCCATTTCAGCCTCTTGGTCAAGGTGTTGCTTACAATTATTCTTCTCTGGTATATTCCAGATAAAATGCATACTACTAGCATCTCTGCTTTGGGTGGGTGAAGTCTCTTTAAATGTTACTAACTGGTACTAAAGATTCCCACTGGTGCCCTTAGGCATCATTACCTGGAAATCAAAGTGACAGCTAATGGAAAAGAGGGTCTTTAAGGCCTACAGCCTCTTCCTGCAGAGATGACAGTATTGGCCTAAGTGGTTTGTCAATCTCTGCTCATCCTTATTTGCAAATGAGATTACAAGGCAGCCACCTGAAACTGATAGGGCCTGTGTTTTAGAGTCCATAAACCTATCAAGGATGAGGGTTCTGTTCTTGCTTCCTGTAGGTGTGGCCGAGAAGGTCCAGTCCCTCCAGAATGTCATCAGCTGCTCTATGTGGAGACTGTGGCTGTCCTCCAGGCATGTGCCCTTGTCACAGGAGAGGGAAAGAGGGAAATGCACAGAGCATCTGAGGATTTATGGATCATAATGCACAGACCACTAGGAGGAATTCCCCCAAAACACTACAGTTACTGCTTTCAGCAGCAGAGAAGAAAAGGAACAATAATTGTGGTGACATTGCCTATGCTCTGGAAGATGAGAGTCTAAAGTTAAAGTGGCCTTGATAAATCTAAAATTCACAAAGAGGATAAAATTCAACAACACAGATCCAAACTCAAATCAAGAGTATACCTGAAGTACAACTTGAGACTGATTTACGTAAAAGAAAAGTAGAGAACTGAGCCTACAGAGAGGAGCTCATGTTCTCAGGGAATCAGAACTACAGGCTGAATGTACAAACCAGAGCACTGTAGTTTTGTGATGGAAAAAATTCACATAATGTTAGGGTTTATAAAAAGGAATGTCCCACGTAAGAACCAACAGCACATTTCTAGTCTACATTTTATAGCAGGTTCAGAGAAAAAAAAAAAAAAATGGAAGAATAAAAATTGAGTTCTAGAAGCAAAAATAAAATGGATTAGAATTTTGACATAAAAAAAGAATTCAAAAGTGGGGATTTAATGCCTGTTCTTAAGAATATGAAAGATGTTTGTGAAGGGAATATTCTTCATGTCGATGAAAGGGCAAGGGAAGCTCAAAACCTATTCAAAGAAAAAATAAACAAGATTGGCATTAAAGCCAGAGAAGTTTCATTGAGATCAAGGGCAGTCCTTTGACTTGAGGGGTGAGGGATTCTGTAATGGGCTGCCATCGATGGCCCTGGATACTTTCAATAACACAACTGCCCCTTCTTCAGAGAGATAGACAGCACAACACTGAAATACAGGGGTTCTGGGGCCAAATGACCTTGTCTAGATCAGCATGTGACTCAGGCCAAGTTACTTAATGTCTTGTTAACTTGTGTGTAAAATGGGGGGATGATGATACTACCTACTTCATGGGGTGGTAGTATGTTAAATGGGTATGTCTGAGGCATTTAAGACAGTGCCTGGCACCCAGTAAGGTTCAACCCTTATTTTTCCTTAGTGATCTGACATTCTTCTGTCTGAGTGCGAGGAAGCCAGCGAGCCCTCTCAGCTCAGCCATTCATCAGTGTACTCAATACACACGTATTAAGAGCAGTGACCTAGGTGCCAGGAGAAGGTTAGGAATAGTCTTGGTTCCAAGTGATGGAGAAGATACATGCTCACAGAAAAATATCCCACAAGACAGTATGTCCAGGGCTGGTTCTTTCTGGCTCCTGTTGCTAATTCTGTGAATGAGTTTTGGGACAGCTGTGAGAACCTTGCCTCCATAACTGATTAGAACCAGTTTAACTGCTTTGTTTGTGAGGCATTATTAGCTCACTTGGATATTCCTGATTCGAGGCATGTAAGCCTCCATGGCTGCCCCCTCTTCAGTCCCCAGCCTTGAGCACAGCTGTTTGAATGGCTTCTCATCAGGCTGGGAAGCCTAAATCAGGGCAGTTAACCTGGTGTCATATGTATTCAGGTGCTAAAATCATAAGTTGTAAGTTCCATTTTCTGTGCTGGAGAGCTTAAATTTCTTGGTAAAACTGGCAGATGCCCTGGACAAGGAAAACAGCCACTGTGGATCCCCGCTCTGGCCGGGAAGGCTGGGGCAGGAAACCTAGTTCACTTTTGTAATTAGGCATTAAGCACAGGTCTAGAGCACAGCTGGAATCATGAGAGTGAACCAGTAAGTTTGAAGTGAATAAATATTTCCTTTATCAGTGATGGACCTGGCTTTGAGGTCTTTTTAGATTGTGAACATCTAGCTTTCAAAAGGAATAGCCCATAATTCAAAACTGCATGTAAAGAAAAAGGGGGGAAGGGCTATTCAGAGACTTGCAGGCTGAAGGCTCCTTAGACTTGTCAGTTAGAGGACTATTCCCTGGGGCTAGGAGAAGCACCAATTCTCAGAGCCACAGGAGATCCCTGAACATCCTGAGCACCAAGCAGGTGAACAGCCCCCTGTCTTTTCTTTTGAATATTTGCAGGGCTAAAATCCTTTGACCCTCCTTCAGGCCAAATATGAGGTCGATAATCCTTAACAGTCAAGAATGTTTTCCTTGCATTCAACTCCTTGTGAAATCTCCTTCTTCACAAGAAGTTCATTTCCGGATTTCTTCCTTTAGGGACACAGTACTTTATTCTTTAAATGCTGAAAGTCCGTAATCATGCTGCCCTGACCTTTATTTCTTAAGCACTTATTGAGCACTTACTGGGCACAAAGTACTTTTGCATTTAGTCTTCACATCTGGTCTTGATGGTCTTATCTCCATTTCTCAGAGGAAGGAAGCAAGATACAGGGAGAGGAAGTGACTTGCTCATATCACGTGTGAGCAAGTGGCAGAGCCAGGAGTTTAACTCAGGTCTTCAGTCTGTATGTCTGGTGCTGTTTCCATCATCCATCTTCCCTCTAAGGTCTCAGTCCTCTTCCCAATATTGCTGCCATCTTCCTTCCTTCCTGTGTGCCTGAGAACCTCAAACCCTGAGCAAAGCTTCAACATCAGGGAGGCAGGAGCTGGGTCGCAGAGGGACCAGCCTGTGTTGTAGCCTTGGTGCTGGTGGGCTGCGCCTGCCTTCCCTGTGGAGCAGTTGAAGTAGAGTCCCTCCCTACTTCTGCTCACACTCCTGAGCCCTGTCCTGCCCACAGCTGCAGTGCGATGGGTGGTTTAATCAATGACATTGAGTAGGACTAGAATCTCAGAGATGAACCAAAATAAAGAGGAGTGCTGTGAGAACTCCACTTCCTTTCCAGCCACTTGGGCTCTAGTCTCCAGAGTCTAGGACCCAGGTCTGAGGGATGCACACTGAGCCAGGAGGTTTCCCACGGCAAGCAAGTGGCCTCTGGGAATCACAGTTTTGTGGGAAGAGAAACCAGTGATTATCCTTTCCTGCTTCCCTGGCAGAGTCTGGTGGGAATGAGCCTGCACCAAGCCCTGGGGGACTAGCTTCAGGCCGGGAGCAGCCATGATGGGAGCCAAGGCCCCACTTGGCAGAGGCACATGTGTCTCAGTCCAAGCCATGGCCCAGAAGCAGACAGGCCCGCTGTACTGCCCCCTGCCCTTACCTCTGTCCTGTAACCTAATCCTGGGGAACTGGCTGTGCTCAGTCCACTAGGCACTGAAAGAAGCCCTCCCTGACTCCACACCATGGAGTATTGTGAACTTTAGGATCTCTGCCTGGGGAGAGAGGCTGAGGCTTGGGACAGCCATGTGGCAGGTACACAAATAAGTAGGCCAGGGGTCAACCCATCCCACAGCTTAGAGGTTATATTTGGAGAGGACACCAAGTCCAAAGTTTGGAGACCTCACATGGTTCCCTAAACCCCTCTGGGCCCTCCATTTTTCCCCTCTGAAATTAGAGCAAATAGCTTCCTTGTTACCTCGCAGGCTTGTTGATAATTAGGAGATGCTATTATCATCATGTGAGGACAGTGGGGCATATGCCCTGGGGCCTTCTTCCTTTCTCTCCCACACCCACATCAATCTTTTACTCATCTTAAGTTTTTTCTTACTACTTTCACTTTCCACTGATGGAAGCCTTTGGTTTTTTGCCTTAGGTAAGTATATTTTGAGTCCCTATAATGTTTCAGGCCCAGGGCCAGGTGCTGGGACACAAAGGTGTGTGAGGCAGGTGACTGCTCTCAGGCCCAGGGGGTCCTTAAGCAAAACCCACTTAGTAAGTACGGAATTCTCCTACAGCAGAATTCTGTGAGCCCAGGCCCTGTAGGGAGGCTCAGAAGGAAAGACAAGCCTGGCAGCTCTCCCTGACTAGATACAGTCACTAAGGAGCCATATGTCAGAGCAAGACATCCACTTAGAACAGGGGACATTGTAAGGGCCCTAGGATTTTGAGATGGTGCCTGAGATACAGGAACCTGCTGCTCCTTACCTAACCTTCTTTCTGTGCTCTGTCTTCTCCTGGCCCTCAAATCCCAGAACTGGGGAGACAGGTCCATTTTCATAATGGAGAGAAGCATAAGGTGGCAGTTACAGAGCCCAGACTTGGGGCTGGAATGCTAGGTTTGAATTCCAGTTTTACCACTTATTTGACGCATGAGCTGGGGATGCTCTTTAACCCCCTGTACCTGTGCTTCCTCATCTATACACTGGGAAGATGATGTGACAGCCCCTATCCACACTATTGTTGTGAAGATTACACGCACTGATGTTCGGAATAACACTCAGCACCTAACCTAGTAAGGAATTGAATATTGGACTTGGCAAACTGTCTTTAAATTTAAAAACTCCAAGAAGCATTTAGTGTTCCCATTTGAGACAACGGGTCTCAAAATCATTTTTACAAGAACCTGAGGCAGTGGAAGCTCAGGTGCAAGAGTGCTTGGAGACTTCCTTCCAGGGCCTGTCACTAATTCTGTTCCACTCCTCACAGACAGCAGCCTGTCCTTGCCTTTCCAGCTTGTTAGTGCTAATATTCCCCGTGCCCTTGGAGAATATCCATCCAGCACGCGCTCATGTAGAAACGCTGCTTTGCAAACCTTTCATCAAGTGTTATAAAGAAGATGTCAGCCTGATGCTGACACATCTGGGGGCAGCAGGGAAAAAAGTCGTTCATCTTCAAACCTATCAAACAAGCAGCTCTGGGCCGACACTTGAGTGTTGCTGTGGGAGAGAAGGTTCGGGTGAAGGTTCTTGGGCTGCTGTGGGCCACCAGCAAGACAACAGAACCTGGGCAATGTCCTTCCCAGCCAGGTGTGCACTCAGGTACCCAGATAGGAGCTTACGGGAGTGGAGAAACGTGGTGGTTCCGCTCCAGGGTCAGGAGAGCAGGCACAGCCTTCTCCCAGGGAGGCCTGCCCGCCCTCAGCTTTCTGCAGTGGGCAACCATAGCCTTGTAAAGGTCAGAATTGCAACAAGAGTCCCTGAGGGCCCAGACCACTGGGATAGATACTAGTTGTTGATGCTGCTTTGCAATCTCAGATTCCAGTTCTGGGAACATCAGTGAGCAGCGGAGAAAGTGGGATTTGTCTTCATTAACTGGACGCTCAAGCTCCCAGATGGCTCCGCTCTCCTCTCACTTCCCCACCCTCCTCCTGCTTGTGCAGCCCTTGCCCTTTTGCCCTACATTGTAGCAGCACTGCGCATGCTCTGAGCCTGAGGCCTGCCAGTTGGCAGGGGCACTGTCAGAGAGGTGGTGTGATAGGGTGGACTTTTCCCAGAAGGAGCACCCAAGAAATCTAAGCACACATTTCTGCGATCCCATAACCCTGTGATCTTGATCATGCTACCAAACTTGTTGGGTTTCCACTTTCTTGTCCTTCAAACGTTGGAGATGGAGGGGGTGGTGAAAGACAGTGGGGAGGGACGAAGGTGCACTGAATGGTAGGAACTCAAAGTGGCATATAAGTGTCTGCAGCAGGTCTCCCCGTTAGAGTGTGGACTGGGGAGCCAAACAGCCCTCAGCTGAATTCCACTGCTTCCCAGTACGTTAACATCTCTCAGTCTCAGCTTCCTCAGTTGTAAAATGGGAATAAAAATAGAACCTCCCTCATGGGATTATGTCATATAAGGCCACAGTAAACGACCATTATCACCACCTTCATCATAATCATGGTACATAATCCTGATGCTCTAGAGAGCCTACGAGAATGTGAATTTTGGCTTAGGTGCTGTGAATGCTGCAGGCAAATTATTTAAGACTCCCTTTCCTCATGTCACTGGAACAATAATTAATTCACCATGCACATGTCACAGAGTGGCTTTAGGACTAAATGAGATCGTCTACAGAAAACTTCCAGCTCAGTTCCTCAATACTGTTAGCTCTTTAAGAAGAACTATGCCGCTTTCCTAGATGTACAAACTTCCTCCTTTGGCAGACAGGTAGCAGTCTGGTTAGGCAATAGGTCCTGTGCAACTTGTTAGCAAGAGCAAAATTATCCAAGGAACTGTCCTGAGCAGAATTGAAATTCTCAGTCCTGCAGCCAGGCCTCTGGGCCCAGGTTACACATTGATGCCCTGCAGGTAAATCACTGACTAACCACAAAGTCAAAGTCAGGGACTAGGATGGAAAAGCCCTTCATTTTCCGGCCGATTGGCCAGGTCCTCCCTTTGCTGAAAGATGATGCTTCCAGAGCTCCTCCCCCTCACCTCAGTGCAGTGCTTCAGCTTCTCAGAAACAAGCCCTAGCTTGGCCTCCTTGGGAGAAAGGCAGAGCTTTCAGGCCCAGGGATATTTGTACAGGGAGGAGGTAGAAGAAGTTTCAGGAGCTTGATTCATTACAGCAGCAATCTCCGTCAAACAGGTTTTTGCAACTTCAGGGAAGGCTCTTTGTTCCATTGTTGCAGAGAGCCAGACAGGCCTCCCCACAATCCTGAAAGGGGGCAGTGGGGCGGGGAAGGAAGTTCCCTGGAGTCATGCCAGCAGGCAGCTGCCAGTAGCAACTTCATCTCAGTTCACACAACACCAGGGATCCGTTTCTGTTTGATTATTGCTTGTAAACCTTAGGCAATTGGCTTCCTTTGGTATTTTCTCCCCCAGGGACAGAGGGATGGTCAGAAACTGTGAAAAAAAGCTGAAACTATTCTGGCTTTTATTTACTTACTTACTCATTTATGGAGAAGGTCAATATCTCTTTGAAGAGGTTTTCCAACTCTACAAATTTATAATGGGAAATCTGGCACATTAATGGATATTCAAAAAAATTAATAGAAGAGGTAGAGAAAGCTCTCAGGTAAGTTGGAGAATAAATTTGGTTTCAATGCAATGGAATATTATTTGGTCCTAAAAAGGAATGAAATACTGATACATGCTGTATCATGGTTACACCTTGAAAGCAACATGCAGGATGAAAATGTCCTAGAATTAAATAGTGCTGATGTTTGCATAACTTTGTGAAATCCAGAACCTCACTGAACTGTACACTTTAAAAGGGTAATGTTTATGTTATATAGAATATATTTTGATTTTTTAAATTATAAAAAATTGGAATTTCAATCTGTTGGTCATTCTGACAATCTGCCCCCAAAATACTTATTGGGTACCTGCCCTGTGTCAAGGTACTGTGAGGAATTAGGTAAATACTGAAAGACATCTCTCCCTCCTTCATGATGTGCCACTAAGTGTGTTTTCTTGGACAGCCAGTTAAATTTCTCTGAGCCTGTTAAGGTCAGCTCTAGATGTCTCCCTATGAGAGCAGCTGAGGTCCTGACAAATACATTTCGCGTCTATATTTCCTGGAGCAGTGCTCCTAAACCTGATGGTACATCACAACTTGGCTAAGGTTCTGTCTCAGGTAGCTCAGGGATCTTTGATGTTTTGCAGTGTGGACACTGTCAGGTTTTGGAATCCTGCCGAGGCACCTCATGGTCCAAAGCCTGGCTGCTGAGCCATCCATGATGGAGTTCCTTGCATCCCTGGTTGCATTCTGGATGGTTCCAGGTTTCTCAAAGAACACAGAATCTCTACTTCCACTGTCTTGTTGGGACCACTTTATCTCACAGAGCATTGACATAGGGAACCAGCATTTTGCCTTCTGCAAAATTCAATTTTTCTGCACTTGACCAGGGAAAAATTGTGTAAGTTGCAATAAAAATAATTACTCATCCATTTATAGAGTCAATCTTGCACCTTTTAAAATAAGCTGCTTGGTTTGCTCAGTTCTCATAGGTTAGGGAAATATGTTTCATTCTGTTGAAGGATACATGTATGATTATGTTAACATAGGATGGTGATTTATATAGGCTATATCACGAAATTGGTAAATAAACATATAAAGTGAACAGAAGTTCATACACACACGCCCTGTCAGGCTCAGATGTTCTAGTACCCTTGCCAGTGCTCAATGCTCCTTCCAGTTTGGGCAGCTAAGCAGAATGTCTAAAATTCTAATCTGTCCATACCTTCTTTTCCCTTAACTGTGTGCACAACTGAAGACAGACTCACACCTAACAGGTGACCACCAGGGGGTGCCCAATATCTTGCGGTTGCCTTGTAGAAATAATGTTAGGGAAGAGAAGGTGAGGGCTGGGGGAGGTGAGACAGTTCCTTCTAAGAGCTAAGCAGATGGGGGGTTTCCTACCTGGGTCACTCCTCTCTGCAAAGGCCACAATGTGGATCCCGTTCAAATCATCCTCCTGATGGAGAGAAGAAACGAAGGTCACACTCTCAGGTGGAACAATACAAAGGAGGGAGCCAGGGACAGGGACACAAAGGCTGGACTGTAAAGGGGGTTTAGGGAGAGTGCAAAATGTGCAAAGGGAACAGATACCGAGGCACAGGAGAACAGAGCAGGGCACACATTAAGGAAGGGGACCGTGATGAGCAGCTGGCAGAAATGCATTGAATTTTGATCAGGGATTTGTATAAATGGGTTTGCTAGACAGCAAAACACCAGCTACACATAATAAGACATTACACTAAATGGATCTCACTCCTTCATTTGGTCAGTCCAGAAGAGCATCAGTGAAAAGTAAAATGAGGAAGAATAAATCTGGCTTATCAGGAGCTCCCAGGGCAGCAGGCACTGCAGAGACAACTCAGGAATGGCAGCTACCCCTCTGTTTCAAGAATTCGCCACCAGGAGATATAAGCAGCAATGTATCCAGTTATGGGAACTTCTGCAAGCTGCTGACAGATCCTGAAACTATTCCCAAATGGGCAGCAGATGAGAACACTCCACGTAGGTCTATTTGAACGTGGCTGCTGTTGTCTACACAAGAATTGTGTACAAGTCAGGACTCTGATTGAAGAAACAGCCCATGAAGTAAGTAGGGGATACCCTGCTGGCTGTGACTTCCAGGTGGTTTTCTTGGGGTCCTTTCTGCTCTCAAACCAAAGCTTGCCAAATCCGTATGAGCACTTCTGTGAGTGTGGGAGGCCCCAAGAAGACTCTGGAATTGGGATCTCTGGAAGATTGGGGGTGTGTGACTGGGAACGGTGAGTGTGATGGTTGGGGCCAGGACAAGGAAAAGAAACTAGAGAGAGTATTTCAAATAACGGGCAAGCAAGGGGTATTTTGTGTTTTCACATCCTCGACACAAAGGGCCTTCTGCCTTGTGGCTCCTTTGCATTGACTGTTGCTGGAGAAGGAAGAATGGGAGCATGGAGGGGCCTCTGTGAAGAGCAACGTGATGCCCAGGAGATTTGGAAAGGAATATGTGTGAGATTGAGGCACCGGGGGACAAAGCCAAGTGAATACTGATTATGACACGGGAGAGGTATTCACTGGGCACCCTGAATGTCATACCAGAATCATCCTATGGGAGAAAAAAACTCCAGGCAGCTCAACCCTCCCCAGACCTCCGTTTCCATTTCAATTGATTTTAATGCTGGTGCAATCCTATCTAAATGCTAATTTTTTCCCTTTGAGTTTAAAATGGACAAAACCTCCAAAAATTCTAAGAGAGATTAAATAGAAAATATTATTATTAAAAACAAGACAGTGGGCACTGCCTTGGTCAGATTCTTTGGGGAATTGAATTTTACAGATATAGATATGTGTGCGCGCGCCAGTTTATTACACAAATCCGACAGCAACCAGAAGGGGAGTCTGAGGTCTCACTGTTTTACATTTGCTATTCTTGCCAGACGGAATATCCTGGTCAGTTCTCATTAGGCTGCCTGGCGTCTCTGTCTCCTGCCATCGGTTGGAAGTGAGTGCTGTTAACTCTCTGAAGCAGGTCTCATTTCTGTGTGCCCTTCTAGAAGGCGTTTGGAAATTGGTTTTAGAATTAAGAATCCATATTCGTTTTCTAAGAGGCTGCTCGTAATACGCCTGTCACTCTCCAGGCCTGACACTGTCCCTGGCTGGAGAGCTGTAATCAAGGGACAGAGCCCTTCTCTGCCTGAATCTCACAGATTCAGCACATGAACCCCTATTGAACAGAAGCAGATGCATGCTAGGGGCCAGGCATTTTCAGTGATAAACTCACAGAAAAAGAATCCATGCAAGTCCATGAGTCGGGGTTACTCGGTGAGAACCCACTGTGCACAGACCAGAAAATGGTGAGTTCTCCACAGGACTTAGCAAATCACTGACTTTCTCTGAACCTGGAAGTCTTTGCTACCTAGAACACCCATCTGGCCTTTACATCACTCTGCCTTAGAAATTTTCTTTTTAATTACACAAATCTTTCCTTATCAACTAGGTGATAAGCTCTCTAGGAGAATTATAATGCTTTAAAATAACAATGATGATTCAAATGTTGACAGTATCTACCATTTGCCACTTTTACTGTAAATACTTTGTAAATACATGATCTCTAAATCTCAAATAAAAATCCTATTCCTACTTACTACTTAAGGGATTGGTGACTTACCCAAGGCCACCGAGTTAGTAATTGACACAGTGGGATTCAAGCCAGTTCTGTCTTACAAAAAGCCCACTGTCTTGGTCCATTCTGACTGCTATAACAAAATACCAAATTGGGAAGCTTATAAACAACAGAAATCAATGAACTTTATTTCTCACTGTTCTTGGGACTGGGAAGTCCAAGAAGAAGACACCAGCAAATTCAGGGTATGAATCTTGCTGCACTCTGGCTCATAGACAGAAAGGGCTAAAGGGTTCTTTGGGGCTATTTTCAAAAGGATAATAACCCCAATCATGAGGGCCACCATTACCCGACCACTTCCCAAAGGCCCCACCTCCTAATACCATCACCTTGGACTTTAGGATTTCAAATATGAATTTTGGGGAGATACAAACACACAGACCATAGTGCCCACGTTCTTTCTTTGTTAACACCAACCACAGAACAGGCTCTGAATTGACTGCCCCTCTGCAGAGTTTGCAGAAGATGTTATAAACTTGGATCAGTGGTTTTCAAGTTGAAAGAGGCTGAAAAGGAACCTATAGATAAAATGACGATGCACTAGATTCCCCAAAGAACTGGAAATTTGAGACTTTGCTGAGTACCTGCCTCTGGATCCCCCAGCACATCAAAGGCCCTCTGTCATAGCAGTGAGCTGTGGTTGCTGTTATGTTTTGAAATTGTTTCATCTCCTCAACCCTGAGCCCCTAAGGACAGGACAGCACATCTACTTTAGTAACTCTGTTAGCACAATATTATAGGTTCTTTTTCCTTCCTTCCTTCCTTCCTTCCTTCCTTCCTTCCTTCCTTCCTTCCTTCCTTCCTTCCTTCCTTCCTTCCTTCCTTCCTTCCTTCCTTTCTTTCTTTCTTTCTTTCTTTCTTTCTTTCTTTCTTTCTTTCTTTCTTTCTTTCTTTCTTGTTTTTAGCTGTAGATGGACACAATACCTTTAATTTATTTATTCATTTTTATGCGGTGCTGAGGATTGAACCCAGTGCCTCGCACGTGCCAGGCAAGTGCTCTGCCACTGAGCCACAACCCCAGCCCTATAGGTTCTTATTAATATCTGTTGACTAAAGAAAGAATGTGACTATAAAAATCTTATATTGTCACTAAAGAAAATTACAAACGTGTAGAAATACCAAGAAGAAACTAGCCTTATCACTTATCTACCAACAAGCTGTTACCAGTGTCAATATTTTATTTCCTTCATCTCTGTTGAATGCTCTCCCGTTGAATGAAGAGGCACAGAGGGAAAAATGTAGTTTAGGCTAATAGGCTTCCTAACTGAGTTGCAATGTAGTGGCCTCGGGCCTTGTCTAGGAGTCTTTGGCCTCATTTTGGAAGTGCCTTGCTGTTGCAATAGAGGGAGGATTGTTTTAGAAGAAAGCACTGATTCTCATCCCCTCTGGACACTTGCCAAGGACTCTGACTGACCATTTGCCAGGATGGGGGTGGAGTGTCCAAGGAAAATGACAGGTCAGCACTGAGTTTGGATTGCCCTTCTTCACCTTTGAAATTCTTCTAGTAATATAAATAAATTAAATAAATAAATATTCTTGGATTTACACACAGCAGATATTACTAGGCACCAATTTCTTTAGCAATATGTGATGGGTTGTATATGGTCTGCTACTTTACAACTGCATGATTGGGGGGGTGGTAAGAAAAAGGTAAATAGTTACTTTATCCTAGCTGGCTTTCCTATCTTATTTAAATATTTTTCAGTGTCTGAGAAAGTGACTGTTGAAGATAAAGACTCTTAAGTTCATTAATGGTCACTTTCCACAATATCTGATTAAGTGGCCCATGTGCATGCCACTCTGGAGCGATGCCCTGTGGGTGGGCACAGGTGGATGAAGAAGGGTAGGGGAGTAGTTTCTCAGAAGCATTTCTGACCGTTGTTTTCTGCTCTTCCTTTTTAAGAATGTAAAGATAACCCTGGAGAGGCCTGCCCTGCCTTTCTCCCTATTTGGAAACTTGGATGAGGGGGCGCTATCTGGATCTGGTTAGGGTTTCTATGGACGTCAGAGGCTGGTCCAGAATGGGGTGTTAGGAAGGAGCAAACCATTCTAGTGTCCTTTCTGTACTTGGTTAAGCTAAATACCCCTGCCTAGATAATTGAGAATTGTCTTTTAGGGATAAGGGAAACAGAAAAACTAACGATAAAGATACAGCAGAACAGAACAGGAATGATTGTTCTCAATTTAAAATGGTTGTGTTATGATAGAAAGACCATGAACCTATTCAGGATTAAAGGCCACTAAAGAAACATAGCAACCAGATGCAAATGTGAGATCCTGCATTGGATCCTGGATCAGGGAAAAAAAAAAAAAAAAAAAAAGTGTTTCTCTTGCAATAAAGGACATTAATTGAACAACTGGTCAATATCAGTACCATCTACAGAGTAGATAGCAGGGTTAAATCAGTGACGATTTCCTGTTTTGACCATTATTCTATGACTATCAGAGAAAATCCTTAAATTTAGAAATACTTGAAGTATTTATGGATAGAGGGGAATCATTTCTACTACTTACTTTCAAACAGTTCACAAACACACACACACACACACACATATTTGTGGAGAGAGGGAGAGAGAGATAGGAAGTCATGATAGTAAAATGTTAACATTTGGGGAATTTGGATGAAGAAATAATGATTGCACTACTTTTATAAGTCTGAAATTATTTCAGAGTAAAAGGTTAAATCAATTTTTAAAAGGCATATTACATTTAAAGCATTGTTATACCCTTTTATTGTTATTATTTTTAAATTTAGTAACAAGACCTTTTAAAGGTTAATTTTTTTGAAAGGCTTAAATGTTAGGAAAATAGGTTTCTACTGTACTGGATTTTTCTTAAATAATGCACTCCTCTAGATTCAATTATTTGCCCTTCAGTGTCTGATGAAATGTTTGTTCTCTTTACAAAAATTCAAGTGAGTTACATGCCAACAAAATAGTATGTATCAAGTTACTCCATTGTCCTGTTTATTCATCACCTTGGATTATGAATTACAGAATAAAAAAAAAAATGCTTCCATGTTTTTCCCTGACTCCCAGCCCAAATGGCACCCTGTGGGGACAGGGTCACTCTAGGGAGGCATACAGGAGACAACATTAGAGTTGGCTCCAGATGGCCTTAATTTAAGTCCCAAGAACTAATGTGTTATGTGTCCTTGAGTAATTAACCTAATCTGCATGACTGTCAGTTTTTCCATATATACAATGGGCTAGAATGATACTTGTTCTACATCACCTTCTAGAGCTATTGAGAGTCCAGTTAAAAGGACATGCAAAATGCCTTGGAAAATGCTGCACAGACTTTGGTTGTTATTGTTGATGGGATTTGTATAAATCTGAGGCTAGGGTGAGGAGTGTATCTTCAGGTGCCTCTTTCTAATTATTATCTGAGCTATCTGGTTCAGTGTCTATGACACTGACTTTGAGGACAAGCTGACTTTCCAGTGCCTTGAGTTGATATTTTTTAAAAAGTTACCTTTTATTAATGGAGCTAAACTCTTCATCTCACTTATCCTTACAAAAAGTCCTGATTTTAGATGGGGAAACTAAAGCTTACACAGACCACATGACTTGATGTAGGACACAAAGCTACAAGGTGGCACATTCTGGACTTGAACCCAAGTCTCTGTGACTTTATAGTCTGAGCTCCTTCCACTACATTACTCTGCGGCTCTGGTGGTCTATCAGTGGAAGTCAACAAAACATGTGGGAATTGAGCTCAATACAGTAATTTTGCCCACTAAGAAATACTAAAGAGGGTTACATTGGATCTATGGAAAACAGGGTTTAAACTGAGCATGACACTGTCCGTGTTTCAAATATTGCACCATCTGGACATCCGCCCCAGCCAAATAAGACCTAGTTTGAGTCCTGGGACTTAATTGAAGGGGCACCTCTTAGGGAATATACTCCTTCTTACAAGGCAGAAAGAACTTGCCAATTTCTTACCCATGTTTCAAACATATCTTCTGGGCGCAGGCGACGAAGAGTAGGTCTGAAAAAAGAGGAGGAGCTTCCTTGAGTAGAGATCACCATGTCAGAGACCATCCTCAGCCTCTCTGAATGGAGATGAGACAAGATGAAGAGCCCCAAACCCCTTTCTGCCTTAGGAAAGCAGAGCTGCTCTACCCTGCTGCGTGGGGCTCAGAACTCAGTCTAATCACTCAGCCTCTTCATGGACCCATTTGATTCAAGGCGTGTAAAGCCTAGTACAGTGAGTCAGAAGCTTCAGGATCCATCCATTCCCAGAGCAAGAAGCATTTCCCTCCTAACTGACAGCGCCACTCCTGAGAGCCGGGAACAGGCCCAGAATGAGGAAGCTAGAGAGAAAAAAACAGGAAGTTTTGTTGTCCCAGCCCAGAATCTGCCATTGCTTTATCAGAGTCCATCCATCAAAAGCCCCTTAGGAATCTTTGAGGGGGCAGGTAGGATCTACATTTGCTCACAGTTTCTTTTCTTTCTGGACGTTGGCAATAGTGCTAGACATATGAATATTTGTTCCTCCAAGAGCTGCCTCCCTACAGAGAGAGGACTGTCCCGGCACCAGGGTCATGATTCTCCAGATTCAGTGAGCACACCTTTGCATGCGTGGAGCCGGGAGGATGGGCAAGGCAGTGAATCCACTGACATGGTCCATGTTCCAGTATTGTCCCTCCCACAAGAGCAGAGTCGGCAAACTACAGCTGGTGGGCCAAATCCAGTCAGTGGTTCTTATTTTTGTAAACAAACTTTGATTGGGACATGGCCACATCCATTTGTTTATACAGGGTCTGTGGACATGCTATAAGGGCAGAGCTGAGCAGCTGCAAGAGAGGCCATCTGGCCCACAGAACCTGTAATATTTACTAGTTGTTCCCTTAGAGAAAGTTTGTTGATCTCTACTAGAACTACTCTAAGAGGGATCAAATATTCCTCTCCCAGAAGTTGTATGTACAGAATGTTCATCCTTGACTAATTATTTAAATACTCTGAGTCTTACTCCCTGGTCTGTAAAACTGGGATAATAATGACCACCTCATAAGGTTGGAGGTGAGATAAAGAAGCTCCCATAAAGCACCCAGCATGGTGCTTGACACATAGGAAGCTTTCACTAAACTGATATCATTATTAGTGTGGAATTTTACTTCTATCTTACTCTGACTTAGAAGGGATTTTCTGACTGTGAGAGGCAGTCTAAGCCTACTTTCACGTGCAGACCCATATTCAGAAGTAGTAACCTATGGGAGAAACCCTGCTGTTTATCAATGACTTACAAAGCCATATTACTGAGTTCTGTTCTTCTGAGGAACTTACTCTAGGTTGCTGCTCTTGTGGGTCTAAATCGTCAGCACTGAGAGGTTCTTCCCAATTCCCCATCCCCCCTCCTCCTCCCACATGCCATCCTGGGCACCTTTGGTGTTCCTTTACAAACTCCACAAGCTCGTCTTCTGTGTGAGGTTTGTTGGGGATGGCAATGGGCTCGTCCATAAATGGCTCATAGAAATCGACCTCATTCATCTTCAAGGACAATTTCTTTGCAACCTGTAACAGAAATAAGACAATAGTTTTATTTGTTTGATTGGTAATTTGGAGTAGTAGTGGGTTGCCCATCCAACAGAAGTGTACATATTCCCTGGTGAAGACACAAAAGCATATGTGCAGTTCTAACTGGAAGGTTGAAGTCACAGGAACTCATCACGTGTGGCCTGGGCTGGCTGGACGAGACTCCCTCTGTGATCAAAGAGGCAAAAGAAGGTCAAGCGGGGACAGGGAAGAGGTGGAATGGAAAGTAGGAAATTTAACTGTACAATCACTATCACTCTTGTGTATTTGCCAGGGCTGGAGGAGGAAGGAGATGCCAACAAACCATGTTTACTGCACTGGGTTGTATGAATTCAATGGAACCAATTTTGACGAAACAGGTAATTGATGAAAATTGTGAAAGCATACAAGTACACAGAACCAGGAGGCAATCCATGAATCTGTCCTGGACCAGCTCATGCACCCTCATTTCTGTTTAGGCTGAAGCACAGGCCCTACGATTCAGTCTCTTAGTACCAGGCTTACTTGGTTTGTCAGGTTCTGGGAACTGCCCAGATTGTTAACAGTCATAAAGTGACCACTCATCCTGCTTTGCTCAAAGCAGAGGGGTTTCCTGGAATGTGGGAATTTCAGTGCTAAAATATGGATAGTTCCCAGCAAGCCAGGATAAGTGGCTCACCCTATAATAGGTAAAAAAATCTTGGAGACCGAGGCCTTAACCTGGAACACATTTTCTCTCTTGATTAAAGTGGCTACATGTCAGTTTGTTGTCGAGGCAGAATGGTTGCTGTGTTTGCCTGCAAAGCCACTAAACTCAGGATCTTTCTTTGTGACATGATTTGAGAGGCCTGGAATGTGCAATGCTCAATAGAAAACCAAATGCCGTTCTTTTCTAGCTCAGAGCTTTGGTCCAAGAAAGCACAGGGATGAACAGTGGTTCCCTTGAAACTACAGAGGAATTGCCTAAGAGCTGACGCCCTGTGGTGGTAACCACAATGCAGTGACCCAGTGACCTGGGAGCTGTGACTAATTGAGGAGGGGGAGGCACTGGGCGTTGCATAAGCTCTTACATAAGGAAGTCCATTCTGAGGAAACGCTTATGTTCATAGGACTTTTGTCATCAACTGCTGTTGATTCCAGGTCACTATATCCCAAAAGATATTTCTTACAGTACTTAGTGAAAGAAATTCCAGCAGCCTACCCAGAGTTAAAATAAAAATCAGGCCATGTAAGAGTAAGATCAGGCAGTCTTACAGTCTTATTGTCATGTTCATTTTGTTTTAAGAGAGAACTGTGGGGTTTTCCTTACTTTTCCTCTCTCTTCTCTGGGGTAGCTATGCAGTGTGGATGGGGGGTGATCAGGCAGGAAGCCATGGAGGGGGGAAGAGCAAACATACAACCAGAGTCTGGGTTTATACACAATTCGTTTTTCTTGGAGGAGGGTGTATTCTATTTATTAGACAGAAGTCCTAAGCTCCAGCCCACATTCAAGGAGAGGGGTATGAATACTAAGAGGTGGGCTGAGATGGCTAGGTATTCCTGTCCCTGCACACACACAATTCTTTGCAAAACTGGGTCCAGGGTAGAATGGACTTAAAAATGACATTGGATTCTGGTCTTTTTTAGTTCACTTGATATGTATTCTAGGAACCAGGAACCCCGGCTTTTCTGAAACAGGAAGTGATTGGAAGAACAAAAAGGGTAATAATAGCAAACACAGGAAGTGCTTACTATGGGTTGGGCAAAGTGTTTCAGGCGGATTACTTTATTTAATCCTCACTTTGTATGAGGTTAAAAACTGTTATCAAACTTATTTTACAAATGAGAAATCTGAGGTGTGATTTGGGTTAGCAATTCATTAGGATCATATATCTGGCAAGGGTCTGTGTGTGTGTGTGTGTGTATGTGTGTGTAGTGGTGGTAACAGCCTCTGGTCCCTGAATGCCAGTGTCTGGGTCTGAATGTCCAGTTCTATGAATGTAAGACCTTAGCTGGAGTACTGGGAAATCTAAGCAAAAATTCCCAGAAGTTTTGTTATGATTTAGGTATTAGGTGTCCCCCAAAAAGCTCATGTGTGAAATAATGCTAGGAAGCTTAAAGGTGAAATGATTGGGTTATGAGAACCTTAAACTAATCAGTGCATTAATCCCCTGATAGGGATTAACCTGGTGGTAACTGAAGGCAGGTAGGGTGTGACTGGAGGAGGTGGGTCATTGGGGGGTGTGATTTTCGGGTATATATTTTGTCTGTGGAGAGAGCCCTCTCTCTCTCTCTCTACTCTTCCTGGTACCATGTCCCCGGCTGCTTTCCTCTGCCACACATTTCCACTATAATGTTCTGCCTCACATCAAGTCCTGAGGAATGGAGAGGAATGGAGTTGGCTATCCATGCACCAAGACCTCTGAAACCATAAACCCCCAAATAAACTTTTCCTCCTTAAAATTGTTCTTGTCAGATCCTTTGGTCACAGTGGTGAAAAACCTGAGTAAAACAAGTTTCTTCCAAAAAAAAAAAAAAAAGTTTCTTCACTCTTTCCTCCACCCTCACAGAGTGTCTTCATCTTGTCTCCCAGAAAACCCCTTTCTCTCATTCTTAAAATTGTGTCTTGGATGGTAAGGACAGAAGGAGGTTTGTCTGACTGAAGTATTTATTCATTTATTTCATCAGTAAATATTTAGTGGAGTCTTTTGTATCCAAGACATAGATCTAGGAAGACTGGTACATGTGCATTGCAATTAAATAAGAAAACTTTCTACTATTAAAAATCAGCAGGTCTTGACCTTGAGCAAAACTGATTCCTGACCTCATAGGATTTAGAGTTTAATGTGAGAAAGAAGATGGGAAGACAGAAAGTAAATAAGTAAATAAACCAAGAATTTTATTACAAGTTGGAGAACTGTAAAGAAAGAGAGATGTCAAAGGTGGTTCTGTAGATGTGGAAGTCAGTAGTTCCCAACCACTGTCAATATTGGTATTCTCCAAGGAGCTTTAAAAGTAATGATCTGTGGGATCACACCAGAAATTTGGGTTGTGACAGGGTCCAGGAATCTGGGGAGCACAGGTTTGGGACCTACACTGCTCACCCCCCCATGATAGATGCAACAGTCTCTGTGTCCCATATGGAGAAAATGTGTCTCCTTTTAAATGTTATGAAATCCCACAAGGCTACATGAACAGTGGCGCTTATGACTCAGTGTCTTTCAGAGTTTTTTGAGAAGCTTTTTTTAAAGAGGCTTTTGGAGTTTTTAATTATAGCCTGACCTCACCTTCTTCACAGGCCACAGATGTGAAACCATCCAGTAAGACTGGGAGGCACTTCTGAAAACAAATACTACCCTGAGCTCAGAATGGAACCACCCCTCCAAAAAACTAGAGCTTTGTTGCCTGGCCAAGTCCATCTGCCTGACTCTCTTCCCTCCAGATGGGTTCTTAGCCAGCAGCCCCTCAGCCAGTCCTGGCCTGTCAGAGCTAAATGCCAGAGATGGACCCAGCCTGGGCTTCTGTGTTCCTTCCTCTCTAAGATCCCATCCCAACCTCCCATCGTTCCAGGCCTAGATGTCCACCTTCTTATTAACAACAGTCCTTATATCTGGCTGACACTGAGAATATTTACTACATGCCCAACACCAGTTAGCATTTTACCAATGCCGCTGCTTTCTCTGGAACATGAGAGTAGAGACTACATCCAGCTTAACTATTCTCCAGTATGTGAACAATCACTAGATCTCCCATTGCCTCAGCTTCATCCTTTATAGAATACTCATTCCACTTTTACAGGCCCGATGAGAGAATGGAATGAGAAAATCCATGAGAAGCTCTTAGCACAGAGCCTGGCACATAACAAGTACTTAATAAGTGATAGTTACTACTGTTGGGGTGTTTTTGCTTAAGATCTCTTCCAACTCTAAAATATGATCAAGTAAACTTGCTCAAGTTTAGATAATATTACATAGATTATAGACTTTTCTTCTGAACTGTAGGTTTAAAGACATGGGCCACATCACAGAAGTGGGATATATATATATATATGATCTCTTTATTGTGCCTCTTCCCTGCCCCAGCATCTACTGGTCTCCCTTATTTTTTTGGAATACTTGAACTCATCATAGCAGAAAGGCCCATGAGCACTGCTCACCAATTACTTGATTCCTGAGGAGGCTACTCTGATTAACTTTTATGGAGTGTGATCAAGGATTTAGTTTGTCTTGGATTTACTTGTTCTGGTAAATATGGTAATTTATGGTTTTCAGTTGGGGTGTGTGTGTTTTTCTGTGTGTGTGTGTCAATGTGTGATGTGTATGCGTTATGTATATGTGTATCATATGTTGTGTGTGTTTGTGCATCCTGAATCTTAAGGGCAGATATAGGATCTTCTATTTAATGTCATGGTACAGGAGAGCAGGCACAGGTTTGGGGCTTGTCCTAAATTGGGATCTCAGCACTACCATTAACTTTCTGAAGACCTTGGATCTACCTAAACTTTTTAAGTCTCTTCTCTGAGAAGTAGGATGTCTTACTTTTCAAAGTTGTTTAAAGGATTAGAGATTATATAGATGAAATACAGTCATCCCTCAGTACCTGACGGGGGATTGGTTCTTGGGACCTGCAAGGACACCAAAATCTCTAGATGCTCCAGTCCCTTGGATTGAATGGCATGTTACTTGCATATGATCTACTCACATCTTCCATATACTTTAAGTCATCTCTAGATTACTCATAATTCCTAATATGACATAAATCTTTTGTAAATAGCGTCAAACTGTATTATTTATGGAATAATGACAAGAAAAAGTCAATACATGTTCAGTCGAAGCACAGTTATTTCTTTCAATTATTTTCTGCCTGAGGTTGGTTGAATCCTTGGATGCAGAACCCACAGATACAGAGTGACTTTTATCAAACTTTCCCAACACATGAAAACACTCAGTAAATAATGTTCATAATAGTAGTTACAGGAACCAGAGGGGAGCACTCTGACTTCAGTAGACCCCAAATAAAATACCCATGGATTCAAGGTCTCTTGGTCTCTTGCTGTTGCTTGGCTTAAAAAAATTGCATGTAACATTCAGTTAAAAAAAGCAATTGGGTTATAGAAAATTACATTGACAACATCTCCTGAAGGCAACTTTCTAAAGCACCAGCGCTTCATGTGGTCAGGGTTTCTCCACATTTAATTTCCCATCCTAACCCAGCAGAAGGGGTCATGTGCAACCCCAGGGAGAGGAACAAGGGAAGAGTGGCTAGTGCCCCACCACTCTGGGCTCACATGCTTCCCATTCTTAGTGCATGGAAATTAAGGGGTGGTCCTCATCTTTCTCTGGATGCTTTTAGAAATCCGCTTACATCTTCGGGATTAATGATCTTTGCACTCATCTCTCAATCAATACTGAAACAAATTTCTAACCCTTCTGAAGAAAGAGGGAAAGGAGGATGGTTCATGTTGCCAAAAGCAAAGAATAAGTGATAGGAAGTTCAGTCTCTAATTCTTCTTACCTATGATGTGTCTAACTTGGGGGTTCAAAGATACTTACCCCTTTGTCAAAGGTTGCAAAAAACTTGATGTAAGGCTGAAAGTGTTCAGCTGCCTCTTCAAAAGCCTTGTAATCTAGGAGAAAAAGAACAATAAAAGAGACAAATGTGTTCAAGAGGCTCTGCAACTTCTATTTCTTTTTTTTAGTTCTATGGTTGGCACCCAGGCCTTGAACGTGCCAGGCAAGTACTCGACCACTGAGCTACGCCCCAGCCCCACACTTCTTTTTAAATGATGTAGAAAGAGTTCAAAGCCAATGAATCCTGAGTGTGTTATGGGGCGCAACTTAAGAACAGACTGATCACCACTGAGAAGTCTGAATTTGAGAGTCTTTATTAAGCTGGCCAGCTGACTCTCTCACACAATGCCCCCCAAAAAATGGCTATTGGGAGAACAGCCCCAACCACAGGGTTGTAGGGGTTTTTATACCAAAAATCACATCAAACATAAGTGTCTGTTGCTATGATTCAAAATTACAAACTAACATCATGAGATCATCGACAGAGGGGGAAGTGGGTCAAACTGATCCTTACCTAGGTACAAACTAAAGAATGGTTGCTAACATCCACACAATTACCATTTACATGGTACATTGGTTACTACATAGGAGTTGCCATTGTATATTTTTAAACATGTCACACCAAGTAACTGATGATGGGCACAGAAGCGGGGTGTTCTCATGGAAGAAACTTATTTCCTACATAACATGGAGTCTCAGAGCAAAATGGAGTCTGTTTAGTCATTTCCCTTAGAGTCTGGCCTATAACATTCTCATGGAGCCAGATCTGTCAGCCCATCACAAGTGGATAATAATTAAATAATTATTTAGGTAGCTAGTTATTTAATGCTGTCTAAACTCATATTTTCCCCAAAGAGTTTGAATTAACTGGTATACAATTGCCAAAGAGAAGGTCTCTGCACACTATAAAGAAGACTGTGGATGGAAAGCAGAAAACAGGAAAGAGAAAGAGAAAGGAGATTAAAAAAACATGTAAAATTCAAAAGAAAGTTCACTTAAATAGCTGCTAGTTACAAATGCATTCTCTAGACAGAGTATAGTTAGCTGTATTATTAAGGAGCCCTGATTAAAAGGAAATCCACCTTACTATGTGAAGTAATCATAATCAAAAATGTCATCACACAAGTATTTTAAACTCCTCAAAGCAGGTGTACAGCTTTTGGTGTGTCCTAACTTTCTTTCCTTTTATTATTATTATTATTATTATTATTATTATTATTATTAATTTTCTTTTTTTCTCCCTCCCGATTTTTTGAATTATTTAAATTTAATCAAGCCTCTGCTTGACTGTGGTCCTAAACTTTAGTCCAAACTGGTCAAGGTAGGCATGCATGCCCATTGATGCAGGATGCTATGTCCTGGCACGCCTAGGCAGGTACTTGGTAAAGATACCCACATTGGAGCCTTCAATGTGTGGGTGATGGTAATGGTGGGAGCAGTCGTTGTTCCAAATGAACATAATAATCCTGAGAATCCCTGAGTCTATGATTTATTCTTAACAAGATTAACTTGCTTCCATTTCATGGAATTCCACATCCTTTATGCAACAGGAGGATAAACTTCTGCTAGAATTATGGGACCATGTAGGATTTTCCAAGACCCTATAAAAAATATTTGAGAATAATACTGGTTCAAGGGAATACCAAGATAAGTTTAAAAAAAAAAAAGACCCATCTTAAAAAGGCCCAGGCCATGGATGCTTCAAAGAATCACAGTGCAGGGTGACAGCTGCTCTAATGGAGCTGACAGCAGCATGCATAGGAGAGAGGGGCTGAAGACCTACAAGAACATAGGTACTGATTATACACACCAAATTCATCCCCCAAAGTAAAGGGAGTCAGAGAAGACATTCTGCAGCCTGGTAATTGGGGTAGAGGATTGGGTAGAGGGGGAAAAGACAGGTGAGGGCATTTGAAGAACAAGGAGACAGAAAGTGAGGAAGTGGAATGGTTAGAACAATACCAAAGCAGCAGTGGGCGCCATGAGAATCCCCTGTCCCCTTTTCCCCAACGTCCCCAAAGAATCTCTTGAACTCAGACTCTGATGGAAAGAATGCACTGACCTGTGTCAGGAGCCTCCCTTCTTTTCTTGGAGATCCAATCTACACTGCCCCTAGGATGAAGCATGGTGACCTGACAGGTTGGTGATTCAACATGTTGTTGAACCATTAGCATCGCCCTTGTCTTCCAGAATACCTGGTCTTGTCGTGTGCTCTGTCTGGTGTTCGGCCCCCAAGCTCCAGCTTACTGAAGACTTGGTGTTTCCTCATTTCCTGCTTCTCTCAGGGTTTTCCACACAGGGATATTAGTACCTCAGATGTAATTAATCAGATGTGGCTAATTGCACCAGTTAGAAACCTTGAAGAGAGATGCTTGAGATAACATCTTTTGTCTTCTAAAGAAGAATCAAACCAATTGTTGAGGCATGAAACACTCAAAAGAGTAGAAAAAAGCATCCCAACAGATTTTGGAAACACTGCCTACTTTGTTCATTAAGGTGCAACTGCAGCAACAAGAAGGTGTTAAGATTTATACACAGAGTTCTCTCTGAGAATCTTGGGATTCCACAACATTCACTCACAGAAAAGCTCTGTCTTATAAAGCTTTGTGTATGAGTCTGAACTGCACATAAAATGTTGCCATAAAGAAGGTGCCTTGCTGGGCATGGTGGTGCACACCTGTAATCCCAGTAACTGGGGAGACTGAGGCAGGAGGATCACAAGTTCAAAGCCAACTTCAGCAATTTAGCAAGACCCTAAGCAACTTAGCGAGATCCTGTGTCCAAAAAATAAAAAAAAAAAAATTAAAAAAATAACAATAATGAAGTAATAAAAGAAGGTGCTTTAACATCCAAACCAACTTAACCCCTCCTCTTTTACCTTTTGGTTAAGAAGCAGGTTCAGAACCTCCCACTTGCTCTTTGCAGTTTCACACTAATGCAGATTAACTGTCCAAGGAGAGTCTTAAGAGTTTATCAGCTAAGAAGTGAATTAAAAACTAAATTGTGAATTATATTCAATTTGGAAAAAAATTTGGAGGACAATTATTGACTCTGAAAAACACTGAATCTTGCAGAGCATCCTAATAAACTTAATTGAAAATTGTAAGAACCATGTGAAATATACAATGTTCTGAAAATGTTTAACAATATTAAAGCAAAAATTCCACTTAGAAAACGAAATAAATGACCCACTAGTCCTTTTATTATTTAGATTTTAGGAATAATTATTAAGACCAGTAGAGTGATATCTGTAAATTCCTAAGAAAAACTTCATTATTATTTCAAAATATATAATGATAAAAAAGGATTTAATTGGATTTGCAATCCAATCAAATTATCACAAGAAATATGAACATTATATTTTTCAATGAAAAGCAAAGTCATAGCTGTCAAATTGAAAGGGTTCTCCTTGAAGAACAATTTAGAGATTGAATTATCTGAACTCTGTCCAAAGGCAAGAAGAGAATTTTCATCAGTTACAGAAAAAGCAATGAATGCTGTCCTTCATTGGCCACCATCCATATTTGTAAGCAAGTCTCTTGTCAGTGGTGACTATCAAGAATTTGAAGAGCTCTTCACTAAAAATTTTGATCAGGAATTGCAAGTTGCTACTTCAAGCATAATATCTAATATCAAAAAGCTTTATTCTTGGAAACAAGTTCAAGATTCTCATTCAAATTCTAAAAATACTTTATCTGAAAATTTTTTACAGTGTGATATGTGATGTTTCCTATTTTACATTCTACATTATATAAAATAAAGAAATTACACCTTTTTTTCACTAAGCCCCAATCCCTTCCAGTTTACCTCATTTTATGCCTGTAAGTGTTATCATATTTTTTGTGTGCCATGACCTGAAGTCTTAAAAATATAGCCCAGTAGTTACGTGTCTGAACTCTAAAGTTCTGGAATTTGAATTGTGGCTCCACCATCTACTGGCTGCATGATATTGGTCGAATTCATTGAATCATTTTTTAATTTATTATTTATTTAAAAATTTTTTAAAATTTTTACAGACTGCATTTTGATTCATTATACACAAATGGGGTACAACTTTTCATTTCTATGGTTGTGCATGATGTAGATTCATACCATTTGTGTAATCATACAGGTACATAGGGTAATGATGTCTGTCTCATTCTGCCATCTTTCATACCCCCACCCTCTCCTCCCTCTCTTCCCCCTCTATATAATCTAAACTTCCTCCTTTCTTCTCTCTCCCCCACCCCCACCCCCATTATGTATCATCATCCACTTATCAGGGAAAACATTTGGCCTTTGGGTTTTTGGAATTGACTTATTTCACTTAGCATGATATTCTCCAATTTCATCCATTTATCTGCAAATACCATAATATTATTATTCTTTATGGCTCAATAATATTCCATTGTGTTTATATACCACAGTTTATTAATCTTTATGCACCATCCCTTCATCATTGCTAAAATGCAGATAACAGTGATAACTACTTCACGGGCTTATTGTGACAATGAAATTCTCCATACGAAGCTCCTCACAGGTGTTAATTGAGTTATTATGATTATGAAGAAAGCAAGGTAAGGTGTTCTTCATGCTGGTCTCAACTTTACCTTCCTTCTTACCTGTCACCTGAGCTCAGTGGAGAAGGAGAGAGAAATAGAAGGATGGAAACAAATGAAGAGAGAATGACCGAACAGGAAATGGGAAATAGAAGAAAACTATACAAAGGGGAGAAAGTAGAAGCGGGCAGGAGAAGCTTCCTGGAATAGTCGGTGCCCACAGAACTGGGGCGAAACTCCCCGGCTAGCACTGTCCCTGAATGCACCCATTTTGAGCACTGTGAATGGAGGTTTCAATGAAGGGAGTGAGAAGAGGGTGAAGCTGGGGCATGGAAGCGAGAAAATAGGTGGGTTGTTGTTGATGAGGTGACCGAGGACACCAGTGGGCAGACTGAGTAAAGACACAGCTTTGTAAATAATTTCAAAATATTTGGGGGTTTCCAGAAATAGTCAGAAGCAGCCCATAATTGCACCTCCTACTTGTACTACACTATCAGATTCTCTCAGACTTATGCCCACCCCCTCTCACTTTCCCTCTCTCCAAGGCTAAGGCACAGGAAAAGGCTTCGTTCATTGGGTTCAGACTGTCAAAGCAGTTTAAAAAAATGCACTCAAGTAGTTCCTCTTCCTGCCCTTCTGGTCCCTTCTTCCTGCTCTTCCTGACTCCCACCCACCACCATCTCATCTTTGTATGGGCCATGCTATTCTCAAGTCCTGTGCCCACCCAAAACCTGACCATGACGTCTTCATAAGGAATATGCCCAAGGGTGTGGTGGCCCAAGGACTAGTAGCCTGGTTGTCAGCTGTGGGTTTGACCAACAATTTCCACAGTCGGTAGCAGCTACTAAGCCCATCCCCATCCAAATTTTCCTCTAATTCTTTCTCAGTTGACTGAGAAGCTCTCCCCTGGTGACCACAGAACTGCCAATGTCAGAGAGGTGACCTACTGTGTGTTCCAGTTTAGAGGAGAATCCAACTGGGAGGTGGATAGGTAGGAAAGGGGAGGAAAGGGCTTTCTCCCTGTTGTGGAACACATACACACACACACACACACAACACACACACCACTTCAAGGTTAGAGAGCATGAATCAGCCTTAATGTTCTTGCAGCACATGATTCCCTCCCCTCCCCCCGCATAGGGAAGAGGAGAGATTCTAACCATTATCCTGTCCGGCACAAGAGATGCTGAAGACACATCCTCTGTTAAGATAATCTAACATCCCTTATTGGGTATCTGGTCTTTAGACTGACAGACAGGCATTGACAGAACTTACATTCTGAGTCTTCACTCTTGAAAAAGCCAAGGAGTTTGATCTGGTCCTCAAGGCGTTCGAAGGCCTGGACTTCCAGCTTGCTGTTGATGATCTCCACTGGGTCTTCGATTAGCTGAAATGCCACACACACCACACACACACACACACAAATGTTCAAATTGGAGAAGTCTTTCCTCCCCAGCAGGGAAATAGAGTGCTTCATGGGGAAGTTGTAGCAGACTTTGTGTTTGGGGCCTGAAGTATCCACCCTGCTCTACCCCAGCAGCACAGCAGCAGTACTTTAGATGGAACTGACCTTAAATCAAGGGGTGAGACGATTGTTTTGGGGGCAATTTTTTCCTATTTATAGTTTTTTTAAAAAATTATTTTTATGGTAAATTAACAAATTATAATTTATATATTTGTGGAGTATGAAATGATGTTATGAATTATGGATAGGATACAAAAATAATAAAATCAAGCTAATTAAAATAAGTACCACCTCATATATTTATCTTATCATAAAAAGCAATGAGAACATTTGAAATTTAGTGATTTTGAAATGTACAATATGTTACTTTTTACTGTACTTGCCATGCTGTGCAATGCATCTCAAAGGGAAAAAGCTTATTCCTTCTGTCTGACTGAGACTTGGCCCCATTTGATCATCTTCCCATCTCCCCACCCCCACTGGGTCTCTGGCAATCACTATGCTACTGTCTGTTTCTTTTTAGTTCAATCGCTTTCAATTCCACATGTAAGTAAGAACATGCAATATTTTCTTTCTGGGTCTGGCTCCTTTCACTCAGCATAATGTTCTCCAGTTCCGTCCATATTGTTGCAAATAACGAATTCTCTTTTTCTAAAGCTAGATAGTACGTTATTGTGTAGATGCACTATTTTCTTCATCTATTCATTGGTTGATGGACACATGGGTTCATTCCATCACTTCACTTGCCACTTATTGATTCATGAATGGACCTGTGGCCTACTTCTGGCCAATGAGGCTCTGTGAAAGTTTGGGATTCTTAAGAGAACAATGGGAAGCCAGAATTGGGGTTTTTCTTTCATTGGCTATGAATGAGGAAACATGATGCATCAGCTCCTGATTCCGGCCACCTTATAATTAACTTGTGAACAGTCAACTGAAGACCAAGGCCAGATTCTGAAAGCAGAATCATCTGTAACTTACAGACATAGAGCTCGGATTGGATAATGTCTAAATCTGCCCTAATTCTGGCTTTCTACCTATGTTGGTCAATCACATTATTTATTGTTTGAAGCAGGTACAGTCTCATTTCCAAAGCTGCAGGGGCAGGGGGCACCATGGTGGTCCAGAGTTATTATGATACTTTTCTCAACATTTTTCAGGGCTTGTAGGTGTGAGTCAACAAGATGGTAGAGAGAGAACAGGTCAGATGTGAGTTGTAGATTGTAGACAGGCAACAATAAACCACAGGGTACCAGCTTGTAGACAAGGAATGATCAGAATGAACAGAGGTTCAACAGTAGGTCCTTTATCTTGCAGAACTTGTGTTCCAAAGCATTAAGCTCCACAGCTGGTATTGAAAATGTGAGTTTATCTATGAGTAAAATTTTTTATAGTATTTGCTCCTGTTTCTCTGAACTCATAGATCTGAGGGTGTAGTACCTCCATAGTTGAGAGTGAGTGTGATTTGGGGGGCTCCTTACCACTCCCTCCCTCTCCTTGATGCTGCTCTCAGGAAACTCAGGGCAACTCCACCTTTTGGTCACTCTCTCTCCTAGTGACAGGTTTTCCCACTCTCTCCCATAATCCCCAGCTCCACCTCAGCAGCACTGGAGCATAGCTGAGGGAATTTCAGTGGATGTCAATGTCTAACAGGTAAGAAAACTCTCATGTTATTACTGAATGGTCCCAATTTGTGACCCTTTGATCACTAATCAACAGTTTCTAGGGTGACTTAAGGACCAGCAACCCAGTAAAAGTAGTTAGCACTGGGATGTAATTGTTCCTTAGTTTTTTTTTGTGTGTGTGAAGTCTGAAAAACCTGTCTTATCACCATCTTTTCTGTTCTTCTGGCTTTTCCTCTATATTTGAGCCCAAACAACTCCATGCAGGACCACTGTGCATAAATGCTTACATCCAGAAGAAACTCCACCAAGACATCAGCTGCAAACTCGCCATCAAACTCAATTGTGCGATCACCCTTGAGAATGTAGAGACTTCCTTCTTCATTGAAACCTGGAAGAAACAAAGAGGCCCAAGAATAAGGTCATTCTAAGGTAGAAAGAGTCACCATATTGGACCTGAGTAGCAGCAGGGTCAGGATTAGTGGAACTAGCATTAACCCAAGGACCAGTCCCCTCAAAACAACACTTCTTAAAGGCTCTCAAAGTGGGCATATAATTTGAAATAGCCAAGAACTAATAATTTCATCTGGATTTTAACTTAAAAGAAAAATTTATTCTTCAACCCACCAGTACTTTTCAAAAAAACACTGCTGATACCACATCATTTTCCTTATCAGAAAGTTTTAACACCCACTACCCACCTGACTCTTTATCCTGGTGTTCAAATTCCCTCTACCATGGTGCCAACCCTCCATTGGCTATACCCATACTTCTTTGAGAATTGCTCGCTGGCCCCTTGTGCCACTCCCTTTGCATCCTGCCCACATGCTGAAATGGCAGGCAATGTAAAGGAAGAGAAGAGTCCCAGAGCACAATTCTATACATTTAGGTTCTCCATGCTCCCCAAGCCAGGAATGACCTCCACTGTGCCACCCTCTACCCCATCCTCATTACCTCCTTCTGTTCTCAGCTTAGGATTCATTTTTCCTAAGAACATCACTGAGCTCATGCTGTTATCGATCTTCCCTCAGTTCTGTTTGCAGGTACTCACTCTAACAGGTTCTCTGAGGATAGGGCCATTGTCTTCTTGTTATCCCAATGCTTTGTACACATTGGCTGGCACCCCCTAAATGTATGTGGTCAGCCTGCATTCCTATTCTAGCTGAAATGCACATCTTCCTTACTCCATTGATAGATTAAGCAAGGACAGCTCTGCATCTTCTTTGCTACCCTCCAGGGCCCTTGGTGTAATGTTGTGTACTTCAACAAATGCTTGTTGGAAAACTGCATTTCCCGCTCCCCATTGATGGTAAATAGATAAGGCTGGTATTTGTTCCAATGGCAAGACATCCTTAATTCCTTAGATTGTTTCCAAATTCTCTATTAGCTGGAGAATGCTTTCTCCAAGTGAACTTTTCAGTACAGGAAGGCTGTACTGCTGCCTACCTGAGGAACCCACATCAGAGAGCACTGTTCATAAATCAAAAGGAGCAATGTGCTAGGTATCCTGGAGGCTGGCAAGAGCTGATCTTGAAAGGGGGAATATCAGTTAGTGTCCTGCCAATGTTGTATTTGAAAGAATGTTCAGTAAATCTAATTAGAATAAAATTCCAGCAGTCTACAAAAGTACTTAGAACAAGTTGGGCAAGGATTCATAAGAAGAGACCAGCAAAAGACATGACGGGGCTTGCATGTCTAAGTAAAAATTTTTTTTTTTTTTTTTCCTGAGCAAAACCAATTAAGAAGTGATAACCCTACAGCCTGTCAGAGACCAGATAAGGCCAATGGAAGAGTGGCTGGGGATGAAAGGGCATGCTCACAAAATGTGACCACATCCTGTGGATCCCAAGGATCAAACAGTCAGAAGGAATCTCCTGCAATTCCCCAAGGTGAGCTCTTTTTAAAAATTTGTACTTATTCTTTATATAGTTATCATAATGCTGGGGATCAAACCCAGGGCCTTATCCATGCTAGGCAAGTGCTCTGAGCTACCTTCCAGTCCTTCCTAGCTGAGCCTGGAGAACAGTTTACTTAGACATACCAAGTCCCATCATGCCTTTGCTGTTTTTTTTTTTTTTTTCCTTACAAATTCTTGCCCAGCTTGTTCTAACTGAATTCATAGATTCCTAGAACACTTGCATTTTCTTCTAACTAAATTTATGGAAAATTCTCCCAAGTACAAAATACTCATTAAAACAATGGCAAGGGAGACAACTAGGACTCAGTAGGCTACCAGGGGAGGAGAAGAATTTGTTAAATTGATTTTGATTCTAGGAAAAGAGTTCAATGTATTTTGCTCCCATACTCAAGGAGAAAAAAACTAATCCTTAATATTTTTCCAGGGAGATATCCTATGCATTCTTAATAAATCATTATCATTTTATAGGCCTGAGTTCTTCCTTGTGTCTAACCTAGTTTCCCATAATTTAAAAATTATCTAGAAAATAAAATAGAAAATGATTGCTTGTGATTTTCTAGGATAATGAACTTTGATGTACCTGAACCACCACGAAGCTATTTTTTTTTTTTCTTTCTGTGCTTACTACTCCAAATCCAATTAACCTTTCTTCAAAGGTCCTGTTTTATAACCTCCTGCTATTTTTTTAATAGCCATTCTTCACTGGTCATGCAGAAAATGCCAAACGGGCAGTACATGTGTGAGGCTGTTTGGAAACAGTTACCTCTATCCTCTCTCCTTGGAATTGTAGAGTAAGAATCTTAAAGGGCACTTGCACTTAAGCATGACATATTGACATGAGAGATTACAGCTTCCACCTTGTAGTCACTTAACCATACCTCCCCTAAATCCTCCTCCTCATCCTTGGTGATAATGTCCAGCTGGGGCTTACCCTTACATTTAAAAACCCCTGGGGCCCTGGAGTCACAGCCATCAATACTATCTTTTGCTGACTGTTTTAGCAAGAGGCAAGGAGATGTAGTGATGGAAGAAGAGAGTGTAGCTTTCTCCAAGAGAAAGAGGAGAAGCTTTTCGGCTGTTTTAGGGGCTAGAAATAAAGGCTTGAGTCTTTACGGTAAGTTTCTAAACCAGAAACCCTCTGTTGTACTGATACAAAGATGCATTAAATGATTAATGTGATGACATTTTGTTTAGACCTAGATTTATATTTATGAGACTCTTCCCCAACCCAAGACTAAGGTTTGCAAGATCATTTTACATGTATTTAAAAATAGTCCCATTAGCATATAAGGATAAATGCAACTGTACTTTTTTTTTTTATAAGACACCTTTGTCTCTTCCTAATATATCTAAAAAATCACACTTACCCAGTTTCTTGGCAAGCTTGGCTTCTTTCTTGGCATCCACCATCACAAAGCCTATATCTTTATGTTCCAAGACCTGGGCCACAAGCTGAAGGGACAAATAGGAGGATAAGTGGGCTGAGGGAAGAGAGAGTGTAGAAAATACCACAGGATAATACTTCAGTGTTTTGTCAGGAGAGTTTTTCTTCATACTTCTGCTATTCTGACCTATTCAAGCAGCAGCGAAGGAACTCTGTACTTGTCCCTAAGTTGATGAGTCAGCAAAATGTTAAGAATAAAAGGCAGAAATTTTGAGGAACAGACCTATGACATAATATCTGAAAGAATATCACCACCATCAGACACACTTTTGTGTCATCCAGTAGATAAATTTTGAATTGAAAGAGAGGAGAATCAGAAATAAAGCTGAGAGTATGTGAACACCCATGGATAGCTGAGCTTCCCCAGCTGCCAAATGAACCCAGAGAGGGGGATCATTAACCCCAAAGGTGAGGAGGTGCAGCAGTAAACTAGATTGACAGAGGGCTGAAAACTGTTCTGGGTGGACACCAGCATAAAGGATGACACCAAATGCAAGACTGGCATGGAGCTAAGCTTCCTGACACTTACATATGAGTAACATGGGAGACACAATAGACCGGGATCTAATTCTTGCCATCTAACTAAAAGGGGGTTTGAAATAGAAATGGGGTGAAGTTACCAGAGAGATCAAGAAATACTAATGCTACTCTTCTTTTTTGGGGGGAGGATGGTGTTGTGTTTGGGATTGAATGAGGATCTTGATACTACTTTTCAAAAGTTAAGCTTAAAAACTCATTGATTAATATGCAGTTGTGCTGGGTATGGTAGTGCAAGTCTGTAATCCCAGTGGCTCGGGAGGTTGAGGCAGAAGGATTTTGAGTTCAAAACTAGCCTCAGCAAAAGTGAGGCATTAAGCAACTCAGTGAGACCCTGTCTCTAAATAAAATACAGAAGAGGACTGGGGTTGGGGCTCAGTGGTCAAGTGTCCCTGAGTTCAATCCCTGGTACATAAAAAAAAAAAAAAAAAAAAAAAAAAAAAAACTTTGCAGTTTAAGAAATAATGCAGAGAGAGCTCTCATTCATTTTATCCAGTTTTCCCCAATAGTAAGATCTTACAAAACTGAGGTATGATTACACAACTTGGATATGGACATGGATACAATGAAGATATAGAATATTTCCATCACCATCTCTGTTGTCCTTTATGTTCCTATCCACTGGTTCCTGCCCTATCTCCTTTTTAGTCCCTGGAAACCACTAATTAATCTGTTCTCCACTTCTATAATTTTGTCATTTCAAAAATGCTATGTAAATTAAATTATATAGCATATAACTTAAAGGGACTGTCTCCTTTCACTCAACATAATTATCTAGAGATTCATATTGCTGCATGTATCAACATGTTGCTGCTGAGAATTCCATGGTATATATGCACATTTTGTTTGATCATTCATCCACTGTAGCTGGTCTGAGTTGTTTCCAGTTATTGGTTATTATGAATAGAGTGGAAACAAATATTAGTGTGTAGGTTTTTGATTAAATACTAGTTTTAAGTTCTCTGGGTAAATGTCTAGGACTATATAGCCTGGGTTGTTTGGTAGTTTCATGTCTAGTTTTTACTGGAACTCTCAGATTGCTTTCCAGAGTTCTAATCTCATGAGCAATGCATGAGTGATTCTGCTTTCTCCACATCCTTGGAAGCATGTTGTGGTGTCACTATTTTTTATATTAGTCATTCTGATAGGTATGTAGTGATTTTTCATTGTGGTTATAATTTACATTTTTCTAATAGCTTTTGATTTTTAACATTCTTTCCATATGCTTATTCACCTTCTGTATGCTGTCTTCTCTGAAATACCTATTCATGTTTTTTGCCCATTTTTGTATTGGGTTGTTTTTTGCATGTTTTTAGAGTTCTTAAATATTTGCTCCTTTTCCCCCCTGATATGTGGTCTATAAATGTTTTCTCCCACTCTTCAGCTTGTCTTTTTATCTTCTTAACCAGGATCTTTCACAGAAAGTTTTCAACTCTGATGCATTTTGATCTAGCAATTTTTCCATTTGTAGGTTGGGTCTTCGATGTTCTTGTTTTCTCTATGTATTGACTCTGGGATGACAACTCACTGTCTACGTCCCTCTACTTTCTGTTCTGTGGCTGCTTTTTCATTCCCTCTTCATTCCTATGTCTTCTTTCATTGTGCCTGGTACCTCCTCCCTTGAGTTTCCTTAGGTCTTTCCTTACCTATCTGTGCTTCCCTCCCTCACCTTGTCATCTGCCCCCCACTCTTTTTCTTTGTCTCTGGCTCCTAACCATTCCCCCTTCTCTAAGGTTAAGGATGCATGGCAGAGCACAAAGAAGCACTCTGAAGAGTGCTCTCATGACAGGATGGAGGAGTGGAGGGGCAGTGAACAAATGACATTCCCTGTCTCTTAGGCAGTTTTCTCTTCTGTCCTGGATTTTGGTTGGGATCACAAAAGTTTAGTATGAAAGGGATCTTGTCAGTGTTCTTGTAATGCCTAAACCAGCCAGTCTTTTGTAAAGTCCCTTGACTTTAGTCTGTTGCATTGAATCTATCAGACAAAATTATTTTAATGCCTGGTTTTCAATGTAAGCCACTCTGTCCTATTTAGTGCTGTCAGAATCTCAATTTAAATGTTTCCTTGTCTATCGTTCAAAGTCAATAATTATGAGACTTAAAGGTCTTTTGCTACAGTAGGTTTTCCTACTTCTAGAGCATGAGCCTCTGACAGGGGTTCTTAAACTTCACTGTGTGTAAGAATCAGCTGGGGAACTGGTTAATAGGAGCTGCTGGGCCTCAACCCCAGAACTGGGGTGGGGCCCAGGAATTCACATTTGTATCAACCACACTACCACACCCCATGATTCCAATGCATCAGATCTCAAACCACACTCTGGAAAACAGCTATAAATGGTTGTCATTTCATCCAAAAGGGATGTGACATAGTGTTCTTCTAAGTGTGGGTCCACATTGGCTCTTTTGGCCTCTCTACTTTTGGTGCAGTAGAATAGTGGTAATAATAGGAAGAATGACAAGCAAGAAAGAAAATAAATTAACTCTAAGAATTCAACAAAGAATCAAATTCAGACCTCCCCTAGGTCCATACCATCCACATTGTGTTTATGTGTAGGTAAATACAAATGTGTACAGTTGCTGGCAGCAACTGCTACACATACAGAATGTGGTCTTCATGTTGATACTTCCTGTGACTTCTGAGGGTATAAGAGTGAGAGGTGCCATCTCAGATTAACTCAGTTCTCTTCTCTTGATTTCCTGGCTAACTAAGCCCAGCAAATCACTGTCGGGTGCTATATGGAGTAGGCAATTAGAGAGAGTCAGCAGGCCACATCAGCTGAGACCTGCCTGCCTCTTCCTCAGCACTCTTATGCACACACCCTCCAGTACCTCTGGTCACTCTCACCTCCCACCCTGACTAGGTCCAAAGCCTGTTCATCTGCACTCATCATCACTGCCATCAACCCAGCAACTGTACAGTGCCTTGAGACTGGGTGTGGAGAGTGACTGTGGTACAAGCCTGGGGCCTTCTGAGGTTCCTCAGGACCAGGAGCCCCTGCTGGCCTATTTGTGTCTCTCATTTGACTTGGCCTCGCCTTCATCCTACTCCAGCCATAATTCTCCTGTTTAACCTCTTCTCTTTTCTCCTGCAATCCAGTCTCACTATACTCAGGTCACTACCAGTCCTGACCACCCTTGGCTGCAAAGCACAACTCTAAGCTCATCTTTCACCTCATTCTCCTTTCTGGAATTTCAATATCCCATCACAGGGACAGCACTTTAGCACCTAATTTGTAATCATTAGTGTTGGGTGTAAGTCCCTACTGTATTGTGACTCTTTCCACCCTGGGAGAGAAACTCTGCTTTGTGCTTCTTTTGTATCTTGCACAGTTCCCTGGAGACACTCAGCATACTTGTGGATGAATGGGTGAGTTGAGCTGAGTGCTTCACAAGTTCAAGGGACTTGTCAGCCAAAGGGGCAAGAAGCAATTGTCACCAGACACAGAAGAGTTACTCTTCATATGTGAGGAGAAGCAAAGGTAGAGACAATGTTTCCTAAATGCTCAGAAACCTGGAATACTTTCCAAACACAATTGCAATTTTCTTCTGTTAACTTGCAATCATTCCTCTGCTGGTTTTGTTTATTTGGCCTGTTGGTTACTTCTCAGTCTTGCTTGATGGGTTCAGCCTAGAGAATGGGCTTGTGTACTGGTTGGTAATATGCAGCCCCTAGTCATTGGCACAGTGTTTACTCCTTCCAGAAACATGAAGATTTGTTTTAACCACTGATGATTCTATTAAGTACAAAAAGAACTTTTTACAAAGTTCTACATAAATAACATGCATCACAATAGTAAAGAAGAGGTTGTTTATAATATATCCTTACTCTCTTTTATATTGTATTCTACAGGTATTTATTGCACTTCTGTAATGATTATATCATCTTTAAATGAATGGCCCATGGATCCCAATGGTTAATAGCACAGGGCTCCATATCAGAGACCTGGCTTCTTGACTTGGTTAAAAGCCTGTACTGAACCTTCACTGTCAATTTTCAACAATGATGGTATCTATTTCATTGGACTCTTTTGAAGACAAACAAGATAATACATGTGAAGTGATCAGCACTGCTCTTGACATGAAGTAAGTGCTCAACGAATGCTACATTTCCTTTTAATATTATGGCAACTGGATAAGGTTCTGGATCTTGTGCCAATTCAAAAATACCAAAGCCTAAATTATCAGAATAGAAAGAGAGCAACAATCATCAATTGGGTATCTACTATGTTCCAGGTAGTATGCAAAACAAAAATGTGTAAGGTGTAAGATGCATGTCAGCCAAGAGGATCTTATGATTTTAAGAGGGAGGACGGTAAGGCACCGGGACAGAAAATAAGGGCTATGAAGACGTAACAGAGATGGTAGGCAGGAAGGTCAAATCACACAGGGCCTAGTGGGCTGTGATAAGTACTGTGGATTTGATTTCCACGCACTCAAGATGGATCTAAAATCCCCCCAAATGCCCTGCCTGATTGGCCTGACTGCTGCACAAGCTCACTGGGGGCCCCTCTGTGTCTTACTTACTACACTCTTCTTGAACTCCTCAAAACTTGGGACTCTTTCCTGCCTCTAGTCTTTGCATGGGATCACCTCATTCAGCTGTGCTCCCAAGCCCTAGGTCTCATCACAGGCTCAGCTGCCTACAAGGGGACAACTTGTCCCAAATTCACACAAAGTCACAAAAACACACTGTGTTTTCACATATGCCCTTCACTCTATCTAGAATACTTCTGCTCCCCTCCCATTTCCTCAACTCCAACTATCCTTGAAGTCCACAATTAAGCATCAGCTCCCCGAAAGCATTCATTCCCATCTTCAATAGGGAGCTCTTTTTAGCCCTGTCAGTGGCACCCTGGGCTTTCCCTCTACAGCTCTTTCTTAGTTTGTAAGTACATAGTCATTGCCATGATTACTGCCTATCAACTGTCCCTGATGCAGCCTGTGAGCTGTACATCCATATCTGTCTTTCTCTCCAGGCTAGTACCTAGGATAGTATTAGAATGGAGTATGTTTCAAAAAAAAATAGTATCTTGAATGAATGAATGAATAAAAAGGGAAGTTTCATGGAAGAGCTGAGGTCAGTAAGATCATGAAAATGGAGTGGTTGGACAGGTAGAGGGGTGCAGCAAGGGCATCCCAGGAAGAAGAAAGGGCATAAGCAAAGGTTTGAGGAGGGACTATGCAGGGGGCCATAGGAGAACAGGCTGACTGATTCAGGTGGAGCAACTCAACTTTAGCAGAATATATTTGGGGGAACCAAAAGGAGTCCTGTGTTTAAGACATATAGGAAAAAGCATAAGGACTTTGAATATTAGAACTGGGAGTTCTGATGTGGGAGTTGCCTGATTAGAAGAACAAAATGACTAATTTGAGCTACAGGAAGGTATGTCTAAGGACACAGACCAGACAAAGAGAAAGGGAGTGGGAAGGAAGATGGCCATTTGGGGGGATGATGCTGTGGACTGAGCAGGAGATGGCTCTGGTCTCAGACGACGCCAGAGGAAGTGAGAAGTAACGGGAGCAGATAATGCTACAAGTTGTGAGTCAGTCAGACCTGGTAGGTCTTTCTTGACTTTGGAGAGAGAAGGGATGTAGAACAAAGGGGAGGAGAATATAAGATGATGTCAGGGTCCCTAACCAGGAAATGGAGTAAAGGACAAACGGTGACAACAGGAAGGCATGATAGAACTAGGGGCCAGTTTCTCAGTGTGGATTCAGATGCCATGAGTTCATGGTCAAAGAAGTCCAGCCAAGAGCTGGGGTGCCAGCTGGGGCTCAGCGGGGGAGAACCCAGACAAAGTTGTGGAAGTAAGAGCTGGAGGCTTGAGGGTGGTGACCTCTTTGGAAAGCAAGTGCATGAGAAAGCCACAGGATCGAGGGATCGCCACCTTGGAGGGAAATACATGAAAAAGAGCCTGCCCTGGATGGAGCAAGAGAGGAGCTTTGAGGAAACTGGAGGAAGAAGAGATTGCCATGCCCCATGAGTCCAAAGTCATGGAGGAGCCAGTGGCCTTGTCACATGTTGCAGGCAGTCAAGGAGCCGTGGGACACCTGTGAGGTCTCTCCTTTCAGGACTGATAAGTCACGGGTGACCTTGTAGAGAAGAGCTGGGACAGAAGCCAAAGCACTGGGAGCTAAGCAGTCAAGTGGGTGGCAAGGACAGGCTAGAGCAGGAGCGGATCACTTGTTCAAGAAGTCTGCCCATGAAAGGAGGGGGAAACACACACAGCTGGGAGAGGGGCACAGTCCCTGTGCTGCCTGACTGTCCCCTGGGCCTCAGAGAACAGCACATCCAATATGCCAGTGTCTTCCAAGTCCAGTCCCTTCATGGAATGCATCAGCCTTAATCCAGGGAGAGAGAGAAAGAATCCAGGGAGAAAGAAAGTCACATTTGTACCACTTGCCAGGAACTGCCTTTGTGGAAGAGAAAGACTAATTTCTCTCCTGGTGAGAGAGAGAGATGGAGTAGCAAAGAAAAAGGAGGATGTCCCTTATTAAAGGGAGGTGGGTGGGGATTACTTTCTGCAGGATCAAGAATCTGGGGAGAAAAAAAATCAAGAACTGAAGTGCCTGAGGGGAAATATCACATATCTCTGCTCAAAGTGAATGTCCCTCAGGCCAGTCATTAAAAATACTCTGGCTGCAATCGCTCTTTCCATGTAAGCCAAATGGTTGTTTTTACCCACTGTCCCTGATACCATCTGGCAACATGTCAAACTATTCAACAACTGTGTGCCCTCTTCTGAAACCAGAGAGCTGACGTTTATCTCCCGTAATCTCCTGTCACTTTCGGCTGCCCTCACATTGGACCTGGGCTATGTATAGCTAGCTGGGCAGTTGGCAAGTGATATGTCCGTGAGGAGTCTGGTTGAGGGAAGAGAGAAGCTATTTTGTGAGAATCAAGTTTATTGGGGTTTCCTGGGGGTGGAATGGGTGGCCCCTCAAAGAGCCTTGAGGGAGAAGGAGGCCATTGTTTCTATTAGCATTTTTGGGACCATTACTTTGACCAGCGCCTAGGAAGGGACCTGAGTGCTGATGCTGTGTGCTTATTGCACCCACCAGAAAGAGAGGCAGCAAAACAGCAATAATAGAAATAGAATTTGTTGGGTGTTAACGGTACTAGCAACTGCTCCAACTACCTTCCATGAATTATCTTTTTGGAGTTTCACAAAATTTTCCTGGTTTGCAGATGAGGAAATAGAGCCACAGAGGTTAATCAACTTGCCCAGGGCCCACGGAGCACTTACCCAGCCTGGGATTCCAACCTGACACTCTGGCCCCAGCATCCAGGCCTCAGAACCACAGTCTATTCTGTGTGAGGTCTCAAAGTGTCCTGCCCGAAATCCTTCCTCTCCTCCTTATCAGCTATGAGACTGAATAGGTTATAATTTCTCTGGCCTTCAATTTCTAATCTTTATGGAAAAGAAAAAAGGAAAAAGAAAGAAAGAATTCTAATTCTTGCATGAGTAACATGTATGCAAGTGTTTAGTGAATATTTATTACATATAAATTAACTGCAGGGCCAATTCCATTTTGCTAAGTCTATGGTCCTCAAACACGAATGCATGTCAGTATTTCCAGGAGGGAAGACTGGTGACAACCAAGAGTGGCCCACTTGAGTGGTTCTGATTCAGTAGGTCCTGGACAGAACCCAAGTGAATGTATTTTTGATCAGGTCCCAGGTGTTGGATGCGGCTGGCCCTGGGTCCACATGCTCTACTCTCTCAACATGCAATCATAACTTTTTCTTGTGTAGCATTTTGTGATGTCCAAACACAGACTGTCCCTGGAGGCCAGGGGTTTTGTTTTGACTTTTAATTTTATGCTAACAATATTGTTGCATGAGATTTTTAAAAATTATTTTGACCCCAAGACTACCAAAAACAAAACAAAACACCTAAGATAATGTTTTGGACTGGGGGCGTAGCTCAGTGGCAGAGCATTTGCCTCTCATGAGCAAGGCCCTGGGTTCAATCCTCAATACTGCAAAGACAAAAAATAAATAAATAAAATTTAAGGATGAATTTGACTGACATGGGGATATTGCATGCCCTTTTCCAATTTTTCTCAACAGAGGTCTGTGCTCCAAAGCATTTGACATGCAGTCCAGCAGTCTGAGTCCTGACATGCCCTGGAAGCCCCCTCTCAGCTCTTCCTAGGAAGGGGTCCCACATCACATTTAGTACTTTTCTGGAGCCAGTGAGAACTCATCCTTTTTTAAATTAAGTTTTCATAAGTTGGTCTCTTTGTTTATTAAAAGGGAGGTGGGGTGCGTCCTTTATTCATGGAGGAAACTCCTAAATGTAAAATAATGGCCAGGTGAAGAAATCCTCAACTTTTCTCTCCCATGGTGCACATTGAAAAGTGGAAGAGGGGCCTGTTACTGCTTGACTGAATTTTGTGAAATGTTTGCTGGTGTTTGTTATTAGCATCAACTAATGCCAACAGACATCATGGATAACTAACTTGCACAGAGAGCTGTAGGATTCAGGTGCTCACCACACAACCATGATAAGTTCAAGAGCATCAAAACTGTGACGTCACTTTACGCATGCCATATGCCTCTTATCTAAGATGTTCCAGGAGGAAGGAATGTATTGTGGTTTATATTTTACAAAACAAAACAAACAACAACAAACACAGTCTTGGGGAGTTAAGTGCCATGCCTGCAGCCACATGGCCAGGACAAGGACTCAGACCAAGGAACCTCTAAACGTTAAAGCCTGGTCTTCTTCCAGTGCTGGGTGCTGTCACTGATTGTGATTTATATGTTGTGATCACTTTTTCCTGAATACAGGAAATGCTCTCATTTCCTTTATTGATAATTTGGGGGATTTTGGTCAAGTTAACTAATGGTTTGATATCCTGAGCCAGAGTAGCTGCAGTCAGTGTGAGGCAGAGGTAGGTGAGCGTGTAAGGACCGACCTGTTGGCTTGCCTGGCCCGCCCAGCACATAGCAGATGGAGAGGAGAGGCCTGCCTGGCTTGGGGCACCCAGCAGCAGGAGGGAGCTCCTGGAACCAGACACCTCGGGCACACAGAAGCGGCTCTGGCCTGCTTGCCCACAGCATCGCAAGATGGCACGCTGGCCATCTTCCCATGTGGCTGTCCAAACAGAAACTGCTGTCTGGGTAATTCTGGTTTACTACATTCAGTTCATAAACTAAAGAAGTCTCAGAGGCTTCTTTAGACAGGCTCGGTACTTCAGGGGAATGGTTTTCAAGGTGGAACAAGTCATTTTAGATAAGCACTAAGTGTAACTGACAATTACACAAAAATTACACTCCTCACTAGCCTATAAAGCACACATGGCAAGAGAGCAGGGCAGTTGATTTTAAAGAGAACTCTTATGATTCTCAAACAGATTTTTACCTTACTTTTTACAGTAGTGCTTTATATTATAATAAACCTTACCATATTTCCATAATGATGATTTTCATGGTACCCTATGTCCTCATCTAAAAAAGTGTAACTGGAAGAGGTCTATCTCAGAAGTATGATGACTAGGTATCCTCTTTGGTCTTGAGTACTATTGAGGGTTTCAGGGGTACAGTAGTGAGAATGTTCCAGTGGTCTGAAAACTTATGCACCAACAGTGTGTCTTCCATTTTGTAGAATCTTTATTTCCTTATTAATTCTATACATGAAAAGAAGAGTTTAAGTACAGTCAACTCAATTCATGCACTTACAACAGCATTTCTTGTTCTTTCACCATCATTCCAAGCATTAGTTGCATTACTGAAAAGTATCCAGCAAATGCTCATCCAAGAGCTCCACGGCACTGGGGCTTTACCAAGAACTGCAGTTTAAGAGTGAGTCTCTCCTGGGACAGCACGAGCTCCACATGAGGATTTGTTCTCAAAGCCAAACCAAAATAAGCCTGACCTCATCTGATTTTTCAGAGTGGAGCAGGTGTGAGTTTGGAGAGTGCCATCTTTGGGGCCATGAGCAGTTGGAAAAAATACCCGAATCCTGTGTGTGTTGCTATTCTCTGCCCAGTATTCCCACATCTCTCCATCTGTAGATCTACTTGACTCCAGCAACTGCATTTTGCCTTGGGGTTTGGAAAAGCAATCACTGGGACATTTGCCAGTGCTAAATAGGTTCAGAATACAGGTCAGGCTTACAGAGCCTGGAAGTTTCTGTCCATGTGTATGTATGTCTATATATGTATATGTGTGTGTGTGGGTGTGTGTGTGTGTGTGTGTGTGTGTGTGTATTTGGGCTAAAAATTCCATGTTTAACAAAAATCTGTTTTATCTACTGTTAAAATTTGGATCTATAGTGTTTCCCAAAATCTCATGACTTAAAGGATTGGTTGCAAGCCTGGGGTGCTATTGGGATGTAGTAGAAACATAGAAAGTGAAGCCTAATGGAAAGAATTTAGTATCACGGAGGCATGACCTTGAAGGGGATATTGGGACCCCGTCCCCTCCCTCTATCTTTTTGCTTCCTGGTCACCATGAGACCAACAGCTTTGCTTTACCATGCACTCCCTACCAGGATGTTCTGCCTTACCACAGGCCCAAAGTGATGGGTCCAAGCAGCTGTGGATGGACACCTTTGAAACTATGAGCCAAAATAAACATCTCCTTCTTTTAAGTTAATTTTCTCAGTTATTTTGTCATAGCAAAAAAAAAAAAAAACAAAAAACTAACACACCCATATTTCAGTAAGCTTAATCAAGGATAACATACAGGTCCCTGGATCTGATAAATTAAAACTCCTTATTATTATACACAATATTTCTAAAAATTTTTATGTAACAATTTAAAAACGAGATTAGGAAACATATAACTCCAATTTAGGTGATGTATTTATGATTCCTTGCCTTTTCCTTCTCTCTCCATGCATTCGTCTATCCAACATTTGTTAAATTCCAAGCAAGTGCTAAGCATTTGTCCATTTAATCCCACTGGTCATTTAGGCTCCACACAGAGTTAATGCAGTTGTACAATTTAACCTTGCTAAGTATGGGTGAAAATCCAGTGTATAAAGATACTTGCCCTTTCGTAAGTTGTTACTGCTTATGAACATGAAGGTATTCCTATCAGCTGTGCTTTGCTGTAGTAGAAGACACATGCCATTTAGAACCAAAGAGGTGTAAGTTCATATCCTGATTCATGCTCTGCTATTTTGTAACTTTGTGATTTGGGGCAATTTTTACTCAACTCTCTAGCTCGTTTCTCTGTAATATGTTGTAAGAAAAAAGTGAAATATGTAAAGTACCTGCTTGGGCCTGTTTTATGATAAGTTCATGATAGGTACTCCTTCCCTTTTCCTGCTTCCCCTTCAGTTCATTCAACATTGGATCAAAAACACTATTGAATACCCACTGAATCAGGTCCTGATCTAGGTAAGGACAAATAGAACCAAGTCCTTACCTTTGTGGATTTTACAGTCTACAGGTGATGTCACCAGTGTGCAATGTCTCCCAAGTACTATGGAGACAAGTAAGGCAGGGTCGAGGAGAAAAATGGAATCTTGGAGAGTGTGATGTATATAGGTGGTCAGGGAGATAACTGCTTTAATAAGGTGACATTTAAGTATAGATCTAAAGGGAGTGACTTCTTATCATCAATAGAAGAGGACCATCTTAGATTTTGGGGTCATGCCATCTGCATCTTAAGATGAATATTTGATGAATAAAGGCAAACATGAATATTTCCATTTGGGCTTCCACAGAACTTAGTTTCACATTATAGAACACTCACTAGTTTACTCTGAGGAACTTTCCTCTATGTTCCCGTTAAACATCTTCATATCCCACATCCATACACCTCCAAGATTCTCAGATTTTCCATATCCTTTATGGAAAGGGATAATGGGACCCAGCCATCCAATAGATGTGTATCTTCCCTTTTCTAAGGTAAATCTTGAAATAATGAAATTTAGAAGGGCACTTTCTGATTTGGACTTAGAAAACCAGGGAATTCAATGGGAACACTCTCAAAGAGAGCAAGATTTCTCAAGTACCCAGATCATTCCCTTTTAAGGAGACTCAACGTACACATTTCTATGTGACTGGGGAATCAGTGGGAGCAAATTGGGAGGTCTGGCTGAGTCCCAGAATAAACCTGGATCCCTGTACTCTCAGACCCAATTTAATATCTCAGTCCTCTTCCAAATCAAAGGGTTGCTGACAGATCCATCATCACTCAGGAGAGTAAAAAAGTCAAAGGTCAAACAGGTGCAACATGATTTGGTCATCTGAAAAAAAAAATCTCTCCAATCACATAGATCTGCTTAGTGCTTTGCAAGTTGGAAGGTACCTAATCATTCAGGGAACCTGTTTAAATGTAATCCTGATTCTGGGATGAGACCTGAGAGTCTTCATTTTCATGTTCTCAGGCAATGCCACTTTGGTCTGGGGTCCACATTTTCAGCATCAAGGCTCAAGTGGTCCTTAAACTTGGCTGTACATTAGAATCACTTAGGGAGTTTTAAAACTATAATATCTGGCATCATTTCTTATGTAGTTAAAGCAGCAACTAGGGGGAGTAAGATCAAGGAATCAGTATTTTTTAAAACTCCTTAGGTGGTTCCAGGATGCAGTCAAAGTTGAGAACTACTGCAACTGGCCAAGAACATGTTTGAAAGTTCAATGACAGGTAAAGGAAATTCATATTTGATAAGCACCAGCTATATTTCAAGTACTCAGGCATTCTACATAAATGAATTTCCTCAACAGTAACTTACATACAAAAAAATAATTATACCTAACTTTTGTACAGCTTCTTATAATTTTATATGACATTCTGATTCCCTTGCTTTCATTGAATTCTCTTAATTCATTGAAGTAAATGATATGGTTCAGTTTATGCATGAGTATAAGGACGTGAATTTCTGGTTTCCTGAAGATCAAATAGTGGGAGAGAATTCAAGTGTTCTGATGTTCATTTGTCTGCTTTTCACAACCATAGCTACCTCATTTGAGGTTGAACACACACAAGGACAAACATGTTCAAGTACACATTAGAGTCCTGTCAATGATGCTGAGCACACTGCAGATTCTGAAGAGGCTGTAGTCACTTCCAGCTAAAGATTGGTTTGCACAGATATATAGATCAATGAGGAACTGAGATCTGCCCAAAGAAGGGAGCTCAGCTGCTAGAGACCCTCACAGCCTGAGAGCAGCGGTATCAAGAGACTCACCTAACAGCTGCAGAACCCTGATTCTGGATTTTGCTGTGGATAATGGAATCAGCTTCATCCTTCCTATAGGGCCTAATGGATCATCTGTGCTAAAATCACAATCTAAAAATTATTGGAAAGTAACCTGCATCCCAGCACTGGAAAATTCGTTCTAACAATAATTCTTCTTGCTATGGATAAGCTGTTTCCAACTGTTTTAAGGTAGTTCTCCTGCCATTAATACCCAAGAGGTCTTAGTAGAGTGAGTCTGCAAAGGTTCTGATTGATGACAGCAGAATCCCCACAGGTTCTCTATGGTGAAGCTAAGTGGGACTTTCTTAAGCAGGAAGAGTAGGTGTCCCCACAGAGGGAACAATGAAGAGTAGGTTCAGACCTCAAACTCTAACTGCAGCCTGTTGAGAAGATGGTCAGCCTTTTGTTCAACTATCAAGATGATACAGCTGTCTTTGTGCCAAGCCCCAGGACTGTCATTCCAATAGAACTTGCTCACCCAAAACAAATAAACTTTGAATAGTCACAATATAGAAAGCATTACTGGCTTATCACCCACACGTTCACTCTTTCATTCATTTAATCATGCCAAGATTATTGTGTATCTGCTGAGAGCAATGAGTATTTGATAAATGAATGAATATTTCTATTAAGAATTCATAGTATTTATTTTTATGTTCCAAAGCACTAACTTGACTGAGAAAAATACCCATGACTTGCCTCAGTCCAATAAATATGTTACCAGTTGGCCTATTTAGATATTCCCCATGTTCCACACCTACTTCAAATACATACACTTAATTAATCGCATTAACTTTAAATTCTGTTTGAATTCAACTTTGAATTCAAAATAGAAAGTGCCCAAAGAGTGTAAAACTGAGCTCTCAGGTTCAGGCATATCTCCTTTCTCTTCTTTCTGGAGAAAGTGTAAAATGGTCAGAACACTTTCTCTATATAAATGGGAAACCTGCCAGGAAAAGTTATTGTTTCTTCCTTTATTCTTTCCTAGCAGAGGAGTGATAGAGAGAAAAGACATGGGTTTTGGAATCAAGGATAAGATCTGTGTGAAGGTAGGAGGAGAAAAAGAAGTAAACAACTCCCCATTGCTGGTTTAGGGCATTGGCAGATGGTTTGCCATTTCCAGAGCTCTCGGAAACTTATCCTGAGGGTTCCATGTTGCTTATACATGACCAGCTTGGACTTCTAACTTTTTCATTTACTCCATTGTACTTCTGCTTCACAAGCATTTCCTTGACCCTCCTTGCCCAGTGTGAACTTGATTCAGGTTTGGGGGGGTTGATGTTGTTTTGCTTCCCTTACTATTGAATTTGTTATGAGTTGGGATTGCTCTCAGGAGGCTGACAGTTTGGAGGGAGACATCTTGACATGTGTCTCCGTGGGGAGAAAGAGTAAGTTAGATTTAGAAGAGAAGTGAGCAGTCAACTGAAATCACATCTCAAAGTAAGGGAGATGGAACTATGACTGAAAGTGTAGAAGGGCTAATTTAATAAGGGTGTTGACAAGGTTGCCTATTGCATCTGACACAGGTTCAGCAAAGCCTTGGAGATCAGGGGGGGATACTGGACATGGGGAACTTCAAGAGTCTGGATCATGCACAGGTCACTTCTCCTCTCTGGGGCTTAGCAGGCTGCCATGTAAGCAAAATGGCGAAGCGTGCCCATTTCAAGCTCCAAACTTGATGGAATTAGGTTGTGTTGTGTTTCAAATCCTGACTGAAAGGAGCCAGCATTTGTTAAGTCCCTTCTGTGTGGCAGAAGTGTGCTCTTGCCATGCAACCTCACTCAGCCCTCACATCAACAGGATTATCTCCACTTTACAGGTGATCTGAATGCAGGCTTCTTTCTTGACCATGGAACACAGGCCTATCTGACTTAGAAGCCCATGCTAGAGTGCACAATCTCTTGAGCATTTCAACCTGAGAGAAGACTAGTGATGTTGGAGGAGTTTCTCTGGCAATGTTTATAGGACATGACAGGAGCAGCAGCTTGCACAGCAGTTTCAAGGAGAAAGAAGAAGCAGAAAACAAAGCAGTGAGGAGGAAGCCAGTTCACTGCTCAAACCTGGCCTTTGAGTCTCTGAGCCTCATAATGCTATCAGGGGTTGGTTGCTATGGTGTGAATAAACTTACTATCCTGGCTAAAGCTGCAGGAGACATCATTAAAAACAATTAGAAACTCCCTTTCTAATTTTTGTTGACACCCAATATAAAAACAGGGAAAAGGCATAGAAAAATAATTAATAGAAAATTAAATACATAAGTGGCAAATGATGTTATTACAAAATCAGTCTAGTTAGAAATCAAAGAAATGTTCATTACATCAAGAATGAAAATTTGTTTAGGGTTAGGGTTAAGGAGGGTGGTAAGAATGGAGGAAGGAAGGACTGTATAGAGGGAAAAGAGGGGTGGGAGGGGTGGGGGGAAGGGAAAAAATAACAGAATGAATCAAACAACATTGTTCTATGTAAATTTATGATTTTTAATTAAAAAAAAAGACTGAAAATTTAAATAGGTAAAGATTTCTGAAACCATGAAAATTGGGTCAGGATTCAAAAATAGGGAAGTGATATTTAAAGTGCATATGGTAGCCAGGCACGGCGGTGCACACCTGTAATCTCAGTGGTTCTAGAGGCTGAGGCAGGAAGATTGCAAGACCAGTCTTAGCAACTTAGTGAGATCCTGTCTCAAAAAAAAAAAACCAAAAAAAAAAAAAAACTCAAAAAGAACTGGGGATGTAGCTCAGTTGCAAAGCATCCCTGGGTTTAATCTCCAATACCAAAAAAATTTTTTTTAAGTTTCTTTTAAAAAGTATGCATGGTGATACACTGGAATACTACACCAACATTAACATTATGTGTACAAAGATTATAAAACTAATGACAAACTCATAATACAGGGAAATTTTAAATGTGGGAAACAAAACTGTACACTCATTTTCAAATGAGCATGTGCTATTTTGATGTTGAAGAGGGTCCAACCAGAAAATTTGGCTCACCAGTTGTTAAAGTCAAGGCCACATCTATGAAGTGAGGGGTTTGGAACAATCCAGATAATTCCAAAGGTTCTTCTAGTTCTAGCTTTACATGTGTTCATTCAACAAGCAGGTATAAAACACCTATATAGAACTACGTATTGAGCACCAACCCTGGGACCCTTGAACACTCGACCCTGGCCAGATTTGAAGGCAAAGTTTGAGTTTGGTGCCTCCTGATGACATTTAACTTGCCCTTTTCCTGTTGAGCCTTTTATGACCTTACATTCTCTCCCTTCTCTTCTTGTCAAACCTTGTTTTCAGGACAGAATTCAGACTCAGTCATAGGGAGGTGTACGTGATTGCTAACATCTTAAAGTGCTGCTTCTCCTAGAGTGACTTGACAAGTAGGGCTGGAAATCTTATCCTGAAGAAGTAAAAAGCTAGCAGGTGGAAAAATAGTTGAGAGTTGTTGGAATCTTTGCGCTCTCTGTCCCCTTCCCTACCTAGTAAATTGTTACTTATTTCACAAACCGGTTCTTCCCTATCATGTCTCCTGTATCTCTCCCCAGAAAGAGTGGGGCTCTTCCTCTTTCCTTTGCACTCCCAGAAAACCTTACACATGTTTTCCTGTGTCACAGTTTCACTTACCCCTGAATCCATTACTCCTGGCCCTCAACTGAGAACCAAAAATATGAAATGAAAAAAAAAAATCTATGAACAAACCACTGATAAGTTTTAAATTGTGTGCCATTCTGAGTAGAGAGATGGAATCTGTGCATTCTGCTCCATTCAGTCCAGGATGTGAGAATCATTCCTTCGTTCAGTGTACCCATGTTGCATGCCCTACCCGCCCATTAGTTGCTTGGTAGCCTTTTGGTTATCAGAATGACTGTTGTGGTAGCAGAATCACAGTGCTTGTGTTCAAGTAACCCTTATTTTACTTAATAATGCCCCCGAAGTGCAAGAGTGGCGATCCTGACAATTTTGACAAACAACTGCCGTAAACTGCTTCCTTTAAGTGATAAGGTGAAATTTCTTTAATTAATTAGGAAAGAAGAAAAAGTAAGTATAATACAATAAGATTTCAGGAAAGAAAGCCACATTCACATAATTTTTATTATGGTATATTGCCATATCTGTTCTATTTTATTATTAGTCCTCGTTGTTTATCTTTTATTTATTTTTTTACTTTTTGCGGTGCTAGGGATCGAACCCAGGGCCTTGTGCTTGCAAGGCAAGCACTCTACCAACTGAGCCATATCCCCAGCCCGTTTGTTAATCTTTTAATGTGCCTGATCTATAAATTAAACTTTATCACAGGTATGCAGGTACCTATAGAAGAACAAAGTATGTATAAGTTTAGGTACCATCTCCAATTTTAGGCATCCACTAGGGGTCTTGGAACATATTCTCACCGATAAGCAGGGACTGCTGTAAGTTGCTCTGTTGTCACAGTGACCCATTACACTGCAGCCTTTGGTTTGCATGTCTTTTTCTTTATTAGGCAGTGAGTCAATTGAGTTTCTTTCCGTGTCCACAGCATCTACCCCAGGGCCCAGCATAGATGCACAAATAATTGAGCAGCATTTCAAGGGCCCCTCGCTAGGCAGTGATCCCCTCCTCTGTGGGTGGAACTCTTTCTGGGTCTTTTCCTTGGTGTGCTGCTTTACAGCAGCAGGGAAATCATCCTTGCCTGGCCATAGTGGCTTTGGATTTTTCCAGAACCAGATGACTTTTCCATGATTAGTTATGAACATCTAATCCCTATGTTTCAATCCCTAAACATTACTCAGGTGTTTCAAACTGGAGATGGCAGAATGAACCCAATTTAATAGTTTGGGATCAATATTTCTTTAAGTAAAATAGAATAGAACAGACTGAAAACTGAAAAGAATTTTTTAAAAAATTCAAGTATTCCCCAAGTAAGGGTAAGTATTGTCCCATGAAATTCATGTTTCAGTTGTGTTGTGTGTGTTATATACAAGGTCACACTAGGTTACAATAACATCATGGGAAGTGACCTTCCTACACCACTGGGAGGAAAGGAGCCCCTCTCTGCTCTTTGGTAGCCATTTGCCACAGCCAAAGCCACACTGCCCTGTGGACAGGGAGCTGCCTCCTCTTCTCCATCCACATGCTGAACAGTCCCAGCTCTGGAACTGGAAGAATATATTTCAAAGTGTAAGTTTGGGGTTTACAGAATTAAGAAGACAAAAGAGTTGCTTTGACTGTGAAGAAAACTTCAAGACTCATTCATATTCACCCTCTCAATTCACCCATGGGATTTCTGGAGCCATTCTCGTCCTGGATTTTGAAAACCAGAGCTGAGAACTGACAGGTACCTCCAGGAAGTCATGTCCTTCCCCTACTATCACAAGGATGTCAGGCCACCTCCCTGCTTTGGGCTTTTACATGAGCTGGGACTTCAGGACTACGTGCTTCTGAAGGTGATGTAGGTGGCATCTTCAGACCCAGGCCTGGGCTGAGCAACCCTGCTTCAGAAAGATGACTGCAACAATCCCAAGCAGGGTGTCCAACAGGTTCCTGTACTTTGTCTCATGGAGTTGTGCCATGTAGGGGCTAAGACTGCCTTCACCTGTACTAGTTGGGTGACAATGGGTAACAGAGCTCCCTGTGCCTTCATTTTCCTATCTGCAAAATGGGGACAGTAACTGTGCCTACTCCATAGATTTATTCTAAGGATTAAACCAGTTAATATATACAAAGTGCTTTGCACAGTCTCTGCACACAGTAAGCATTCCATATGTGCTAATTATTCTTAATCTTCCCATAGGCCTGTATAATATTTTTTTTTCCACATTTACCACTAAGAAAATGAGGCTCCAAGAAATTAAGAAACCTGCCCTGTGTCATGTGCCTAGCAGAGGCAAAGCCAGACTTAAATCCAGAGATTCTGGCAACATGTTATATGTTCTTTTACCCCTAATCATGCCCTATTACTGCTCTAGGAGCCTAAGAAATATCAGAAATATCAGGCTAGTCCTTATGCTGAACACCTCTTCATCTGTCTCTCCCAGGCCTGGCACCTATGCAGGAAGATGCACTTTTGGATCAAAAGTGTCTAGAAGGAGGAGAGCCCAGGGAAAGTCCTTTCTCATGATTTTGGATGGTGGCCCATAACTTAAGTCTTTGGGGAGATATATATTTGGGGTATATATAGACACAAAGATGCATATAAATATATGTTTAATTTAATATGATAAGCAATCACATATATATTCACACACATAAGTACACAATTTAATATGATAGGGTATCAGAAATGTGTACCACATACAGGTGTTCTTTTCTAGTTCTAGGCTAGCTGGACTGTGATGAATATGGACAGTAGAATCCTTGTGCCTTCAACTAACTTTTTCATAAAAATGTCTCTCAGTAAGTGAGTATGGCAGTTAGAGATAGAGATGACAGCGTAAGGGCTGATTTCACAGGCTCGGCAGCAGCCCCACTCTCTGTCCTGGTCTTTTCCAGCCTGTGATTTTCCCATTTCTGTAGTACAAAAGACCTGATCGCCATCCCTGCTTTCTCTTTCTGTGCAACCCACAGAGAGAACTGAACTTGGGCATTCAGCTCCCAGCTGCAGCCTGAGGGGAAATGCAATGGTAGTGATGGTAGTGGTGATATTTTTTAAAACACCAGAACTCTCTGATGACCAGGAGACCCTTGGAATTCTGAAGTGCTTTACAAATCTTCTAAGTTATTTGGATACATTTAGGATAGTTTTGCTGGATTTTATTATAGTCAGTATGCTTGCCTCACATGCACAAGGCCCTGGGTTCAATCCCCAGCACTACAAAAAAAAAAAAAAAAAAAAAAAAAAAAGTGGGTTTTCTGTGCTAATTCTGTTAATCAAGCTATTTGATTAACCTGAGTTCTCAGACTGTGCTGGCTAATAACCTGTAGAATATCAAATAGCTCTTTCAACAGACTGGGAACTTGGGGGACACTCAGTGCCTCCTAGGATGCCTGGCAGCCCAGTGCTCCTAAATGGTAAAGATCTTTAGCTCTGCAGGGGGTGCTGCAGGACAGTTCTTGGGGCCCTGACAGGGGATTAGAAGTGGCCCCAGCACCAGGTTGCCAGCAGGCCACGTAATGCAGATAAAATAAGAAGTGACTTCAGATCTGCCCTAAGCTCACACCAAGAACTTTCTGAGAAAGAAAAAAGTCCTCATTAATGAACATGAAGCTCAGAAGCTCACACATCCACACCCCGTAATGCTGACTGAAAACAAATCAGAGAGAAAAGCCATTTAGTGACATTCTCCATCTTACTCTAGGAAGAGAGGCAAGATCGAATGACTCTTCTTTCTGCAGGATTGAGGGGAGACTTGAGGGAGCCAAGAGTGAGGAATCAGCATGTATAATGAAACCTACAAGCAGCCCTGAAATTTCATTTCAGTCTACAGTTTTAATGATAGTTTGAACATTCTTTTGGAAGACTAGTAGGTGAAATAACAAGAATAAGAGGACCATGATATGAAAACTTTAGGTCAGACCAGTGTTGTGCAATAGGCTCAGTCCCCTCCACTTTGAGAGTTTGGACCCACCCCTCCTCATTCACACTCCACCCTGCCCCACTTTGCAGCAAGAACATCTTCACTTTATAGGAAACTAAAATGCAGTCAGTATCCATTCTCTGTACTCTGGTTCCCACATCCCAACCCCTGGCTAGAGACGCCCCATCCCACCTCCAGCTCATCTAAGCAGGTGTTCACCCCCCCCTGTTTACTCACCTCCAGTACAATCTCCTTCAGCTGGAACTGTTTCTGTGCCACCTTATCTGAAGACACTGGCTCATGGTAGTAGAGGCAGAGCAGGTGGTATTTCTTCAAAATCTGCTTGAAGTTCCTCTCCGAAAGGCTCACTACTCGGTCTTTCCCATCATAGGTGGGAAAGTTAAGCCCCTCTTCTGCCCTGCAGGAGGACAGCAGATAGACCCCCACAACAAACAGGTGAGTTCTCTTCATTGGGAAGAGTATTGTTTCTGATTTCCCAAAATACTGTGTGCAGGAGAAAGAATGGAAAATTCTTGGAGGCTTTGGTGAGCCAAGTAGAGAGCAAAGAGGTGATCTCTCCTGACCTCCTTGGGTCCCACAAGCTGTGTAATCTTGGGCTCAGGACAAAGAGCCAAGGCTCACGCACACATGCGCATAAAGTAGAGCCAGGCAGGGAGGCTGGGAGGCCAAGCCCCAGATACCTTACATAGCTCTGCCCACCCCCTGTCTCATTAGGAGCTCCATTTTTAGGATGCAGTTGTTTCAGGCTAAAAATAAATCATGCAATGAATAAAAAAGTTAGATAGGACACAGTTGAGGGATTCACTGATACAGTATGTCAGCGTAGTGGAGAGGCAGAGGGCAGGAGAGAAAGAAGAAATTGTGCACATGTGAAATAAGGTGGCTCAAAAAGTCAAAGAAGAGAAAGAAACTAGAGAGGGAGGAATTTAAAATGATGAGAGAGAAATAAGAGACGATGGTGGCAATAAGAAAATGGATATGCAAAATGAATATGCCACTCACATCATTGCCTTGCTGAGCTCCGCTGAGGAGTCATGCAACCTGTCCTCCCTTGGCTGTGCTACAACTCACTGTGACATGGGAACCAAACAGAGCCCAGAGGTGGAATCACATTCTACACCTGTCTTTGCAGCTCTTCTTGGAAACCCAGCCCTGGCTGTGCTCACTTGGCCATCTTACCCCCAGACCAGGGACATAGGGACACCCTTTCCCACCAGCCCTCCACGCAAAGGGCTTCAGGAGCTCCACACCTGTTTTGGACCCCAGTTTCTTCCCTACTACCACTTTTTTTTTTTAAATGTTAACTCTTAACGCACCATTTTGCCCCTTTCCTCTTCACTACAGACAGGATGGTCTAGAGGTTCTCAGAGCTAGACATACCAAAGTTCAAATCCCTGCTCTGCCTTTTACTAACTGATGGACTTTGGAGGATGGCTCACCCTCTCAGATCCCCCCTGTGTAAAATGGGAAGAATTGTAACTAGAAGGTTTGGAACACATGGCACAGAGTACAGACTCAAAACCAGTAGCTGTTACTACTTCATTCTCATTGCAGGGGGTAGAACACTGGTTATTATGATTATTTGTCAGTCTCCACTGTCAACTATTTGTGGACTATTTACGGCCCATTCTTTCCTTGAATTTAGCAGGTGGTTGGGGCAGAATTGATTTGTGCTCATTTTACAGATGAACTGATTGGGCTTCAGAGAGATTGCAGAACTCTACAGTCAGTCTGAGAATTCAATTCTTCCTTAAAGTTTGGGGCTCCTGTTGCTTCACTTTCTCTCTCTCTCTCTCTCTCTCTCTCTCTCTCTCTCTCTCTCTCTCTCTCTCTCTCTCTCTCTTTCTCTCTCTCTGGCAATTCCCCTGCAGATACCCATTTTCTTAAATGACTTCTTGACAATCTCTTTAGGTCTAACAGTGATCCAGTCATATCCTCTCACTCTTTAGAGGAACCTGACCCTTACAATTCTGACCAAGTTTTTGTCTTCCTTTGGTTGGAAAATCAGTCACTGCATCCTTTGCAAAGAATAGAAGGAAAATAGAAGCCCAGTGGCTCCTCCCCATCAGGCAGGACCCTCTGCAGCAGCCAGGAGCCTAATGCTGGGTCTGGCAGATGAGGAACCTTCCACTTACATGACTAGGAGGGCAGGGCCTTGGAAACCCATCCTTAATCGCCTGGAGAGCATTTAGTTATTGCCAATAGTGTGGCCTCTACACTTTCTAAAGATAGAGCCAAGGCACATAACCATTCCAAGACACAGTTAGCTGTCCAGATCATTGGCAAACGTGAGAAAATGTAAGCGGGGAAGGACTTCTGAGTGAAACACTGTTATGTCTTGTTGTTTTGAGGTCAGCTTCCCAAAACGGTTCCCAGTTGTCTCATTCTCATTGGATTATCTTTATTTAGAATTTGCTTCACTTTTCTTAATGTGTGTGTTTGTGTGTGTGTGTGTGTGTGTGTGTGTTTCTTCTGTTGCTGAAAAATTGGAATATATTTAAAGTAAGATATGTTGAATTTCCAATTGACTTTCAACTGGCAAAACTGCAGGGCAGAGGGAAGATTTTTTAAAACCTAATATAGACCTGGAGTCTGACTTCTGACTGAAAGCTTCCTTGTGGGAAGTTCTCATCCCTAAATCATGGACTGTCTGGGGCTGGTGATCGGTTTCCCCTGTGCGTCCATCAGTGGCAGGTAGAAGCATCTGAATTCATGTCCCACCCTTAGAAAGAAGCAGGTTTTCATGGTTTACAATTTGTGTACCAGCTTTCTTTTCTGCCTGTCCTTTATTTCCCTATTTTTGTTTTTCCTATGCTTTACTGCTCACCGACTTTGTTTTGTGACCAATGAAAGCTTCACACATTTCTAGGTCAATCTTGCAATCTGCAAATCAGCTATTTCTTTCCAGTGTCAGCCATGATGGCATGCATTCCTAGTTTATGTGCTTCTGCTGCAATGTGTATATTTTTTTGTGCCATTAGTTGTTAATTGTCATCACAACATATGACGTAGGCCCCTTGTTTTTCTAACAGTTTCTGCATGGGCATCATCAAGAATCCCTTAATCTAACATAGTCCATTTCATTTGTTTATTCTTGACAGGTGGCAAAGCAAGCTTGTATCTATTATTTAATTTGATCTTCATGATACTGCATTTTATGAGTGAATCAGGATTTGAAGCCATGGCCTTTCATTCACTTGTCAATTAAACCAATTTTTATGGACTATCTTCTAAGTACTAGATACTCGTCTGTGTATGGATGATAGATACATTGTAAACCTGAATTCATGAGTTTACTTCCTAGAGGAGAGATAAATTGTAATCCAAAACAAAATGTGTGTGAGTGTGCAAGCTCCTGCATGTGCACCTGTGCATGTGTGCAATATTGTATCAAGTAGAAGTATGTGAAGAACAGCTTAGGAAGACACCTTGGAGCCGGTGACAGTGACGTGGCCTGGTCCTGGAGGAAAATACCTCTGAGGAGGCTGGGAGCAGAAAGTTGACAGATAGGAGGGATGGAGGCCAAAGGCAAGCTGCTGAGGAAGCTCTCCCCAGCATGTGGACAGAGTGCCTCCCCGTCAAGTCCCAAGGGCCGCATACCAGCTCTAGGAATGGACAAGGCCAGACAAGGAGAGGAGGCTCTACTTAGTTCTTCCTTTCCCTGGGTCAACATTAGTTTTCTCATGCAGACTATTTTATTTTTTATTAAAACACACATGTTCACAACTATATTCCCAGGTCACGCCTTCATGCAAGATCTACAGGTGTTTATCTGAGCAACTAAAAGCTGTGGCCAGGAAGTCACCCACCTGCCTGGCCTAGGTCAGCTCTCCTCACGCCTCAGTTCTCTCATTTCTAAGTGTTAAAAAGATGACTAGATTCCTGATGTATGGCCCCTTTCTGACTCTTTAATGTTGAAGTTTGTTTTGAAATTCTCTTTAAGCACAGTGCGTGGTGGTACTCCAGGAAGTGTGACAAACTCCCCTGTGGAGAAGGGTCCTGATGGGCGTGACTCTGGACAAGTCCCAGCCTGCCGGTCTCCACAGCACAGATGTCCTCACCCAGTGTCTCCTCGGGCCTTCTCTGGTTAAAATACTCCCTCCAGTGGGTAAATCAGAACACAGCATCTTTCTTTGTTCACTACCTTTCCTTCCTCCTTTTTGCTGGGCACGCTGGGCCAGTACAGCTGCAGGGCTGGTGAGGAGAGCACAGAAATGTCTGTGTCTAGAGCCTGGTACAGCTGGCTGGCCTGGTGCTCCTCTGGTCAGCTCAGCACAGGGGAGGCAGCAACCCCAAAGCCTCCTTTCTTTTTAACTCTGAATGTTGGGTAGTCCCCGGAGTCTTCCACCTCCCAGCACCAGCAACCAAGCAGAAAGGGTTGATGCTAAGCTGAAAATGAGCCCCAAAGCTCCTCCAGTAGGATCCCAGGTTTTGACAAATGTCAGTACCTCAGGGAGGCCCTCAGCGTAGACCAGGGCCTGCCGTTCACTTCCTCACACAGTGCGCTTTTCCTCAGATACATTCCTCCCCCGGGGGATGCTTCTCCTCTCGGCTAAGCCTGAGAAGATGCTGGACAATAAGGAGGGTACCTGGGAGACAAAAGCCTAAAGAAAGAAGGAGGCAAGGCCAAGGTTGAGCTGCCCTGGAGCAGGGGCAGCATCCACTCCCAACATTCCTCATGACCACCTTGGGGCCAAAGGAGAGTAGTCAGCAAATATGTATTAAATATATGTGTAGCATTATTTGGGCTAGGCCTTTTTAAAAGTGCTTAGAAATTTAACTCATTTATTCCTCTTGACCACCCCATGAGGTTGGTCATTATAGTATCTCCATTTAACAGATGGGCAAGGTGAGGCACAGAGAAGTGAAGGATATTGTCCAGAGTCATATGGCCAATATTGGCAGAGCAGGGATTTGGCCACAGCAGATGCACTAATGTGTCTGTTCCCTAGTACTTATAGCCACCACCTGATCAAGGGCTCTCTGGGACCTTGTGTTGCTTAGGCAAGCCAGGAATTGCTTCGTAATAATAATTGTCTGCCCATAAGGAAAGACAGATCCCTTAGGGAGAGGTCCTGGTCTTTTGTCCTGAACCAACTAATCTTGCTTTCTGTGTCTATGGAAGGGAGAGAGAAAGAAACTAATGCTTTCAGTGTTGCTGTGGCTCAATCACTGGCTTATTATCTCATTTCATCAAGCTGGTGCTATTCCTTCCATTTCACAGATGAGAAAACTGAGGCTTATCAGGTCAAGATAGCTGCCCAAGTCATAAAACTGCTAAGTAGTGGAGACTGAATTTGCAACCGGGTCTGTCTGGCTTGATGTAACCCCAGATTGTTGTGCTTAAGGAGGGCAGCCTGTGCTCGCTTCCGCAGCACATATACTAAAATTGGAATGATACAGAGAAGATTAGCAAGCCCCTGTGCAAGGATGGCATGCAAATTCATGAAGCATTCCATATTTTTCTGGAGTATTGGTTTGAAGATGACTCATTTTGAGACTTTCACAACAAATGGACAGTGTTGAACTCAAACCTTACTTCTTGGTAACAAAAAGCCTAAAGGAAGGAAATGAAATCACATCTAAAGAAAAGGCATTGATAACTGCAATTGTTTGCATCCTCTTGTTTTTAAGAGACATGGTGTCAGAATAAAATATGTAAAACATAAAAAAAAAAAAAGGAGGGCAGCCTGCACTCTCTCCAGAGAAAAACAAAAATGGAAAAGCAGATTACATAGAATTAACAGGATAAGAAAATGAAGGAAACCCAAATTTGTTTGTTTGTTTCGATACTAGGAATTGAACCCAGGGCACTTTACCACTGAGTCACATCCTCAACCCTTTTTATTTTTTATTTTGGGACAGGGTCTCACTAAGTTTCTGAGGCTGACCTTGAGCTTGCGATCCTCCTGCCTCAGCCTCTCATATTGTTGGAATCACAGGCATGTGATACTGTGCCCTGCTGGAAACCAGATATTTTAATAAGAAGAGCAAGAGGAATGGTGAGAGAGGGAGGGAGGAAGGGAGGAAGGAAGGAAAGTAGAAAAGGAGGAGGAAATGAAGGAAAACTAAGATTTGGATTCAAAAAACAAGATAAACCAGGCCCAGCGGCCACACACAACTAAGGAGGCTGAAGCAGAATAACTGCAAGTGCATGGCCAGCCAAGGCAACCCTGTCTTGACATAATAAAAGGCTGGATTGTAACTTGGTGGTAGGTAGAGTACTTGCCTAGCACTCGCAAGGCCCTCCCTAGAATTCCCAGCACCACAGGGGCGGGCGAGGGAGGCAGGCTTGGACCAATAGAAAGATAAGGGTCAGGTTGTCCTGCATCTGGAGGGAAAATGAAGGCTTCTCAGGGGCAGTAGTAAAATAAAAGGGGAAAGCCTGTATACAGAGGCCCTTCAAACTGTCCAGAGGGCGTGGTAGGTACAGCTTTGCTCCTCTCTCTAAAACGTCCACGTGCTCATCCTGGAAACCTGTCAATATGCTTGCTACCTTCCATGGCAAGAGACTTTACGGAGGTGGTTACGTTAAGGCTCTTGAAATAGGAAGATTAGCCTGGATTGTCTCTGTGGCCCAGTCTTCACCTTATAAAAGAGAGTCAGGAGGGTCCAAGTGAAAGAAGGAGTTGTGAGCATGGACGCAGAGCTTGGAATGAGGCCAAGCCACCAGCCAAAGAACATGGGCAGACTCTAAGAGGTAGAAAAGGCAAAACAAGTACGTCTCAGGATCCTCCAGAAGGATGCAGCTCTGCTGGCCCATTGACTCTGAGCCACTGGAACTGTACTGTCATACACGTGTGTTGTTTTCACTACTGTGTCTAAGTTGTTACAGCAGCAATAGGGTATAACACAAGGAAACTGAATCCTAAAATGAAGAAAAGCTACCTGCCCCATGTCTCAGCTGCTTTACCTGTGAAAGTAACTGGCACCCTCACCCAGCCCTATTGCCAGCACCAAAGAGAAGAGAGAACAGCTCCGCAGAGTGCAGTGGATTGGCCCCTTTGGCATTTATGGTGCCTTGGCCCCCCACTTCTGAGGGAGCTGGCACAGCGTCTCTGGGTCCCTCACTTCTCACCTCTCACGTTCTCTAAGAGAGGGAAGATCAACACTCCCCATCTTCTAGACTTCTTTTTCTTTAGTAATACACAATCTCTCCACATTTCCTCTCAGGAATTAAAGAAAAAAGTTGTTGTTTTTGCATAATATATTTTAAAAAGATTTATTTTCAAGTATTTGCAGATTGGCATACTATAATATAACAGATATATTATAATATCTGTTAGGGTTTAGATATGAGGTGACCCCCAAGAGCTCATGTGCGAAACAATGCAAGAAAGTTCAGAGTGAAATAATTGGAGAGCCTTAAACTAATCAGTGCTTTAATCCCATGATCGGGATTGACTGGGTGGTAACTTTAGGTAGGTAGGATGCAGCTGTAGGAGGTGAGTCCTTGGAGGCCTGCCTTTGGGGTATATATGTTGTTCTTGGTGGGCGCTCTCTCTCTCCTTCCTGGGTCCATGTCTTGAGCAGCTTTCCTCCACCACACTCTTCCACCTGCTTCATCTCGAGCCCTAAGGAATGAAGTTGTCCATCTATAGACTGAGACCTCTGAAACCTTGAAGCCCAAAATAAGCTTTTCCTTTTTTTTGTCAGGTCTTTTGGTCCCAGGAGCAAAAAAGCTAACTAAAACAATATCATTCCCAATAATAATTATTATATACAGAATAAAGATGAATTTTGATTTTCAAGTTAATAAATTGTTCATTCTGATTAAAATAATTGTGCAAAAGAAAGGTTGGCTTGTCAAACAAGGTTTTAAGTAGTTTATTAGTTTGGTAAACCCATATGTATGTAAGAAATATTAGAACTTTTTATCTTTTAAATTTATTTTTTAAGTTGACCTACAGTAAATTGTTCATGTTTAAAATATAAAACCTGATGTCTTAACATAAGTATACACCTATGAAACCATCACCATAAACAAGATAGTGAATATATCTATGCTTACACATTTCTTGAGTCCTTTTGTAATCCACCTCTTCCTTCTATTCCCTTCCCCTCCTTCCAGTCCCTATAAAGTCTCTTTATCTTTTTCTTTTTTTGTCACTACAGGTTAGTTTACATTTTCTAGAATTTTCCATAAATGAAATAATACACTATATTTTTGGTTTGACTTCTTTGGCTCAGCATAAGTATTTTAAGATTTAGTAACATTTTCCATATATTAATAGTCCATCATTTTTATTGCTACCTAAAATTACACTGTGTCAATATATACCATGTGTTTATCCATTTCCCCTTGGTGGAAACTTGGGTTGTTTTCACACATAAAGCAGTTATGAACATTAAATTTAGGTCTGTGATTCATTTTAGTTTATATGATATGAAATAAGGATCCAATTATTATTATTATTATTTGCATAAGGATAGAATTGTGGTTTTATCATTTTTTGAAATGATGATCTATCTCCAGTGCATTGCATGTGCAACTTCATCAAAAATTGGTTATCTATATATGTGTAGATCTATTCCTGGGCTTTCTATTTTCTTCATTTGATCGATTTATCTTTTTAAATGTCAATACCACATGGTCTTGGGGACTGTGTCTTTGAAAGTCTTGAAATCAGATAATGTCAGTCGTCAAACTTTGGTCTTCTTTTTCACATTATTTTGGCTACTGTAGGTCCTTTGGTTTTCCACGTGAACTTTAGAGTCATCTCACCAAGTTCTAAATAAAAGTCTGTTGGGATTTTGATTGGGATTGTGTTGACTCTATAAATTAACTTAAGGAGAAATGAGATATTTTCACAATATTGAATGTTCTGAAACATGAACAAGGTATCTCTCTCCATAGATTTAGGTCTTTTTAAAATTCTTTCAACAATGTTGTGTCATTTGACTATATAGGATTTATCCATCTTTTGCCAAATTTATCTGTATTTCATGTTTTTGATGCTATTAAATATGATTAATTTAAAATTTTGATTACCACTTGCTTGTTGGTAGTAACCTGTGCACTTACTAAACTCACTTATTAGTTCCAGAAGATTTTTGTAGATTCAATTGGATTTGCTACACAGTCATGTTGCTGGCAAATAAAGAGCTTCTAATTTTTTCATTTGAAATTCTGATCCTTTTTGTTTCTTTTGCATACCTTATTGCACTGACTAGAACTTCCAGACAATGTTGAATAAACCTGGTGAGAGAGTAGACCTCCATACCTTGTCCCTGAGCTCAGGAGAAAAGAGGTAAGCTTATTCACTATTAAGTATGGTGGTAGCAGTAGAACTTTTACAGGTGCCCTTTGTTGGGTTGAGGAGGTTCACTTCTTTGCCTAGTTGGCTAATAGTTTTTAATCAGGAATGGTTGTTGGATTTAGTCAAATAAATTTTCTACAATTTTTGGGATGACTCATGGTTTTTCCTTATTGATTTGGCAAATTATCAAATTAATCAGTTTTTTAAAGTTAAATCAACTTTAGGTTTCTCAGATAAACCCTATTTGATCATGATATATTATCCTTTTTACAAATTATGAGATCCCATTTACCAACGTTTTACAACTTTGTTCATGAAGGGTATTGGCCTGTTGTGCTTTGTGTAGCCGTACACGTTGTATTTTGTGTAGCCATCCCCATCACCATCAGATACCATTTTCTATCTATCAGAGGATTTCCTTGAACATTCTTCAGGTCTGTTATGATGATTCCTTTAGTTTGAAAAGATAATTTATTTTGCTTTTGTTTCTGAACGCTGTCTTTCCTGGGTAAGCCAGGGAAAGTCTCAGGCTAGCAGTTGTAGTTGCTGTTGTTTTCTTTCAGTCCCTTAAAGCTGTTGCTCCACTATATTGCTTGAATTTATTTCATACAAACAATTGCTGTCATTCTTATATTTGCTCCACTGTATGGAATTTTTCTATTTTCAAGATTTTTTTTTTTTTATCAGTGGTTTTAAGCAATTTGATTGTGATATACCTTTCTTTAGAGGTTTGGTTTTCTTCATGTTGTGCTTGGGAATTGTGAATTCCTTGGAGTCATGGATTTATAGTTTTCATCAGACTTCTTAAATATTTGGTCACATTTGCCTCAAATATCTTCCCTGTCTCCCCACTCTTGAGGACTCTGGTTATGTAGGTGGGGTTGCCTTGGTTAGTGGACTTTTCAATTTCTAAAATTATTTTTTTCCTTTACTTCACTGTGGATAGTTTCTATTGTTGTGTCTTTAAGTTCATTAACCTTTTTTCTTCAACATTGACTCTCTTGTTACTATCTCCTAGTATATTTTTCATCTTGGACATGATAGTTTTCATCTCTAGAAGTCTGATTTGGGTCTTTTCTATACCTTTCTTGCCTTGAGTTTTTCAACACATGGAATGCAATTATAATGACTTTAAACATCTTGATCTGCTAACTCTAATATTTCTGTGTTCTGGGTTCATTTCAATTATCCTTCTCATCATTATGAATCATATTTTCCTGAAATTTTTAATGCCTGATAATATTAGATTGAATACCAGTCCTTCCTTGTGAATTTTACCTCATTGGGTTCTGTATTTTTTTTTTTTTTTAATATGTCTTGTTGACCATTGTTCTGAGACACAGTTAAGCTATTTGGAAACAGTTTGATCCATTCAGGTTTTAATGTTAAGTTATTTATTTATTTATTTATTTTTTGGAAGGATCAGAGCAGCAACTAGCCCAAGACCAATTATTCTCCACTACTGAGGCAAGACTCTCCAGAAGTTACCTGATGTCTTACTAGTTACATGATTTTCCAGTCTGGTTGGAGGAAGCTGGACCTTTTACTACTCTGTGTGAACAGTGGGTAGTAATCCCTCTCTTTTAATCCTTTGTATTGTTCTTTTGTTCAGTCTCATGTAGTTTCCTTGAAACAAATATGAACAAATATGCCACACACACACACACACACACACACACACGCATACACACATGTATAATTATAATGCACGAATTTAAAAAATAGTAATAATAATAATTGACAGAAAATCAGTAGAGTAGAGCAAACAGATTCGGGGAGGTTGGAGGGGAGGGAAAAAGAAAGTACTGGAATGAGATTGATCAAATTGTTATGTGTGTGTACAAATATGGCACAAGGAATTCCACTATTAGGTACAATTGTAATGCATCAATAAAAAATTTCAAAAGAAGAGGCAGAGCAATGTGAGGAAGCCATGACAATGTCCACTTGGATAGGTATTGTGCTATGGTGATCTCTTCATTCCTAATAAATAAAAAGGCAGATTTATTATAATTAGGATGGTACTTTTAGACTTTGACTTTGGATATTTAGGAGACATCTGGATGTGTAAATTGGGATTTGGGTCAGATAAGTTAAACTAACAGGGTTATGAAGATTATCTCCAGATGAATCTGCAGAACAAATAGCATTAAAATGCTTCCACTTAACTCGTGTCTCTGTATCTCAGCACCAACGTTCCTATGTTTCTTGTCTGTGTACAGAAGTGTGTAACAGGCACAAATGAGACAATGTAATGACAAATAATAAAGGTAACTGAAAGCTCTGCAGTCATTGAAGCCACCATGACAGCTGAGTGAAAGTCTGAGTGTCTGAGTCAGGAACTGGCTCCTCTGTCCTGCAAGGGGCCAAGGGGTTAATAATTGAAAGCTGTCAGCAGTTTTGTTTTAAGTGGCAGGACATTTAAGTTCATAGCTTAGTTATTTATTAAAAAAACAAAATAGGAAAATAGACCTCAGTGCTATTAACATCATGAACACTTGGAACATAGTAACAACTACCCACTGATAAGTGCTGGAAGAAATATTCTGCAGGACTCCCCATGTGCCAAGTGCTGTGCTGAGCACTCCACATGCAACAATGAAAATATATCCTCACAGATGCCCTGTGAGATGTCACTGTCATTATCTAGTTTATAGAAAAAGAAACTGAGATGCAAAAAGACAGAATTCCCTTGCCAAACATCGCACATAGGGGATAAAGCTGGGATCTCTGCTGCAATTCTGGCTGCAAAGTATGTGTAATTAACCATGTATTTCATACCTCTGTTAAGTGCTCAGGGAAAAATTCTTATATAAACAATGACTTGTGGCTTTACAGATATAAATAAATCAATGCAAATGTCAGATTTTTAGCACAGGTGTCTATATTTCACACCAAGCACAAGTCTCCAGAAATATTATTGCAAATGCTATCACTTCTTCCGAGGCTTAAGACCAGAAAGCTAGATCAGTGGTTTTAAATCAGGTAATTTTGCCCCCAAGGAGATATTTAGCAATGTCTGGAAATATTTTGGGTGGTCAAAATTCAGGGGGAGTTTTTGGGGTGTTACTGTTCCCTAATGTGTAGAGGCCAGTGGTGCACTAACTGTTTTACAAGGCACAAAACATCTCCCCACAAAAAGGAATTGTCCAATGCCAAAATGCCACTAGTGTTGAGGTTGAAAGATTCTGGGCTGAACTAAAGCAGAACTCATTTGTGTTCATTGAGATTCCCTCTGTGGACATTACCCAGGACCTGGTAAATCCTTGTGACTTGAGTAGCGGTACTCCCAACCCTGAAGAACATGTGGCACATTTCATCCCTTGTTTGGCACATGAACTTGTGTCTCGAGCTCCAACTGTGGAGCTTGTTGCTCTTTATAGCTCGGTCTCCTTGCCTCATGAGCTACAGGATAAGTTTAGACTGGGAAGAACACTCTATCCTTAACTGTTCCAAGGCAAGTTATTCAAAGCATGCCTGCTCCTTTATCTGTCCTGAGTTATGCTTTCATATAGTTCATTGGTTCTATTTCTGCCTGTCCTATTTGCTAGATCCTTGTAGTAGCAGCCACCCTTTATCAAAATTCCCCAATTATTATCCTCAGCACACAAACCTACTTGGTGGAGTTGAGATGCTCATGCTTCTGTGAGACTCTGTCCTGTAGGCAGGGTTCTCAAGTGCTTAGGAATGCATGGACATACGACCAAAGCAAGGCATGGCATGGGTCCTTCTGGTGTTGGCTCAGTGTCCCCTGACCCCTGTGGGCTGCAGCAAGCAGGAATGATACCCTCTACACCATCATCTCAGCAATGTTCCAGGAATAGCCTCTGTGTCTTGCAACGTGTGGTCTGGACTCATGACATCCAGAAACAACCATTTGCCACTCCTTCTGAGGGCACTGGGACTGCTAATCCTCTCTCTGACTCATAACTGAAGATAGCTTCCAAAGGGGTGAGGCTCCAGAGCCTGAGGGAGGGTCCCCAAATCCTGTTCCACCTGTTTCCTGCTCCAACAAATTCCTACACAATCTTTTTATCATTCCCTCCAATGCTATACATGAGACTCCTTAACTTGGAGAAGTTAAATGATTTTCCTGGGGTAACACAACTAACACTGTAGATGGTCCATGTGTATATATTTTGAATTCCCTATCCTTTGCTAGGTTATTTCCAAGAAGTTTCTTGACCTTACTAAGTGCTGGGAAAGGCTACTCAAATTCTCTAAGTGTCTAAGTAACAAGGTTATGTTCCCCATAACAAACCAAAATGGAACTTTTTAGCCATGAAAAATAAAATATCTGGAATTAAAAGCGTATTAGACATTGCTGAAGGACAGACCAATAAACCAAAAGATATAGCAATTAAAAACTTTCTAAAATAAAGAACAGACAAAAAAGAAGATGAAATGAATTGAGAGCTTTAATGTTCTACGAGACAGTATCAAGTAGCCCCTTAAAGAGTAGAGGAGGATAAGAAAAAAAATTTTGAAGAAATAAATGATTAAACAATATCTAAATTTGATGAAAACTATAAACACACACATCTAAGAAGTTCAACAAACTCCACCAGAGAAAGGTTAAAAAGGAAAGGTTAAAAAGAAAACATGCAATACAAATAGTCAAGTTTCTGGAAAAGATGATAAAAAGAAATAGCAAAAGCAGCCAGAGAAGATAGTGTACTAAGAAAAAAATATGAGAATATTTCTTGCTAAAAACTGCAAGATTAACAAAACTGAAGAACAATGATAAAATTTTAAAAAACCTGTTAACCTAGAATTTCTTGCTAAGAAAAAATATCTCTCAAAAGTGAAAAATAAGGGGGAAACAGACAAAAAAGGAGTATGAAGAAACTCATGGAGGTGAAATGTTCAGCATCTTGATTTTGTTAGTGGAATACACATATGCACAGACAATCATACTTTGTTTACTATAATTTAGGTTAATTTTGCACCAATAATTCTAAAAATTATTAATAAAAAGGAAAAAATAAAACTGTTTCAGATAAATAAATGCTGACAAATTCATGATGCATAACCTGCACTACAAGCATGTTAAGTGAACTTTTCCAACAAGAAGGAAAATGATACCAAAAGGAAATTTGAAATTCAAAAAAAGTATTAGTAGCTCCAGAGGAATATGGTATGTATGACTGTTTAGAGAAAAATACATATCAATGTATTGTGATGTATGTAGATAAATAAAAATAAAATGTATGATAGCAGCACAAACGACAGACGAGAGAGATGGAGTTTGCTGTCATAGGTTTCTTACATAAAATGGGAAATAGCAATATGTAAAAATACGATTACAGTTTTGTATTGTTTAGTAACTAGGTTATATTCTGAGAAATGCGTCACTAGGCAATTTTGTCCTTGCATTGAACACCATGGGGTGCGCATACACAAACCTGGATGGCGTATGTCAGTCACTTGACATGGTCTCTTGGTATAGTCAAGATGCACAGGTAAATACTAGATATGTGAGGCTGCTGCCAGTGTAACAACATGCTATGTTACTGTGACCTTTTTTATATATAAGCAGAAGGATATACTCTAATGTAACACTGAAAAGCCTACCAAATACCTAAACCAGTGGTAGAGTCACTTATTATCATGAACTATTAGGTACTGTACATATTTGTATGTGCTGTACTTTTATATCACTGGCAGCACAATAGATTTGATTACACAAGCAACCCTCAACACAATAAGTTGATTGAACTTTGATAAGTTGCTGAGGCTAACCTTGAAATTGTGACCCTTCTGTCTCAGCTTTCAGGGTCACCAAGATTATAGGTGTGCTCCACTACACCCTGTTTTGGTGGTGTCTTTTAAAGTTAAATGTACTTACCATACAACTCAACAATATCCCATATTGAACCAAGGAAAGTGAAGAACTCATGTCCACACAAAGGTCTGTAAATAAATGTTCATAGCAGATTTATGCTAAATCAAATTACAAACAGATAACATTTTGTGCTATATCCATATAATGGACTATTCTCCATCAATGATATGGAACAAATATTGGATAAATGCAAAAGCATGGAGTGAATATCAAAGGAATTATGCTTGGTGAAAGGAACCAGATATAAGGTCTATGTATTATGTGACTCTATATAAATAAAATTCTTGAAAAAGCAAATTATAGCTGTTAACTTACCAAAAATTTTATGAGTAGATATTTAAACACAATAAATATTAAAATCAAATTGCATAAACTTATAATTAAATAAATTGTATTAAGAGTAATATTCAAAACTCACAAATTCCTCATTATTATTATTTTTTTTGTGTGTGTGTGGTGCTAAGGATTGAACCCAGGACCTCGTGTCTGTGAGGCAAGAACTCTACCAACTGAGCTATATCCCCAGCCCAATATACATGCTCTTGAGGCTATTTAAGTCTGTAGCTTCTGTGTGGTGGAAATTCTGCATGGTGGTGCTCCATTGGACATCCTACTTACCAACTCTGCTTTCAGTCATGTTATGTGATGGCATGAAATCAACCACAGTAGGAATATTTACACCAGAGCAGTTGACAAATAACAAGACAGGGTTTTGTGTGTGTGTGTGTTTCTCAGGGGGGCTTTTGTAACACATTTGCTGATATGCCACTGTTGCATATTCATAGAAGATTTTATCTAGGAGGGAAGAATCTCCTACATAGAAGGAGAGAATACCTAAGATGGATGAAGAGAACTTCCTAGAAGAACCTGGATTTGAACCAATCCTTGAAAACGGAATTCAGACTGGCAAAAGTGACCAGGCCAGGCAAGGAAAGCAAAACTAAGGGACAGCCTGGCTGGAGTGAGAGCCGTGTGCAGCAGAGTGGACAATGAAGCTGTGAGCATATGTTGGACCCAGACAGAGGAGAGCTTTGAAGGACAGGTGTGATGTTTAGCTGCTTGTTTTTCTTTCCTTTCCCTCTTTCTTCTCATAATACCCTTCTACTTCTAGCCATGTTGCTCCTGGGAATTCTGACCACCACAGAGCATACCCGGCCCTCCGTCCATAGTGGCAGGTCCAAGGAGAGACACAGCGGAGGATGGCCCAAGCAGAGACTGACCTTTCAGGCTTTTAACTAAATATAGATAGTATGTCAGAGAATGGTTTCCCCTTCTCTAATTACTAAACTTGATGAATGACAGTTCTGAGCTGTCTCAAGCCATTTCATGGAGAGTAACAGAATCCACACATATTAGAAGCAGAAATAAGAGAAGGAAAAGAGAACTTTTGGGTCTTTGGTTCCAGTTGTCTTCAGATTAGCAACGACTGTATTTCCCAAGGTTGAATGTGTGAGTCAAATTCCTCTTTTTCTTTTTCTTGCTTAACCTTGATCGAACTTTTTCCTGTCCTTTTCCACCAAAGATTTGTGAATGGCACACTATACTCGGGATTTTAATATGTACTTGTTTTCCCTGAAAGCCTGACTGTGTATAAAAGAGCAAAACAAAAGGAACCCCATCCTTTTGCATCCAGGCATCTTTAGTTCCAGGCTTTTACCTAGTGGTAGGGGACATTCTTACAGATGGGGTGATCTCTGGTCCTTGGAACAAGAGGGATTTCGGAGGTCATTTGGGCCCAAGGATTTGTTGTGGTTTGCAAACTGAATTCCTGGAGCTGATGACTTCCTCAGGAGTGCTCAGGGGCCTCCAGGGAACTCCAGACTCCCTTGCTCCAGTGAAGTCACCACCCCTGCAAATGACAAGGCACCTGGAATCCTCTGGATAGAGGGGGATAGAACCTTGTGCTTATTTATGCTGTTGTCGGACATTTTGTGCACCCTACGAGGAAACGGTTTCCTTGTGAAATGAAACTCCCAAATCCATCACGGAACCAGCAGAAAATGCTAGAAGGAGAGTCCCCTCAAGGAGGAGGGGCTGCTAAACAAGAATTCTTAGAAGCCAGTTCCCTGAGTTTCATCTCTCACTTGGAATTTTCAGTTCAGGGTACATCAGTTTCCACTTAAAACTCAGGCTCAACGGTGGACAAAACTGTTTCCCTTGGTTCTTCATAGCACAGCTGAGACAACCTGACATTTTCAAAAAGAATTTAACTAAATACTAAGGAAGAACAAAAAGGAAATAATAGCAGACGGTACAAATAGTGAGTTTCCAGGGCACTGGTTTCTGATCCTAAGGTAACCATACAGTGGTCTTAAGGATGGTGCAATAATTTGGATTATTGTTCAGCAAATAATCATTCCCCACCCCTTGCCACTGTGCATGGATTGTACATTCTTGTCCCGTTGGTGTGGAGCCAGGCCCTGTGATTTTCTTGTCTAATGGAATGTTGATGGACATATGAACAGAGGCCTTAAATGTGTTTATGTGGCTTGACTTTTGCATTCCAGTGATCAGCCATGAAAAGAACATGCCTTGGGTAAAACTTCCCTTTCAACCTGGATCCTATGATAGAAACCCATCCTGAAGCCAAGATCACCACTAGCTGGCCCACAGCCTGCAACTCAGCCTCCCCCACAGTCCATCCTAGATTAGCTGAATTGCAGAAAACCTGCAGACCATGAGCATAGTATGAGCATGTGGTGACCATTGGGGGCCAGGACAACTTGTTTGTCATAGCTGACTAATACAAATGACACAGTCACAGGTCTAAAATCCCTTCCTTGTCCTGTCTTACTGCCTGCTACTCAGGTACTATATCAGAACATCTTGACTTTGTTCCTACTGGCCACAGAGCTGAGTGAAATACAGGACCTACCTTCAGTCCCCTGCTGAAGGAGACGTTTACTATACTACTTAGAAACAAAACAAATAAACAAACCCTGCTTTATCACTCCACCCCATAGTGGAAAGCAGCCTTGGTATAAATAGTATAATAGGATGGTATATGCTATGCTATGCTATGGTATAGTACCATATGATTCAGTACAGATTTGAACCAGAAAATAATTAATACAGTGAAGAATAAGACCTGACTTACCTGCCTTATCTGCCTGTGCTCTTCCAGTAGCTCAGGACTCATCCTTTCCTTCTCTTCAGAATTAGCTCCACTTATCCTTATCTCACGTGGCCTTCCCTAACTAGACCAAGCCCCCCACCAGACACTCCCATAACTGTTTATTTCCTCACAGAACTTGGAGGTGTGATTTGACACTTACTCTTAGGAATACTTGTTCAATGTCCTTGTGCCCCATAGGCTGTGAGGTTCATGTGGGCAAGGAAATGCTTCAGGTTGTTTTTGCTCAGTGCTGTGTGCTCAGTGTTCAGCACCATGCTTGGCATGTAGGGCTCTTAATAGATGTATATGTTGAGTAGACCAAGCTTGTGTCTCTCACCAAGCCTCAGAGCTGCCCTTTCCCTAGAGAATCATTCGGTGTCCTGGGTTTTCCTTCCTCTCTGTAGCACTTTTTATCCCATAACTCATAAACTAATAAGGTTGTTACTACAACTGCAAAGTCCCTTTTGGAGACTTCAAGGTCCCAAATGTCCAAATAGAGAAGGAATCTTCTCTAAATAAAGATCTTACTATCTATACCTTTGATGTGAGGGCACATCTTCCTTAATTAACAAAGAGGGAGACTGAGGCACATTTCACCCAAGTTTACTCAGCTGGCCATTGGCAAGTGTTAGAGCTGTTGACAGGAAATTAGTTCCCCCCTTCTGTTGTCACTGTGGGTATAAATTGTTTTCCTCCTCTAACGATGACTTTGGCACCAAACGCCATTGATCTGAAACTCCCATTCCTTGTTAAGCAACCTTGGCTTTGGAGGGCCTGTGAGTGAATAGGGACAGCTTGGGAGCCTTCCACTGGCCAGGTGTTTGGTAGCAGCTGCCACTTTCCTTCCTTTGTTTTTTCTACCATCACTGGTTTTAACCCTCATCTAGAAGGCCACTTTGTCTGGGACAGGGAGATAATTTAGTCTTGCGTCTGTTTGGCAGTTCCCTGATTACCAGCTGAGCCTGATTACACAGTCTGCCTGTCCCAGGACAGATGTGGGCTGCTGCGCTGGAAGAGAAGACTGCTCCAACTCTGCGACTGCGTGTTAGAGTCTACGTCCAGCACCTCTCCCTGGCTGACCCAGATGCTATTCCAGCAGGCAACCAGCTCCCAGCACCATGGCTGGCTTCATAGCTCCTTGCACCCCCGTTTCTCTCCAGCAGGGGGTCCTAGTGCATAGACCAGGCTCTGTCTGTTTCCAAACCTCAGATCTGCCCCTTGCATAGGCAATCCTTGCATTTCTTGGGGATTTTACCCCCTTTCGCTAGAAAGACAGCTTCCATTCATAAATTTAACAAGTTTAAACAAAACACTTGGTAAAAACTTACTTAAAGACTTCTATGTCAGACACTTTGGAGGTAAATTGAGTAAGACTCAGTTCTGACCCCACGACCTCTCAGAATAGGTAGAGACAGAAGTGCAGTATGCATAGAGATAGGAGTTCTAACAGTGAAAACCAAGTAAACAGACTAGTTTTCTCAGAGAAAGGGAGAAGGGGAGTAGTTCTGGAAGGTTTCACAGAAGAGGTGCCATCTTGTTTGAGTTTTAAAGAGAATAACTGGGATTTACAATTATGTGTAACTGGGTAATGCAGAAAGACATGGAAGTCCAAGGTGAGTAAAGGTAAGAGTGTCCATGGTGGATTGGAGAATCTCAAGTAATCAAATATGCCTGAAAGACATTGTGAAGGCCCCAGGGAAGGGGAAGAGTGGAAGATGGGACTTCAAATTTGGGCAGAAATCAGAGCATAAAGGATGTTATATGACAAGCAAGTCCCCAGTAAGGCAGGCAGAGTTACAAACTACAGCTACAAATAGCAACACCTGTTTGACCATGGATCAGATCATGGAATTTCCATGCAAAAATATCATTTTTATGTGCTAGATTAAATACTTTTCTTGGAAGATAAGACATATATCATAAGTAAGCCAAGGGAGACTGCTTTTAAAAGATCCTTTTATAAGATGATACTGGGGCTAGATTGTGAATTGTCAAATGAAAAACTGTTGCTGACACTCTTTGAATGATTGCCATTTGCCAGATCCCGTGGAAGCACTTGACATATATTTGCCTCACTTAGTCCTTAGAGCAATATTGGATGCAGATATTACTTTTATTACTTGCATTTGGTAATTGAAGAAAGTATCTAAAGTCCTGGGCATTTTGTGTGTGGTTTATTTGAAGGCGATCACTCTGATTCCAGGGACTATGAAGCAAACTATATATAATTTGGAAGACAGAATTCTAAATTAAGGAATGCCAACTTTTTGCAGGTACTGGGGAACTACAGAAGATTCTGAGCATGGGGGACATATGATCTGTTGATGGGCAACTTGTTTTTGTTGAGTACATAAGGAAAATGAAAGAAATACTTGCAAAACTCCCAGGGGCTGCACTTGGAACAATGTCAGGCATGGGGACACTGGGAAATGAGACCCAGGAAGGCCAGGATGGCAGCTTGTGTCTCCCAAAGAAAGGCTTCATGCTAACTGTGCATCAAAGCAGACTCACTGCATAGAGTGACAGGCCTTGAGGACAGGGTCCTGACTGTGTGTATCAACAAATGGCCTTCTGTGGGTCCCCATGTCCAGACCCTGGCTGCATACTAGGTTTTGCAGTCTTTTCTGTGATTTTCCCTCAATAGGATAACATGCAACTATGAAGCAGAAATTCTAACTTAAATTCCCCTTTGTCACCATATAACTGAGGTCAGCAGTCTAAAGACAATCTCATGACAATAGATGGAAAATACCTTTTCCTTTCAGGTCCAATCACTTAAAAGGATGGATGTGCATGTTTCTCAACAAGCAGAGTAAAACTCCATGTGTTAATGACCACTGCTGGGGAGCTTTCAAAATTTCTGTCACTCAAGATGCCGCTCCCTACAGCACTGGAGGCACTGTGCTCCGATTCCCCATCTCGGTCTGTATCTTCTTTGTTCTTTTCTGACTACCTTTCCAAACGAACCTCAGCATTTCATTCCTGTTCTTCCTGGGGTCTGCAAATCCTCCATAATGAATAGCCATCTGCAGATTCATTTTTATGCGGTTTCCCCTCCCCCTTTAGATTGGTAATAAAAATATGAAACAGGACTAAACCCAGTACTGACCCCTGCTGCACCCTGCTAGACAGCCCCCCTTGGGATAGGCTGCCTTTTATCACTGGCCTTTTTTCTTGCAGTTGTTTGTCCAATTTATAATCATCTGCCCCTGTCCTCAGCGAGGCAGCCTGGACCTATTGTGAAAGTAAAAATGTGAAGAGCTATTCCAAGCTTTCCAGGAGAAGTCCAGCTCTAGGTCTTTTTCTATTCAGCAGGAGGCAATCTGGGTAAAAACTGAATAGCACCACATGAAGTATGAGTATAACTTGAGGTGTTCAGGATATTTGACCGTATGTTTCATTTTTCAACAGGTTCTTCAGAATCGTGTGTTCACAACTTAACAAACACCGATAAGGAGAATTTTTTTTTGCTCCATCTCTTCTGAAGCCAGTCAGTCTGATTCCAGGGAGTGGAACACATAACACATAATCAAACTCAGACCCAGGGTATTCTGAGGCTCAATTTCTTCCCATGTAAATAAAGTGACCCAATTTGTGTATCACAGCAAACTCCAAGGCATTTTTAAATAGAATCACAAAGGATTGTTTATCCCCTAAATGTGCTTTGCCCTTTGACACAAAGGACCCCAGTGCAAGAGAAGCCAAGCAGATCCACTCTATTTTTATGAAGCTCTTCCACAATTCTGGAAGTCCAGGAAGAGAATGCTCCCCAGGGCCTGAATTCCAAATGTATGGCTGTGCTATGAAATACAAACACACCTGCTCCTCCTGGACTGGGTTTTCTTTTCTCCCTTTCCCTCCTAAGACACAGGCTCACAGCATCAAAAGCTCAGGTGCATCTGGCCATGAGAAGGCATCTTTTCAGGCTTTGTCTTTGCCTCAGTACCCTCGTTATAGTAATGAGGATGGACAGAGATTTAAAAGCAAATATGATCAAACAGATAGGACAGAACACTTTCTAGTCCACATCCCACACAAAAGAGAGCACTCCCAGAATTAGCTCATCAGGAGAGAACACCCCATCTCATTCAGTAAAACCTTTCTCACTCTCAGAATATCCAAAGGGTCACACATTTTCAGAAGGATTGTAAAGAAAAAGAGTTCAATATTTGGTCTAATTATTTTAAAATTTTTGTGACTTTTTTTCAGTCAGGAATGCTGTAAAACATAAGATCACCCACACTGGAAACTTAAAGTACAATTTTTACATCACAACTTAACAAGAGTTTGAAATAAGAACTCTACCATTCTCAATATTTTTTTTTATTCTATTGTATACAGAAAAGAGTTAATAAAAGTGAAAAGGATTGTATAACTCAAAGAATATCCTCAGTGACAAGGACATTATTTGCACTCTTAAGATTTCATTGTACATAATGAAGAATTTCTAAGAACAATATATTTCAAATAGTATATACAACTGATTTATTTTGTATACATACTATTTACTGGTGTTGTTTATTATATAGGCACGTATTTTTGTGAATGTATTTCTAAAATCACATATAAATGTAGTTTCACTGGTTAGTGGTCTCATTGATGTGGCAATGTGGGTCCTCAGCCTGGCTTTCTTTGTATCTCTGCACAACAGTCTCAATGGCAATGGAGTGGGAGCTGTCCAGTTTCTGAGTCCCTGAAGCCCAGGTTGTGTTTGTGTATGGGGAGAGTTAATGAGAACAGAATGGCTTTCTTCCCCCAGCTTCCCCAATCCCATCTGTTCAAACAAAAGGCTGAAAGGGAAAGAGAACCGAGACCCTGCTGGTCAAGGGGGGAGGAATAATAACACATATCCTTGGGCGACATTTCAGCACATGCAACCCTTTTATACTGTGCTTAAGCTTTTATTCAGACAAAAGGAAGTCAGGCCAATGTAGTTTCCATTTATTTTTAAAATTATAAAAAAAAAAATACATTAGGCCCAAGGGCTTAGTTTTTTTTTTTTTTCAATGACTACATTTGTCAGTCTAGATTGAAAAATTGAAAATATGAAAGGAAAAGAAAAAAGCAATTTGATTATAGTGAAATACGCTGAGTAACCCACCTGTGTGGGCAGCTGTGGAAGACCAATTTCACTTATTTTGTATGATATTCAAAATACAAATAATTAGTATTAGAACAAAAGGAGAAAAAGAAAGCCCTTCCCTCACTTCCTTAAAGATAGTCCATGAAACTATTGTAATTCCCAGTAGTGGACAAGAAACCAGTTGCCTTTTGACCTTTAGGTCAATGACTTGTGCATAGACGTGTGGCCAGCTGCTCTGGAGGGTCAGAATAACTCTCCCCAGAGCAGTTAGTTCATTGATGTCCATTGGCTCCTAGAGATGGCTCCAGAGTCCCAGAGGACAGCCTCGAGCTTTTATTTTTTCACAAGGCCAGCCAGTGCTCTGATAGATGCTGCTATTCAAGGCAGGAGAAGGAAAGATTTCCTGGTTACAGCTTCATTAAATTTAAGTTGGAGTTATCAGATATTCTTACCATAGATGGGAAAGTGAATTTGCCATCCAGCCACCAAGTTTCCAGTCAGTCCTCACAGTGACTGGGTGGCCATCCTGTACAGACAGACTTATCATTTTTTGGAAAGTGTATGAAATGAACTTTATTCTTTCTTCTTAACTCTGACGCTTCATTCCTGTGATAAAGTAGATAAGAAAGGGAAGATGAGGTTCATTCACCAATGGAGATTGCCGAGAAACTGAGATGTTTAGGTCATTATGTATTGGTAAACATAGAGCCATGTCTTTAAAATATTTTCCAAAGAATGAAAAAGAAAGAGAAGGAGGTGGCGAGAGAAGGAAAATATAAAGCATGTTAAGAAGTGTCGTTTTAGGATCTCTTGGGAATTGGGAAAATCCAAGGAAATTCCATAAGGAAATGCTGATGGAATACCCAAGACCCACTGAGGTAGGGAGTGTGGCCGCTTCCACAGAGGATCCCTCAGCTGCTCACTGAAGGCAAACCAGCTCTTATACCCAGAGGGTATGGTCTTTGAAATAGGGAGAAATATTCTGATTTAGGGGATGGGGATTTGAAGTTCAGTAAGGCACAAGTTCAGTGCCTTTGATCATCTTGATAGAATAAATTCTCATAAATGCTTATTTTCTTTGTATTGTCAACAGTCAGTTTTCCATGGGAAAAACAGGGAGAGGACGGCCCAAAGTGGTGATTGGGCAAAGCTGCATTATCTGTCTTTTATCTGTGTTTTAGTATGATTATTATTATTATTATATTATTTTACAAAGCATTTTCTTTCCTCATAATTTACTTTTAGTTGGGCTAATTTTAAAATGAGTTTTATCCCCCTGGCACACCCATCAGTGTTGACCCAGAATGAAACATACTCCTGACGATCCACAGGGAATAGAATCCATGATATTAATAACAGGGACACTGCAAGCATTTGCCTCCTCTATTTCCCTCCTTTATCCCTGAAGGGAAATATGAATGTAAATACACTGACTTTACAGAAAATATGGGTTTTTAAAAAAACTTTTTGGTGAACAGAACTGGATTTTGCCATGGATGGTCATTGTAAAGTTCAAGTTGCATACTACGTGAAAAGTCTTGCTCTGAGGGTAACCTCACTTAAAGAATAGCAAGGCTTTGAAGATCATAATGAAGGGGCAGAAAGGTGTGATAGCTCATCATCTAAGGGTCGTGGACAATACTCCTATGACAAAAGACAAGTTAACAAGAGAAAAGCATAGCAATTGTACTTGATCATAGTTTTATGTGATACTAGAACCTTCTGACTGAAGACTGAAGACTCTGGTGGAACTGTTTTCATGTTTAGAGTCTAAGAAAAATGAACAGTGGTGTTGAAATGTGATTTGTGTTAGCTTTTCATTGCTGTGACCAACTTACCTGACACAAACAATTTAGAGGAGGAGGAAAAATTTGTTTGGCTTGTGGTTTTAGAGGTCTTAGTCCATGGTCCGCTGGCTCCAATGCTTTTGGCTTGAGATAAGACAGAACATAATGGTGGAAGGTTGTGATGGAAGAAAGCTGTCAGTTCATGGTAACTGGGAAGCACAGGGGGTGGGGGCAGGGAAAAGACATAGTCCCTAAGGGTATGCCCCAGTGACCTACTTCTTCCAACCATGCCCCACTGCCTACAGTTTCTACCTCCTCCCAGTAGTCCATTCAAACTATTCAAACTATTAATCTATCAAATGGCTTAATCCACCAATAAGGTAAGAGACTTCATGATCTAATCACTTCCCCAAAATCCTACTTTTGGATATTACTACACTGGGGACCACGTCTTCAACACATGAGCTTTTGGAGGACATTTTAGATCCAAACCATAAATTGATTGGACAAAAGGGGTATGACTTAGTGGGAACAGATTAGTGGGGAAACCCAACAAGGCCAGTCCGGGTAGCGTTTCTTTCTCCTAAGTATAGGGAAAGGATCCTTTCGGGAATGAGGATCTTTAAAGGATTTACATTCTCTTTCCTTAAGGAAAACTACTGAAAAGATATTCTTCTATATAGCATAGTACTGGATTTAAGATGAGTGCTTGGAATATTTGTTAAGTATAATATATCAAAGAATATAGTTGGTCTTTGCCCCTGGTTCCTGGTGCAGAGTTCAAAAGCCCATGGAATTTCCTCAGTGATAGGAATGTCTTTTATTTTCATAAGACCCTCTTTGATCATACCTGAGTTCACGCTAATGAGAAACTCGTGGTAGGACCTTAAAGTAATTCAAGGGAGGGATCAGCCACATCAGAAGCACCAAGCATGTGATTAGAAGTCTGGAATTTCCAGACCCCCTCCTGACCTCCAAGGAGGGAGGGAAGGCTGGAGTTTGAGTTCAATCGTGTGGTCGTTGGTTGAATTAGTCATGCCTATGTAATGGAAGCCTGGATAAAAATGCTGGACACTAGGGTTGAGGGGAGATTTGCAATTGGTAAAGAGATGGACGTACTTTCTCATCCTGATGCCTCCTAGAGGCCAGATAAACAGTGTAATGTCAGCCTGGTGACGAGGTGGAACTTTAGCATGAATGACTATTTTGACTTTTAGTCTGGTCTGTCAGGGCCTAGTACAGAAGCTCAGTCTAAGACAATGGATTTCTGAAATTTTCGTTTAACATAATAGAACTTTAGTTGTAAGCATGGTTCTTTCAGTGAATTCTGTGCCATCCTAGGGAATGATGGATTCTGAATATGGTCATGTGAACCTCCCAAATGTATAGCCATGTCAGACAGAAATGCAGGTTTCTGGGGACAGCATGTTTGGCTGGTGTTTGAAGTTAGGGCAACTTTATTGGGGACATTGCCCTCTGTTCTGTGGGATCTGATGTTAACTTCAGGTACTGTCAGAATTGAACTTTGCCCTCACCTTGTGAGGTCTGCTCTAACTCTGGGTAGTGTCAGAATTACATTATAAAACACTTTGTTGATATTGGAGACTTGCTGTTTAGAACAAAGTATTTTCAAGGTCATAATAAATAAATAATATTAATAAGCACCTGCTCTGTACCCAGAACTCTGTGTCTTACATGTATTCCCTCATCTAATCCTCACAACAAAACCACAATATAGGTGTCGTTATTATCCCCATTTTATACACCAAAAACTTGGGCAAGAGGAGTCATTTCAATGTTACACACCTGGCAAAATTGGGATTTGAACCCTACCAATTTGTCTTTAAAGCCCACATCTTAAACCACTACCCCACCTAGTCCCAATACTTAACCCTGTCTAATTGATCCTAAAATTCAGTTTGGGTAAGCCCGATGGCAAATACTCTTAAATATGGAAAAGAGCTCTTCTGAGACACTTCATGAAAGGCTGTAATGTGGTTGCGAGTTCCCTGAGAATTGAAATGATGCCACCTGCCTCATCTCAACCCAGATATTAAGTGTGAAATTCCTCAGACCCTATTAATCAAAGCAATCACTGAAATCAATATTCATTAAACAGCCACATGCATGAGCAAAAGTTAATCAAAAGAAGACATAGATGCTGCTCCCAAATTGGTTCTGCCCAAAAGGAAAGATAATACTCATAGAGACAGATCTTCCTTCTTGTCTTGGGAAGAGGGAGGGAGGAAGAAAGTCATACTTATCCAAATGGATTTGAAGTACTTCACAGCTGCCCCTATTCCCTCCTCATATCTCTTCATATGTAAAGTATTTTCTATTTGGAGCACAGAGCAAGACTAGATTAATGGCAGGGCTGGTGACCCCTATCTGTAAAGGGTGTTGGCCTCTCATAAAAATACTTAATAGAGTTCTTTCCCTTTAATTGCATGCCACAATCTTTGGGGGCCCATCCATCTCTATGGATGCTCCAGGCACTAGTCTCCCTTTGTAATGTGGCTCTGCCTGAGTGTGGAATCAGCTGATGAGGCCAGGGGTCCCAAGGCAGTACACCATCTGGCCAAGGTCATGGGTGGCAGATTACCAATTAGGAAGCATGGCAGGGAGGATGTTGTGTGGCTGGGGGCCAGGAATAGATGGTGGATCAGCCATTAGTAAAGAAACTCATGTAGGTGTTGCAACAGATTAACACACAAATCTTTGTTCTCAGGGGACCCTGCATAAAACCTTAGATTTGGTCACTAGGAGCTTTTAGAGGTGGAAAATGAAGCAACTTTATTAAAAGATGTGCATGCACTTAAGAGTGGTGTTTCTCAAACTTTTATGTGTATATGAATCACGTAGGGATCTTGTTAAAATGCTGTTTTGGATTTAGTGGATCTGAGGTGGACCTGAGATTTTGTACTTATTATAACCCTGGAGACGCCAATGCTGCTGGGCTATGGACAACTCTTTGATGCAAGGTTTTAGAATACATCCCACCTGGTTCTCTTTGTCTCCTCTAGGAGAACTTAGTAATCATGTCATTGGGGCCTGGTTTCTTTAGACCTGTTTGCTACTTGGATTAAATTCAACGTTAGTTTGTGCTGTAAATAAGAAAGACCTTGTCCTTACACTTTTTTTCTTTCTCTTCTCGCTTAACTTTTAAATATACAAGTAGTACATCTGGAATATTTTAGTCAACCACAAAAATCATATCATTTAATCTTCCTCATCCATCTCTAAAATAAGGACTCATTATTTTTCTTAACAAAGTTAATAATAATTCATCTAATATACTAATACATGTTCAATTTCAACAACTGTCCCCAAAGATCTTTTTGTGCACAATTTGTTTGAATGGAAACCTAAACCATATCTACACAATGTATTCAACTGGTTTGACTCTTTAATAATTTCTTTTAATCTCTAACAGTTTCTTTTCTGTCTTTCTCTCTCCCTCTTTCTTTTTCTGTTTTATTCAATTTATTTGCTGAAGAAACTAGATCACTTGCCCTGTGGGGTTTCCCTTATTCTGAGTTTGTCTCATTGTGTCATTTAACATGTTCTTTTATCCCTTGTATTTTCTATAATTGGGTATTTGAATCCAGAGACTTAATTAGACTCAGTCCTTTTTGCTTTTGCTTTTTGCAGTAATGCTTTGTAAATGGCACTGTGTGCTTCCTACCCCGTCATGTTGGGAGAAGCATAATGACTATTAGTTTCACCTTTAGAGATGCCAAGATGAATCATTGGGTCCAGATGATTTGAACTGAATCAACTATTATAAAGTCTTCCATCACCCTTCCATCCAGCAGTATAGGTGTCATTGATGACCCTCGCTTGCACTCTTGAAAGTGCTCCTATAGCACCTTCCCGCCCCTATTTCGGCACTTTATTCCTCAACTTTCTCTGATTGATGGTGAATTCTCTCAAGGCAGGATCATGTCTGTCTCTGTCTTTAGCACTTAGCCCAGTACCTGGTGTACAGTTGGTACTCAAGAGTTACAAAATGAATGAATTCTGCACCTAACATCTCCTAAGATCCGTGGATGCCTGCTGTAGTTTGCATGCTATTCTGGGAATATCAGGGATTTTGAAAGCCTTTTTGATATTAAGGGCATTTCTCCTAGGAATTCTGGCCTGGTTGGACTCAGCACAGACTTCAGAGACAGTTATTTCAGCCACAACTGGAGTTGGCAAGCCCATGGTGCCTGGGAGGAAACAACAGAGAAAGAAAGAAGAGATGAGTTTGTAGAAACTTTTGTAATCTTGACTGAAGAGACATATCTTGGTCAGACAGAGTCTCATGCGAGCACAGATATGTGCTTGCTTTGGGATCAATGAAGAGGCACTCTGGCCAAATGTGTTTTGAACAGTCATTGATTGACGAGACCCTGAAATCCCATTTCAGAGTAGAGGGGTCACTTTTTTTCCCTTTTCAAAGTCTTTGGATTTCCAGGGACCTGGAAGGCCTGCAGGTGGAACCATTCCACTCATGGGATGGTAGAGGACCTTTGAACTTCTTCAGTATATTAACTGACAGGGAAGAAAGAGGGTGGGGGTAGGTTTGTTGGAACACCTGAGCAGCAAGATCTAAGCTTTCGAAAATTGAAGGGTTGAGAACAGCGTGCCCAGTAGGGGGAGCCCTGATCAGTGATGATCCTGGGGTATGCTGGACCAGAGGAAATGCTAGGAGGAAGTATCTGCTCAGGTCCTGAAGACATCCTTAAAAAAATGTGTAAGGTTAAAAGGGAACTGCTGACTTTCCAGGTTCCAGATGTTTGCGACCTCACTCTCTCCCTGCCTTGCTCTGCCAGTGTGAGTCTGCACACCGATGCCAAAGCCTATAGCTTAAGAACGGATCTCAGTTAGGAAAGATTTTGCCTGTCCGCACCACTTTCTTCCACCCCTTCGAGTCCTGCCCTTCCCCATTCCTGTATTTTGATTCGTCAACAAAGAAGTGCCTTGCATTTGCACAAAAACCAAACTGCCCACCGTGATCACTACCTGACATCTGTCGTCACTTTTCCCTTGTACTCCCTTTCTAATTGCTGTCTACTAATCAGGAAGACTCTAGAAGGAAAAGCAACATTGCTACTTTAGATGGCACCCTCCTCCCTGCCCCTAGGGAGCCAAGATTCATTCCACACATTTTCGGTCACTGCCAGTCCTTAAAAGTTTTAATCTGAACTGAGGTTCATGGCAAAATAGAGAAATAGCCTTTCCTCACCTCTGTATGCTGCTGCCCTCAAAGTTTTGCCTTCATGAAAGCAATGCTTCTGATGCAGCTAATTGACCAGGAAAAACACACCACACACACACACACACACACACACAGGCTATGTAAACAAGTAACAGCAAAGTCCAAATCTCTTTTTAGAAAAAAAACTTAGAAAACATTTTTTTCTATTTTTCTATTGTTCACATCTCTCCTTTCAGTTAAGGTGTCTCAAGTATCTTACTTCCTAATTATAGACCCTGATTCCTATTTAAATTTCTAAATGTTCATTCTAGGACATTTCCAAAACTAAAATTTATGTGTGCATATGTGTGTCTCTGTGTGTGTGTGTGTGTGTGTGTGTGTGAGTGTGTGTGTGTTTTCTATCCCATTCCTTACAAGAATTGAAACTCCTTACAACTTTGAAATCATAGTTTCAAAAGATGTTGTATCCTTTCCATGAAGGCCTCTAGACCATTAGGACAAAGATTCAGTCAGAATCCAGGTCCAAGTTTCTTTGAGCTTTTACTCTCCCCAGCATGTGACCTGGATATCATCTCTTCCGAAGGCAATGGTGACTAGGCATGCTTCTCTTCTCTGTATCCTTCCCTTGCAATTGCTGCATTTTCCTATTCAGGATCCTGGTCATGCATGGAATGTCAGGTCTTGAAGGGACCTTAATGGCCTACATTAGATGAAGCAAATCACCTGACTCAAATTCCATCCTCACCTCCTGGTGAGTTTCTGGTACTGCAGTTGCTGGGAAGTTCAAGGTTTCATTTCTCAAGCTTTGTTTATAACCAGGGACTTACCTGCAATTTAAGTTCTGTCACTTAAATGCATGAGCAAGACTTGAATATTGGAAGTCAGGTAGGGGCCATTTTCTTGTTCCATGGCTGTTGTTTCTGATGAGCAAGGACAAGAACACAGAGCATGTTCTGCAGTAATGTCAGTCCTGGCTTCTTGGTGTCAAAAGGTAGTAGAGATGAAGGCAACTGAGGGAGCAGATGCTTGGTCAGCAGCATGGCAGTGTGAACCTGAGCTCAACATTTCTCGTGGCAACTTTCTGGAGGCCCAGCCTAGAATTCACTCTCCACCTCTTCCAATTACTTGGCACTACCTCATTTCCGGCATTAAATTTCTTTCCGCTTAAAATAAACAAATTCCTATATCCTGCATTGCACCCTGCCTCATAAAGGTGATTCAACAATGAAGAAAACCCTATCTTATTTGCCACTGATGTAGGTGCAGAACTGAGAGCCCAAAAGCTAGCAGAGAGTGGGAGATTATGAAAAGGAAGCTAAGTCAGGATGTAGCAGGATCACAGGAGGAGTGTCTGCTATTAGCCTTGGTTGATGGAGACCCTGGAATGGCTTTGCAAATATGTGCAAGGATATATCCTTAAAAGTGATGCAAGAATCAATAAATGGGATGGACTCAAACTAAAAAGCTTTTTCTCAGCAAAGGATATAATCAAGAATGTGAAGAGAGAGCCTACAGAGTGGGAGAAAATCTTTTCCACACACACTTCAGAAACAGCACTTATCTCCAAAATTTATAAAGAACTTACGAAACTTTACACCAAAAATACAAAGAACCCAATCAATAAATGGGCCAAGGAACTGGACAGACACTTTACGGAAAAAGATATACAGGTGATTAATAAATATATAAAAAGTGTTCAACATCTCTAGTAATTAGAGACATGCAAATTAAAACAACTCTAAGATTTCATCTTACTCCAATTAAAATGGCTATTACTAAGAACACAAACAATAATAGATGGTGTGGATGTGGAGGAAAAGGCACACTTTTACATTGCTGGTGGAGTTGCAAACTGGTACAGTCACTCTGGAAAGCTGTATGGAGAATCCTCAGAAAACTTGGAATGGACCCACCTTTTGACCCAGTTATCCCACTCCTCCGTTTATACCCAAAGGACCTAAAATCAGCATACTGCAGTAACGCAGCCGCATCAATGTTTATAGCAGCTCAGTTCACAATAGCTAGATTGTGGAACCAACCTAGATGCCCTTCAACAGATGAATGGATAATGAAACTCTGGTATATATACACGGTGGAATGCTATTCAGCCATAAAGAAGAATAATATTATGGCATTTGCAAATAAATGAATGGAATTGGAGAATATCATGCTAAGTGAAATAATCCAATCCCCAAAAAACAAAGGCTGAATGTTTTCCCTGATAAGTGGAGAATGATATATAATGGGGGTGAGGGATGGGGAATGAGAGAAGAATGGGGGAACTTTAGAATATGTAGAAGGAAATGAGAGGGAGGGTGGTATGAAAATTGTTGGAATGAGACAGACATCATTACCCTATGTACATGTATGATTACACAAATGGTATGAATCTGCGTTGTGTACGACCATAGAAACGAAATGATGTACCCCATTTGTGTACAATGAATCAAAATACAATCTGTAAAAAATTAAAAACTTAAAAAAAAACAACTTATCAGTTTAACTGAAATACTGTAAAAAGTTTCTAGTGCCTAGACTGGGGGTTGAAAACAAGAATGGGCTTAGACTGCATAATCTGCAGAAATATTGTTAACCTAAGTCTTTTTAGATAAGCCAGAGAGGAGGAAGACACCACTTATTAAATATATCTCAGTTCTATAAATAAGATGGTGAAGTGATAGCAGTGAGCAGTGAGCCTGTGCACAGAAGCCTGTGTTAGCAGCAAATCAAACCTTAGTCTTTCTGGCTGTGCTTTGTACCCATTGCCGAGAAGTTTAATTACCCTGTTGTATCACAGCATGTTACTTGAATAACCTATAAATTTCTTGCAGAGTGATGCATTGCATTCCTGGGGCATACCGTAGATTCTCAGATCTGTTGTTCCGGGTAAATTCTGATTTACCATATGGGAGATTTTCTGCAGTTACAGGCCCAATTTTGACACAATTATGTGGCAAAAGAAACAAACTGGAGGGGTGCAGGGAGGACAATTAAAATATTTGTAAAAACTGAAAATGTAAAGGTGAAGTGCTCTTTTCAATAATAAGGTAAGAACCAAAGCAAAACTCCCAGGACCACTGGGAGAAGAGCAGAGTGGCCCGGACCCTGGATAAGTAGATGTCCTCCGATGTTCTCCGGAGAGTTCATCACAGCTCACCAATTCTGGGCAGTACGGAGTACTCCCCTTATGTCACGTGTAAAGGACCTACTCCAGGGACGGAATGCTGGGTCCTGGTTTGCATGCTTTCCCAGTGTCCCCTCTACTGTCACCCCAGGCTGAGGTGTGTGTCGGGGGCTCAACATCACCCACAGGCTTGACGACTCATTGGAGGGACTCCTAGGACTCAAAAGCTCCTGCCCTCATGGTTCCAGCAAAAGGAGACTGATTACAATAAGTAACAGGAAAAGACACTGAGGCCAAAGTCCAGGAGAATCAGGGGCAAGCTTCCAGGTGACCCCTTCCAGCAAAGTTGCTTGGGACACGTTTAATTCTCCCAGCAGCTGTGTGTTGGTGTCCAGGGATTTTGCTGGGATCTGTCACGTAGGCATCCTGTGCTTGTATGACTTCGGCTGCTCAGACTTCAGCCCCGCAGAGCAAAATCCAGGGCTCACCACAAATCACACCGTTAGCATAAACTATCTGATCAAATTGCTTCCAAGGCTTCAGGCATAGAAAAAGCCTCTTGTTAGGCAGAACATTCCAGAGGCTCAGAGTTTCTCTCCTAGGAGGTGGTCAAGGGTAACTCCTGAAGTCAAGCATTCCTTGGGAATATGCAGGTTTAAGAACTCAGAGCAACTGAGCTAAGCCCTTTCTTCCCGGCAAGGAAGCATGGGTTGGGAGCACCCTTCCTGGTCAGTGGCCCCAGGACTGAAGCCTCACCCCGTAGAGACTCAGCACCCCACAATAGCAGTGTCTGATAACCACAGGCGTTCAGTCGGGCCTCTGTAGCAGGCCTACTGATTGATCCATGTGCAAACTCTGTGTGGAGCTGCTGTGTGAGGTGAAGAACCTGCTGAAAGCAGCTGAGGACAGGAGTTCCTCAAGAGGAGCTCAGCCCTTTGTCCCTACCCAGGGTCACTCACTAAGTGCGAAGATTTGGGAAACATCTCCCAAACCTGCTCCTCCTCTGCATATCCACCCCGGTCATCATGGTCCCTCACCTGCCCCCCTGCAGCACCTCCCCGATGCCTGTCTCTTCCTCTCTGGAGGGCTCTTCAGTGGCTCTCCGTGGCCTGCAGGATGAAACCCAAGTTCCATGGCTTAGAATGACATTTTCTTGACCCTACTTCAGCCTCTGCGTCTTCCACTTCTCATCCTTGTCCTTGGCAACCCAAGTTGCTTGCAGTTCTCTGTACAGAAGTCATTGTTTCTTGTCTGTCCTGTGCCCTTGCACCAGCCCTCCATCCAGAACATTACCTCTTCTCACTTTCTAGTCACCCTCAACTCTTTCCTAACTGAGCCCACATGTTACCTCAGAAAGTCTCCAACTCCCTCCTCACCTCCGCAAGCCAGGCTAGCTGCCCTCCTCCATGTGTTATAATGATCAATTAACTTGCCTGTCTCTGCTTCTAGAATATTCTCATTGAGGACAGAGATGGTGACACTGATTTTTTTTAAATTTTAAACACTTAACTACAGTTTCCAGCACATCATAGGTGCTCCATAATTGCTTTAGTGCATGAATATGTGAAGGTATGAATAATAGCAAGACTAGATGTGAGAATGAACCCATCTTTTTCTCCTTTTTTTAAATTGTAAACAAATGGGGTATAACTTGTTTCTCTGCTTGGACGTGAAGTAGAGGCATACCATTTGTGTAATCATACATTTACATAGGGTAATGATGTTTGATTCATTCTGTTATTTTTCCTTCCCCGCACCCTTCCCACCCCTTGATTCCCTCTATAAAGTCCATCCTTCCTCCATTCTTGCCTCCCTCCCATTATGCTTGCCCCCCATTATGTATCATCATCCACTTATCAGCGAGATCATTTGTCCTTTGGTTTTGGGGGATTAGCTTATCTCACTTAGCATGATATTCTCCAATTTTATCCATTTGCCTGCAAATGCCATAATTTTATTATTCTTTATGGCTGAGTAATATTCCATTGTATATATATATCACAGTTTCTTTATCCATTCATCAATTGAAGGGCATCTAGGTTGGTTCCACAGTCTGGCTATTGTGAATTGAGCAGCTGTGAACATTGATGTGGCTGCATCACTGTAGTATAATGATTTTAAGTCCATTGGGTATAGGCCAAGGAGTGGAAAAGCTGGGTCAAATGGTGGTTCCATTCCAAGTTTTCTAAGGAATCTCCACACTGCTTTCCAGAGTGGCTGCATTAATTTGCAACCCCCCCAGCAATGTATGAGTGTACTTTTTTCCCCATATCCTCACCAACACCTATTGTTGCTTGTATTCTAGATATCACCATTTTAATTGGGGTGAGATAGAATCTTAGGGTCATTTTGATTTGTATTTCTCTTATTACTAAAGATGTTGAACATTTTTGCATATATCTGTTGATTGCTTGTACATCTTCTTCTGTGAAGTGTCTGTTCATTTCCTTAGCCCATTTGTTGATTGGGTTATTTGTGTTCTTCGTGTAGAGTTTTTTGAGTTCTTTATATAGTCTGGAAATTAGTGCTCTATCTGAAGTATGAGTGGCAAAGATTTTCTCCCACTCTGTAGGCTCTCTCTTCGCATTGCTGATAGTGTCCTTTGCTGAGAGAAAGCTTTTTAGTTTGAATCTATCCCAATTATTGATACTTGCTTTTATTTCTTGTCCTTTGGGAGTCATGTTAAGGAAGTCTGATCCTAAGCTGACATGACGAAGATTTGGACAACTTTTTCTTCTATAAGTTGCGGGGTCTCTGGTCTGATTCCAAGGTCTGTGATCCATTTTGAGTTGAGTTTTGGGCAGTGTGAGAGATAGGGGTTTAGTTTCATTCTGCTGCATATGGATATCCTGTTTTCCCAGGATCATTTGTTGAAAAGGCTATCTTTTCTCCATTGCATGTTTTTGGCACCTTTGTCTAGTATGAGAAAACTGTATTTATTTGGGTTTGTCTCTGTGTCCTCCATTCTGTACCATTGATCTACCTGTCTATTTTGGTGCCAATACCATGCCATTTTTGTTACTATTGCTGTGTAGTAGAGTTGAAGATCTGGTATTGCAATACCCCTTGCTTCACTCTTCCTGCTAAGGATTGCTTTAGCTATTCTGGGTTTCTTATTCTTCCAGATAAATTTCACTATTGTTTGCTCTATTTCTGTGAGGTACGTCATTGGGATTTTAATTGGAATTGCATTGAATCTGTATAGCACTTTAGGTAGTATGGCCATTTTGACAAGATTAATTCTGCCTATCCAAGAACATGGGAGATCTTTCCATCTTCTAAGGTTTTCTTTAATTTCTTTCTTTAGTGTTCTGTAGTTCTCATTGTAGAGGTCTTTCACCTCTTTTGTTAGCTTGATTCCCAAGTATTTTATTTTTTCGAGGCTATTGTGAATGGGGTAGTTTTCCTAACTTCTCTTTCTGAGGATTCATCATTTATGAGTAAAAATGCATTGGATTTATGAGCATTGATCTTATATCCTGCTACTTTACTGAATTCATTTATGAGTTCTAGAAGTTTTCTGGTGGAAATTCACAGTTCCTCTAAATATAGAATCATGCCATCAACAAATAGGGATAGTTTGAGTTCTTTTTTTTCTATTCATATCACTTTAATTTCTTTGGTCTATCTAATTGCTCTGGCTAGAGTTTCAAGGACAATGTTGAATAGAAGAGGTGAAAGAGGGCATCCCTGCCTTGTTCCAGTTTTTAGGTGGAATGTTTTCATTTTTTCACCATTTAGAATGATATTGGCCGTGGGCTTAGCATAGATGGCCTTTACAATGTAATGAATGTTCCCACTATCCCTATTTTTTCTAGTGTATTGAGCATGAAGGGTGCTGTATTTTATCAAATGCTTTTTCTACATGTATCGAAATAATCATGATTCTTGGCTTTAAGTCTGTTGATATGGTGAATTACATTTATTGATTTCTGGATGTTGAACCAACCTTGTGTTCCTGGGATAAAACCCATTTGATTGTGGTGCACTTTTTAATATATTTTTATATGTGATTTGCTAATATTTTGTTGAGAATTTTTGCATCAATATCCATTAAGGATATTGGTCTGAAATTTTCTTTCCTCAATGTGTCTCTGTCTGGTTTATGTATCAGGGTGATATTGGCTTCATAAATGAGTTTGGAAGGGTTCCCTCCTCTTCTATTTCTTGGAATACTTTGAGGAGTATTAGAATGAGATCTTCTTTAAAGGTTTTGTAGAACTCAGCTGAGAATCCATCTGGTCCCAGACTTTTCTTTGTTGGTAGGCTTTTGATGACTTCTTCTATTTCATTACTTGAAATTGATCTATTTAAATTGTGTATGTCCTCGTGATTCAGTTTGGGTGAATCATATGTCTCTAGAAACCTGTTGATGTCTTCAGGATTTTCTATTTTGTTGGAGTATAGATTTCAAAATAGCTTCTAATTATGTTTTGTATTTCAGTCATGTCTGTCGTATTTCCTTGTTCATCCCGAATTTTAGTAATTTGAGTTTTCTCTCTCCTCTCTTTGTTAGTGTGGCTAAGGGTTTATCAATTTTGTTTATTTTTTCAATGAACCAACTATTTATTTTGTCTATTTTTTCTATTGTTTCTTTTGTTTCAATTTCATCAATTTCAGCTCTGATTTTAACTATTTCCTGTCTTCTACTACTTTTGGTATTGATCTGTTCTTCTTTTTCTAGGGTTTTGCGCTGTAGTGTTAGGTCATTTATTTGTTGATTTTTTTCTTCTTTTATTGAATGCGATCCATGAAATAAATTTTCCTCTAAGTACTGCTTTCATAGTGTCCCAGAGATTTTGATATGATGTATCTTTATTCTTGTTTACTTCTAAGAATGTTTTTTTATTTCCCCCTGATGTCTTCTGTTATTCATTCATCATACAATAGCATATTACTTAATATCCAGGTGTTGGAGTAGTTTCTGTTTTTTTTTTCTGTCATTTACTTCTAATTTCAATCCTTATGATCTGATAGAATACAAGGTAGTATCTCTATCTTCTTGTATTTGCTAACAGTAGCTTTGTAGCATAATATATGGTCTATTTTAGAGAAGGATCCATGTGCTGCTGAGAAGAAAGTATATTCGCTCTTTGTTGGATAGAATATTCTATACATGTCCATTAAGTCTAAATTATTGATTGTGTTATTGAGATCTATGGTTTCTTTGCTAAATTTTTGTTTAGAAGATATGTCCAGTGTTGAGAGAGGTGTATTAAAGTCACCTAATATTATTGTGTTGTGGTCTATTTGATTCCTGGAATTGAGAAGGATTTGTTTGACGTGCATGGATGAGCCACTGTTTGAGGTATAGATATTTATGATTGTTATGTCTTGTTGATTTATGGTTCCCTTAAGCAGTATGAAATGTCCTTCTTTATCCCTTCTGACTAACTTTGGCTTGAAGTCCACATTGTCTGATATGAGGATGGATACTCTGGCTTGTTTGCTGAGTCCATGTGCGTGGTATGTTTTTTCCCATCTTTTCACCTTTAGTCTGTGGGTATCTCTTTCTATGAGATGAGTCTCTTGCAGGCAGCATATTGTTGGATCTTTCTTTTTAATCCAATCTGCCAGTCTATGTCTTTTGATTGATGAGTTCAGGCCATTGACATTCAAGGTTATTATTGAGATACGATTTGTATTCCCGGTCATTTGGCTCATTTTTGTTTTTTAGCATGACTTGGTTTCTCCTTTATTTGGCTATTCCTTTAGGGTAGTTCCTCCCTTTATTGATTCACATTGTTGTTTTTCAACTCTTTCTCATGGAATATTTTGCTGAGAATGTTCCGTAGTGCTGGCTTTCTATTTGTAAATTCTTTTAGCTTTTGTTTTTCATGGAAGGATTTTATTTCATCATCAAATCTGAAGGTAAGTTTTGCTGGGTATAAGATTCTTGGTTGGCATCTATTTTCTTTCAGAGCTTGAAAAATGTTGTTCCGGGCCCTTCTAGCTTTTAGGGTCTGGGTTGAAAAATCTGCTGATATCCGTATTGTTTTCCCCCTGAATGTAATTTGATTCTTTTCTCTTGCAGCCTTTAAAATTCTGTCTTCATTTTGTATGTTAGGTATTTTCATTATAATGTGCCTTGGTGTGGGTCTGTTGTAATTTTGTGTATTTGGAGTCCTATAAGCCTCTTGTATTTGATTTTCCATTTCATTCTTCAGATTTGGGAAATTTTCTGACATTATTTCATTGAATAGATTGTTAATTCCTTTTGTTTGTTTCTCTGTGCCTTCCTCAATCCCTATAATTCTTAAATTTGGCCTTTTCATGATATCCCGTAATTCTTGGAGATTATGTTCATGATTTCTTATTATCTTCTCTGTTTGGTCAACCTTGTTTTCAAGATTAAATATTTCGTCCTCATTGTCTGAGGTTCTGTCTTCCAGGTGTTCTATCCTATTGGATATGCTTTCTATGGAGTTTTTAATTTGGTTTATTGTTTCCTTCATTTCAAGGACTTCCATTTGTTTTTTTTTTTTTTTCTTTTTTTCAGAATCTCTAACTCTTTATTGAAATGATCTTTTTCTTCCCGCATTTGCTGTTTTAACTGTTGATTGGTGCAATCATTCAATGCCTTCATTTGCTTTCTCATCTCATTGTTTGCTTCTCTGATTATTTTAATTATGTACATTCTGAACTCCCTTTCTGACATTTCTTGCACCATGTGGTCATTGGATTTTATTGCTGTAATATCTAGGTTTGTTTGGGACATTTTCTTCCCTTGTTTTCTCATATCGCTCAGGTATCTTCTCCTCTAGTAGTGAAACTCTGAGATATTGCAGATTTCCCCCTATTGACTTAAAGTGTCCCAGTAGATTTCCAGTAACTCATCTCCTAGCCCTCAGTCGCCTGAAGTCTTGGAGGAACTTGATAATGCAGTAATCCACAAAGGAAGCTGCCCTTCTAGGGGTGGTGGCCTCCAGGTGTGGTATATTCCCTGCTAGTGGGCAGAGGCACCTCCATATGTTGATCGATGGTCAGTCAAAGGGGCACTAGACTGTGGGCTGGGGCATGGCTGGTCTGGGCCTGGGTCTACTTCCCCAGTGGGAAAGACTTGGCTGGTAGGGAGGACTCACCCAGTGGGGAAGTCTCTCTGGGCAATTCTCCTCCAAGAAGTTCCCTGAAGTCCAGAACTACCACCCAGGCTGGGGAGCCTAGCTCTGCAGGGAAGTCTCTCACCAGGCAGCTGTCCTCCACAAAGTTCCCTGCATTCTGCAACTACCACCCCAGCTGGGGAGCCTCACCCAGCAGGGAGCAGTGGCTCTGAGTTGGTCCCGAATCTCTCAATACCTCCTCTTCTTGAATCCTGAATCCTGAAGTGACATGGAATGCAGTCACCCTCTAGTCTGCCATCTTGAAAACCTCCATGAACCCATCTTGAGCCAGACTTGACTTGCCTGCTCTTTGAGAATTCTGTGTTCCTCTTAGGTAGTCTCTTGCCCCAGTCAGAAGCATGGGCTCTGGGTGTGGGCCTCAGTTCTGCTTCTAAGTAGCTGTGCAAGCCAGACTAGTCACCAAATCTCTCTGAACATCAGTTTTCTCTTAGCAATACAGAGACCACAAGCATAGGATCACTGTTAATATTAAGATGAGGTCTATGAAGTGCCCAGCACAGGGTATGCCACATTGTTGGTGCCACACATAGGAGAGTGCTTTTATTGGCCTTTGATAATTTGATTCAGCATCCTGTCTGGTCTCCTGCTTGGGTCACATGGACTAAAACCCTCATTGTCATAACTCTCCTGAATCTGCAAAACTCACATTTAGTTGGTAGCAAAATGCTCTCTTCTCCTGAGATTGGGGTTTTGGTGGGAGCAGGGAGGCTAAGTCCCCAAGATTGGGCTCTGCTGGCATTGTTTACTTGTAGTCTTTCTCCTAGATCTCTTGATCACTTGTCTCCTTTGGCTCCAGGAACTAATTGTCCACTATATCCTCTGCTTCTGTCTCAGAATTCAAATTCCAGTTCTCATTACTGTTACTAGTAGACCTCAGGGGTTAGGAATAGGGCCCTAAAACTTTGAAATCATGGCCTCTGGTCCAGCCCCAAACTACTGTCCAAGTTCACCATGCTCACGGGGTCAGTGTGAAAGTTAAGTAAGAGAATGCCTGTGAAGTGTTTAGCTTGATGGTCAGATCATAGTGAGTACTCAATAAATTGTCATCATTGTCAAATCCGACATCATTCCTCAGCTCAGACATTTTCACTGGTCTGCTACTATTTACAACAAAGTCCAACTTCCTGAGTGCAGCTTTCAAGGCCCTGGATGATTAGAATTCTACCTGCCCTGAACTTCTCTAGCTGTCTTCATCTTACGTCACTCCTCCACTTGGAATGCCTCTTTCCCACTTTGCCTGTTGAAACCTGCCCACTGAGGCCAAGTGCAAATACAATTTTCAAGAAGCATTTTCTGATTCACTTAGTTATAATTAATCACCTTTTCCCTTGGGTTCCCATGGGGTTTAATTTATATTTCCATTCTCCCTGCTTTTGGCCTATGTTTGTTTTAGTTAATTCTGTTATCAGACTTCTTATCTCCTCCAAATAGAGAATAACCCCACAGTGCAAACAAACATTGGCTGAATTGCTAGTACAGAGATGTTGGCAAACAGCAATAGAAAATATGTGGGTGGAGCAGGCCAAGCCTGCAAGGTAGAGCTTCAAGAAAGGCTATCAGAGTAGAATTAGAGAGTGTGTTCAGCTCTATGGCAAAGAGAAGTTTATCAGCATTGGGGTGACAAAGCTTAAGTCTCTAAGGTCAGAGATTTCTGTTAATAGTTCTGAGAGGGTGTCTACCCTTCAGGGAGGATATGGACTTCATTTGAGTGAAGACTAATCTAAGATTAATTGGCTCCACTGCTTTATGAGCCATGCTGCTCAGGGACACAAGAAAGTGGAAGTCACCAGGCCCAGTGGCCCATGCCTGTAATCCCAGCGGCTCAGGTGGCTGAGGCAGGAGGATCGCAAGTTCAAAGCCAGCCTCAGCAATTTAGGGAGGCCCTAAGCAATTTAGTGAGACCCTGTCTCTCAATAAATATAAAAGAGGACTGGGGATGTAGCTCAGTGGTTAAGTGCCACTGGGTTCAATCCCTCATACCAAAAGGAAAATAAGAAAAAGCAAGTGGAAACTCTTTATACCTGTGCTCCCTTCTTCTCTAACCTGTAGTTCACAGAACTGAGCATGGGCTCCAGACCTCTACATTGATCTGAAGAGAAAAATAAGGTTAGAGGGCAGATCTCTAACCAGCCATCTAGTATGGAAGGCATGAGATTCCTTCTGCAGGTAGCTCTGAGGGTAGGCTGGTCCTTTGACCCATGAACAGCAAAAGAGTGTAGACCTTGGGGCCAGACAAACTTGTCCCCCTCCTCACAATGGTCACAGTTACATCTCAGACACAAAAGTTCTCAGCTTTTCCTTCATTCCCACTGGACTCATCCCACTATTTCTTTTTCTTTTGTTTATATATTTTTTATAATTATTTTTTTAATTTATTTTTATTGTAAACAAATGAGATACATGTTGTTTCTGTTTGTACATGGAGTAACAGCATACCATTTGCATAATCATACATTTACATAGGGTAATGATGTTTGATTCATTCTGTTATTTTTTCCTTCCCCCCACCCTCCCACCCCTCTTTTCCCTCTATACAGTCCCTCCTTCCTCCATTCTTGCCCTCTTCCCACTCCCCATTATGTGTCATCATCCACTTATCAGTGAGATCATTTGTCCTTTGGTTTTGGGGGATTGGCTTATCTCACTTAGCATGATAGTCTCCAATTTCATCCATTTGCCTGCAAATGCCATAATTTTATCTTCTTTATAGCTGAGTAATATTCCATTATATATATATATAATCATATCATCAGCAATAGTGACAGCATAAGTTCCTCTTTTCCTATTTTTATCCCTTTGATTTCTTTGGTCTGCCTGATTGCTCTGGCTAGAATTTCAAGGACAATGTTGAATAGAAGTGGTAAAAGAGGACATCCCTGTCTTGTTCCCGTTTTTAAAGGGATTGCTTTCAGTTTTTCTCCATTAAGAATGATGTTGGTCATGGGCTTAGCATAAATAGCCTTTACAATGTTCAGGTATGTTCCTACCATCCCTATTTTTTCTAGCGTTTTGAGCATGAAGGGGAGTTGTATTTTGTCAAACACTTTCTCTGCATCAATTGAAATAACCATATGATTCTTATCCTTAAGTCTATTGACATGATGGATTATGTTTATTGATTTACGGATGTTAAACCATCCTTGCATTCCAGGGATGAACCCCAGTTGATCATGGTGCACAATTTTCTTAATGTTTTTGATACAGTTTGCCAATATTTTTTTTAAGGATCTTTGCATCTATATTCATCAAGGATATTGGTCTAAAATTTTCTTTCCTTGATGTGTCTTTTCCTGGTTTGGGTATGAGGGTGATATTAGCTTCATAGAATGAGTTCTGTAGGGTACCCTCCTTTTCTTTTTCCCGAAATACTTTGAGAAGTATTGGAATGAGTTCTTCTCTGATGGTCTTGTAGAACTAGGCTGAGAATCCATCTGGTCCTGGGCTTTTCTTGGATGGTAGATTTTTAATGGCTTCTTGTATTTCATTGCTTGATATTGATCTGTTTAAATTGTGTATGTCCTCCTGGTTCAGTTTGGGAGGAGCATATGTCTCTAGAAATTTGTCAATGTCTTCAGTACTTTCTATTTTGTTGGAATACAGATTTTCAAAGTAGCTTCTCGTTATGTTCTGTACCTCAGTGGTGTCTGTCGTGATATTTCCTTTTTCATCATGAATTTTAGTAATTTGGGTTTTCTCTCTCCTTCTCTTTATTAGTATGGCTAAGGGTTTGTCTATTTTGTTTACTTTCTCAAAGAACCAACTTTTTGTTTTGTCAATTTTTTGAATTGTTACTTTTGTTTCAATTTCATTGATTTTCAGCTCTGATTTTAATTATTTCCTGTCTTCTACTACTTTTGCTGTTATTCTGTTCTTCTTTTTCTAGGGCTTTGAGCTAATGTTAAGTCATTTAGTTGTTGACTTTTCATTTTTTTCTGGAATGTGCTCCATGCAATGAATTTTCCTCTTAGTACTGCTTTCATAGTGTCCCAGAGATTTTGATATGTTGTATTGTCGTTCTCATTGACCTCTAAGAATTTTTTTTTTATTTCCTCCCTGGTGTTTTCTGTTATCCATGTTTCATTCAATAGCATATTATTTAGTCTCCAGGTGTTGGAGTAATTTCTGTTTTTTATTTTGTCATTGATCTCTATTCTCAGTCCTTTATGATCTGATAAAACACAAGGCAGTATCTCTATTTTTTTTCATTTCCTAAGGGCTGCTTTGTGTCATAACACATGGTCTATTTTTGAGAAGGTTTCATGTGTTGCTGAGAAGAAAGTGAATCTGCTCGTTGATGGATGGAATATTCTATATATGTCTATTAAGTCTAGGTTATTGATTGTGTTATTGAGTTCTATGGTTTCTTTGGTTGGTTTTAGTTTGAAAGATCTATCTAGCGGTGACAGTGGTGTGTTAAAGTCACCCAGAATTATTGTGTTGTGGTCTATGTGATTCCTGAAATTGAGAAGGATTTGTTTGATGTACAGGGGTGCACCATTGTTTGGGGCATAAATATTTACTATCGTTATGTCTTCCTGATTTATGGTTCCCTTAAGCAGTATGAAATGTCCTTCTTTATGCCTTCTGACTAACTTTGGCTTGAAGTGCACTTTATCTGATATAAGGATGGAAACCCCCACTTTTTTACTGAGTCCATGTGCTTGGTAGGTTTTTTCCCATCCTTTCACCTTGAGTCTGTGGATGTCTTTTTCTATGAGATGAGTCTCTTGCAGGCAGCATATTGTTGGGTCTTTCTTTTTAATCCATTCTGCCAGTCTATGTCTTTCGATTGATGAGTTTAGGCCATTAACGTTCAGGGTTTATTGAGAAATGATTTGTATTCCCAGTCATTTGGCTTATTTTCGGTTTTTAATTTGGCTTGGTTTCTCCTTTGAGTGGCTTTTTTCTAAGGTAGATCCTCCCTTTGCTGACCTCCATTGTTGTTTTTCATTTCCTCCTCATGGAATATTTTGTTGAGAACATTCTGTAGTGCAGGCTTTCTATTTGTAAATTCTTTTAGCTTTTGTTTATCATGGAAGGATTTTATTTCATCTTCAAATCTGAAGGTTAGTTTTGCTGGGTATAGGATTCTTGGTTGGCAACCATGTTCTTTCAGAGCTTGAAATATGTTGGTCCAGGCCCTTTTAGCTTTTAGAGTCTGGGTTGAGAAGTCTGCTGCTATCTGTATTGGTCTCCCCCTATATGAAATCTGATGCTTTTCTCTCGTGGCCTTCAAAATCCTATCTTTATTTTGAATGTTAGGCATTTTCATTATAATGTGCCTTGGTGTGGATCTGTTGTGATTTTGTGCATTTGGTGTTATGTAAGCCTCTTGTAGCTGACTTTCCATTTCATTCTTCAGGTTTGAGAAATTTTCTGATATTATTTCATTGAATGGGTTGTTCGTTCCTTTGGTTTGTATCTCTGTGCCTTCTTCAATCCCGATAATTCTTAAATTTGGTCTTTTCATGATGTCCCATAGTTCTTGGAGATTCTGTTCATGATTTCTTACCATCGTCTCTGTTTGGACAACTTTATTTTCAAGATTAAATATTTTGTCTTCGTTGTCTGAGGTTCTGTCTTCCAAATGGTCTAGTCTGTTGGTGATGCTTTCCATTGATTTTTTTATTTGGTTTATTGTTTCCCTCATTTCAAGGATTTCCGTTTGGTTTTTTTTTTGAGAATCTCTATCTCTTTGTTGAAATGATCTTTTGCTTCCTGCAGTTGCTCCTTCAGCTTGTTGGTGTTATCATCCATTTCCTGAATTTGCTCTCTTATCTCATCCTTTGCTTTGCAAATCATCTTAATCGTGTATAATCTGAAGTCCTTTTCTGACATTTCTTCTAACATACTGTCATTGGATTCTATTAATATAGAATCTAGATTTGTTTGGATCATTTTCTTCCCTTGTTTTTTCATGTTGTTCATGTATCTTCCCCTCTAGCAGTGCAGATCTGGGGTATTGCAGATTTCCCCCTATAGGCTTATAGTGGCCCTATAGGTTTCCAAAACCCTTTCTTTAAGGGGAGATCAATATTAGCAGTGCCCAATTCAGACACTATGCAATCCTAGACCAAATAGCCCCTATGAGGACAATAACAATATTGTCATAATAAACAGAATGAGTTCAAATATTATCCTCAGTAAAGCAAACAAATTTGCAATAAGGTCTGTAGTTTCAAATGGAGGACAAAGAGGATGCAGAGGGATATAGAATGTGGCTGTTGGTGGGATAAGAAAAGAATATACAGAAGTTCTAAATAATAGAAAGGATGAGAGTGTAATCAAAAGAAATTGGATGTTAGCATGCAAAAAAGGGAGAAAGAGACTCTGAGGGAACAGATAAACAAAAGGAAAAGAGAGCAAGAAAAATAAAGAAATAAAAACTTAAAATTTTTCAAGAAGGAGAAAAAAGCAAATCTACAGTATAACAGTCATGTAGTAATGAAACCTCCCAGTGTTCAGTAGCCTGATGCATGAGAGGTATCTGACAATGAGGTTCAAGCCTCCAACAGGTGTCTCATGATGGGTTTTGCCCCACCTAAAGATTGGAGCTAGGGCTTCTAGGATTATCCAAGATGGCTGCTCTGTCTTCAAAATGTGTTGGCAAATGGGGAGCTGCAGCTCAGGGTGTGGCCGTGGTCAGCAGGAGGTCCTAGAGGCGGGATGCGGTTGGTCAGGCAGGGGTCCTGGAGGTCGGGTGTGTTTGGTGTGGTTGTGGGATCCTGGAGGCCGGGTGCAATCAGTTGGTCTGGGGTCCCAGTGATAGCGTGCAGTCAGTTGGTCTGGGGATGCTGGCGACATGGAGCAGTCAGTCGATGTGAGGGCCCAGAGGCAGGGAGTGATCGGTCGGGCTGAGGGATCCAGGAGATGGAGCTCAGTCAGTCCGGCCAGGGGTCCTATGGTGCCTGGCTGTTGTCCCAAAATGGCGGCAGCCATGTGTAATCAAACCTGCAGGTACTGTCACAGTGAACTTCCAGGCAGCAGCAGGGAGCTGGTGCTCCACTGGCGGTCAACGATCAGTTTGCTGACTGTTGTCGGAAGGTCAGGAGGTGAACCTTGTGCGTTGGGTGATGGATAGGAGTAAGGCAGGCGATGGACAGGCGAGAGGCAGGCAAAATCCCCATTTTTTTTGTATTAATTTTTTAGCCTCTTCTCCTTTCCCTCTGCATCTGGGTCACCTTAGGTCATCTTGTCTTTATATTTGTTTCAAAGCTCAGACTGATAGCTTTCTTATTCCTGTCTAATGTTTATGAACATAACTTTTTCTTGGAAGACTATGTGGTCATTCCCAGTGACAAATATCTGGAAAGTCAATTTGGATGAGGTGTTTTCCAGCACACAGGATTCAGGAATGAAGCCTTTAGGAAAGACTTTGCTGAGAAGTCCTAGATGGTTTAGGGACAGATTGTGTGGTTGAGTCTTGGACCTTTTCTAGATACTAACTGAAGAAGCCTTACCTTCTATTTTCCCAAATCACTGCCTGCGAGTATAGATTGAATTCAGTAAACTCATTTCAGTAATTTATAGCCTACTTACTTTTCCTTAGTGTGTGTAAATAATCAAATTAATTCCTGCAGTATAACTAAAAGGAAAGAAACCCCTCTTGAAATACAGAGAGAAGATGGTGTTATGGCTTAGATATGAAGTGTCACCCAAAAGCTCCTGTGTTAATGTGGGAATATTCAGAAGTAAAATGAACAGATTATGAAGACTGTGACCTAATCAGTCTGTCCTACTTCCCTAGTTTAAATGGGTGGTAACTATAGGCAAGTGGTGTGCTGGCTGGAAGAGGTGGGTCACTGGCAGTGTACCCGGAAGGGTGCATCTTCCCTGCATCCCATCCCCCACCTACTGCCAGCCCATCGTGTCCTGAGCAGTGCTCCTCTGCCACACCCTTACACCATGATGTTCTACCTCATCTCCAGAGCGATGGAGGCTGCCAACCATGGACTAACTCTCAGAAACTATGAGCTAAGATAACCTTGCCCTTCTCTAAGTTGTTCTTGTCAGGTACTTTGGTCCAGTGATGAAGAGTTAACAAACACAGATGGAAAAGGTGAAAAGACACCCATCATGTAGTCTTTGCCTTCCTTGCCCTGTTTCAGTGAGCTCTCCCTGGGGTTGAAAATTATTGTACATGAATTGGTTTCCAACTTTACATATTTGCTATTTGGGGGGGGGGAGTACTTCAAAATAGGCTTGAGTCTTTGTCTTACTTACTATACCTCTTTCCACCTTTCCTCCTCTTTTTTTTTTTATCACTCAATTACAATCAGCTTTACTTTCCCTTATTTTTTTTTATTGTAAACAAATGGGATACATGTTGTTTCTCTATTTGTACATGGATTCAAGGCATACCATTTGTGTAATCATAAATTTACATAGGGCAATGTTTGATTCATTCCGTTATTTTTTTTCTCTTTCCCCCCACCCCTCCCACCCCTCCCACCCCTCTTTTCCCTCTATACAGTCCTTCCTTCCTCCATTCTTACCACCCTCCTTATCCCTAACCCTAAACCTAACCCTAACCCTAACGCTAACCTCTCCCACCCCCCATTATATGTCCTCATCTGCTTATCAGCAAGATCATTTGTCCTTTAGTTTTTTGAGATTGGCTTATCTCACTTAGCATGATATTCTCCAATTTCATCCATTTGCCTGCAAATGCCATAATTTTATCATTCTTCATAGCGGAGTAATATTCCATTGTATATATATGCCACAGTTTCTTTATCCATTCATCAACTGAAGGGCATCTAGGTTGGTTCCACAATCTGGCTATGGTGAATTGAGCAGCTATGAACATTGATGTGGCTGTATCTCTGTAGTATGCTGATTTTAAGTCCTGGGTATAGACCATGGTACACTTATACATTGCTGGTGGGATTGCAAATTAGTGCAGACAATCTGGAAAGCAATATGGAGATTCCTTTCCCTTATATATTACCAAGAGTGAGGGTATTCTGCTTTTAACTATTTTTAAGTCTATTATTTATAGCTTTATTCTGAAGTTAAAAGCCAATAAACAAAATAGAATTGAATAAATGTACATATGTACATGTGTATATGTATATATGTACATGTATTGATTGATTGACAATATGATAGAATAAAATATCAATAACTTTTTTGGTGTATCTAGACAAATTGGTTATCAAGTCCATTTGGCAGGAAAAATAAGAACAGTTAGAAAAACTCCAAGAGTAGGGGGATGAGGTTGAGAGCCCAGACCTACTAGAACAAAGTCCTTCTGAGTCAAAATGAAAATAGGATAGTTTTTAACCCATGAATAGACAGAATAGTGAAGCAAAATTCATAAAAAATATAGCAATACTCAATTGCATATGAAATTTAAAATTTCTATATATGCTTGATAATTGACCTTGTTATTATAAACTGTCCAGTTTTAAAATGTCTTAAGTCATTTTTCTGTTGCTATAAAAAATACTTGAGGTTGAATATATTATAAAGAAAAGAGGTTTATTTCACTCACAGTTTTGGAGGCTGAAGAACATGACACCAGCATTTGCTGGGCTCGGGTGAGAGCTTTCTGTCTACATCACAACATGACTGACAGCATCACAGTGGGAGTGTGTGAAAAGGGAGAGATCACATGAGGAAAAGTCAGAAGGACTTTCAAGGGCCAGGCTAACTCTTTTTAAAACAACTCACTTTTGCAAGAACAAATTTGGGTCCCATGACCCCAATTTATTCCTTTCTGAGGACTGTGTCACCAGTGTCACAGTGTTTTTACTAGGCCCCACCTCTCATAGTTTCTACCACCTCTGCATCAACACTTGAAGGACAAAGCTTCCAATACATGAACTTTCAGGGCATAAATCACATCAAATCACAGTAAAGTGTATCTCTCTTGGATCTTGTTATTATTTGGACTGAGTAAGTTGACTATAATTTCAGATATTCTTGGTTCACTTTTGGATTCAATTCAATAACTCTCACTATGATATTTCATTCTCTCCAATGACCCAAACTGATGGGAGTGCTCAGTGTTGGACTTGAATCTTCAAAACCATGAGATAAGTAAACTTTCTTGTCTTCATAAGTAACCTATCTCAGGCATTTCATTGTAGTAATGTGAAGCTGACCAATATAGCACAGAAGCAGATGATTTCTCTGTTTACTAGCCCCTTCTTTGATGCTATTTTCTCAGGAAAACCTAGGTGAAAAGTCCAACTTCTAGGAATCTGCACTAAATATACAATAACAACAACAACAACAAAAAAACAAGATATATATACACAAGATTATATATTACAGTGCTAATTATAATGGTAGAAGACTAATGATAGCCTGAATATTCACTGTTAGGGAACTTGTCCTATGAAATGTGGTATATCCTCACAGCAGAGTCCTGTGCTGGTACAAAAGGGGACCATCCAGGAATGGAACAATTGGCTCTCATGGTAAGCGTACATTAAACTTTGAAAAAAGTGACAAGATACATTCACAAATACTGACACATGGATATTCACAGCAGGTTTATGAATAATAGTTCCAAACAGGAGACAACCCAAATACCCAAGGAATTGTGACATATCCATTCCACAGAATTCTGCTCTGCAATAAAAATGTACAAACTACTGATAAATGAATGAATCTTAAAATCATTATGCTGAGTGAAAAAGGCAAGGAGAAAAAGGTATGTTGAAGAAAATTCTGGAAAATAAAATTTGACCTATAGGGACAGAAAGGACCAGAGATTGGGGACAGGGATGAACTATAAAGAGGCATAAAAAACTTCTGACAGTAACAGAAATTCTTGTTATATTGGTTATGGTTTACATGTATCATAAAATTAATCAAATTATATACTTTAAATATTTTCAATTTATTATAGTTTTTCAATTACTTTTCATTAGCTATATTTTTAAAAGGAATGTGAATATTTCCCTATGTGTTTAAGAAATTGTTTATAGGATATATTAAATGAAAACATGGTGTGAAGAGGAATATATATATAGTATGCCACCATTTAACTAAGAGTTTGAGAGATATGAGTACACACATGTACATTCCTTAATTAAAAAATACTTTATTTTTTAAAAAGTTAACAATCACCTGTACTGTTGGAAAAAAATTGGTGCTATACACTTGCTCAACACAAGATTACTACAAACCTTCAATTTGTAAAAAATGCCATATTTGCAAAGAGCAATCATACCTACATGTATACATAGGTACACACGCATGAAATTGATTATATAAGGAAATGAAGGATAAACTATAAAAACAAATCTCTATAGGAATAGGGAGAGAATTGAGGGGAAGCCCTCACAGGAATGTAAAACAAATGTTTCAAATAACCCTGTAGATACAGCTTTTGAATATGTAGTAAATAGCCTACTTAATTTCAAGTTAAATTTTAAAAAGCAATTCTGAAAAATTGAAAACAAAATGAAACATATGATCATAACTAAAAATCCAGTTAGTTACATTACTACATAGAAAGAAACTATTTCAAGTAACTTTAAAATACAATAAATATGACTGCATATCCACAGTGGTATATACTCTAAGTCAAAAAGAACTGCTAGGAAAAAGAAAAAAAACTCAGAATCTTTCTTATCTTTCACAGTATTTTTGGGTCTATTCAGCCTTAAGATTGTATTGCATTTTTATGTAGGAGGAGGCAAATAAACATGTAATTATACTGGTGTCACTGAGAACTGGCATAGTCAGCATGGAAAAAAGGAAATGGAGGTGCAAAGTCACAAAGGAGCAACTAAAAGTCCTAAGTCTTAAATTTATTCTTTAAAAATTCTTCTTAAATTTTTTATTGACCTGGAGATTATCATGGTAAGTGAAATGAGCCAATCTTAAATCTTGAATTTGAATTGGAAGTAATAATTTAATCTAAAGCAAAATAAACAAACAAAATCTTTCCTGACTCTACACTGAAAAGGTTTAGTATCAATGGCAAGCCTGTAGCAAAGACGACCCCCACTCAGGTTGTGGTCTGTAAGCATCACTGTGCACTAAAGAACTAGAATGCCTTAGAAAAATGGTTAAGTTTAGATCTGGGGAAGGAAATGAACAAGATGATCTGAGAATATCTTATCATATCAAAAGCAAGAATATTAGGAAACATTACTTGGATTTTTATGGAGGGGAACTAGGAGCCAACTTAAAAGGGCTCTCACTGACCAGCAATGGGGGAATTTGAGCATTAATAAAAATAATACCTGCAATTAATGGAAACACAACAATTACTTTAAATATGCCATTTTATAAACACATAAAAACACATTAAAAATCTTTAAGTCACCTTTGGAGAGTGCTAGAGAATGAACTCATTAATGAACTGTCAAAGAAAGAAAAGAAGCCAGCAATTTAGTCTGTCTTCCCTATTGTCACTCTGGTTAATCAAATGATTGGTGACAAAAAGTTTATAGAAATGTCCCAAAAAAATAAAGAAGGAATGATAGAATTAGGAAAAAAAAAAAAAAAAAACTTAAATTCACTAATGGATTAATAAAGCTATGCAGTGAATCAATCAATAGCTGCTAATTTCTATAAGAGAACCAACTCTACATGATGAGCCTCCTGATAGAAGTACATACCACTGCTGATAAAAGCTGACCTGCCAAAAATTCAAACTGGAATCTGAGCAAGCTGCTAGATCTACTTACCAATTTATAGAAAAGGCAAAGGACAAAGGACAGCAAATGGAGACTTAACTAGAAAAAAACAGACTGTGAGAAACTCAGTAAGAAAAACAATTTGGGTTCTAAATAAATAAGAAAGCAAGCAAGGGGTGGAGGGAGATCTTACAGATTAAAAGATAACTTAAAGGGCAGGCGTATTGTGTTAGGCAGTTGTGTGCCTCTGTGGCTAAGAACCTCGGATAATGTACTTTAAAAGAAAGCTAATGGTTTCAGAGGTTCCAATCCATGATGGCTTGGTGCTATTGCTTTGGGCCTCTGGTGATACAGTACATCATGGCAGAGGAGAACTGTTCACCTTATGGCAGCCAAGAAGCAGAGAGAGACAGGAAGAGACTGGGATCCCAATATCCCTTTCAAGGACACACTCCCAATAACCTAACTTCCTTCCACTAGGTCCCACCTCCCAAAGTTTCTACCACCTCCCAAGAGCATCTCAGGCTGGTAACCAAGCCTTTCACACATGGGCCTTTGGGAAACACTCCACTTCCAAACTCTAGCACATACCAACCAGTGTAGAGTTTATTTGAAAGACTATCATTTGGAGCCAAATATTTAACTATTTGTGGATAAAATGATATGATGACTTGGATATATTTTCAAATAATGTAGGAAGTGGGAAAAGGAAGTAAATGGGAAGTATAAATGAAACAAAATTGGCCATGAGGTAATTCATGGTTGAGGTTGGGTAATGTGCACATAGTGGCTTATTATACCATAAAATACTTTTGTATGTGCTCCAAATTTTTCAAAATTGAAACTGAAAACAAACTACAAACAACATTTACATTTGATGACTAAGCATATACTATTTACCATAAGGTTGAAGAGTATACTATGTTTGCAAAGTTCCAATCTCTGAAATTTCTTCCATTTCAAAGGAACTGTTTCTAACAGCAAAGAAAGATACTCATTTCTTGCAACATAATAATTGTTAAGTCTTTTGTTACATTTTAACATTTCATATCTCAATTGTCACTTTATAACACATTTTGCATTTCAGAATAAATTCATTTTTTTTCTTGAGGTCCACTAACTTCTTGATTATAATTGTACTAGCTGCTTCATATTTGAACTTACACATTTTTAAAAAGTTTTGTATTTTTACTGATAGTTCTAATGATCTTTCAAATTGCTTTATCATACCTCAGATTTATTTTTTCCCAGATCTCAAATATTTAGAATCCCTTTTATAATCAGGGACCTCCATCTTGTTGCCTTCTATATTTTTCATCCATACTGGACTATTTGCTTTTGAGGTTGGCTATATCATTATCATTCTGGATCTTTGCTTCTCTGCCCTCCTAAATAGGAGACTCTTATTTGACTTTCATATTATCTTGGTGTCTGTTTTTTGTTTAAGCCCTAATTTTTCCTGCAGTATGTATTCAAATATATTATGAAGAAAGAGTAGGTGGGAAGCAGAATTCCTAAGGCCTTGCATGTTTAAAAGGTTTCATTTTGTTTTCACACTTGATGGATAATTTGGATGGGTATAAAATTCCAATTTCAAAATCATTTTTCACTGAAGCCTTTGAAGATATTGCTTTATTTTCCTTTCCCATAATATGAGATGCTAATATCAATGCAAATCATGTTCTTTTATAGGTTTCTCCCTGGAACCTTAAAATTTTCTCTATCTTTGAAGACCTAAATTTTCCAGTAATGTGCTCTCCATTCATCTTGTTTTTAGTAACAAATAACAACAATGAAATAAAATGTACTAAGCACTTATTATATGTCAGGTATTGTTTAAGTACTTTATATGTATTTTACACAACAACCCTGTGATGTAATTCTTTCCCTCACTTTACAGATGAGATAACTGAAGCAAAGGGAGTATATGTATCAATGCCCTTTCAATATGAAAAATTATGCAGTTTTTTATCTATGAAAAATCTGATTGTATTACTTCTTTATAATTTTATACCCTCCATTTATTTCATTTTATCTTACTAGAATCATATTTTTGATCTCCTGGAATGAATCTCCATATGACTTGTCTTTTATGAAGTCCATGTTTTTGGAAAATATCATGAAAAGTTTTCCCATCTTCATATTCTAATCCTTCTATTGTTTTACTCCATAAAGTTATGATGATATCCAATTTTCTTTTTTACCTTTTCTTGATCTTTCAATGAAAATAATATCTTTATTAATATGATCTCTCAAGAATATTACTCAGAGTTATTCTAATAATTATCATCTTTTGGGGAGAATTACCTTTCTTAATTCTAATGTCAGATTTACTTGTTTTGAGAGTGACATTAGCAGTACAGTCAAATAGAAATTTCTAGGGTTCATACCTCACAGAAACATCAATTTGAACAATTATCCATGTACAAAATTACTGTCATAAAACCTAAAAAGAATCACGTGAGTGATTATAGCTTCTAAATAGAACAAGAAAATAAGAGAAGATGTTAAAGAGGGTTGGGAAGGACTCTTCCAAATTGTTTTGCAAAGTGGCCTTACCATTTTACTTTCCCACCAGCAGTGAGTAGAATTCCAATGGTTGAATATCTTTGCCAGCATTGGTAATGTAAGTATTTTTTAAATTTTTTTCTAATTATCCTACCAGTTGTGCAGCAATATCTCATCATGATTTAATTGGCATTTCCCTAATAACTCACAGTACTGAGCTGCTTTGCATGTGCTGTTTGTTATCTATATCTCTTTGGTGAAATGACGGTTCAAATCTTTTGCCTGGTTTTTAATTGAATTGTATATTATCTTAATGTTGAATTTTGAGAACTCTGTATTCTAGACACTTTATAAAAAGTATTCTAAACATTTTATTTCTTTCAAAAGTTTGTTAAAGAATTAGGCCCATTTTATAGATGATAAAATCAAGGCACAAAAAAGTCAAATAACTTCCTCAAAGTTTCACAGAAAGCAAGTAGCAATAACATTGGAATTTGAAACTAAGTATTCTGATTCTACAGCTCTTGCTCTCAATCAGGGTCTGGACCACTTTCCACAAAGAGTCAGTAACAATTTTAAGTTTGGTGGACCATAAAGTCCCTGTTGCAAACTACTCAACTCTGCCACTCTAGGTCAGGGATAAACAGAAACAAGCCGGTGTTTGTTTAAATAATACAATAAAACTTTATGTACACCAGAATTTGAATTTTATGTGATTTTCAATTCATATCATGAGTATTATTAACTTTTATCTAAGCTGAAATACTGCATTGCTTTATAGATGAAGTGTTGACAATTTCCACTCATGTTTCCAAACACCAAAAATTTAAATACTTTCTATATTTATTGAGTTTTCTTAAAATTGTATTTTTCTTTTATAATTACTTCATTTTGTACATGATGCAATAGCATATAGGCACTCAATAAATATCTGTTGAATTGAATTCAAATAACTGAATTGAAAATTGGCATATGGATAAGGTAACACATTTCATTCCGGAGTCTCTTTCCAACTACTTTTGCTTAATAATTATCTATTACCTTTTCTGCTATTATTGGTCTTTATATGTCATTAGTTATTATGCTCCATAATAATAGATTTAATATTTCCATCAACATCTGTCTTCCTCACTGTCAGGTTTCCAGGTTGAACCCTCTTGAACAGTTTATAAAGTTAGCTGTGACATTCTTGCAGTTCATTATTCAAACATTCATTAAGCACTTATTGTACACCTGACACATCACACTTACTGATGAGTCCGTGGCTGTAAGTCAGAGTACCTACCTCCAGGAAGCATGTAACTTAGGAGAAAAGTCAGAAACACAAATGGATCGATATAGAACCATAGTACCAGTGCTATGATAGAAACTGATACAAGGGGCTATGGGAGCATTCAGAAGGCGGGGCTTAGGGGAATCACCATCCATATAAACTGACCCTGACCAAGAGCCTTGTATTCTTCGTAATGTACACCACCAACTCAGGAGAGTGGAGGTGAGGGAAATCTTTGAAAATATTTTGAAGTTACCTGCTTGTTTTCTGGGTTATCCTTTCTTTAACAACTTAGTGATTTTCAAATATAAAGAGCTAAAACATTACCTATGCCCCTGATCCTTTCATTTCATGCAAGAAACCTACATATGTCAAAGAGACATTTTGGTTTCCCTTGTTTGTATCATTCATTCTCACATGAGTCAGGGAGATGAGAGCAGGTGAATTCCCACCCAAATCTTGGGTAGCTTCTCTGTGATGAGAGCAGAACCCCTGGGAGCACTGTCAAGTCCACAGTCCACATCAGTATACTGGGCCTCTCGATCATCTTCCTGAACCCAGTTTGGATCCTTGGATGTGGCTTCCTCCCTTCTTTTGTCCACACTGTGATCTTCAGGTCTCCTTTCATCTTGTGTAGACCTTGTGTACCAATGGCTCAGACTGTCGTTGCCTTTATGGTAATACCAGCATAAAGTACCAAGGTGTCTGCACTAGTATTTATGGGGGTCAGGGGAGAGTGCCATGAAAAGCAACCAGTTGCTGAGTGCTTCTGTATTGGGGTAAAAAAGTCAGAATGAAGTGATGGCACTGTTAAGAGAGAAGAGCTTCCAACCACCAGCTGGTTACATACAGCTTCCTGAGATAATTTCCTCTTTTTATTGTCATAATTATTATGTGACTGTTTTGCATATTGATTGTCCCTTTCCTCTGAAGAGCTGGAGAAAGTGGCTCCTTCTGCAAACCTCCCTATGCTTTGATTCCAGAGGTCATCTCTCAGTGTCACCTTCTCTTTGAGAAGCAAACCTCCAAGAGATAGACTGTCCAACAGAAGAATAAACCTGATAAAAATTCCCTTGTTCTTTGTACTAGAAAATAATTTTAGCATCACACTCTGTCCATCTGGACATCATTAATATTGTCAACCACTCCCTTCAATAGCCTTTAATGTCTAAATAATTACTCCCTGTGGCCATAATCCGACATGATGTCACTCCCCTCCTGATTTGCATTTCATAGATAACAGACAGCTTGGGAATTACAGGAGCCTTTGTGAGCTGTTCTGAAAGCCTAACACTTACTCCCACCGTCACCTCCATCACATCATGTCCCCTCCCCTAAATCTGTCACCAAACTGCACAACCTTCCCCCACTCAATTACCCTCTTCCTTCTGTTACACCATCATTGGCTCTGTCTACACCAAGCTCAATATCCTGATGGATAACTAAAAACAAAGTCGACTAATGGAGACATTTGAATGCTTTACTTAATCTGGATACCCTTGACTGGAATTTTGACTTTTCGTTCCCGTGCGTAATAACTATTCTCCTCCCCCAGCATATTAATCACTTTCCCACCTTGTGGTTTCACCTCTTTGAAGACAGATAGCTGCCCTCCCTGGGAAAGTCTAATGCCTAGGATGTTTCTCTAGGTTTCCTCCTGGGTTTCTCTTCCTGGAAGCACTCTAATGCCCTTTCCCTTGTCACCCGGACCTGGAAAAGCAGAAATGCTTATGGTAGAGCCTGGTAAGAATGCAAACAAGGTGTGGGCTATTAAGAAATAGAAAGTCATTCTCTTTTTGAAAATGTACTTACTTTTATTTTTATTTCTTTTACCTTTCTTTAATTTCCCTCTCCTTCCCCCATCCCTACTCTATTCCCCTTCTTAGTTGTCCTTGTAAAACCAACTCTTGGCATCCCTCTTCCCAATCAGTGATTTTTCTTTTCTGTGTCTAGGTTTGGTCTTTGTCTACACAATACCAAACATCTGGATACACAGTAAAAACATGCTGTCGAATACCCAGATGTTTAGAAACATCTGGGTATTTGGGTACCTCATAGCAATAACAGCTGGATAACAGAATTAATTTTTCACTTCTCAGTCATCACTTGACATCAGATGGACAGAGTCTTATCAGCCACAATCTAAGCAGAGCCCATTATCTGCAAGTGATTCTTTTTTCCCTCTCACATGGGGAATTATCTCTGTCAATCATTTTATTGTCAAAGAAAAGGGGAAGAAATTTGTCTCTTCTTGGACCTGCAGTACATCATCACTCTATGCCTCAGTTCTTTTCTCCCCGAAAGAGCAGTAGGAACTGACAATTTCTTTAACCTTTCCCACCCCAGAGGCAGGGAAAAAGAATAAGGCACTAAAAACACCATTTTCTCCAAAAGAGTCTGGAGAATGTGACAAGAACTTGTTTCTTATTAGAACTGCTCTGATTTGAGATCTTGTTCCCCCCGCCATTCTCTCCTCTGTGCTGTGTACCACTCCATCTACAAGAGAGAGCAAAAAGATGGCAATTTTTTTAATTCCTGTCCTCCGTTTTCCACACAGGACTCACATTAGCTGGTTGGATTTTTCTCAGGTAGATTAGAATAACATTGTCCTGCCCTACGGGACCTTCCACCTTCTGTGGAAGGAAGATCTCTGGGGACCGCCCAAGACAGGAAAGTGTTCATCCTTATCTCTCCGTATATCTGGTAGCTTCAAAGTAACTTGCAAACGTTAATGAAGCTTCAGGACAGCACCACTGTAGCATCAGCGTTCACCAGCTCGCTGAAGGACAGACCACCGCGGAGGTGCAGGGACTGCGCCCACCCCGGCTGACATCACGGCGGTGCACTCTGCGTCCACGCGTGCAAACTAGTGTGGCTCAAAGTGTGTATGTGAGAAAGAGCAAGTCGCTTTCTAGACTAAAAGGCGAGGGTAAATGGATCCATTAGATGTTTCTGTTTTCAGCAGAATAGAGACACAGCCCCTAAGTCAGTGCAGTCAGAAAATATATCAGTCAATTTAGTGAAAGCCAATTCCAGCGCGAAGAGTTCGCCGGCGCCGAGTGGACGCGGCGGGTTAGGGACTAGCTGAGGGTCGTGGGCGGGTCGCCGCTCCACCGCTCTGTCCCCTGTGGCGCGGGTCCTGGTGTCGGGTGGCTGACGCCGAGAGCATCCTTAGGCGAGGAAGGGAGGCGCTCACCAGCAAGCGGGAGCGGGCAGCGGGGCTCCCAGCTCTGGTCCCCACTGGCCTCTCCCCTCCCCCCACTTCCCTTCCTGGGCTCCTGTCCCCCTCCCTCCCTCCACCTTCTCCCAGAGGAGGTGACAGACGGGCCTGTAATTTGGTTCCATTCGCTCGACTGGAGCAACACCTGCCCCCCTCCCCTGGGACCCGAGGGTCTCATCCCAAACCATACAAGAAGCCAAAGACAAATCCGGGCCCACATGCAAATACAACTAGGACGCGAGAGAAACAGGCCTGCGAGCACACACCACCCGCCAGCCTGGCTCGAGCCTGCGCAGACCCAGGCAGCTTGTAACTCCTCAAGTTCAAACTACTAACCGCCGCCGGAAACTTTCATTTTCAGGTTTTCACTTAAAAAAAAAAAAAAATTGTTAATGAGCTACGATAGTAGTAAGCAATATTCCCTTCTACTCACAGTGGGGCTTCCCTAGTAACAGTACTCGTTTCTTTTTCCATTTTATTAGAATTGTACAGGGGACTAACCATTAAACCTCTTTGCATGTTTTCTGAAGTCTGAGAGTTGTTGGGATCATCCTGCCAGGGTGGCTTGATCCTCCCCAAGCCTGATCCAGAGCAGTAAGGTCAACAGGGAACCTTGCAAAGCTAGACTGCAAACACTCCCAGCAACTTAGCCCTTCTGCAAAGATCCACCCTTTGTGATGCTGAGGCCTCTCTTTGTGGCAAGAGTCCACAAGTCTAATGAACCAAAGTCTAGACCAGGGCTGGGGCTGTCTTGGAGAACACTTGTTCTAACTTCAGTTACTGTGGTTTATGTTTCTTTTTTTCACACACAGAAACTTTTTTTTTTTTTTTTCATTTTATCAAAGTGCATTTGAATTGTATTGCTCTTTGGGTTCATTTTCCATTCAAATTCTTATTAGTGATATAACCTGGGCATGTAACCTTAACTTCTCTATGTCTGGGTGTTCTTGTCTAAATTTAGAAAATAATACCATCTACCTCACTGAGTTTAGAGGAGCAAGTGAGCTAACAAAGGAGAAAATGCCTGGCACCAGGTAGATGCTATGCCTGTATCTTTGTTTTTACTGATATTATCATTAATCCCCAGGTTGCAGCCCAGGGTAAAGAATGTGGTGTCTACATGTGGAATGAGCACAGGATTGGTGTCAAAAGTCTTCCAAGTGGCTCTGCCCTGCAGTGTAAGACCCTAGGTGAGTCACTAAACCACTTAATATCAGTGGTCTCCTCTGAACTACAAGCGTGAGAGACTTGCAGAATTAGCACATGTGACAGAGGAGTTTCCTAAACTGCAAAGTCCACACAAGGAACTGTTGTTAATGACACTTGGGCATCCACAGGCTACTGCCATCAGGGAGGGCTGGCAGGCCCACTCCTTTAAGTCTGTATAGAGCTTCCTATTCCAGGTCACCTCCAACCCCTATCCTGACCAATGCCTAAGAAAATCCACCTGATTTTTTTTTTTTTTTTTTTTTTTAAATACTGAAATCTGCCTAAAGTGGGTTCCAGCCATGTGTTCAGTCTAACATGTTCTAGTGGTTCCTTATAACTTTTTCTTCATCTTTGTTGTCATTAGCTAGCCGCCAAGTGCCAGCTGCCCCTCTATACCCTACAGGGCAGCTTTGGACTGTGATGTGTTCCTCTGTGCTGGTACAACAATTCTCAAGCATGCCACCCATGACAGGCAGCAGGCAGCGGGAGGGGGGCTCACATCAAACATTTGCATAAGAAAAAATGCTAAAGTAAAGGGGACAGGAGTAAATTTTAAAAGTAGATAGAGGCTGACCAACAAGAGTATCCAACTGGGTATAGATAGAGGATAATCAGGGAAAGGTGGATTAGACCTACTGTGAAATTCTTTAGAAATGTGAGTGCTCATGGATGATATTCAGGAAAAGCTGTTCATATGTTTCCCTGTGATAATGGTATTTTCGTTAAGTTAAAAAGTTTAAAGTTCTTGTCTTTCAGAGACTTAGCAATATTTCATGGATGAAAAGATGCTATGCTTGGGATTTGCTTTTAAAAGCAAATGGTTGTTTTAACATACAATTACTGATTCCTTATAACCTTATATATAAAAAAGCTGAACATAGACTTTCTAGGGCATACAGACCCACACCTTCAACATTTTTTTTCCCTTTTGAATGAACACATTCTTACCAGATAATGAATGAGTTCCCAGAAATATTATGACTTTCAAGGGGAAGGGACTTAGAGGCATATTACTGTCTGTTACAATGAATTTATTGTGACAGCTGAATCTGATATAAATGGGCATGTATGTTGTTTCGGAAATTTATATTTCACTTACATGCATTGAATGCACATTTGCAGGGTTTGGTTTGGTTTGGGTTTTCTTTTCTTTTTTTTTTTTTTTGGTTTTTGTATTTAGAATTGCTTGGGTTCTAATTTTAAAATGATCACACATGATCATTTATTTTGATGTTTTTTAAAATTATCTTCAGATTGAAATTTTTCATGCTATTAATAGGTTTAGGATACACTGATATATTAAAACATGAAGACTGAAATCGTGATTTTTGTGTTTTTTTGTTTTGTTTTGGTTTGGTTTTTTGGTTTAACCCTAAAATAAACAACCACTGAAGATATTGAAAAGGTTTTTTTTTTTTTTTAATTATTAGTAAAATTTACCTTCATAACTTTTTAAAGGCGTATTTTCTTTCCTAAAACTGATCAACATGTTTGTGATTTATTCACAAGATTTTAATAACATCAGGTGAACCATGTTTGTTAATTCGTTATATATTCATAATATTTATATTATCTTTTAATATTTATAGACAATAAAAATTAAAATTTCAAAGGAGTAGTGGGAGAGAGGATAAGGGTACAAATGAGATACTTACTGAAGGTAGATGTTGGGCATAGTGGAATCCATAGTACTATTCATTTGGCTTTTGTAGATGTTTTGAATTATTCCATAGGAGTGTTTTTTAAAATACAGTGGGGTGTAAAATTCATGCCAATTGATTGTTACCTTCCCAGGCCCCAAAGGATTCACACCTGACCTAAGACAACCTCCCCTCTATCATAGAGCTCCACCCTTTAGCACAGCTCACCCCCTGCCACTTCAAGTACCATCTCCATCCCTGGTTACTTTCCATTAATGTACCTCTGGATTCATCTCTGGAGTAGTTTCTTTCATCTCTATCTCTTCATTTGGTCAAATCCTTGCTTCTCTCTAGCAGATTGAACTCAGTGATCTTTCCTTCTAGTTACTCCATCTTGATCCCAGGATATTTGAAGAGGACCTCCTCTCTGCCAATCATACCACCTTTCTCATGTTCAAGAAGTTCCTGAACTCTGCCCTTTTCCTGATAGCTTTCTGGAATAATTAGCAAGGAGATGAGGAACTTCTTCCCTCCCAACTTGGAAACACTTAACAAAATTGACCAGAAAACGCCAACAATTTCTCTGTCCATTACCTAAAGAATAGTTAACTATTCAATTCCATTTTTGAAAAGGTAACCTAACTTAAGAGATAATACAGTTAATGCTACTGAATTTCTAACATATGCCAAACATATTTATTCTAGGTGTTTTATGTGAATTAAATCAATCATCCTAACAATACTACTACTAGGTACAGTATCACCCCCATTTTACATATGAATAAAGTGAGGCACAGAATTAATTATTTGTTCAAGGTCATAGTCAGTTAGTAGGAGAGCTGGAATTTACATACAAGCATGCTTTGTTCATATCTGCTCCTGACCATTCTGCTGTAGTATCTATCACAGCTTTCAGCACTGTGCTAAAAACCAAGGTGATAACAGAAAATGCAAAAGCCAGGCCCCCAACAGGTAATGAAGTGACACTTTTAGACACGTACATAACTTTGAATGTGTGCATTTATGGTATATTCCACAGTTCACTATTAACTTACCTATGTTTTCTCTCTTAGAGGACAGAGATAATTTCTGACTTCTTTGTAGAGCTAGTAATGTGCAGATAGATATACTTGGGGGGAGACTAGAAATCAATAAGACATTCATAAATTAAAACTGATTTTAGCTTCTGTACAACTTCCTAGGCATAGTAAAAATACAAAGACATTAGGAAATAGCTTTCACATATTGATCATTTACTATGTTTTCCTATTCTGGAAACATACATTATCCCATGGAAACCTTATTGCATCCATTTGAGATTGATACATATATTGTTCCTACTACACACTCAAAATCAGAGGCTTAAGGGATTATAATGACATTCTCAATGTCATACATTTTGGAGAGGTCAGAACCAGTGTCTGAACCTGGCTTTCAGAATCTTGGATCTCACACACAAGAATAGAAGAAACAATAAATTCTAGCATAATGATGTGTGTATGTGGGACTTAAAAGAACGCAGCAGCTAATGCTGTCCAAAGAAGCAGAGGAAAGCACTGCAGAATGGTTATGTTTGAACTGCATCACTATGGAATAATTGGAATTTTCTGTGTGAATAATGAGATTGGAGGAGAGGATCAGCAACAGAGGAAAACTAAGTGCTAAGGCTCAGGTTAAAGAAGGCCTGTCTTGTCTGAGGAAGTGAGGAATTTGGGTTTGGCAGCAACATTTAACCTTCGGGAGAGTGGTTGAAGATGGTGCTCATGAGGATCTGGACCAAGACAGTGAAAAGTTCAGGAAAAGAACTTGAATTTCATTTGTTTCAAAATAGGTAATGAGAAGTTTTTAGGCAGGAGAATGATTTTGGAAGATGGTTCTAAAGGCTGGGAGGTACTGAGGGGTGTAGGTGGGGGACAGTGAAGAGCCAGACCCACCCATGTGCTGGTGCATAGTAAGGCCATGGGCAGCGCCAGGTTGGCTGCAGACTCTCCTTTGGAGGTGCTTGCCCAGGGCTGACACTAGCCTGCAAGGTCTTCTTGCAAAATAGAAAAAGGCCTCCCTTCCTCCATATAGTTTAGACCCACCTCAGGGAGCATACTTGACTTGGCAAACAGAGCACAGGCTCAGTTTTTACTTCGGCTCATCCATCCTCTGGATGGAGTGACCTTGTTCAACTGCTGTCCCTGTGCTCTTTAGGTGTAGCCCAAGCTGAGGCTTCTCCTATGCACATGGATGGCTGAGGCAGTACACCCCTGTACTGGGAGGGTATATGTGGCATGGTCACCCAGTATCAAAGGACAACTATAGAATATGATGTGTAGGGACAGCACTTTGATAAATCAACAAATCAAATATGGCTTTGTGACTCTGGGCAAGTTATTTAATCTCTTTAAAACTCAATTTCTTCCTATGTTAAATGGAAATGATTAAAGTTTCTATCACATTGAATTGTGGGAATTATATGAGATAATGCATCCATACATATTATATGAGATAATGCAATGTGCTCTCAGTGAGCACATTGTACAAACTCAACCCATGTTAACTCATTAGTATTTCTACTACTAATAATAATAAGCTAAAGAGCCCATCAATACCTGGAAAATGGTACTGGCTCTTTTTTCTCAGACTGGTTCTCAAGTGGGAAGAAACTGGCATCTAGGGACAGACAGCTGTGATGTGAACAATATAAATCATTGCATCTCAGAGGGTGGTTCTGTCTACTTACCTCATCAAACAGTTTGGTGACGTGTGTTCATGGAGGAAAGTCATTGGAGGTATCCCCAAAACAGGGTCCCTATGGGAAGCAGGTATTCTCCACAAGTCTCCCATTCCCATCCAGTTTGGTTCCTCTCCATACCCACTTCCTCTCTCCTCAGTGTGTTCTTCCTTTCTTTCCCACTCCATCCTACCACCCATTATTCCATGACCTCCCCCACTGCCACATGCCTTCTTCTTCTTCCTGGAAGAAAATTGACTTTTCTTTTTCTTTTTCTCCTTCCCCTTCCTTTCCCCTTCTTTTGGCTAGCAATTTTGTTCCTTGTTCTCTGGAAGTCTCTGGGCAGTGGTAGAAGTGAGGAAAAGGTCATCTAGGCAGAGAGATATTTAGCACATGTGGCCTTGTCCACTGGGTTAGGTGGGGCTAAGCTTTCTGGGGGGCAGCAATGTTTGGGGAAGTTGTTGAGCAATGGGGAGGATTGAGAAAGTGAGAGGAGTAGCAGCAGGAACTGTGGCTCCAGGTGGTTCCAGGTCTGTGTGGGGAAAGACCAAGCTTGGTGAAGGATAAGACTGGGGCCAGCTGGGGAAATGCAGGTGATCTGAACAGGCGGTTTCTATGGTCATAAGCACTCAAGGCATGTTAACAGGCTATGAGAAGAAAAGGCAATTCAAGTGTCAGAAGTTGTAGAAGTTGGCCAGGCGGATATAAGTTTCTGTGCAGAGCTTATCACCTTGGAGAGGCCTCCCTGACAGTCCTGTCTGAAGTACCACCCACCTGGCACTTCCTGTTGCCCCTCCTTACTCTGCTTTATTTCTCTTCCTAGCATTTAGTATTGCCTAAAATTAAATGGTTTTTTTGTTGCCAAAATAGTGTTCTCCAAAACAATATAGTTTTTCTATTTTTAGCATCTAGAACATTACCTGGTCCACAGTAGATCATCAATAAATAACTGTTCAATTTAAAAATATGACTAATACCGTCATCATTATTCAAAGAATTGTTACTCTCTCACATAAGGTTGACCAATCACTCAGTCCCTGCTACCTTCAAGGGATAAGTCAGTCACCCTCTGCTCTAGGAGAGTGTCATTTCTCTCTGGAAGGTGCTCAGTGACTTTGCATTTGAAATGACATTGCAAAGAGCCCCTCCTGGGATTTCATGGATTGTGTAGCTGAGAAGGGATGCTGCCCTTGATCCAATTTCAACAGTAAGGGCAGGTGAGTTAACAGGTCCCTCTTAGACGTGATGGGAGGACTGTGTTGGTCAATCGAAAATGGGGCACATCACAAAGCAAAAGATGGCCCTCAGAAGGCTTCCAGAGGTTAGAAGTTGACCTTACTTCCCTGGCATAGGAGCAGGGCCACATTTTCTGTTATTTAATAGAGAGGTGCTATAAGGACTGAGAGTAGTGGTCTCTCTCCATTGCCTAGAAGTGAGCACACCTACAGCCACTCAGTGTCCTAGACAGCCTGCATCTTTGTAGGTCAGAGAGTTACTGGTCACCATTGTGGTGCAAAGACCTTGTCTAGACTCCAGGCAAAGTACAGTGCTGCTTTTTTTCATGTCCTAGGTAGGAAGTGCTTTCCTATTAAGCAACTCAATTAAAAGAACTGAATGAAGTCCCACTTTTTTTGTGAACACTGAGTCTGACAACCAGAAACCTGGGAGAAAAGTGAAAAATGCTTATTATCTGCAGACTGTGTGTACATAATTGAATTTTTTATGCCTAAACCAGAAATTTGGTGTGATATAGACACATAGTTCATGTTATTCTATATATGTGTGTGTACATACAGACATCTAGTTTTTAAGATATGTATTCTGCTTGTAGATGAGAATTTCACATCTTTATATCAGCTCTAGGTTTTTGTAAATGACATTCTTCCTATCTCAAGATTAGTCCAGGATTTTGTTTTGTTTTTGTTTTTGTTGTTTCCTCGTTTGCAGGTGTCACGTCCTGAATCTGTGTACTGATTAAATGTTTGAGTATTACAAGAGTAATATACCCCTGGTTTTTAATAAGTGCCATGAGGGAGAGTTGTCACTGCATAACAGTTTAATGGCAGTTTTTCTGACTGCCATTTAAGTAGCTATGTGACTTAAAGCAGATCAAATCTGGGGCCTCAGTTTCCCAATTCTGCCTTGAAGGGTTTGGTTACTAAATAAGATTTCTTAGTAAGATAGTTACTTTTTTATATAGAGCAAAGGAATCTGTGATTCAAGTAATATTTTACATAAACATTATTCTGCTTTTCCTCATTGGGGGTAGCATGATCTACGTCATCCCTATATGTGGGTATGCATTTATAGATTGATCCATGCCCAATTTTAGAAAAGCATCAGATACATGAATCTCAGTATATGTTTACAGTAAGGTTTTGTTTTGTTTTATTTGTTCCTTTCTAAGGAAGAGTCCATTAAGATATTTCATGCTCAGCCAGCATGTTCATTATTTTTAGACAGATGCTTAAAATAAAAGAGAGGACTTTATTTGATACCTTTATTTATATGCAAAACAGCGCACCATTCATGAGATATGAAAAACTCGTCAGATAGAAACCAGATTATATCTATTTTCACTACAAAATATTGCATTATATAAAGCAACAGAGACACAAAAAAACCCTGAAAAAGACTAAAATCTTTGGATAGCAGATGTGGTTTTTTTTTTTTTCCCTTGTCTCTAAAATACACTCCTTGTTTTAAGAGTTTCACAGCTGAGAACATGAAACATTTTCAGGTTATAGACTTTTCTTTTTGGTTGTCACAGAGGAAAGTAGTTCTGATTTTTTTTTTTTTTTTAGGAAAATAACTTAATTTCCTAAAATTGTCTCACACACAAACATCACACATACACACACACACACACACACACACACACAAAGAAGCTACTCTCCTTATAAACAGTTTGTAAAGTACTTTTCAGACATAAATACAGATAAGAAAAACAACACTTACTTTTTTAAAAAACTATAATAGTGAAGTGCTAGTGTTGCTGATCTCACAACAAAAGAACCTTTCAAGAACAAACATCTTAATATATAAAATATGTTTAGAAACAGGGAGAAGTGGGAAATTTCTTATACAAGTGCAATATAATTAGAGCAAAAAGAAAGACCACAGTATAATCTCAACATACACGTAAAAAGTTAGACATAATTATTCCACAGGAAAAAGTGTAAACACTTGACTATAAATAAATTGGCACAGAGTATCCAAAGTAAAATTATCACCACTCTGAAAAATAAATGTCTTGAAAAAAATACTCTACTCCTTCTAACATAAATAAAAATAGGTTGTCTTTTTCTAACTGCACCTATGGGTCCACATATTTAAGGTCACAAATAGATGTTTTTGGATATATAAAGGGGCACTTGGCCTGAAAAAGCAATCAGATATTATATTTTCCACTTAAATATGGATTATCCTGTCTACTTTAGAGGCCTATCTTGGGGTTAAAATCTCACCAAGCTCAAATCCTTCTACAATATATTTGTTCTTAATGTGTCTTCTTAACCTTAACAAATATTCAGGGTTTGTTCTATTTGAATTTTAATATAATCTTTCTTTTGACAACGGAACAGAAAGTTTGCTGTCCCACCTTCCTGTGCCTTAATCTCTGTATGGAATAGGTTCCCTCCTCTTCTCCTTCCCAACGTTTGGTGATTTGTCAATTAGAAAAATTCCATATAGTTTTAAGTTCTGAGACTGTACTCTGAGCTTCTGCCCTCATTCTTTCAAAACATGAAGATTTGTAGGAGATAAATAAAGGAGACTCAAAGTCTCCAGTGGGTTAAAGCAACAACCCTTAAGGGGATCCTAATACACATGGCGGCTCATCTTGGGTACCTCCAGAAGGTTCTGGCCTGGAAAATACCCCTTGTGAGCCCCAGGGCTCTCCGGCCAACCCCAAATCCCAGCGTTGAAAACCTTCCCCTGTAGTCCTACTGACCAGAGAGAACCGGCTGTAAACCTCTTCCCCAGTCCAATTGTCTCCCGGAGGCCGTCCCGCTGGGCCGTCGCCGCCTGTGGCATCCCAGTGGCGACCGCCAGGATCGGTCGTATTTCGCAAACGCCAGGACAGGCGGCCTCCCGCGGCGCCACCTGCCCTACACGTCCAGAACGTGGTTGAGATAGGAGATGTAGCAGATGGCCAGACGCAGGATCTCGATCTTGGAGAGCTTCTTGTCCGGGGGCAGCGTGGGCAGCAGTTTGCGGAGCTCTGCGAAGGCCAGGTTGAAGGCCTCCACGCGGATGCGCTCGCGGGTGGCATGGGCCGAGCGGTACTTGGCTGTGGCCCGCCTGCGGCGGCGCTTTTCCTCCCGGCTCAGCTGCTGCGGGTGCGGGTAGAGCGCGGCACGGCTGCCGCCCTTGCCATCGCCCTCGGCCTCTTCCACTGGTTCCAGGTCCGACACGCTGCCCAGCACCTTGGCGTCCGCGCCACCCAGCGACTCCGGGTCCGAGTGCGCCGAGCTGGGGTGGTCCGAGTCGGCGGCTTGGTCCGGACTCAGCATCATTTTGGAGGCTGAGGGGGAGTCAGAAAATCAGTCAATAAAGGGAATCGGGCTCTTCTTTTGCTATAAAGGATGGCGGGCGAGTGCCTACCACGCCGGCTCTCCCGGCGGACGCACACCCCGGGCCCCCTCCCCACATCAGGCCCACGCGCCAGGAGGAGGACCAGCAGGAGCGCAAAGTAGCTGGTCCGCGGGAGCGTGCCCAGTGCCTCCGGTTGGCGCAGGAGCTGGCGAGGTCTCTGCGTGGCCCAGGCCACATCCCGGACGGATACTTCTGCCTATAAGAGGCCAAGGCCGGCCTGTGGCCTTGAAGCTGTGGAATGACCGCAGGCCTTGAGCGCGGTGGGGTTTTGTGTCTCCTCTGGTCAAACATCAACTTCGCTATCTCGCCTCCCTCTCCTGGTCCCCTTTCCAGACAAATCAATGATTCGGAACGACGAATACACCTAGGTTTTAATGGCACAGGAAAATGTGGTTGCTTCCCGACCCGAGGGTCTGGAACAGAACAGCCGCAAAGCCGCTGCGCCCGAGGGCCTGATGCTGCACTGGGGGCGCACTGCTCTGGGATGCCGACTGTCTGGGACCCCCATCCCTGAGCTCAGGCGGATAGCAAGCTTCCCGGGGCTTCCTGGACTCCCTCACCCTTCTCCGAAATAATAAAGAAATGATTGAAAAATCGCGTAGGCTCTTTTCAAAAGAAAATTGACTCCTATGCCCTCGCACGCTCGGGGTGCACCATCTGTCACGCAGACAGCTACACACATAGGGGACCTAGGGACGCAGCGATGTGAGATAATACAATGCCCGGCAGTCTGCCGACCACCTCATTGGAAAATGCTGGCGGTCACGTCGCTTCGGGAGGAAAGGCTGCAGAGGGATGGGAAAAGCCGGGGTTGCGGCGGGGCGGGCAGAAGGAGCCGGGGCGTTGAGAGATGCCCGGGCGCCAACGGCATCAACATGGCAAAGTTGGGCGCTCCCGGGACCAGTGCTCCCCAGCGCGCAACTGTCCAAGAAAGGCCTAGCCAAAGCCCAAAGTCTGTGCTTAGCGGTCTTCTGACGATGGCCTCCCTGAAAAGCCGCCTAGCCCGGCTTCTGGACCTCTGGAGGAGGAACCCGGCCTGCGCGTCTTCTGGGAGAAGAACCGCTGGGCTTCGGGGAAATTCGGGCTTCAAGAAAAGGGCCAGCTGGAGGGGAAAGGCGCCTGCAGGGGTTGCGTGCACCGCCCGCAGGTGCCCATAGGGGCGACCCGGCTGCGAACCTTAGTCCCCTCTCGCGCCTCCCAAGCGACTCTCCAAGCTAGGGAAACCCACGTATGCAAGGTGTAGGAGGGCTTGCTCCTAGAGAAACAAAGCAGGGGATGTAGGATCTGCTCCCAGCCCCGCACTTGCCTCTGAGCGAATTGGGCTCCCAAACAGCTTTCGTTTCCGTGCAAGGGAAACAGATCCTTTAAGGCGAAATAAAAACAAATGTTCCAGGTGAACTACATTTTACTCCCTACGAGTTTTTCTAGGGTACATTTATAAGTAAAACAACTTGCACTTACACTGTTGGATTGAAAGGGCAAAAAATGTATTTAGCGAGTAATGGAAAATCACAATAAGCCACGATATAGTTGTAGTTCGCATAAAAAAGTTCCTGGGTTCCCCTCAAAACATGTTAAATTCTCCTCCAGATATATTTTAAAACATTCATAAGTACTATGTATTTTATTTCTTTATGAACTGAATGAAATAAATGTAATATGAACGAACTTAGTTTCAAGCTGGAAAAAAAATGATTTAAAGGAGTCTTACCTTGCAAAAGCCCTTTCGATAATCTTTTCTCCACTCTTTAAGTTAAAATTCCAGGGAAGACCGAGGGGGACTTTCCGGAAAATATTAAAAGCAGCAAATATTTATTACATTCAAAAATGCAAGAGCAGTTGCCACCTCGCCAGTGCCAACAGCGAGGGACGGTATCTCAAGATGTGGATGACATGAATGATTGTTCACTTAGTTGAGAAATCAAAAATGCTTTTTCTTTTTAATTGTTCTCAAACATTTTGAAAAATTCGTTGTTGATTTTTTTTTTAAACGATGTGTTGAAAAGTCTGCTTTTTTCCTCTTCTAGGGCTCTATAAATAACAAAAGAGATGCAGAGATAAACACAATCACATCAAAAGGTTGATTCCTCCACTTTCTAATAGTGGAATAATCGATAAGAAAGATGGTTAAGATAAGATTCCGCTCCTGAAGGATCCTTTCCTTCCCTTAATAAGGCTGAGCAGAAACTGGGAAGTGGAGGGCAAAGATGAGATCTTGCCCAGAAGTGATTTTTTCCCCCCAGATAAGGCTTTGTTCAGTTGATGTCTCCCCAGTTCCCAGGAACACAATACTGTAACTAGGAGCTAAGGTTGCCTCTTCTTCGTCCCTCGTTTACTTGTATGTTTTATTAAAAGGCACCTATTTTCCTGTTTCAAAGTCTTTCAAGGCTTGGTTACACCCACCGCCCCACCCCCTCCTCTCTTTACCTTGTAGCAAAATATATATAGTCAGTGGCTTGGAGATGCTTGGAGAAAGGTTGGTGAAAAGTGAACGTCTCCTGGAGTAATAGTGACAAGGAAGCAGAGAAAGACAGGAAGAGGGTGGGAGAGCCAGAGCAAAGAGGCAGAGCTGCGTGTGTGGCTTCTTGGCTCTCCTGGTACCAATTGACTCAGCCTGGAGATGGAGAAAGAGATAAAGGCTTAAGAAGGGGGATGGAATTTTTTTTCCCCTAAATTGATATTTAATGGGAAATCCTATTGGACAGAAACCTGGACATGAGTCACTTAATTGGACTTGACATCTGTCACAGTGTGGGAGTTTTCACAGCCCAAATATTTTAGCAGATCAGATTCCCACTGAATCTGTGCCATAAAATATAACAGTTGAAAGCAGTCCATGATAGAAACCGTAGCCTTTAAACAGTCTGTAGCCATAATCAGGGTATTTCTTATTTTCAGATTATCAATGCAGTATTTAAGTGCAAATAAAAAATATCCTGACTATGGAAAAATTCCTCTGGCATATTATAAAACCAGCATCTTTTCTTAATGTTTAGAAAAATATTTGTACCCAGCATATGGAAATACATATTATATAAGATGCTACAATTATTATAAAGTATTCAGATATGCAAGGAGTATTTATTAGAGATCATTTGCATTTTAAAAGACATCAACATGGTTTGATTAAGCATATTGATATTTTTGGGAGAAACCTTGCTATGAAACTAACTTATCAATAGCTGATTTTTAAAAGACATATTTCAATAGATTAAGTCATTGGTGGAACTAGGAACAGAAACTAAGTATTCAGGGACCACTATATGAAACAATTCTACTTTCCTGATTGTGTTTGTTTTTCTCTTCACCCACTCATTCATTCAACTTAAATATGACATACTACATGTGTTGATTATTGCACCTTATTCTTTCCCATCTTAACATGTGAACGCGTTTAGCTGTGTGGTAGTGCACTGGTCAAGGATGTAAACACATACAAATCACCAGTGTATTTCAGCACATAATGCCTGTGCTTTGTACAACCCCATTCCTCTGAATTTATATGCCTTATAACAGATTCAGTTATTTGGCCACTTAGTAGAAATAATGGTGGTGACCATTAATTACATATTATTTGCTATCAATTACATTTTGTCAGTTGCTCCATTGATTATGTATTATCTGTGCTCACTTAGCTTTTTTGATTGGTTAATCTTAAAAGAAGTATTATAGCCTTGCTCTCTACATCTTTAATTCCTGGAAGAATTGTGGAGAGGAGTTTTCATTTTACCTCCTTTACCAGTTTTGCCTTAAAAACAGATTTTATTAACAGGAAGAAGGTCACTGAGCTGCCTACCCCTGAGAGTGACCTTCTGGGGTCTTTATGGCTGCCACAGCACTGTTTGCTTTTGCAGATGTATTTCCTTCTCTGGGGGATTCCTGGACCATAGTGATGCAGGGATGGGACAGAGGAAAGGATATCTCCAAGGAATACGGGCACTGACATGGCTCAGACTTGCCTCTCTGAGCCATAGAGAGGCCCTACCATAGGAGTGTATTTAAGATATCCCCAGGACATATAAATGGAGACAGAAGCCAGCCTCATCTGTGTGGCAATGGAAACAGGTAAGTGGATAAACTCCCCAAGGTGGGAGGATGAAGGTAGAAGGGAAATTTCCCAGTCTGAGTAGGAGCAGCCAACACTAAGCATTCTTATAAAACCAGAAGTGTGCACAGAGATGTACAACCATAGATACCTGTACCTCCTCACCCCCAGTACTGATACAAGTTTGCTGCCTCTATTAGAGCCCTACACATCCAGACTGATGGACTGAAGAACCTGATGGGTCTGATCACCGAAGCTCATGCAGAAAGCTCATGCAGCTGCTGAGGCAGGATGGGACCCATGTCTCTGGTTACTCTGGTGTTGGGGAGTGGGCGGACAGGGCGCACATAATAGACCTAGTCCAGTTCCGCTATGCTGTGTGTGAATCCAGACAATTTTTTTTTTATGTTCAGGCTGGCTTATGCATTACACACTGTTAACCAGCATACTTATAAATTAATACCTAACATGATTAAGCCTCTGTAGGTACATATTCAGATGTATACACAGCTACGCCTAGACACATCATCATTGACACAAACATGGACTCACACGCACACACATGCTTTCTGTCTTCCAGGAAAGCCTTCCCCTCCCCCAGTGCCATTGCTTTTTTGAAGACCTTCCTGGCACAGATGGCCCCTTTTTCTGTGCTCCATAAGCCGTTTTTATCACATGTCCCTTTGAGACTACATATTGTGTGTAGCGATTCTTGGTTTCCACTCCTAACTCTCCCAGTAGGCTGTGACACTTCCAGAAAAGGTCTGTAGCTTCTCTCCCCAGCTCTGACCTCAGAATTGACACATTATCAGTACTCAATTCATTTGTGGTGGTTGACTTCTGGAATATAGAGGCTGTGGATATTTGTAACACAGAAACACTTCCACCAAAATGCACCTATGGTTCTAGTTGTATCTTTTTCTCTCCTATAAAAACAAGGATGATAACGCTGCCCTTCTTACTGCACATTGAGTCTTGATTCAATATATGTGAAAGCACTTAACAAAACACTAAATACAATGCAAATGAAGATATTATGAAATATAGGCATAATATTAAATAATATTATTAAACCTACAAGTAATGATTTAAAAAGCTATGTTTTCTTGTTCTGTCACATGCTAGATGTATGAACTTAGACTAACTATTTTATTCAGGCTTTCTGGGCCTCAGTTTTCTAATCTGCAAAATGAGAGAATATTGCAAATACATTATATTACCATTGATATTACAAATATATTGCCAATAATATTTTAATATTAGGAGCAACCAATATTTTTAATATTATTGGTATGTTACATTTTGTTGTTATGTCATTTGTTTTTTTTCCCAAAGTGAAATAGATAATATATATGAAGCCCTTAAACTAATGCCTGAAACTCATGCTTGGTATATGTTGGCTAAAAATATTAAATATGATTAATAATATTATTATTCAATATAAATACATATTTAAAACCAGATATATATTTACATAGAAAATATATCCAGATATACCCACCAGATCAAGTGTGTGTGTGTGTGTGTGTGTGTGTGTGTGTGTGTGTGTTTATCTGTAGCTCTGGTGGCTAGCCTTTAATGAATACTGTCCATATGTCAAACAATAGGTATAGGGACTTTCACACATGAACTCATTTCATTTTCACCACAAACCTATGATACGGGTTCTGTTACTGTCCCCATTTTGCATACAAGGAAACTGGGACATGGAAAAGAATGGTAATCTTTTTAAAGTCATATAGCTAATAAATCATAGAACCAAAATTTAGACTCAGGTGATCTAAATTTGGAAAATGTATTTCAACCACTATATACTGCTTCTGTGATCATTGTGTCCTATATAAATATACTCATGCAGAATTATTCACTAAATGTGCATGCTGAGAAAGAAATAAACATTCACACAAATATAGATGAATATTCTATATTTTGCATTTGGGGGTAGTCAACAAGCTAATATTTTTAAATATCATGCATCTAGAATTGTGCCAGATACAGTTGGACTACTAAGATTTTATAATTGTTTATTCTATTAGCTGTTTCCAATCTATTTTCTTGTATTCTGCACCTGGTCAGTAAAAGCTTTGAGCACACATATCCTATGTGTGTGTGTATAAAATAAACTTTATACATGTGCTACTGTGCTAGCATATTAATTATAAGTGCACAAAACATCTTAAAATGATAAACATAAAATAAGCATTTATGAAATAATTATTTTTATTTATTAACAGGACAAAAACCTAGTAACCATACAAAATATTATTGGTAATATATGTTTTGTAATAGCAATGGGCTTCATTTGTTATGAAGGTGATGTGGGAGATGGAACCCAGCGTCTGGTGCATGCTATGCCAGGGCTCTACCATTGACATAAGTTTCTAGCCCCTTTCGTTTTGTTAAAGTCATTGTTTAACCCTTTGTGAAAACATGATTTGATGGTCTGGTTTTTAGCTCAATTTATTTAGAACCTGGTTTTTATGATCTAGATAGCAGAGCAAACTGTAACATAAAAATTCAGTGTTATCACAAAGAATGATAAATATGTGAAGTGATGGATATTTAATTCCACAAAGTGTTTATGTGTGCATATATACACACATATATATTCATAGTATACATAACATGTATACTATACATCATACACTATGAATGTATGTATTTTCATTTATCAATTAAAAATGATAAAGAAGAAACAACCAAAATGTCCATCAACTGTTGAATGGGTAACCAGAATGTGATATGATTATCTGCAAACAAACAAAGTATTAATACATACTGCAACATGGATAAACCACAAAAACATGCTGAGTGAAAGAAGCTGGACCCAAAAGACCACATACTGCATTATTCCATTCCTAGGAAAAGGTCCAGAACAGGCAAACCTGTAGCAATAGAGAGGAGATTACTGCCTGTGGAGGGGCAAGGCAGGAGTGGGGAGGTGACTGCTTATGGGCAGTTTCAGCTGAGATGATGAAATGTTCTGAAATTAAATTTTGGTGATGATGTCACAACTCTTTAAATATACTAAAAAACATAGAGTTCAATAAAGCTGCTAGAAAATTCAGAACACTGAGCATGTCATGTTTATGCCACAATCTAATTATGCTGTATTATTTATGTACTCTTTTATCTACTAAATAATTTTCTTTACTGTCATTTTTTATATCTGATTTTAAACAATGAGGGTTTTTACTTTTTGTTGTTGTTGTTTTGTTTCCCTTTCAAGTTCACTTTCTTTAAGGGAGGAGACTACTATTAGAAAGACCATTAAAAACTTACAGTCCATGTGACTTGACCAGTATAGGAACCCATACAATTAGAGTGTGAAGACACAATGACTTCTCCTAGTTCCTTCTGTACTTGTCTGTGGTTCATGTCCAGTGCTGCTAGGCTGATATAGTCAGGGAGATGACTATTCCACACCTTTAAAAATTCAGAGTAAAATTCCAATTTACTTTATATAAGCCAAAGAGTTCAAAGGTTCCAAAAGAAATTCATTACTGTGTTAACTACATCATGATTCTCATTTTCCCATCTTATTTGCCAATATGTCAAAACTTTGTTGAACTTTGATTAGCAAGTTTTCCTTCTAACCTGATTATTTTTTTCACAAATGGGTTTAAAACTACTGAATCTCTTGATTTGAGGATCTTTTTAACAGTTTAAAAATGTGTATTTCCAAAGTGTCCTAAGTGTTCAGGTGTAAAAGAGGTGTTAATGGATGGTACCTCTCCATTACTTCAAGCAACAAAACCCACATAACAGTAGAAAAAAATCCAAGTATCTCTTCAAACTGTCTTCTTTTGAAAAAAAATCATAGCACAAATTTCTTTTCATAAAGCTGCCAGTTACATCACTTAAAATATATACTTAATGACACACATTGAATGTGTGACTATTTTCAAAAATCTGCTGGTATCAACAGTGTCACCAAATAAATAAATTTAGTACACTTACCTTCAAGGTGAACAACTCTCCAAGTATTTTACCACTTGTTAACCAGCATTTTTCTTTGTAGGAAAAGTGTAGTCTTTTTCATAATTTTTTTTTTTTTTTTTGGTACTGGGAATTGAACCAATAGTTTAACCAATGAGTTATATCCCCAACCCTTTTCTTGTGTTTTAGTTTGAGACAGGGTCTTAATAAGTCCTTAGGGCCTTGCTAAATCCTTAGCACCTCAATAAAGTGCTGAGATTGGTCACAAACTTGCAATCCTCCTGCCTCAGCATCCCTAGTCACTGGGATTACAGGTATACATCACCATACCCAGCAAAAGACTCTTATTTTAAAACTAACTCTACAGGTACATCCTGAACACTTCACTTCAAAATCCTTATGCAAATTCTGGACAGGAATTATTTGGTGAATAAATTTTGTTTGTGATGGTATCTCTGCCCACAAACAGTTTTTTGTTTATTTGAATCAAAAAGCCTTTTCCTCAGTAGTTATGCCTCCACAATTTTTCTATAAATCATTCTTTGTATTAAAGATCATCTCAATTGTGGAAATATCTCCTCCCATACATTTTCCCATTAATGCCCCCTTATAAACAGTTCTTTATGGTGTTTCATTACTGAAACAGAATCTATAAATTACCATGGGCTGAAACACGTTAGAAATAGCTGCTGTTCTTTCATCCAAATAAATAACAGATTTCATGATCCAACAGTACAAAGTATTTTTAACACTTGTTTCTTCAGATTCTCAGCAGTGGTCAGCAATGTTTCTCAGGTGTACATCAATGGAATTTGCCAATATGGGGAAGCATTTTCATTTGTTACCTTATTGGTTTCTGTGCATTACTGTAGCTGTTCGCCCAAGAGGTTGGCTTTTGCTATAAAAATAAACCTCAACGAAGGCTTCTAAACATTAATCTTTATACCTAGAAAAATGTTTAAAATACTGGATTGAGTATAACATGATTTTAAACACCACTGAAAAACCTTCCTATTTTGGATGCATACATTTTAGGATCAGTTCATTAAAGTACAATTTATGTTCAATAAAATTCACCCTTCAAAGGTGTTCAGTTCTATGAATCTGACAAATGTATGCATTCATATAACCAACACAGTCCAAATATAGAATATTTATATCACCCTGACAAGTTTCCTGTATCCCTTGGAAGCCAATCCTTTAACCACACTCAACCCAGACAACCGAAGATCCGATTTCTGTTCTGATGGTTTTTCTTTTTCCAGAAAAATAAAACACAGAGTATGCAGACTTTTGAATCTGGACTTTTAAATGTAAGCATGATTTTTTAAAATATTTATCCACATTGTTACGTGTATTAGTAGTTCATTCTGTCTTACTGCTGAGTAGTATTCCATTGTGTAAATGTGGCAAAACTTCTTCATCCATTTACAAATTAGTAGATGTTAGGGTGGTTTCTGGATTTTGGATGTTATCAACACCGGTAATAAATCTGGTACATCTACAGGTTTTCATGAGGTCATGTATATTCAGTACTCCTGGATAAATCAAGTGAGATTGCTGTATTTATTGTATAGTGAGTGAGTGTTTGACTTTCAGAGAAACTGTCACACTAGTCTACGATGTAGCTGTACCATTTTGCCTTCCCACTGGCAATGTCCAGGCCCTCCACATTTTCACTAGCATCTGTTATTGTGAGCTTTGAAACTGATTTTAAGCCATTCTAATAGGTGCCAAGTTGTATCTCATTATGATTTTATTTTATTTCATATTTACTCCCTCATCCAGGTTTATTGAGGTATAATATATACACAAAACTGCATGTATTTGAAATGCACAATATAATAAATTTTTGGATGTGTTAACAACCTTGAAGACATAACCACAATCAAGATGGTAAATACATCCATCATACTCTGCAATCCTTCCCCCTCATACACTCCATTTCTCATCCCACAGGAAACCACCAATTTACTTTCTGTCACTAGACCTTATTTTGTCACCATTGATTGTCGATTCTATAAATATCATCATACAATATCTTATTTTTGTCTGCCTTCTTTTAACCAGTCCTAATTTTGAGATTCACCCATATAGTTGCTCATTTTTATTGCTGAGTAGAATTCATTTTTTCCTTTCCAGAATCCTCATTTGATTGGGTAGATCCAAGTGTCTATTTGACAACACATTCTCTCTGCCTAAAGAAGCTTTTTAAATGTTTATTCCAGAATAAGTTGACTGGCATTGAAATAGAATTCTCTCAGCTACTGTTGTTCTTAAAATGTCTTTGTTTTCATTTTAGAAAGATTTTCTCTGGGTATATAAGTTGGCAGGGTTTTTTTGTTTCATTTTGTTTATTTTTTCATTCAGTACTTGAAAGATGTTGCTCCATTTCTTTTGGACTTAAATAATTTCTGGTGAGCATCTGCTCTAATTCTTATCTTTGTTTTCCTGTACATAATATGTTTCTCCACCTTTTCCAATTGCCTCTTCAGATTTTTTATTTTACATTTTCAGTAGATTGACTGTGATATTGAACCCACTGTTTAATACTCCATTCTCCTCTTCTGCTGGCAGGTCAGACTGGAGATTGTCTGTTGGGCTGGAGGGTGGGGTCTGTGTAAGGGTGCAGCTCTTAATAGTGGGTTATGCCCTCAAGTGTTGCAGTAGACCCCAGCAGCTCACTGTTAATTTCTACTTTCTGAGCTCTCGTCTCACGAATTCAAAGAATGAAATCCAGAAACCAGGGGGAGTGAGTATAAATAGAATTTATTCAAGTGTGCACAGAAACAGATCTCCTGTTGAATGCAGTTAATCCCTGCAGCTTGGGAAGTTGAGGCAGAAGGATCTTGAGTTCAAGCTAACCTCAACAACTTAGCAAGGTCCTAAGCAACTCAGTGAGATCCTGTCTCTTAACCAAATATAAAAAAGGGATGGGGATTGGCTCAAGGGCTGGATCCCAGGAACAGAGAGAGAGAGAGAGGGAGGGAGAGAGAGGAAGAAGAAGAAGGAGGGGGGGGGGAGAGGAAGAAAGAAAAAGAAAGAGAAAGGAAGGAAGGAAGGAAGGAAGGAAGGAAGGAAGGGAGGGAGGGAGGGAGGGAGGGAGGGAGGGAGGGAAAGGAAAGGAAAAAGGAAAACAACTTTCATAAGGCAAAAGGGAACGGAAGAGGGTTGCCATCTGAGTGCGCTAGTCTAGGGGTTTATGTAGTAGCACTTGGGTCAATGCTATTAGTCCAAACTGATGCTAATCAGGGTTTGAAAAAAGTACCAAAGCTATGCATCCAAAATTATGCTAATTAGAGTTTGTTAAAGTACTAACTGCTATTGGTCAGTCCTGAATCCCATTCCGGTTTGCCTTACTTCCTCTTCCGCTTCTCAAGAGGTTGGAGGAGCCCGTGAGTCCCGTGCGCTCAGTAGTGCTGCGTGGAGTGCTCCTCTTCGGTGAGCATCCACGCTGTGTGCAGGCTGGGCTGCCATGGGGTGACAGGTTGGTTTGCCCTGGCTTACCTCCGCAGGACAGCACTGTTCCTTAGGCCCTCGCTGGTGTGCAGACAAGGCACCACTCTGGGGCTTGGAGACCAGTGAACTGGCTGAGCAGCCTGGGTACCAGACAGCCACGTCAACCTATAGAGAAGTGTGTAAAGTTTTTCTTTTTTTGTTCAGTTATTGTATCTCCTCTTTAAGGCTGTCCAACCTTGGATCTGTAATTCGTTATTTTTGGAAAATTCTTGGCTACTGTTTCTTCAAATATTTCTTCTGTCCCTTTCCCTTTTTCCTATCCTTCTGGAACTCCATATATTATTATCTTTGATACTGCCACACGTTTCTTGAATGCTCTCTTCTGATCTTATTCCCTCACTATTCTTTCCTTTTGGATTTATTTGGGTAATTATTTTGAAAGATTTTTAAGTTGATAATGCTTTCAGCTGGATTCAGTGTGCTGACAAGTATGTTGAAAGCATTTTTCTTCTATAATGTTGGGTTTTTAATTTCTGGCACTTCCATCTTTCCTCTGAAATTTGTGTATGCATGCTTTCTGCCTTTTTTACTACACTCTTTCACACATTAAGCGTAGTCCTTCTAAAGTCTCTGTCTGCTTATTCCAACATTTAGAGATCACTGAGGACCATCTCCCCAATAGTGCCACTCTGCGGACCAAACTTTCAATCACAATAAACTCAAAACCACACCCAAAACATAGAAAATAGAGACTGGGGTAAATAATTTTCATGCTGGGCAATAAGCATGACTCTTCTTTTGTGAGGAGGTTAATGTGCAGAGTTTACTTAACTTAGTTATGAATTAAATTGGGTCAGGGTTTTGTTGTTCCTTTTGTTACCAGCAGTGTACCTACCAAAGGCTCCACACTCTTCCACTGTTGGACTTCTTTTGTTTAGTGCATTTGGGGAGCCTGTCAGCTGCCCTGCATGCCTGCACCACAGGGAAGATCTCTCACCCTGGGCTTGCCTCCTCCCCAGCCTTAGCCTGCTGTTGCTTGTTCTTTGTGCCAGGCTTGTGTTGAAGTAAGAGCATTTCTCTGCTATTCTACTCCTGCCTAAGTTTTAAGGAGGGCTTGTGTATTTAGGCCTCTCTCTGGGCGTTCCTGCTTCTCTCCCTGTGCAGCCAAGTTCTGCCCTTTCTTTGTGGTTGATCTTGGTCAGGAATTCTCCTCCCCTTCCCCAATGGTGGGAAAACTCTGCATGACGTTAGTTTAAGATCTTAGACCCAAGATGATTTTGTATTTCTCCCCAGAGATTGTCTCTTCTTATGCCCTTCCCTCCTTCCCTGGATGCATCTTTTCTTATGCGTTGGATAACAGTCTTTCCTGCCTTCCCCTAGAGGCACCAAAGCTTTTGCTTCACAAGACAGAAGGACATGGTGTTTTGGGTCTGACCCCCTGTGCCTACCAGTTACCCTCACACACCTGGTCTGCCCAGTCTTTTTCATGAGCACTCAGGAGAGGTCCATGGATGGGAGCCTGTGGATGAGTATGAACTCCCCTGTAGTTTCCATTTCCATGGTAGAAGCAGAGGCCAGATTTTCCTGAGTCCAGGCTGAGTGGAAGAAGGGAGGAGGATCCCAGGAGACTGAGGGAAACTGGAGGAACCTGGAATGGAGGTTGCTCTGAGACTAAAGAGAAGGCTTAACAGGAGGATGGGAAGGTGAGGTGCCATGGCCAGAAAGCAGCGCGGCTCCAGCTAGGATTCTGAGCTCCATTGGAAGGGTGACTGAAGAAGATAGTGGTGACAGCCAGCCATGGTATCTCACACCTATAATCACAGCAGCTTGGGAGGCTGAGGCAGGAGGATCACAAGTTCAAAGCCAGCCTCAGCAATTTATCGAGGCCATGTCTTAAAATAAAATATAAAAGGGACCAGGGATGTGTTTAAAAGCCCCTAGGTTTAATTCATGGAAAAAAAAAAAAAAAAAAAAAAAAAAAGAGAGAGAGAGAGAGAGAGAAAGAGAGAAAGGAAGGAGAGGCAGGCTGGGAGCTGACCTGTCAGTCCATAGGAGACTGAAGTCACTAGAACTGTGAGGCCCTTGAGCTTTCAGTGCATCAGGAAAGTCCCTAAGTGAGAGATAAGGGAGGTGGAAAATGGCAGAGTACAGTGACAACATCCTCAAAGGAGCCCGGATATTTGCCTGAAGGTGGAAGAGTGAGTCAGAAGCAGCCTTGGAAAATAAGGACCACCTAAAGGTTTGGGGGGATGGTGAATGAACAACCTCCATGGGGAGAGACCCAGGGAAGCCCTCAGTGTCCTCAGGGAAGAGACACGTTTCCCATAACACCAAGAGCAGTGTGATTTAAATACTGTGAAGAGGTCTGAGGCGAGACAACCGTGGAGGGCAAGTCAGAGAGAGGAGGCACAGAGCACTTTGGGCTAGGAGTGGGAGGGGCTGAAGCGGGCAGGGGTGGGGCTGAGCCAGGAAGTAAGAGCCTGTGGGAGGGAAGCTCTGTGTCCTGAGAGCCCAGGTATCACCTGCAGGTGCTCATCTCACTGCAAGCTTCTCCACTTCCGTGGAGCCACACTGATTGTGCCCTCTGCCTGCTTTCCCCTCCTACCTAATCTGCCCCCTTTATCTGCCAAACCTGGAGCCATGGCACCATGTGACCCATCAAGAAGAAAAAGAGTTTCCACACAAGCCTGTTCTGCAGGTAATGGTAGCTTAGTCCTTTGAGAGTCAGTTTTATATCTTACACTTTCTTGGTAGAAATTGGCCCAGTTTTTTTTTTTTTTTTTTTTTTTTTTTTAATTACCAATTCTAATTTTAAAAATTTGGAGGGTAGAAATTTCCTGCTTAAAGAACCACTGTAAACATGATTAATTTTTCATAATGACCATGGGGCCTTGTGTCTGAAAGGAGGCAGGACATAAATAAGTGGATGACAGTGACTAGGGTCATTGGTGTCGACATACATTATATGTCATGTCATAATAAGTCGATGCTCAAGGGACTCCTGAGATACACCAGTAGTGGCTGCTCTGTGGTATTTCTGAATGGTCCCCCAGACACCACGCTGTCGCCTCTTGGTGCACTGGGTGGTCATTGCCATGGCTCTCTTTCCCCTTTACTGTGCCTCTCTGTGTCTGGCGTGGCTTCTCCCAATCAACTTTCTCAGCTGCTGAGGTGGAGTCAGGAAGGCGATTCAGCCTCCCCGGGGTCCCCCACTTGCATCATGGGACTGCTACTCCCTGAGTGCAGAACTTTGTGTCCTCTTCCGGAGTCACCTGTGTTTTCTTGGCCCAGATGACCTAATTTTATTTACCAATTGAAAAAAAAAAAAAAAAACATTTATTGACTAAGATAAAAGCTAGGGTGAATAAGAAAACAATCTCTGCCATCATGAAATTCATTGTTCAAAGATAAAAACATACTAAACGAACCAACAAACAAAAAGTATAAGTTGAGAAAAAATAAATGAAGAAAACAGAGTGAACTAGAGGACATCAGTCCTTTTTTGGCGTGGGGGTAGGCATAGGAGGCCTCTTTCCAAAGTGACATTTAGGTGATTCCTGAAGGATGAGTATAGCCTGCCAGGCAGAGTTAGAGCAAGAATGACCCCCGTAAAAAGACAGCATATGCAAAGGCCCTGAGGCAGGGAATAGATTGGTATTTATGAGGAACTGAAAGAAAACCAGTCTGGTTAGAGCATATGAGGGCAATTGAGGTACCAAAAATGAATGACAAGGGGACAGGCCAGACATTGCCAGGTTCTGGAGGCCATGGCATGTAATACCAAAAGTCTGGATTTAATGTTGGCTTTAACTGGAAATCACTGAAACAGGATAAGTGTGGGAATGACATGATTTTGGTTTCATTTACAATGTCACTGGTATAGTTTGAACCTGGAACGTCCCTCAAAGGCTCACGTGTTGATTGAATCATGAGGGTTCTGATCTCCCCAATGTATGAATCCACTCATGGATTTGTAATTTGATGGTATTAGTGGGAGGTGGTGGAAACTGTGGGAAGTGGGGCCTAGTTAGAGGAAGACGGTCTCTGGGGGTGAACCCTGGAAGGTTGTACTTGTCCTGTCCTGCCCCTTACCCCTGGGTCCTGTTTATGACCACCATGAGGTGAGTGACTTTGCTCTGTCACACTCTCCTACCATGATGTTCTTACTAGAAACAATGGAACCAAGAAACCATAGCCTGAAATCCCTAAAATCATAAGCCAAAATAAACCTTTCCTCTTTTAAGTTGATTTTCTCAGGTATTTTGTCATAGCAACAGAAAGCAGACCAACACAACTACTACAACTACTGTGTAGTGAATCAATTGGAAAAGGGGAGAGTGAAGGTAAGGCATCAGACACTGGCTGTTGCAATACCCTGAGTAAGAGATGATGGTGGACAATGGCAGTATCATTACACATTAGCAAATAGTCATCACTTATGTCTGTTTGTAATTTCTCTTTTTACAATTTTTCATTGTAAAATGGCTTCACACTTACCAAAAATATAAAAATAGCAAAAAATAAAATCCTTTAAAACCTTTACACAGCAGCCTTCAAACATCAACATCTTCTATAAGTACATTTATCATGGTGATGTTAACTTAGTCATGTGATTAAAACGGTACCTGCCATTTTTTTCTCCCTTATAAAGTTACTACTTTCTTCTGTAATTTATGAGCATCTTGTGGAGAGATACTGTGTGACTATGCAATTATTCTGCTTTTCCTGAAGTTTTTTCTTCTAATTTATGTATACATTGATGATTCTTGCTTGCAGCAGTTATTATTATAGTGTGTGTGATGGGGCAGGGGTTAGTTTAGATTGAGTGGCCAAGTGTATACAGAATCATGAAATAGAAAATTTTCAAATGCCTAAAGGGTATTTTTCTATTTTGTAATTCTTAGTACATTTATTAATCGATATTTGGTGTTTGTGTGTGTGTGGTACTGGGGATTGAACCCAGGGCCTCACACATTCTAAACAAGAACTCTACTACTTAACTATATCCCCAGCCCTATTAATTGGAATTCTACTGTATGAAAGAGTTTTCCCTTCTCCTTATTTGTTTATTCAATTATGTATTTATGTGAATATTTGTTTTATTTTCTGAGTTATTTTCCATTTTATCATTGTTGATGTTGTTGCTTACATTTCCAGATTTGGTCCTTGGAGCTGTGTCTAGTTGACTCCTGAACCCTTTCAACGTGCTTTCATTGTTTTTGGAGCATTTCTTGACTTTCTTTAATTTCAAGATGTTCCAGGCTCATCTCAGTATTTTCTCTTTACCAGCTCTGGAATCAGTCAATGTTCCATAAATTCTTATTCTTTTTTTTGGAGGATGAGATTTAGAAGCCAAATCTGGGATCTGGTAATACTCATTACTACTAGGGTGTCAATCTTTCCTGGCCCTCTCAGATGTAGCTATCAACGTAAATATGAAGATACACATAGATCCATGAACATCTCTATTTTTCTATCTCTATTTATTTTTTTATTTAAATATTTTTTAGTTGTAGATGGACATAATACCTTTATTTCACTTCTTTATTTTTATGTGGTGTTGAGGATCAAACCATGTGCCTCAAGTGTGCTAGGCAAGCACTCTACCACTGAGCCACGACCCCAGCCCCTTGTCTCTACATATTAAAAACAGATATTTCCTCTTCCAATCCAACACACCCAGGGTTTATCTCATCCTTCTCCCTTTCCTTATTTGTAGTTCACATTCTTCACCATAAACTTAATTGTTTTCTCAAAGAATACACAGAAAATTGCCTAGTCACCCCCTTGTGAAGAATAACTTACTAACTAAACTACAGTATTTGCATACAACCATTTCTTTCTTTAGCTTATACTATCTGTGATGATCAGTGCTAGTTTGGATATTGACTGTACTCCACAGAATCCTGTGTTAAAGGCAGGTACAGAGTGATGATCTTGGGAGGTGGAAGAAACTTTAAGAGGTGGGGCTTAGTGAGAGGTCTTCTGGTCATTGGGGGTATGCCTTGCCTCCCCATCCCCCTCACCTTTTCTTTTTCTCATTCCTAGTCCTGAGGTGAGTGGTCTTGCTCCAGGATGTAATGTCTTACCACAGTCTCAAAGCAACAGGGTCAATTAATCATGGAATGAAATCTCCAAAACTGAGCCAAAATAAACCTCTTCTCTTTACAAGCTGATATCTCAGGTATTTGTTATAGTGATGGGAAGATGACTAACATGGATGTGTCAGCTTGGCTAAGTTCTAATCCTCAACTATTTAACCAAACCTGTGAAGGTATTTTGTAGATGGGATTGAAATTCATAAATCAGTTGATTTTCAGGAAAGGAAATAATCCTAGATAATCAGGGTGGGCCTAACTCAATCATGTGAAAGTCTTCTAGAAAAGATCTGTGAGTCCTTGAAGGAAAAGAATTCTTCCTGTGGACAGCAGCTTCACCCACACTCAGGAGTTCCAGACTGCTCTCCTGATGGCCTGCCCTGGGGCCTTCGGACTTCCTAAGCCAAATTCACAATATAGCAAGCCGTTTCCTTTCTACCAGTCTCTTAACATACATGTCCTCCTGGTCTTTCACTGGTTGAAACCTGATTGGTGCCTGGTCCAATCAAAATGAAGTTTTCTAAATTCACTTAGTTTTTCCCCAAACCCTTTGGCATGATGATATTATTCAATTATAGTTCTGTTATGTTTATTTATTTTCATTTGGGTTCCTTTTTTGTTTCCTCTACATCCTGGCTGATTTTTATCATTTATTTAACTTTTGAGTAGATTAAAAAATATGGTTTTAAAAGTCAGAGCTAGAAAAAATGTATACTTAACAAAGTCAATCATTCTCTATCCCTTCTACTCCATCCCTTTGCCCTTATTCTGTTGACTCTATGGCCTTCTACTTTCTGTAAGTAATTAGTCTCTTTAGTTTTTGGTAAATACTTTTATTTCTTTTCACAGAATGAGAAGATACATTTTTTTAATGTTCCCTTATTTCTTATATAAAGTAACCTACTAAAGATTTTGCCTCAGTGACTTAAGAGGCTAAGGCAGCAGGGTAGTGAGTTCAACAATTTAGCAGGACCCTATCTCTAAATAAATATACAAAAGAAAAAAACAGTCTGGAAATGTGGCTCAGTGGTTGAGCACCTCTGGGTTCAATTCCTGGTGCCAAAAGGAAAAAAAAAAGAAAGAAAGAAAGAAAGAGAGTGAGAGAGAGAAAGATACATTTTGCACTTCCTCTTTTGCTTTAATAATATATTCTGCATTCACTTCAGTTCATAGAGAGCCTCCTCTTTCTTGTTTATAATTTGCACAGTACTCCATTGTGTGGATAGCCATAGTTCATTCCATTTGCCTCCAGTACGTAGGCATTTAAATTATTTCTTATATTTTGGAATGATTAGCAATATTTATGCCCAAATCTTACATCAGGTCATTTTTTAAAACAATGGTTGTTTTCATTTCATACTTTTCTGGGTAGATTTGTAAATCATGAGGTCTAGAGAGGGAAATATTGAAATGCACAGAAACATTAGAGAATGATCAGCAGCATGCAATTCACACTTAGTGATGCAATAACTATAATGTATGGGATGGGCTGCTGCATATGGTGGGAAGCAATGAAAGGAAGAGTAGATGAACTGGAATCTATTCTCAAAACCAGTGGTCCCTAATGAGGGGTGTGCACCCCAGAGAAGTGCATGCCAATCTTTTGGAACACAGAAAGAAGGTATTTATTTTGCATTTAAGTTTTAGCTAAAAATGTTACTACTATTTAATATACAGACTGACAGTAATGACTTCACTGTATCAGTATCAGCTGGTCACAGGTCATGTGGGCACTCTTTAGCATGGCGGGGCTAACAGTACAAACCTCACTTGTGATTCTGCTCTTAGTGACTCCTAATGCTTGTAGTCTGAGTCCTATGGGACATCAATGACTTGGCCAGATTTGTTAAAGCAAGACCTTTAAAATGGAAGAAACTTTATGATGCATTTTTAATGAGATGAGGAGTGACTGAAAATCTTTTGTACCCAGAGAAATCTGCTGGTGAACTCATGAAAAATCACCTTGAAGAGCTATGAACTTTGAAGTAGAATTTAACATTTTTCTTTTACAGAAGAGATGTTTCCAAAGTCACTGACCTCTCTCTGACAGCATAAGCCATTAAGTAGTTTGTGACCAACAATATTATTTCATATTTTAAAAAAAGAAAGAAAAACAAAATTAATTTGTTCCTTCAAAGAAACAAAAAGGGACAAAGTGACAGTGTTTCACAAAAAAAAAAAAAAAAAAAAAAAAAAAAATGATGCTTTTGAGAAACAATTTTGAAGGATAGGAATGTGATTTTTATGGCCAGAAAAAAAAAATGTGTATCATCAATTTCAAAACCCTAATATCTGTACCCTTAAAAACAATTTAAAAATAACTTTAGTCTGTTTAAAATTTTTCCAAAGCAAAGGATTTCAATGAGTTTTAAATCCAGGTGTTTTCAACATTGAAGTTCAATGCCTTCTGATTAATTTGCAAGGAAAAGTGGTTTAGAACAGGGAAAAGTGGAACTTTTTTTTAATGAAAACTGCATGTACAGGCAACAACACACCTCTTCCATTTGAATATGCAGATTTTATAAGATATTTTCTCACTTACAGTACTCTTTAAAACCAAGAATCATGGGCTCTGGGGTATTTGCTTAGTGGAGGAGCACATGCATAGTACGCAGTAGGCCCTGGGTCAATCCCCAGCACCAAAACCAAAAACAAACCAACAAACACCACCAAGAATCAGAATGGACTGAGTGGGCAACCAGAACTTTGAATTGCTGAATCACAAAGTATTAAGCCAAGCTTTTAAAAAATTAACTAAGCATCTTCAATGGCATTGCTTTCTCTGTTACTAGTTAGTATTAATTCTAAAAAGATTAGAAAGAGAGTTTCTATTATTAATTTTTTAAATGAGTATCACTCCAAATTATAATGTATTTACTATCTGGGTATTCCATTTTGGGGAATATAGCTCCCTTATAATGTCTATAATATCTCAGTGCATTAGTACTTATGTGTAAATTACAAATAAACAGACCCATATTATCCAATTTTTGACCAATTGTGATATGTGATTAAATGATTGGATAACACCTTCTAAAGAATGTATTTTGCAACATAAATATATTTAAATTTTTATATAATAACTTTTTCATTAATAATACCTGACTAGCAGATGTTTTAAAATTATTTCCTCTTAATTCCCAAATTTCAAGATAATTGGTTGATACCCAATCTACCTCTGTCTGTGTACACACACCCACACCCACACCCACATATACATGCACACATAATCTTTTCTAATTATTTGAGAATGAGTAGCAAATTGTACTCCTTTATTCCTAAACACTTCAGTGTACATTTCTTAAAAATGAAGACAGCCTTAGTATAGTTATCAAATCAGGAAATTAATGTTGATGTTGACAGCAGAATTTAAAGAGTTCGACTTAATCTGATCAGATAACAAATGTAAAAGTAGTGAGGTCAAAGGTAAGAATACATCAAATGTCTCTCCTGAGTCATTTCATCTGTAATATGAAAACTAACTCCGGCTTTAGACATCCCACAGAAATTCTGTGAGCGTTTAGAAAATGTCGAAAGTGCTTTGAAAAAATGGTACATAACCTAGAGATTACCATAATCATTTTCTACCAATTCATTGTTTGCCTGCGTATGCAGGTTGTTCATGAGTATAATTGAGTTTTAAATAAATAAACTGCTGTTTTAAAATGCTCATCTTCCTTAATCTAAAATATATACATATATACATATACATATGTGTCTGTTTCCACTGGTTAAATTTACTAATACATTGAAAGAAGAAAAGTCTTATGATAGGCATAACATTATCTATGAACACGACAAAGATCCTAGCAGCAAATTAGAATGCAAAGCAAGAGATGGGAAGATAGGAGGTATGGCCAGTTGTGTTGCTGCCTCACTGTGTTCACTGAAGGGAACTGAACTTGATTCATTGCTAGTGCAGTATACTGCTGATTGGCAATACCATGCTATTATCCAAAGTTAGGGGAGAGAGGGAGGAAGTAGCCCTGCCAATTTAATGTCACTGTCACCACAAGTCCCTAAGAAGCCAATAGCAAAAACTGGGAGGAATCACAGAATTTGTTTTCCACTTGAGGCTCTGGTGGTAGAAGCAGCTCAGGAAGCCTTCAGGAGTCTCCCCCAACCCCTTCTCTTCTCTGTCTCAGATGTGCCATAACTGCCGCTGGTCTTCCTCTGGAGAAGGTAAAAGACCTTGAGGAAAGACCCCTGCTATCTTTAGCAGAGAGGACAAAGAATATGTAGACTGGGGGAAAATAGTAATCCAGAATGTAGTAAAAATAAGGGAAAATTTAGGGAGGCAAAGGGGCATCCCAACAACTGTGTGACCTGGAGCCAAAAGAAAAAAAAAAACAAAAAACATTAACTTTCCAGGCTTATCATATCCCCTTCAGCCCTGAGGACCTTCCTGCTCAGTATGAATCCAGATTCAAGGAAAAGACAGCACCTGCCCTGGAGGAAAATCAAGAGAATATCCATGCACTGACAGGTTGGAGAAATCCTGATCTGGATATCAGGTAAAGAAGTAGAAGGTGGTTCACTCCCAGCTGATGGAGAAATCCACCCAGAGTCACCAGGCAAATTTCATTTCTTCTTCCAGTTGAGGTTGGTAATTTTGGAAAAGACAGGAGGAAAAGAGAAATGAACATCTGGCTATATAGATTGTATCCAAAACTAGGATTTGATTTTCTAAACCAGGGCTGGTGATACTAGAATAATAGGTTCCTGGCAAGAAGAAGGTATCTCTGAAAAATTAGGATGAATACATTTGGCAAGAAGCTCTGTGATCTGATAAACAGAATTCAAAGTGAAATCTAGAAAAGGGAGCAGTAAAATGTGCCTAGATAAAACTAAGACATTGTGTGACACACTTCCACCTGCCCTTCAGCTCTGCCCTCTGCCCTTCTGCCCCTCCTCTGTGCCTGGGGAGCTGATCACCTGGGCCACTTCACTGGGATCCCATGCCTTCTCTCTGGCTTGTTCCAGTGAGAACCACCTGTAAGAACACCCTCAGGTTCTGTGACCACACCTTCCTCCAAACCTTCACACTTGGGAGTAGTGACAACTTTTTGTGCTTGCCACATCCAGGTTGCTATATTATCCAGCCTCAGTTTCCCCACATCATGATCTCCTTTTGCAAGTAAGACCTTTAATAACTGCTTCTCCAATTGCCATTTGGGTAGGGTAGCTCTTTCTTCCATGACTGACAATTATATATGGAAAAGGATGGGATCAAGGCAGGAAAAGGGATGGGAAGAAGTGCCCAGGGGTTTCCTATAGAAAGGCAAGAGGAAAGAAAAACAGGAGCTGTAACAATTGTGCCAGAGCATGGCATTGAATGTATCTGGATGACAAAATGAAGCAGCACCCTTAGTTCAGATTGTTAAGTACAACTCATCAGTGACACTTGTGACTGAAGATCAGTACTTTCAAAGAAACTGATGAGCCCCAGGATTCGGAACATCACTACCTATCAGGAAGGGGCACACCTATGTTATCATCTGTGCATCTGAGGATAGGCTCAGCTAATGGGTGAGAATATGGAAAGAGGGGTTATCTCTAACAGTGGCTCTCAGCCCCATAGAACATGTGGCTGTGTCTGGAGACATCTTTCATCATCATGAGTGTGGCAGGTGGGAGTGCTTTAGGTATACAGTTGGTAAAGGCCAGGGAAGCTGACAAACATCCTGAAATGGCAAAGACAGCCACCACAACAGGGAACTCTCCAGCCTCAAGTATCATTGGTGCTGAGGCTGCTCAGCCCTGCTCTGTGCCTGCTGGTGGAAGCTGTGGGCCAGGGCCCTGCTGCAATGATTTTGAGGCAGACTCTAGAATCAACTAGACCTGGGTTGGAATCCCAGCTAGTGGGCTTGGGCAAGTAACCTAACGTCTTTAAGCTGCAGTTTCTTATATTTAAAAGGGGGATAATAATAAGACCTACCTGGTAGAACTGTTGTGGAGATTCAAGTAGGCAGCATCAAGTGTGTATACAGTGTTTAGCACAGTGCTTGGCATGTAGTTTAGTTCTCAACAAGTGTTGACTCCTATTTGATACACAACAGCACAGATGATAACTCCGTGAACATTAGTTTATGAGGTGAGAGGAAAGCATCAGTGGAGCTGATAGGTTCTGTGATGAGGTACTTAGATGGGTGTGTTCATTTGTGAAAATTCACTGATCTCTACAGTTATGATTTAGGGACTTTTCTGCACTTAAGTTAAAATGCAATGCAAAGTTTACTTCAAAACAACTATAGTCTCATTCTGCTCCACCCTCAGAATCCACAATATCTAATAAATTCTTGACTTTCTTTGCTCAAAATTCAAACTCAGAAGGTGGAAGTAGTTACAGTCTTCTCTCTCCTGGCCTGAACCAAGGAACTGGAAGGAAAGAAGTGGAGTCAAAAGCAGCCCCATGTTCAAGGGACCCTCACATAATAGAAAGGGAATAAAATGTCAAAGTCCTAACATATAACTGAGATTTGAAGAAAAGAGAATTCAGAAAGTTTGGAGAAAAAATTAGCTGTGATCCTTTTGTCTAAATACAAAAAGAGAAGATGACTCAGGAGGAGTGGTAGGAAACTGGGTATGGTAGTGCATGCCTATAATCCCAGAGAATCAGGAGGCTGAGGCAAGAGGATCCTAAACTGTAGGCCAACCTCAGCAAATTAGTGAGGCCTTAAACAATTTAGAAAAATAAAAGAATAAAAAAGGAATGGGGGTGTATGCAGTTCACTGGCTAACCCCTGAGTTCAATCCCCAGTCCAAAAAAAAAAAAAAAAAAAAAAAAAAAGTGACTCTAAAACAAAGATTTTAATTCTTTGGCTATAAGTTATTATGATCAGGGAGAAAAGTATGTGACACCTAAGGAGACAAATCAGCCTGTCCAAAGAGGGAGGTCCTGATAATTTTAGGTTTTTAAAATATCTGCACAAGGTGACTGAAGAACACCCAGCTGGGGCTCACACACAGAAGGCCACAAATGCGTACATTATGTCTACACATCAGAGGACAGAATTCAGGGTGGCTTGCGAAGCATGCTGAAGACAATTTAAAGGACTCTTAAGGTATGTTTGGAGCTGGAAGAAGGACAAGGAAGGACAATTGCCATTGCTCAATTTAGTGTTAACAGCAGCACAACAATGGCAGAATAATTCATTTCAATCTTCTCTATCGAGGAAAATTATCTTTGAATGATAATGGGTAGCCCGATAATGGCAGGGAAAAGATTTGAGCACTAACTATTGAATAAATAACAACAGTCTCCTTCCTCACTTTAAGTGGGCTCAGATTTGCTGGCTGGGTGAAAGATGCACAGCTGTGCCTGGGAAACCCTTATGAAAACCGTGAGGCAACTGGAGAAGGACTTGCCCCAGAAGACTGAACAAGGACAAATGCACTCATGGGTTATGTATTTCAGAAACCACCACCCTGTGGGCTTGCTGATCCCTGGGGCAGTTCCGGGGATGGTTTGTGATTACTTGGTGAAATAGAGGAGTCAAAAGCCCTGGGCTCAGCTTCCCAAGGAAAGGTGTTAGCGTAACAATCGTCAACATTAGCTGAGCACTTCTACGTGCCAAGAATGCTCTGTACAGTCTACTGATCCAGGTCTCAGAGGACCCTGAGAGGTAGGTACCACTGTCACCATGTGTTCCAGATGAGGAAGCTGAGGCACAGGGCTAATGAATTTACAGAAGTCACACAGCTCATGTGTGCAGAGCCATAGCTCAGCAAGGTGAGATGGCACTGGGGCCTCTGCTCTTCCTCTGTGCTTTGCAAGGCTGTCAGCAATTGATGACAAGGAGGCTTGGGGAACTCTGATAGCGGCCTTCAAATATTTAAGGGACCACTAACTATTCATAGAGTCAAGAAATATACTGAGTCCCTACATGTGAAAGAAACTGAGCCATGAGCTATGAGACTCTGAAAAATGAGAAAGAATGCTGTCTGACCTCAAAAAGTTTGTCAATAGAGGGTCTGGGGATGTAGCTCAGTGGTAGAATGTTTGCCTAGCTTGGGTGAGGCCCTGGGTTCAACCCTTAGCACCGCACACACACACACATACACACATACACACACAATTAATATATATGGTTGTCAGACACAGAGAGAACAAATATAGGGAATTAATCAATAGTTGCTGTAACAGAGAAATAAACCATAACACTTGTAATTTTTCTTTTTTAGTAGATATTTGTTTACAAAGAATTTCAAATCTCTAAAGGCACCGGAGAAAAGAAGTGAGTATTTTATTTATAAGAAGTGTTAAAAGACTTCATGGGAAACAATTCATTTAATTAGAAGGCGTTATGGATATGAGGTGTTCCCCAAAATCTCCTCTATTAATGCAGGGATATTCAGAGGTGAAATGATTGGATTGTGAGCGCTGTAATCTAATCAGTCCATCCAGTTAGAATGGACAAGCTGGGTGATAACTATAGGTAATAGGGATATGACTGGAGGAGGAGGGTCATAGGGGTCATGCCCTGGAAGGACTCATTTTCCCTGTGGCCCTTTCCCTCTTCCCTCTTACCTCTTACCTTTACCTCTCTTCTCTATTTCCTGGCTGCCAAGGATGGAGTAGCTTCCCTTCACCATGCCCTTCCACCATGATGTTCTGCCTCACCTTGGGCCCAGAGCAATGGACTTAACTGATTATGAACTAAATCTCTGAAACTGTGAACCAAAACAAACTTTTCCTTGTCTAAATTGTTCTTGTCAGGTATTTTGGTCACAGTGACACAAAGCTGACAACACATAAGGAAAGGATTTCTAAATTAGAGCTGATGATGGCACTGATGGCTAGTTGAGAGGAAAAATGTAAATGTTAAGTCAGAGGCCATAGGCCCATGTTTTGGGATGGCATGGCTGAATCTGCAAGAGCTCTTCTGAATTAAATGAGTCTCTAACTCTGAAAATGAAGTATTAGGTGAGAACAGAAATGTTAGTGGAAACCTAATCTAATTTTCCAATGTGTTAGCCATGATACAGTCTAACACAAAGTTGGTGCCCAAGTGACATTTGTTAATAGAATCCAATTTTTATTGCTTTGTGTATAATTCTAAAGCACAGCCCAGTTTCAAGAAACTCTGACCTTATAAAACAGTTAAGTCAGGTTTTTAGAACTGGAAATCACCTTTTAGCTAGTCAGTTTCAGCACCCACTTTACAGATGAGGAAATCAGGGCAGAAAGGGATTTTCTGACTTGCCCATGGTGACACAAAGGCTTCCTGTCACATCTGCAGCTACCCACCTGCCCTCTCCAGTCGAGGCCATTTTGCACAAAACACTCTGCTGCCTTACTCAGCTTCAACAAAACAAAGCTTTTTAAATTGTGCTTTCTACAAGACTTGTTTGATGTTGATTTATTTCAGCGTGGGTTTACTTAGTCTCCTCTTCAGCCTCTTTTTTGCACACACACGAGCCCGCACACACACATACGGAGAGTCCATAAAGATCTAACTTTCTTAAGCACAGGAGGGGGTCACCCCTTTGGTATAATTTGAAGTTTGAGGTGCTGCAGGAAAGTTACCACCCCTAGCCCACACTTTCTTCATTTGTCACAAGACTCAAAGCCACATTTAAGATTTGTCCCTGACCTGCACCTCCAAGCTCCCCAGAGAGTTTTGGGAAGCATTCTGCTTTGAAACCACAGCTTAGATTGAATGAGGGGCAACCATTCTTCTCTTCGACAACCAAGTACACGATGAGAGCACCAGGGTGATGTGGGTTGGCACTGTATTTTAGGAGTATAAAGGGTGAAATACCAAGATCAGCATAGCACAGCTACCAGCCTGACGATTTCCCCCTGAAGTTAGCTCATCATTATTTTCATTTATGTTCTCATCTAAATTCTCAATCAAATACTAAACAATCATTTGAATTTGAACAATATTCCATAGGCCAGTGTTTTCATCCAAGTAGGGGAAAATATTTCCCTAGTGCTTTCTTGATGTGTGGGCTCAGTAGATGATGGGACAAGACAGCTTGAAAGCTGATGTGAACCCAAGAGAGAACGTTTTGCACTAGAAAATCCAGAACCTCCATAAGGACTCATCTAATTTCTTATGACAAAGTTCTACCATGGGTCCTCTCATGAGTCATGATGAAAATTTCTAGAAAGTTGATATTTTTTAGGTTATTGCCCACTTATCACCTCTCTTGACATGCTCAGATGCTAGGGCATGGTGAGAACCTATTTACTAGTGACAGTTGCTGGGTACCTAAGTGCTTTAATCAAATCACAAAATAAATCTATGCCTCAGAACTGAAAAGCAAATATTTTCCTATTTCTCTTTTGCATATAATCTCAAGCCGTTGACAGAAGAGCACTGTGATGTTCAATAAGGTTAGGACCCTAATACTGCTTAGCTGGGTTGGTGGGATTACAGATGGTTTTCAAACATGTTCTTTAATGTTGACATAAAATTCTTTGAAAAAAATTAAGCATTTTTAAAAAGGTTATAAAATGGTCTTTTCCAGGAAGAAAAAATATTTTTGGAGGGTTCCCAGCTATGGGGCAATGGAGACAACAAACAAATAGATCAAGAAATGCCAATTTGACAAACGATCTCAGCTTACAAAGGGCTTGCTGGGTAACTAACTTCTGTGGATAATCAAGCATAGCAAAGTTATTATGTAGATAAAATGTACACATAATTAATTAAGTATTGCATGTTTCCATCCAAATGTTTCAGTGCCCAGTAAATAAAACCTCAAAAAAATAAATTGGCTCAAGGGACACTTCAAAGTCACTGTTTATGTGAGTATAATGTGGTACTTGGAGAAATATAAAAAGCCCAATCTTGGCCTTCAGATGTGGTTTGTGTCTAATTTTGCAGAGCTGTGAGTGACTAAACTTCAACTAATAAACTTCTCTGGATCAAGGTGATTATTACTCTTCCCAGGTATCTTCTTTTATGATGCTTTCATGTTTGAATCTAAAGGAAACTGTGAATTTTAGGCACCTGGAAACTTCATGGAAGTGAAGATTGGCTGAGGAGTAATATGAGGACCCCTTTTTCCAGTTCCCTCAAGCTCAAGGACATCTTATCCATGGGTAAAGATGGGGACTTCAGTCCACTGGGACTTACAATTACATTAGGGATCTGGAGAGGGGGAGCCCATCTGGATCATTGGAATGGGCCCCAAACACAATTGTAGGCATGCTTGTAAGAGACACAAAGCTGTTGTGAAGATGGAACAGCCACAAGCTAAGGAATGCAAATAGCCTCTAGAAGCTAGAAGAGGAAAGGTGAGAACTCTCTCCTAGATACTGGAAGGAACTCAGCAGCTGACCCCTTAGTTTCAGAATTTTGGCCTCCAGACCTGTGATAGGATAAATTTCTATCTTTTTAAGCTCCCCAGTGTGTAGTTATTTGTTACAGCATCCACAGGAAACTAATACAGAATCTGTTAGTCTTAGTTCAAGTCCCAGCTCAAGTGTTTTCTGAACCTCAGTTTCTTCATGTGTAAAATAAAAGCATATGTGCATGGTCTCTAGTAGTAGTGCTTGGCACATGGTAATAGTCTACTGTAGGTTGGTTTTGGTGGAAAAAGAATGATTTGTTGGCTAAAACTTGCATCACTTTGTCCACAAACAAGAGGTTCTCAGCTTGCAAAGACATTCTGCATGAAAGAATCTTGGGTGAAAGAGAGAATGAACCCAGAAATGGGTGGAGAGGGAGTTCTCAAGAGAATCAGTGGGTAAGAAATCGTGTGGGAGGGCATGAAGGACTACTGGATTCTTATATGATTATAAAACAGATGGGCCAAAGTCCTTAGAATTATATGGGAAAATTCCCTGGTTCTTTCTTGAAGGGCTGAGCTTTTTATATCCACATCCATATTTTAAACCTCATAACTGAAATCAAAGTACACTCTTCATTTGTAGCTTGTCAGCTATGGGCAAATTACAGAATGGGTCACAGCAACAAGGAGATTATGGGATGCATCTGATAAATGGCTATTTATATGTACTGAGCCAGCTCTGGGGTATTCTCAGGGTATAATTTCATAGCAGAGTTAACATCATCACATAAAATATGACAACAGGTTTTGCACTGACAATCTGAAATGAAATCGTGGCCCTCTATAATGAGCAAGTGGGGCCCAGAAGGCAGAATGGATTGAATGTCAGCAATACCTGTCACATCCATTCACAGGCCCTTTGAGTGGAGAGAGGAGACAGGACACATTCCCAATTCTCCGTGGCACCCAGCCAACTTGGGGAAGAGCAGTTTTCCACTTGCACATCCCAAGGGCTGCTTGCTCCCTTCTTTCTGTGGACACGTTTTCTGAAGCCTCGGGTGTAAGTCACAGTCTCATCTCTCCTCTTGACTCACATCATTTCAGAGATGATTTACCTTTATTTCCATTGATCTTCCATTGGTGAGGACTCTGAACTCTCCCTCACTGCATGCCCTTGACTTTGCAGTTAATGATTTATGAAAGAACTCTAAATGCCCTAGAGGTGGTCCACACTTGAAGGAACTATCAGAGTAAATATTTTAAGTGGACCCTTTTTGAAATGAAAATAATCACAGCGGTGTTAATCTCTTTGGTCATTTGGGACTCTGCTTCTCCTAATTGCAGGAGGGAAGGGACTGTTCCTGAATCATTTAGGAACACACCTGTACTTTCCAAGCTAATTTTTCTTAGTGAAGGAGTTGGTCTTAACTCTAAGTGAAAGCAAGATTATTCTGTTGGCAGCCTAGACCCACTTGGATTTCCATACAGTGAAACTCGTTTTCTTCAGGAAGTTCTACCCTGGAGTCTGAGCACCTCTGAGGGACAGAAATGTGTACAAGGGTATTAAGTTTGAGTATGATACTACTGAGTTCTTTTTATCCATTCTCTTACTCTCTTATAGCTGGCCAGTGCTACCATTTCCCCCTTTTGCTCATTTTACACATGAAGAGACTTTATCCCTTTAACTTAACACATTTGAATATAAAATTCCACTCCTAGCATCCCCATCCTCCTATCAGCTCCCCCCACACCAAAGCCAGCTGGACCTGCATGCAGAGAAGAAGGTATGTAACCATAGGATTAGCTGAAACCCTGCCTTCTTAGCTCTGGGGCAGGATGGCGCTTGTATCCTGCTGTTCCCAATGGCAGCATCTGCTCAGCAGTTTCAAGTTACTTGTCAGTACCAGTCAGGACTGCAAGAGAGATTTCAAAATCTTCTTATCAAACACCTTTTCTCTGAGACCTCATATACTTATTCTTCCCATTAGCATTGCAAGTGACATTCTTCTTTCCCTGAGCTCTCTACAGGCCAGCAGATGTAGAAGGTCTTAGAATAGACTAAACTGATGAAAACAGGAGGCAGTTTGGAAATGAAAACCAGACTCAAGGAAATCTCAGAAGTTTCATTTTCACATTATGCAATGTGTATCTAGACATTAAGCCAGGCCTGGGGGTTAAGCTCAGCGGTAAGGCACTTGCATACCATGCATAAAACCCTGGGTTCTTTTCCTAGCACCATAAAAGCAAAAACATGAAATCATGCTTCTATTGTTAGAGATTATGGTATACAGAAGGAATTTGCCCCATTCTCTTAAGAGTTGCTTAGTTGTTTAGACTTTGCTGGCTCTTGAAATGTCAGGTAATTGTAGGTTATATCTGGGACATTTTGACTAGGTCATAAAACTCTAAGTCCTATTTACATCTTCTAAAAAGGAATTGACTTTTTTTTTCCTTTCTTTCTTTCTTAAATTGACAGACAACCCAGGTAGGTTCAGACTGCATAGCCTAGTCTTATTTTCTAAAGCAATCACAATGCCATTCTGCCACCCCTCCTGTCCATCACCCAACTGCAGGTCTGAAACCTGAGCAACAGTTTACAGTCAAGCATTCCATGTCTACACTGCTAACTCCAGTCAGAACTGCATGCCCAGATTTAAAGTGTGCCTATTTCCAGTCCCACCTTCTCCATGATTCCTCAATCTGCCCAGCCCCCATTGGCTCCCAGGGCTTCCTCTTCCTTGAGCTCAGGCTAGAAACCCTGCCCAAAGGGTTTTCTGTGCTGGAGAGGAGAAGAAGGGCTCGTTCTCTTTGATGGCACTTGTGTGATGAGGTCAGGGAGAGTCAACAGGGCTCTGCCCTCAGGGACCCCCGGGAGTGGGAGAGGCACAGGCACAATGCTGGTGTCTGCCTGTAATAGGGCTGGTAAAGGCAAAAGGCTTTGGTCCCATGGAGTCCTCCCCTTCCAGAGACTGGCTTTCCTTGGGGCTTTTTTCTGACTGTGCCCACTGGCAATTCCAGGCTTTAGTCTGCTCTAGCACCCACATGGGGATATAGAAGAGGCAAAAAATATTTGTAAAATTCTTAGGGAAACCTCCGCAAGCTCTTCTCTTGAGTCAGTAATTCTTATCCACCCTGCCTGCTTTCATTCACTTTTCAGAGACTTCCAAGAGTTGTAGTCTGTTTTTGCCCAGGGTTTTCAGTTGTCATTAGCAAGAGAGATGAGGTTGAAGGTGCTTACTGTCTTCTACCCGCATCCCAAAGTCCATGCACACTTTTATGAATGAATGTGCAAAAAGAAAATACTCAATATCTCTTTTTGGGAACTGCCCATTTTCAATTCTCAGGTCTATGTACTTCTGAAAAATTTAGACTTTCTTTTTATCTCTAGGAGTAAAACCTTTCTGTAATTTAGGCTCTGGAGGTATTAATTTTGTTTTTCATTTAAATGATTAATATTGCAGTGTCAGAGTCATGGCTGCTCTTACCACCAGGCTCCACAGCCTGCACTGAGGGGTAAGGGTAAGGGCGTGGCATTCCAGAAGGCCTCAGCCTTGCTCTGGCTGCATGACTTTGGAGAAGTTGTTTAGAATCTCTAAATTAATCTCCAGCCTTTGTATTCTTCCACTCCAGTCCCTGGTGAGCCCGATATTACCATTACCTCCTCTCTCTAGCCTGGAAAACAAGGAAGCCTGCTCACTTCCTTCTGTGTATTACTTACTCCAGGAGCTACAAGATTCCCTCTGTTACAGTTCTCTACTCACCTCGTGTACTCCATCATACTTCCTTGATTCACTCCCCCACTTTGAACTTTAGGCTCCAGCTGTTTTGCAATGAAGAATCTTGACTCTCACTTTTTTTGTGGACTTAGTACAAAGGAGGCTTATTCTAAGTCATCTTGTGCCATCATATGCATAGCTCATGGGTCCAGGCCACCATCAAGGTCAAGCTTCATGCTCTTGAAACTTTACACTTTGTAGAACTTTACTAAACACTTCGGACCATTTCACCTGACACAGAACCACCTGAAATCAACAGAGTCCCTCCCCAGAGGCTTGCTGGGGCTCTAAGCTGTTCTTTCTAAACTGTTTTTATTGGCGTACCACCTAGTGGTTATCAACTGTGGTATTTCAACATTTGGGAGTTCTGGAGTCTCTTGAGGGTCTTCTGGCTGATTTCTTGTTACTTTTCATATTAAAATTTATGTATTTATGAAAGGTTTTCTTTTACCTTTTAAACTGGCATTTATAATCATATGTAAACTCAGGTGGCCTATGCTAGCCAGAAACTATTTCACTGAATCTTAGCTCCTCAGGTCCTCAGGTTGGAATTAGGATTTATTTGAAAACAAAATGACTCCAAAATCACGGAAGTTTCATAAATAATGCATTAAACAATATTCATCTTTCCTGAAGGACTTAACCTTCATGATATATATATATATATATATATATATATATATATATATATACACACACACACACATATACATACATGAATATAGTTCATGTGTATGGTAACTCTCTGGTGTTTGACACTATTTAACTGCTTCATAATTGTTTTGAATGCAATAGTTTTTGAAAGGGAGGTCAAGGGACTCATGCTTTGAGGAACTGTTCAGGAAATAACAATCTAAACTGACCCTCTTTCCCATTAGCAGAGTACAGCAGGGAGATGTACCCTCTAGCCTCAAGTTTCTGCCCTTCGTGTACACCCTCTCCCTCTGTGGGCCTCACACAATGATTCACACAATATTTAAAAAGATGCTTTTTTTTTTTTTTTTTTCAAAAGCTTCTTATTGCTCTTGTGATAAAAGCATATTTTTAACAGGACTTAGAGCTCAGCTTTGTCTTGTCCCACTCTCCCTGTACCTCTGCATTCCATCCAAACATTATTATTATTATTTTAGTTTTTAAAATTCATCATATACCCTCCTGCTCCAAATACTTTGTTTGCCCCAGTATTTCTTACTGCCTAACAGCACTCTTCTCATTCCTCCAAACTTTGATTGATGGGTAATCATTCTGTAGATGTTAGCTTCACCATCATTTCTAGAAAGCCTCTGCTGAGTCTCTGGCATACCTTCTAGTCCCTTCCACACTTAGATCAGATCCTATTGTTATATGGTTTCATAGGATGACAATCTTTCCCTTCAAATGGCATATCTCAGTTTTAATTATAGGCCCATTTATATTTTATTTTTTAACGTCGGTCCTCCTCCCTACCTTTGTACTGGTAGCTCCATGAGAACAGGGGTGATGTCATTGTTGATCACCATTATATACACAATGTTTGCCAAAGGTGAACAAATGACATCTGTTGGTTTTGGAATGATGAAATCAAAATAGTAAGCACTGTAGGCTTTGATGCAGTCCAGTAACTCAGCTCAGAATATCTGCAGACATGATGGAATAATGGCTGGATCCATGTCATGCTCACGCCATTAGTGATCACGTAGGCTTGAGTGTTGATCTAAAGGAAGTTTATTCCTCTATCATTTTCAAATACAATTCGTCACACCACAGGAGACATTGTTGGTGTTTTTTCTTAGCAGTACAAAGAACCCAAAGAACTGATCCATGTAGCAGACATGGTGACCCAAGTGACTCTTCTTTCTAGAATTTTTGACATCAGAAAGTACATGGTAGGGTGATGCCCAGAAAACTGATGTGAGGGCCTGGACCGGTAATGTGGAAGCGACCCAGATAGTCACTTTAGGGACGTTCTCTAGATGCTGCTTTTCATTCTTTGATCATTTGGTCACTAGTGTCTGTCATAGATGTTTGGTGGGGGCTAATTAGGTGCTTCTAGATATTGGTGATATAAGCATTAATAAGTCATGATCCCTTGAAGACATCTGGACTGGTAAAGGAGGGACATGTGCACAATCTCAACTGCACTTTTGCCTCCTCTGTATGTCTTATGAACATGAAAGGTTGCTAACAATGTATTTCAATGGGCTCTGCAAATATTCCAGAACAATAACCTGCAGATAGCATAAAATATGTACCAGACTCAATTGGGTTGTTTACAGATATTCTGCTTTTTCCATCTCCAGGAATGTGTAGGTTTGCAATTCCTTGTGCACTTAAAGCGAGATATGATCATGTGACTTGCTTTAGCCAATGAAATGTAAATAGAAGTGACACATGACATATCTAGGCATAAAGCTTTAAGACTAGTGCTTATGTTGCCATGTCTTTTTCCCTTGCCACAGCAATCAATAATACTCCAAACAGTAAGACTCCATCTATGTAGATTCAGCAGGGAGAAGATATGGAACAGAGCCCTCAGCTGATGTTTTTACTTGAGCAGCAAACCCAGATTGGCAGAGTTCTTGATGTGGGGTAAACAAGGACATTATAGAGGATCCTAAATCCCCTCCCCCTGTCTTTATGTATCTCCATGAAGAAGTTCAGGGATATTCCACAGCTTGTGTACAGGATCCCTTGCCTTGTGCTGCCTGACTTTGTGTACATGTGATTGTTTGCTTTTGGTCCCTGTAACCAAAAATCCTGACAACAACCACCTAAAGGAGGAAAGATTTCATTTGGCTTATGGTTTCAGTCCATGGTCAACCAGCTCCACTGTTCTGGGCCTGAGATGAGGCAGAACATCATGGTGGAAGAAGGAGGTGGAGGAAAACTGCTCAGTTCATGGTAGACAGAAAGTGGGAGGATCAGAGAGAAGATAAACCCTTCCCGAGAACACTCCAAGTGACCTGCTTCCTCCCACTAGGTCCCTTGTCCCAGTAGTCCATCTAACCATCAATGGTGAGGTCAGAGCCTTCATGATCTAATCATTGCCTGAAAGCCCCACCTCTGAACCTTGCTGCATTGGGGACCATGCTTTCAACACATAAGCTTTTGGGGGATACTTCAGATTCAAATCTTAACCAAAAAAAATCAAACTTTTAGTTAACGATGCTAACATTTGGAAGGTGCCTCTTACTAAGTCATATCCTGGCACAGCCTGGTGCATGCAACTGTCCCATTCTGTTTTAAGCATCTTATTTTTTGCAAACACACTACAGAGAAGTTGCTTATATTCCCATTCTATAGATGTGGAAACCAAGGAATAAAGAGATTAGATGAAAAACCAAAAATGTGATAGAGCTGGAATCTAAACCTGGAGAGTGGCCTCAGGGCCCATATTCAGAGTCTCCATGCTAGAGTGCCTCTCGAAAACCTTTGGCTCATTATCTTTTGCTGTCTCCCTGCTTCTAATGCCTCAAATACTAGATCCTTACTCCTACAACTCTGAACTTCAGGTTCTTATATTGTCTGAGAAGGAGATAGACGAGAACACCTGGGAAAAGTCCAGGTACAGCAATACCATTACCATTCAAGAGTCCTCTTTCTCCTGTTTGAGCACCTGGACTTTGGACTCTCTATTGAGAATACAAGTTCCAGGTTATCAGACTTGGACAAACCCTATGAAATTTATAATTTAATCTGTGCTATATAAATAATTTCTTCTCTATCAATAGCTCAATCACTAACAATTAGAGACAAATAAAGGAGAATAGAAGAGAAAACGGACAGTATTGTAGTCATTAGAGTCACAGAATTACATCAGTCATATTGCTTTTTCTTCATCCATGCATACATTTGGTTGTTCATGTTGGTATGCATGTATATATTTATTAGCTTGTTTTTCTTAAACAGTATCAGTAAAACACATGAGCTCTCTGCCTACATATGAGAACTGAAATATTGACAGTAGCTCACATCCACTCCTGCATCCTGACTTTAAGCTTGTGTCACCATCATCCTGATTGCTGTCTATATTAGTTCCTCAATTTTTTGAAACATGTGATTTGATCTTATATATTCCTAAAAGATGTTTTAGGTTTTGATTTTTGGTCTTTGCCTTTTGCTGGTCTTAACTTTATATAAAGGATGTTATCCCTTGGCAATCTTCTTATTTTGTCCCACTCAGTATTACACTGCAAAACCATATGTGGTGGTGAGGAGAATACCTCACAGACCTCCAGTCACTGGGAGTGTAATTGGCCAAGGTTTCCACTGCTGCACTCTGTCCCCATTCCTGAGTGCACCAAGTCTAAACTTTCCACTGCTCCTGGGACCCTGTTCCCAGCTGATGACTGAGTGTGGCAGAAGCACTGGGGAAGCCCCACTCCTAGGAGACACTGGCTCCTCTGACAGCTAATGATGACACCTGGGTGACCTGCTCAATCTTCCTTAGGCCCAGTGGCAGTCTAGTTTGCTTCTATCCAACCTTCCTTTCCTTTCTTCTTCACTTGCTCAGTCTCTCCCACCCTTGCCTGGCTCCTTCCCAGGTTTTGTCTCACAAGCAAGCATGTCTCCTAAGAAAACGTATCCACCTGTAATCCCACCTTGGCATTTTCTTCTTAGAGGTCCTGGACAAACCCAGCATTCATACTGTTTCATATAACTGAAATTCATTGTTTTGTGAATATACTCAATTATGTGAATACACCAATAGAATGCATAAATGCATTGTGGTATGTTCATACAATTGACTCTGTCAGTTGCTGTCAGATTTCACCAATATGAAGCGTGCAGAGTATAAACATCTGTATACATGTTCGATAATGTGTCTTGGATATATGTATGGAAATGAAATGAGTGCTTTCTAGAGTTTGTACACATTTACTTTTGTTTTAACAAGGTACAGAAGATCCAGTGGTACCATATCCTCTCTAATACTTAACATCGTTGAGGTTCTTAATTTCTGCTAATTAAATGGATATAAAAATATATGTTAGGAACTTGATTGGTATCTTCCTCCATCTGAACATCTTCTCATGTATTGTCTCTTCTATAAAATGTCTTTTTATGTGTCTTGTTATTTTTCTTCTAGGATGTTTGTTCTTTTTGACTGATTTGAAGGAGTTATTAATATATGTTACTAACATTAATCCATGTCAATTATATATATTAAAAATATTTTTCCCAACCCAATTTGTAAGTTGTCTTCACATTCTATAAGGTGTTTATTGATGAACTGAAGTTCTTAAGATTCTAGAATTTATCAATTTTGTTTATGGTTAGCACTTTTGTTGTTGAAAAATTTCTTTTTACCTTGAGATTAGGATGATACCTATATTTTCCCCTAAAGAAAAAGTGAAAGTTTTGCTCTTATCATTTCAGTCCTTGAGTTATCTGGAGATTTTTATTTATGGTATGCAATTAAAAACTAATCTCTTCATAATAGCCATTCTAATTAGAGTAAGATGAAATCTTAGAGTTGTTTTAATATACATTTCTCTAATTACTAGAGATGTAGAATGCTTTTTCATATATTTATTAATACCTGTATGTCTTCTTCTATAAAGTGTCCATCCAGTTCCATGGCCCATTTATTGATTAGGGTCTTTGTATTTTTGGCATAAAGTTTTGTAAGTTCTTTATAAATTTTGGAGATAAGTGCTTGGCATGGATGTAGGAAAAAAGGAACACTTTTACATTGCTGGTGGAGTTGCAAATTAGTGAGCCACTCTGGAAAGCAGTGTGGAGAATCCTCAGAAAACTTGGAATGGACCCACCTTTTGACCCAGTTATCCCACTCCTTGGTTTTTACTCAAAGGACTTACTACAGTAAGCATACTACAGTAATGCAGCCACATCAATGTTATAGCAGCTAAGTTCACAATAGCTAGATTGTGGAACCAACCTAGATGCCCTTTAAAAGATGAATGGATAAAGAAACTATGGTATATATACACAATGAAATATTATTCAGCCATAAAGAAGAATAATATTATGGCATTTGCAAATAAATAGATGGAATTGAAGAATATCATGCTAAGTGAAATAAGCCAATCCCCCAAAAAAACCAAAGGCCAAATGTTTTCCCTGATAAGTGGAGAATGATATATAATGGGGGTGTGGGGTGTGGGGAGTGAGAGAAGAATGGAGGAACTTTTGATTATGTAAAGGGAAATGAGGGGGGTTATGAAAAATGGTGGAATAAGACAGACATCATTACCATATGTACATGCATGATTACACGAATGATATGAATCTACATCATGTACAACCATAGAAATGAAATGATGTACCCCGTTTGTGTACAATGAATCAAAATGCAGTCTCCAAATAATTAAAAAATAAATAAATAATTTTAAAAAATCTCTTGGACTGGGGTTGTGGCTGGGCTAGGGTTGTGGCTCAGTGGTAGTGTGCTTACCTAGCATGTGTGAGGACCTGGGTTCGATTCTCAGCATCACATAAAAATAAGATATTGTGTCCACCTACAACTAAAAATATGTGATTTTTTTTTTAAATCTAATCTCACTCTCCTCCATATGGCTCCCCTCCCCCAACAAGTTAAATTAATAGTTTTTTTCCCCCTACTGACCTTCCACATCAACTCGATCCAAATCAAACCTCCATTTCTTCCAGAGTTTGTTTCTGGATTCTCTGTTCTATTCCACTGTAGAGTTTGTCTCTACACAAGTAATACTGTCTCACTGTGTCTTCTTGGAAGTCTTGTTATCTGAGACTGTGAGTCCCTCTTTCTTATTCTTTAAACATCTTGACTAATTTTGATTCCTTTATTCTTCTATATAACTTCTCAAATCAGTTTTCAACTTCCATGAAATACGCTGGTATTTTAATTGGAATTGCTTCAACTTTGTAGAACAATTTTGTGGAAAAAAAAAAATCTTTGCATTATTAAGACTTCCAACCTATGAGCCTAATATATCTCTCAATTTATTTAGGTGTTCTTTATTGTCTCAAGAAAATTGTACAATTTTCTTCATAGAAGTATTGCAGATATATGGTCCACTTTATTACTGTGTGCCTGATATGCATGTATGTGTGTGTGTTTGTGTGTGTGTGAGAGAGAGAGAATATGTAACCTCTTTCAGATTACATTTTCTAGTTCTTAATTGTCACTATATTAAAAAATGCAACTGAACTGTATCATTAGGGAAGGCATCCTAGTGAAAACAGTGGTCATGGAAGCAACTGCTTGTTTGGTGTTTTCAGTAGTCCTTCACTGAGCACACACTCTGTGCTGGCCACGATGCTAAATTCTTGCATACATGTGTAGTTTTCTTCCTTTGTTCTCAGTGCAGACCTGTGAGTTGAAACTAAGTCTAACAGACTAGAAAACCAAGGCACAGGGAGACCTAATCATGCAGCTGGACAACTGAGTAACTAGAATTCAACTTGGCTATTCTGGCTCTAAAGCTTATACTCTCAGCTTTTATATCAATTTTGATAGCCTCCTTAGCTTTAAGGGCAAACAATAGCAATAACAAAACAAACACCAGCCACTCTATTATTTTCAATATTTCCTGCTTTTCCCTTTAGGGATTCCATCTAAAAGTGGTATCTTAATATGTATTAGATTGGTCATCTTCAAAAGTTGCAGAAATCAGGTTCTGTGGGAGCATGGCTGCCACTGACTGTCTAATAGATCAACCACTGTGTTCCTCACTCTCTATGGCCCCCCAGACTGCATAGTCTGTTTCAGTTATAATCAAGATCCCCTGATTTAATAGGGGCTATGGAGGGGTTGTGACTCCCAGGATCTGATTTTTCCTAAAAGAGAGAGTTGTTATGCTATGTTTATTTTTATGTGACTATATTGATCATGTGTTAAATGTGGCACACCCTATTCAGCCAGCTTTGTGATTAGCAAGACAATGTTTTTATTTGTGAGTGTGATATACCTTATACCCCAAACTACACAGCAGAGGAAATATAAGGTCATGTGAGATTTAAATATAATAGTAAGTGAATGCATACAATTTCTGAAGATCTGCATTATGAAGCAATTTCACAGTGCATCTCTAGGTAATTTAATCTTCCCTAAACCTTAGGAAGCAAACTGGGAGGTACCACCATACCCACTTTATAAATGAATAAGTTGAGATGCAAAGGAAGTGACTCATCCCAGATCACAGAGCAGTGTAGAAACAAAAGCTATAGCTAAATTCATGAAAATGACTTTCAGCTTGGTGTGCTCTTCACTACTAAAGTCAAGGAGCCCTGGGCACGTGAAGCAGCCCAGGTATCAGAATTCTGACAACCTGGTACTCACCTTTCCTTGCTCAATTTAATTCTGACTTTTACTTAATAAGAACTACTTAAACCCAAGGGCTCTAAAGAGGCAGAATGTAACCTGACTCTTCTTCAAGACCGAGGTTCTCATCAATGTATGTTCAAAGAGTCTCACCGAATACCGCCAGGACTTTGTGACACTGGGGACAATCTGAGTGGTCTAAGCCTCCCTCATGGGCCTTTTGTGTCCATGATGAGAAATATTTTCCCATTTTATCTTCTGTGCAGACCTGAGGCAGTGTGGGTCAGTTTCCAAGATGGGGTAGAGTCTTCAATCAGGAACTCTAGCTTTCTCTTAGGGCATGATTCAGCAAATATGTACATTTTCACCTAATATTTTTCTAATATTTTTGCTTTATTATATGATGAAGCCTCAAGGTTATTTTATTTGAATATTTATAATATTAACATCTTTTTTATCATGTTGGTCCTCTTTTTAAACATTGTGACCTCATCATTCTTCATTATTTGTTTAGTTTTTAAGGATACAAATTTTTTTTCTGAAATATTTGTAACAAATGCTTCCTGAATAATTATTATCAGACTTTTGAGTATTGTACTAACTTACCGTTTGATGTACTTAAACTTTTATAGTCTCATTAAGGAATCTGCTACTCTGATCTGTTCAGAAAATCCCTTTTCACCCAGAGCACTAATAAAAAATTCATCTCAATATTTTTCAAGTTTTGTTTTCATTTAAAATTTGCTCTTGTATACCTCTGGATTTATTTTGATGTATAACATTGCAGCAACACACTCTTTTCTTTGTTTGCAAATAGCCAGATTTCTCAACAGATTTGAATGGACTGAATTCCAGTGTTAAATTGGACATTTTTTATCTTAAAGGGCTGCGAGAATATTTGGTGCTAGAGGAATCATTCACAAACCTGGCATGTTCAGAGCCCTGATGGATTGTTGGGTGAGTACCAAGAAAGTTGTCAGAAAACAAGAAGTATTCGGCAGCAGCTGTGTGGATTCTGGACTGTCCCCCATTCCTTTTCTCTACATTCAAGCGCTTGCTCTTTACACCAGGTTCAAAGGTCACAGGTCAGGACAGACCCAGGATTATTTCATGGCATCACAGCCTCTGTCTTCCCCTGGGGGATGAGATGCTCTCAGATCAAGTTGACAAGGGACTCCAGAAGGGACAGGGAAGTTTAACTGTCACACAGATAACTCTAGGCTAGCGTACACTTTTTAGAAATAAGCTGATGTGTATGACTCTACAGCATGGCGCTCTTTCTTCTTACGTATTTTTTCCTTCCCCCTTACCTCCCTCCTTGCTTTTAAAACAAAAGTGAATGGAAATGTAAAAACATTCAGCAAAGTGGATAGACCTCAAATATGCCATTCTGTGAGTTTTGATAAATATTAATACCTCAAACAAGGCACACAACCTTTCCATCATACTAGAATATCCCTTCATACCTCATCCTAGTCAACACCCCCTTCCATCTGAGGCAATTACTGCTCTGATTTTGGTACCCACACATGAGTTTTGCCTGTTCTTGGACTTCATATTCATTGAGTTGTTGATGGTTAATACATAATACCTACCATATAATGATATGTATTATAATACATAATAATAATGCATAATAATTACCATATGATATTATTTTACGGTATGTATGATGTGTTAACCATGTGGCATCATTTAATCTACTATATAATATGTATCAGAGATGTACCCACATACATTCCTTTCTGTTGTCGAGTAGATTCTAGCACCATTTGTTGGCTAGACTGTTCCTTCAGCATTGGTTTTCCTTATCGGTCATTTGATTGTGATTGTGTTTTGTTTTTTTTTTTTTTTTTTCCTATTTCGTTCATCTATTTGTTTATCTTTATACTAATAAAACACTATCTTAGAAATTGGCAAAATAAGACTAACACATATAAGGAAAGGTAAAAAACCAAAACAGTTTAGAAAAAAGAAAAGCTATGGAGATTAAAATGAAACCTGAAAGCAGATCATGTAAGTCTTTCAAATATCTTATTTTATCAATTCTTAAATTTCTACATAAACAGGAAAGAAGGAAGGAAGGAAGGAAGGAGAAAAGGAGAAAGGGAGAAAAGAACTGGAAATGTGGTTAGAACTGCATTTAATCAATCTATAGGCAGTATTGATTCTACCACCCTATATGCATAGAATCTCTCTCCATTTGTTAGGTCTTTCTCAATTTCTCTCAGCAATGTTTTATAGTTGTAAGAGCAGAAACTTGTAGGTTTTTCTAAAAATGATTTGTAGGTATTTTATGATACAGATACCATTATAAATAGTATTGATTTTTAGTTTCTTGTCCCAATTATTTGCTAATACCATATAAAATAAAATTAAAATTTTTCATATTGGCTTTATATTAAAACTTAATAAATTTATTTATTAGATTTGGTAGGCTTCAGGGGTAAATTCCTCTGAATATTTTTTATGTAAATCATGTCATTGTAATGAAGGATGATTTTACTTCTCCTTTCCCAGCCTTTGTGATCTCTCTTTTGGTCTAGTGGCAAGACTTCAAGTACAATGGTGGAAAGAAGCATGATAGTGAACATCCTTACTTTGTTTCTGACCTGAGAGGAACAGTATTACATATTTCACCACTGATTATGATGTTAGGTAAAGGTTTCTTAGAGATTCCTTTGATCAGATTGAAAAAAATCCATTCTATTCCTAGTCCGTCAAGAGGTTCCATCATGGAATGGTGCTCAAATATCTCCAACTATTTTGCTGGCTTTTCTGAAACATTCCTATTTTATTCTTTATTCACTTTAGGGGATAAATACATTGATCATTTTTCAGCTATTTTAACCAAACTTGCAGTATTTTAACCAAACTTCCAGTGATAAACCCTGGTTGGTCATGATGTATTATACCCTTTATATGTCTATGGATTTGATTTGGTTTGCTATGGTTTATTAAGAATGTTTGCATTTCTGTACATGAGGAATACTGGTCTTTTTCTTCTAGTGTATGTATCAGATGTTACTATGAACATGTCACTTTCCTGAAAAGGTTGAGAGGTAGCCCCTTCTCTATTTCTGTAAGATTGTTTAAGGTTGGTATGATTTCTTCCTTATGCTTTGATTAGAAGACACCATTAACGCTATTCTGGTCAGAAGAGTCTTTCATGAAAAGAATTTTTTGAATTCAGTTTCTTTGACAGATATTCAGGCCACTTATTTTGTCTTTTGTCAGTTTTGAATTCTTCTGTTTTTTGAGTGATTTACTCATTTCATCTACATTGTCAAACATGGTGGCCTAAAGTTGTTTTAAATATCCCATCATCATCATTTAATGTCTGTAAATTTTGTGGGAAATAGCCTTTCTTCTATTTTTCACATAGGTAGTTCACATTCTCTCTCTCTCTCTCTTGCTTAGTCTAACTAAGGCCTTATCAATTTTATTGATCTTTTAAAAATCATTTTGAGCTCTGTGGATTTTCTCTGTTTTCTATCTCATTGATTTCCACTCTCATCTTTGTTATTTCATTCTTTCTACTCACTTTAGGTTTCCCTTACTGTTTTTTTTTCCTTAAGATAAAAGTTTAGATTATTGATTTAGCCTTTTCTACTTTCTAATAGAAACAATTAAATCTCTAAATTTAGATCTTTGTGTCACTTTAGTTGCATATTACAAATTTTGACATCATGTGCTTGTGTCATCATTAAGTTGAAAACTATCTGATTTTCCTTGAGATTTTTTTTAGAAATATAACACTTAATTTTTAAATTTCAAATATTATAATATTTTCTAGAGATATTTTTGTTACTGGCTTTCTAATTAAAATCCAGAGGCCAGATAATATACTCTGTATGATTTTTGTGTTACACAAATGAAGTAAAAAATCTGCTTACAATCTTTCCCTTCCTTCCAGAAATAGAACTCTCCCCTGACTAAGCCTCTTTTCCTTATTTTTTTTTTTCATAGTGCTGGAGGTTGAACCCAGGTCCTTACACATGCCAGCTGCACATAACTTAAGTTTCTTGAAGACAGGGATTATATCTTACTGGTTTCTGTATGTCAGTGCTTGTCACATAGCAGAAATGCAGTAAGTATGAGAATTAATTCATTAATTAATCCTGAAGATTGGAAAAAAATGCTTATAATTAAAATGCAGACTTTCCTTCGAGTACCTTGTGGTGAAATATGAAGACAGCATGTAAACACATGGCTCTCTATGGTTTTCAAAAGAACACTAGGAACAGACAAAAGAGGTGCTTGAAATCTAAAAATGGAATCCAAACAGGATGATTGACATCCATCTTGATTTGTAGTGATCTCGCAACTATCATTTCACCGTGTTTTACAGTTTGTAGTTTGAAGGTCATTTCTTAAAGCAGGGAAGATGTGATGTAGAATGATACATGTGGTTTCTTGGAACCTCACTATTGAGTTCAGAAATTCAGTGCACATAAACAAAAGAAGGAAAGAAGTGATGCACAACCAAGGGATTCTACTGAGAAAATGGATATTATCAGGAAAGGCCAAGTGGAGAAGTTGTTATCAGATGATGATGCTGGTAACAACTACCATTTATGGAGTACTTAATAAGCAGTTTTTGCTCCCAACAGCCCTAAATTATTATGCCCACCTTATACCTGAGGAAACAGACTCCAAGAGGTTAATTGACTTGCTCAGGATCATAAGGTTAAAAAGTAAATAAGCCAGGTTATGAACCCAAATAGTATGAATGGCTTTTGAGATTTGTGGGAAAATCCAGAGGACTATATCCCCTATTCACTAGGATTTGTCATGTGGGAGACCTGGGCCCTGCCAGGTGGGGATAGGATTTGCAATCAGATTTTGTCTGTATTTCCTGAAGTTGTCAACAAGAGATTTTTTATTTTCAACGTGCATAAAGTTTTATCAAAGTAAGGGCGGGCAGCCAATCCGAGAGGAGCAAACAGAAAATTGAAGTTTGGAATAGAGCTAACAGACTAAGGGAAGAGAAGAGGGACTGGTGACAAGCAGAACCAAATGGCAAGGAGACCAACGTAGAAAACAGAAAACACTAATAGGCCACCAGTATTCAACCCTGACCATGTGTCAGGACTGGGCACAGTGCTTTTAAAGCCATTATTTCTTTTTCAATTGATGCATTTTGGGATTCACTGTGATGTATTCATACAGGCACATAACATACTCTGATCAATCTCATTCCCCAGTACCTCCCTCTTCTCTTCCCCTTTCTCTATCTCCCTCCCTTCTTTTATTATTTCTTAATTAGTGCATTATGATTATATGTAAATGTGGGATTCATTGTGGACTATTCATACATGGAGGTAGCATGATTTGGTACTTTCCCCAGTACTTCCCCAGCCTGTCTAGAAGAAGTAGGTCATTAAAGGCATGCCTTTGGAATTTATTTTTAATTCTTGCTTTCTCTTTCAGCTTCCTAGCCACCATGAACTAAGCAGCTATCCTCAACCACGCCTTCTCTTTCCTTTCTCGATCCCCTTTCTCTGCTCTGTTGGTCTCCCTTCTAATTTTGTAATATCCTTTTTTATTCCTTTTTTTTTTTTTTTCCCCTCGGTAGCTTCTGCGTCTGAGAGTAAACCCTTGACTTTCTGTGTTTGGTAAAGCATTATTTCATGTGATATTTGCAACTACTCCCTGAGTTGGCTACTAATGTTCTCTCATACAGATAACATCAGTGGCAGTGGATGGACTGAAAGTTCCAAGTTCTTAAACATTGCTTCTCTCCAGTGGTGGTTGAATGTTATTGCTCAGGGTCTGAGGGTTGGGGATGGAGGTGGGAGACAGGAACCTAGGGACAGACATTGACAGATGGCTTGTATTGGCCTATCTATCCCATTGTTGATCCTGTTCCCAGGACCAATAAAAAGCACTTGACCTTCTAAGATAAAACAAAACCAAAATTTTTAGATATGTTTGGCACAAGGCAAAAAGGGGGTCTATTTCATATCAGTATTGGTTTTGCCTTAGCAAAAGATATTGGGAAGAAAACATTCTTTCAGCATTTATGGTCCTTCAATGTGAATCCAAACTGGGGCAGGTGAGGTTTCCATGGGTATGGGTGACAGAAAGTTGAAGCCTAAGGTAAAGGAGCTTTAGTTGAGATCTTGGGGCCCAGAGTCCTAGTCACACAAGATATGTCCTAGAGACTCCTATCTGCATTGAGGGTCTGAGGCTTTGAGGAAATGTGCTGGAGGCCTAGCAGTGCAAAAATGGGAAAAATCTTTATTTTTTTTGTTTTATTTCTGTTTTAGCTACTTTTTTTGCTGCTGAGATCAAAAGACCTGACAAGAACAATTTCAGAGAAAGAAAAGTTTATTTGGGTCTCACAGTTTCAGATGGCTCAGTTCACTGACAGCCGACTCCATTGCTCTGTGCCCTAGGTGTGGAAGAACATCATGGTGGAAAAATGTGGTGGAGGAGAGTAACTCAGAACATGGCCACTGGAAGCAGGCAGAGAAAGGGTTCTCTTACTCAGGACAAAATATATACCCTCAGAGTTATGCCCTAATGACCCACCTACTCCAGTCTCACCCTAATTGCCTACAGTTACCACCCAGTTAATTCCTATCAGGGGATTAATGCACTGATTAGGTGAAAACTCTCAAACCTAGTCATTTTACCTCTAAACTTTCTTAAATTGTCTCACACATGTGCTTTTGGGGGATAGCTCATATCTAAACTATAACAATTCTTAGTTTGCTATTTACATTTTTAATTAGTTCATAGTTACACATAATATTGGGTTCCTTTTGACATAATAATATAAGCATAGAAAATAATTTGCTCGATTCAGTTTCCAGTACTTCCCCTACCCTCTTCCTCTGTTCCCTTTCCTCTACTCCATTGATCTTTCTTCTATTTATTTATATTTTTAAATTAGTGCATTGTAGATATACATAAAGGTAAAATTCATTGTGGTTATTCATATATGTACATAGGAAAGATTGGTCATTTTCATTCCATTCTTAGTCCTTTTTCCTGTCCCTCCTTCCTCCCCCTCAATCCCTTCTACTACTTTACTGATTTCTCTTCTCTTTTCTTGGAATCTGCCCCCTGCTTTTATTTTATCCCTTATTTTGGGGTAGCTTCCACATGCGAAAGAAAACATTTCACCTTGACTTTTGGATCTGGCTTATTTCACTTAACATGATGTTCTCAGTTATGTCCATCCATTTGTCAGCAACATGCCATAATTTCATTCTTCATTATAGCTGAGTACTACTTGTTATGTATATAATACCACATTTTCTTTATCCATTTTTCTGTTGGCAGGTTCCTAGACTGGTTCCATATCTTGGCTGTTGTGAATTGTGCTACTATAAACATTAATGTAGCTGCAAGAAAACCTTGATCTTTTTATAAAGGTCAGTCATTTTGGATGATCTTTTGTTGGGTGAGCTGGTCCCAGGTGCAAGGCAAGGAGTCAGTATACCTCCAGACCCATCACGCTTCCTTTTGAGTGAGTTGCTAGACTGGTTTTCCAGGTGTTGTGTAACAGTGCACTTGGATTGCAGCAATGCGTTTGACAGATACAGACTCAATCCCTGGGGATGAGATACACCCATGACGAGGGCTAAATGCAGCCAAGTCAGGTAGATGAGCAACTGATTGGATGCAGAGTTCTAATTAATGGGATTGATGTCAATTTCAATAAAAGATCTTTCACACCATGGGTATCTGGCCTCCGTCTTGCCTTGTTAAGCATTTTTATTAACGTCTTGGATGAAGATAGTGATGGCCTAGTGATAAAAATTTGTGGGTGACACAAAGCTGGAAGGGATAGCTAATACGTCGGACAGCAGAATTGCAATGCAAAAAAGATTTGACAGACTGAAACAATGGACCAGATCTAACAAGATTATGCTTAATGGGGATAAATGTAAAGCCTTACACTTGGTTAAAATAAACAAGCAAATAAGATGAAATAAGCAGCAGATGGGGGAGATGTGGTTTGATAGTAGCCTAGGTGAAAATGATAGAGATGTTTCAGCTGATTATAAGCTTAAAATGAATCACAAACACTCTAAGCTTGGAGTATAATGGGCATGTAGCAACAGAATACAAGGGAGGTGACAATCCTTTTGTACTCCAAAATGATGCCCACGGGGTCTGGGAGGAGGGGACCATCCCTGTCCTCATATGTGTAACAAGCTTAGATCATCCCTCCCTGGGGGCCAGGAAGGCAGAGCCATGGCCAATGGGGTGAATTATAAAGAAGTGTATTTAGATTGCAACAAGCCAAGACTTTCTAATAATTAGAGCACTCTGACAACAAACTGACATCTCAGAAAGGAGTGAGGCTCCTTGGTGACCTTGAGCACAGGCAGATTAAAATGTTTTCAGGACAAACACTGGACCAGGTGACTTTAGTGTCCTCATTCCACAGAAGGGTTCTGTGCTTACATCTAGACCAGAGAATCTGGGCATTTTTAGGCACAGGGAAATTCTAGGGGTTTTCCATGTATTTTATTTCAGTGATCAACTTTGATAATCTCCTTTTCTTCAGGAAGTTATTTGGTTTGGTTTGGTTTGGTGGAGTTTGTGCTTTTATTTCTCAGTAGATGAAGGAAGTAGGAAGTAGGTGTTCCTCTCTGCTCACATAACAAATGTCCCTCGACAGCTGTCCTAGGCCCACTGTGGAAGGTTGAAGGAACCTACAGGGAAGAAAACAAACAAAAAATACTCTTGACTTCACTGTGGTGTGGCTGTCTTCTCTCTTATGATCATCACCTTATCAGATTCTACTTTTAATACAGTCAGGATTTTACTTACACCCAACAGTCTTTCATTCCATCTTCTTCTTCCCAGAGCTGGTCTTTCTAAATAGTTTCCTCTGTTTTACCATGGTCTAGTGAAAGAGAAAACTGATACATGAAAAATTAGAATTACAAGTAGAAGGTTCAAGTAATAGGTTCAGAGCAAGGAGCTGAGGACATATTCCATCCATGAATGACTTCCTGTGACCTATAATACATTGACTTTGGTCCATTCACTTTTTGTTTTTGTTTTGTAGCTGTAGATGGACAGAAAGTCTTTATCTTATTTGTTTATGTTTATGTGATGCTAAGGGTTGAACCCAGTGCCTCACATGTGCTAGGCAAGTGCTCTGCCACTGAGCTACAGCCCCAACCCTGGTCCATCTATTTTGATTGCTTAGAGATCTCCTTCTTCCCCCTTCCAAAATTCTGGAGTATTTTCTTTCTTTGTCTTGAATAATTAAGATCTGTGGACCTCTGGACCCATGTATAAAATGTTTTAAAATTGTGACCTACCCATTAAGGTAAGAAACAATGACCAGCAGCATGACTGACATTCCATTCTGCACCCAGCTAGCAAATTCAAAGGAATGGCTCTTATCGCTCACCTGGTGGTGGAGAAATCAGGGCCGCCCAGCGTAATGAGATGACGCCAGATGCCGTAGGTGAACATGCTTGTGACAGTAGTCGACAGTCCCAGGCCTTGGTAGCGTTTTCCGAGGAAACACGCACCATCTTAATCATGCCTGCCAGGGAAGAAATTCTCATCTCTCTTTCTCTTTTCCCCACGACATATTTCCCCTGTATCATTTAAACATATTAAATCACTGTTAGTACGCAGAGTGGGCATCATGTTAGCATAAGATCTAATCAGAGCGAGTCTGCAGGTCTCCAAAGGCTTTATTCTTTTTGTGTCTTTCCTCTGTTTTCTTGTTAGAATGAAGAGGCTTTTTTGACATCCTCATTTGTTCTGCTGTGTAATAGCATGGGATCTTTCAGAGCTGTCGACATCTGCTCCACTCTAGAGAGCTGCAGAACCAAGCCAGCAGAGCAATAATAATTATGCCCGAATGGACTGAAAAGGATGCAGGAGATGAGAAGGAAGACAAGAAAAAACACACCTGCGTAATCTTGTACTAGCTTGTATGTGTGTGTGTGTGTGTGTGTGTGTGTGTGTGTGTGGCCTCTGTGTGCATGAGTGAGTGTGTGTGTATATGTGTGTGTGTGTGTGCATACATATGCACTGAGGCCATCCACTTATGTGTGTGCAATGGGGACACAAATCATTTTCCTGAGAGTGGTAGGCTGGGAATTGATGAGACTCAGAGTCCTCCAAATTCCCCAGTTCTTCCTTCTCCAGAAGGCCATACTCTACTGGGTGCTGCTCTCCAAGTGTGCAAGTAGGACACTGGAAAGAGGAGCCTTTCTCCTCCTGTCCCTGACCCTTGCATGCAGCCAGGTAGAGAAAGCTGCAGATGTTTCTTCTTTGCTGGATGCCACTCTCTGAGACTAAATTAGGCACACTGGGAATATGTTGTAGTCTCCTGATTGTCATGATGCTAGTTATCAAATAACTAGTCTACCAACCTTATTCTAATATTCAAAATAGCAACTGGCATCTATGAAATGCCTAGTATTTGCCAGGCACTGTATAAGCCCTTTGTGTGCATTATCATTCATCCTTCATAGAACTCTGAAAGCTAGGAGTTTCTATTATCCCCATTTTAAGATGAAAAAATTAGGATTAGCCCATATTCCCAGGGGCTCTGCTTGCACTTAAGAGAGCCTAGTTTCTCAAGCCTGAGGTTATACAAGAACAAAAGATTGGTCATGTCATTCCTCTGTGATTCTTCAGCAAAGCAGCCAGGCTGCTCAGTGACATACTTACTCATTTCCAAGAAACAGCTTGTTAGTTCAGTCAAGATAACAGAAGTAAAACAAGGTTCCCAAATCACAGAGCCCAGCCTTTTTTCACTGGGTTAAAAGATTATTATGCGCAAACAAAGAATCTTACCCAGACCATATGTCTTGAGGTCATTTAGGGTCCTAAGTGAATCATGCCCCTGCCTGAGTCTCAATCCTGAACACCAATGTTTCAAGGGTGACCTGGCCCTCAGCAAAGGTGGGAGGTAGATGAGGTTTACCATGGAGAGCATATTCTGCCCTCCTGTGCCTTCTACCTTCCCCAATCTAATTCCCACTCTAGCACTACTTCATAACTTAAACCATAGCACTCTCCTGACATCCCTCTTCAGGACTTCTCCTTAGAAGGCCAGGTGACTCATACTCTGAAATGAGCCTTCTTGAAAAGATTCATTCCAACAAGGGAAAACACCTTAATTAGGCCAAAGTGCTATATCTCCTGTGGTGGCATCTTAGGTTTTCTTGAACTAAAAAGATACCTGAGAAAGTCTCTGTAAGTCAGCTTTGCATCACTGTGACAAAACACCTAAGATAAACAACTTAAAAGGAAGAAAGGTTTATTTCAGAAATTTCAGTACATGGTTACTTGATCCTGTGGGCCTGTTACTTGATACTTTGGGCCTGTGGCAGCAAGGTACATCATGGTGGGAGTGTGTGGCAAAGGAGGCCTGCTCATCTCACATGGCCAGAAAATGAGAGACAGTACGGGGGTCAGGGTTCCCTTCAAGGGAACATCTCACAATGACTTAACTTCTTCCACTAGGTCCCACATCCTAGTAAAAGGATTCACTACCTTCCAATAGTACCAAGATTTGATAACAAAGAGTTTATTTAGCTAATGGGCATTTGGGGAACATTCAAGACCCAAACTATAACAATTCCCATGGCATTTTTATTATCATACTCCTGTAGAAATAGGATGGAGTCCTTTTGCATCTACTTATATGGCTGCATCATGGTGGGGATGGACTAGAAAGAGACAGAGATATAGAACTTTGCCCAAGGATCATGCCCAAGACTTGACAGTTGGGTTTTGCATGGGAAACACTTCACAAAGTTCATATAAGACATTCAATGAAGTTTTAGTGGTGAAAGGGAGGAAAAGTCTAATCTAAACAATGAAAAGAAAAAAAAAAAGTAAGAAGGGATTACTCTAGGGAGAGAGAGAGAGAAAAGAGAGCGAGCGAGAGAGAGAGAGAGAGAGAGAGAGAGAGAGAGAGAGCATAAAGATAAAGAGGGGGGAAAAATGGCAATGCCATGTCTGTCAGCAGCTGTGCTGCTGAAAGTCACCCAACGGGAAGAGCAGGCAGCCAGCGAGATGAAAACTGCCAGGGCAATAAAGCTTCAGGAGAGCCAGGGCTGATTTGGAGTGCAGAGAAAACTGGAACACACCTGGGACCAAGGAATAGCCATTCCCTCACCACATGACCCAAGCATCAGCACACATATGATTAGGCCCAACTTGGTCCAGAATTAACATTAATTAACATAGGTGGTCACAACATGCTTATAAATGGTACTCATAAGACCACAGGGGTCCATGGGTGAAAATGCACTCAGCTAACCAGACTTAAGTTGTGGCTTATTCCAGGAATCTTTGGGATGGTTGGTTTTTCAATGCCAATAAAAACCTTTCTACCTCTGTAGAAAGTTCTACACCTACAAGGACTCTAACAACAACTGAGGAATTCATGAGGTCTTTGGAAAATTTTGCATTGCCTTCCTGAGTTAGTCATGTAGATCTAGCAGATGAGTTGGAACAACGCATCCAAAGTGCCTCCCCTGGCCTCTGCACCAAGATGGAGAGGCCTCTGAGACTCCCCACGGAGAGTGGACACCATGCCTCTGTTCTCCGTACTGTGAGATACACAGATGCGCACAGAGCAGCCCCTGATATCCTCCTTCGCAGGCCTAGCTCGAGCCTATCCAGATCAGCAAATCTGCAAACTGTAGCTCTGTGGGGACTGCTGCTCTTGATTTAATTAATAGTTTGTTTGTTTGCATAATTTTCCTCAGGAAGGACTATTAGCACATCAGAATGATGTTAAAAAGTATCCTCAGTAATGATAGAATAAATACAAACCTAGTTTATCACTTTTGTCGATTTTAACAAACACTACTCTGATGTGCTAACCTTTCCCAGAAAGGCACTCTGCATAAGCCAATATCCAGCAATTATGGGAAAGTTAAGGCAGGCCCAGCTCATGATCTAGCCATAATAACTTCTAGAATTGAATATATTTTTTAATTCCAAAAATTCTGAAAAACGCTAGAAACCCTTGCACGACTTTTCTTTCCTCCCTCTCTCCAGGGAAAAGCTCTTGTTGAAAACCTGCCAGAGCAGACTGTACTTTTCTTGCTATCTCAAGGGATCATTTTGAAAAATGTTTTCAGAACACTAATTTTCATCGTACTCTGGGGAAAGAAAGAAATAAGGGTGGTTTTAACACAGTTAAGGGCTTCTGTACCCCTCCTTTCTGCCCCACCTCTCAAAGAAAAGAGGGAGAGAGTCAAATCTTCTTTAAAATGTGGGAGCCACCTGAAGTTAAAATCAAGAAAGAAAATACTCCTAAAGGCAGAAAGCAGAGAATGAGAGGCGGTGGGAGAGATCCTTAGCTGCTCAGGACATCTCAAGGCTCAGTTACCAACAACCTGGGCTGAGGATGGATCTCAGCGGTCGAGTTACCTAGTACATGACAAGTCCTGGGTTGGATCCTCAACACTGCAAAAAATGAACAAAGCAAACAACCAGTGCTCCTATCATGTACACTTTGGGGTGGAATTAGGAAAGTTTCCTTCCTGTAAAAGTATACTCTGCAAAATCCCTCCATCTTTTTTAGCAGCTGAGGGCTGGGGGCTAGTCTCAATAACTAAACCTTAACTCCTTTAGCTCAAAAAATTATTAATTTTAGTTCTGTAAGTAATACCATCAAGCCTTGTTTTCTGAGGCAGAAGATACTGAACATAATCTGAATCTTTTTTATGGTCATCAGTTGGCATGTATGAGACTGGTCTTATTACCTGGAACCTAGAGAAATAAGTTCAGAAATTACCAAAATATCCTTAAGGCAACCAGAATGACTTCTGAAGTAGAAGGAGGTTATTGTCGTTTTAATCTCCTACATCTGTTTCCACTTCTTCTTATCCAGACTCTGATTATGTTGGGCATTCCCCCCTCTCCAAGGAAGTTCCTGTGCCTGTGGGGAATCCTCCCCAAACCCTGCCTCCCACCTGCCCCTGCCCCAGAGGGGACAGCTTCAGTCATGTCAGTCCCCACTAGTGGTTGGTTCAGAAATAATCACGTGATAGCTCAGGCAAATGAGGCTCTGGGAAAATTTTTCTGGTTCTTCAGGGATGCCACAGGAAGAGTCTCTCTGGACTTTGCTGTTCCTGGGCATGAGGTCCTCTGCTACAGTTGTCCTGCTACTGGGCTGAGGATGAAATTGTGAGTATAAAGAGGACAGAGTGAAGAGAACTGATATGGATTGGGGTCTAAGACCCCAACCCCATCAACCTTGAAGCCTGATATTCCTCTGTGACCCATACATGATCTGATCTTACAGGCCAGTTTGAGTTCCTGTTGCTTGCACGTAAAGGATTCTTAACTATAAGTTCTCAATAGCTGAAAACTTCTAAATAGTACTAATAATGAAGATTTTTAAAAAATGCCTACGTGAAGAAGGAATTAACATTAACTACTGAATGAAAAGGTGAGAAACTGTATTTTGATATGACTTAGGCACTTCTTCAGTGTAAAGCTTCTTCTTGATCAAGCTGTGAAACAGTTTAGCACTGAATCTGAGCAAGACATTGCCATCATTCAGGATAGTTTGAAAATGATCAGGTAAAATAACATGTTAGAAACAGGTATTACTGTGTCCTCAGCACAGGAACTTTTGAAAAGAGTAAGGGAGGTGCAACCAGTTTAAAATGTCTGTCAAGATGCCTGGGCAGGAAACCAAAGACTGTTCTAGAAGTCCTAAGAATAATAGTATAGTTCCAAATGAAGGTGCAAGGGCCGGACAATGGCCAGTGTAATTTGTGAAAGCCAAGACCAGTTCATGCCTAAGTAAAATGGAAAGATTCAAGGAATTGGCAAAGTGCTCCTTCCCCATCTGAAATGGCTTCCCAAATTCCTGATGTTTGGAATTATGTTAACACAGGAATAGGGACAGCCCTTTAACAAGAGATGAAAAAGTTCAAATGCAAATTTCCATTGGAGCGCTAATGTGATACTGAAAACCTGGTAACTAAAAAGGGAACATTAATTTACTTTCTATCTTATTAGTCCTAGGATGTAAACTTTCTGAGGCCAGGGATGTTGGTATCTTATACATTTCCTTATCCCTGGTTACTGAAATGAGGCCTAACTCATAGTATATGCAAAATAAACATTTTTGCATGAACAAATGAATCACAGATATCTGAGTCTTTATCAAGAGCAAACTTACAAAAAAAATAAGAAAGTCTTCAGAGGGCTCTGTGTGACTAAAAGCGATCAAAGAGAAAGTGGACCATGAAGAAAGGAAAGGAGCAAGGACATGAACAAAAGATGGAAAGACACTTTTTTTCTTACTTTGTTAGGTCTAGAACAGTCCTTGACTCAGTTCCCACTCTAGAGCCCACATCAGGAGCTGGAAGACTCTTTTCCATCCTAAGGACAGAGAATCAAAACAGTGCTTGAACCAAGTAGCAGAGCCACATCGCACCTCCACTCTGACCACCACCCCCCTTTACCATGTTCTCCCATTTTTAATCCCCCCGCAATCTCCAGAGGGGAATTTATCATGAAGCTGTTGAAGTCTAAGCTTAGGGCCCCTCAATTTAATAAGTGAAACCATAGCAATGTATTCACTTGCCCATACATGCTTGCAAAATTGTAAAAGTTAGATATTTCAGTCACAATTGATTAGACTGCTGTCTTATTCTACTCTAACATCTATCAGGTGGTATCAGAATGGCTGCAGTCATTTTGGGGTGCTGGCTAAGGCAAGTGGAATTGGAGATGCATTATTTTGGGTTTAGTGGGATTTCTGTATGTGATTCCTAGTCAAATGTATGGGTAAATATTTCCATGCATCCTGTTGTAGGAATGATTTTCATCAAAATTCCAAGAGCTCACTATGGAAACTCACCCAGTGTTATAACACAAAGTGGCAAATCTCCATGTTATATCACAATATGAATATTTAAAAGACCCTAGTAGAAGAGAAGCAAAGTTTGAAATGGATGAATCTAGAAAATAGTCTGTGGAAAATTCTTTCCAATCAATTGTAACAGAGGATTTATTTAATTTATTTATTGATTTTGTGCTGGGAATTGAACCCAGGGTCTTGTGCATGCTTGGTACACACTCTACCACTGAGCTACATCCCTAACCCCAGGAGATTTAATTTTTATTGACACCTAATCAAAATGAAGTTTTCCCCAATTGAGAATACATATGAAGATACAGTAGTACACTACTGTGTTTCTGTGCTATACAATAAAATGTATTTTTCATGGACTTGCATATAAAGGCAACAGAAATTATTGTGACATCTAGAAATAAACTGTGACAAAAAAATATACATCATTCCAAAAGTAGGAAATAATTAAGAGGAGAGATAAGTTGCTAACAGAAAGAACAAATAGACTCTTAGATTAATTACCCAATCAATGAAGAAGAGGGCATTCTATGAACATATTTGAAAATTACCGAAATTGCTTTACGATACAACAAGAATATTCATATTGACAAAGATAATATAGAGGCTGTGGTGGTAACTCAGTGGTAATTATGTAAGGCCCTGGATTCCATCTCCAATGCCAACAGAGAAAAGAAAGAGAGAGAGACAGAGAGAGACAGAGAGAGAGAGAGAGAGAGAGAGGAAGGAAGGAAGAAAATATACTTTACAATATACCACTATGAAGAGGATATCGACAGCAAATCAGTTAGTAGTGAGTGCCATCATTCAAAGCATATTTAAAATCAGGCACTGAAAAGCAAGGACAAATTGGAAATGCTCTGAGATATTATAGTTCATATATAACAAAAATTTGGTAGAAGTTTCTCCAAACTGACTATCATCCTAAACATTTGTGTAATGATGCCAAAAATGAGTTATGAAGCTCACAGATGGTTTTCTAAATTATTAATAAAAAAACAAATTTGATCAGTCATGCTATAGGAAAGACTGATTTATTTTTATACTTCCCTGACAAGATATATTATAAAAATCTTTGTCTTATGATGAGGTAATCCACCATTCTAGACCCAAAAAATGAAGGAAAAATTTTGCAGAGCTGCCAGGAAAGTTAAATAACAAAAGCACTATGGTATTTTTTGTTTTGTTTTGGTTTGGTTTGGATTTTGTGATGGTTATGGCATTCAAATATTTTTAAATGTGTAATTTACAGCAATTTCTTTCCACATTTGAAATACTCAAACTTAATTTTGTGTAAGTGATTTTGTCTTTTTCTTCGAAAAAGCCTTTAAAATTATATGAGTGTCAGATGCCAAAAGTAATCATTTATAAAGAGGAAGAGATCCGGGATCTATCTTTGCTTCTCATTCCAACTTTGGATTGATTAAACCATCACTCAGGTTTTAAAACACACACCACACACACTAAAATACAAATAAAATTTCTAAAATGGATGAAATGAGCTACAGTGGATTTTTCATATTCTCAGTCTTTCCTCAGTAGTACAGAGACACTGACCCTCCTCTGGTTTGGTAGTGGAATGGTGGGTACATGTTGGGAGTTGGAAAGTAGTTAATGTCTCTGGAATTCAGAAGCCCTCTTAGGGTTTGGAAAGTGAAAAGAAAATGAGAATCTCTGCCTCTCTCAGTATGTTTGGGCTGCAGTAATAAAATACTATACTTTATTATTTATACTAAATACCACTGTGCGTTTAGTATAAACCACTGTATATTTCTCACATTTCTGGGGGCTGGAAAGTTGAAGGTCAAGTGATCAGCAGATTCAGGGTCTGGCGAGGGCCCACTTCCTTATGTTTAGATGGCGGTTTCTCTGTATCCTCACATAGTGGAGTAAAGTTTTCATACAGTTTCTACAAAGGCACTAACCCCACTCATGAGGATAGAGCCTTATCACCTGGTAAAGCCCTTCTGATACAATTAACTTAGGGGGTGAAGACTTCAACACAAGAATTTGGAGGGACACAAATATTCAGACCATACCATTTTTCTCCAAAGACCAAAGAGAGAAAAAAGGGAAGTCTTGGGTTTCAATCACAGTCATAACACTTAGTTTTGTGACCATGAGCTATGTGAGCCTTGATTTCAAAATTTGCAAAAATAGGCAGAATATTGTGTGCCTTTTAAAATTTTTCTGAAATTAAATGAAGTTGTAAGAATTAAATGGTTATGGCTGTTTTAAAGAGTAAATGTGCTTAATAATAGATGTTCTGTAAATGTTAGCTTTCTTTTGAAATATATAGAGCAGAATATCAATTTATGCAAAGAATGTAAATTTGTTCTGGTCATAAATGCCAATGCGTTTTTATCTTACAATGCCGGTAAGTCTGCACAGACTATTTGGTTTATATTTTGCTTTTTTGCCTTACCCTAAAGCTAATGCTAAATAGGACAATGACACATATGTGCAATTTCCAAAAGGAGAAATAAGGATGTCTGGCAGCATAGCAGAAATTGTTTAACATAGTTGGTCATCAAACACAGAGTAAGAAATCAAGAACTGTTTCATTCTCAGCCTGACAAAGATTAGTAAGAAAGAAGAATACCCACTTTCTTTTGGTAAGAGGGAAAAAGAAGGCATGTCCACAATAGGTCAAGTGGAATTCAAATTGGTACACTGTTTTGGAGACCAGTTTTAAAAGTAGTCCTTCCCCTGCCCCCACAAAACCCAATAAAAGTATTTGTCCTGCATTTAAAGCTAAACACATGCTCACTCCTGACCTGCTAAGTCCAATTCTAGTCAGTATCTACCCTGTGATCTTGAAGTTAATATGAATGGAGGTTCAGTGCCTTCTTTTGCTTCTGACTTCTTCAACTAATGTCTGTGGGATTTGTCCCACTGTGGTGTATAGCAGTAGCCCATTCTCCTTATTACAGTGGTGTACTCCATTTTTAAATAAACTATTCCTTATTAATTCATTTCATTTTGAAAGACATTTAGACTTATGAATGAAGGTGCCATCAATATTCTTATACATTTCTTCTAGAATTCATATGCTTATAAAAGGGTAGGTCAACCATATGACATTTAAGATTTAATGCTATATTTGGTTAATTCAGTGTCTCTGTGTATGCATATAACACACACATATATAATGTTGCACAGTATACAATCCACATGCTCATGTTTATATCTGACTAATGGAATTGGAGGTGGGTTTTCTTCTCTTTCCCTTATTTTTAACAGTGTCTGACACAGTGTAAATTTTAGTGTTACATTAATCTGAGACACTAGCTAAGAATCCTAGCTTACCAGCGCTAATTTAACTGTCCTTGAGCATCTGTGGAACCAGTTGTCACTTCTTTCTGTACAGAGTAACTAGATCATTGCTATAGATAAGGTGACAAACACATCAGGTATTGGCACATTTAGTTGTCTGCAAGGTCTCATCTGATCAGGGACACTCATTCTGAGAACCAGGTCTCGGAGTATTTTGCAGATGGATCAAATTCCAACCGTTACTGACAACCACAAGGACACCCTCGTGAGTGTCCCTCAGAGAAGCGTCAAGGCCCAGGTCCTGTACCATTCATTGTCACTATTTGAGACCTACGCAGAAGCAGAAGTTTAGGGCATGGCTGATTGTCTTCCTTTATTAGGTTTTCTTCCTACAAACTCCGAAGATATATTGCACAATGGAGTTTCAGTTTCATTTTTTTCCACTGTATCTCCTCTTTCCTTTATTCCTGCTTTCCTTGTTTTCCATTTCTGTTTCTACTCTTTTCTAACAATTTTCATGGCCTGGGCCTCTTCTGTGCTCTCTTCCGCCCCACACCAAGTCACCCCCACCTCCTCTCCTTTCTCCCTCCTTCTTTCCCTTTCTCTTCCTCTTCATCTCTCTTGAGACAGGTCTAGTGGCCTGGTTGCCATCTGCTGCCTTTTTTTTTATGAGGTTGAGATCAGATGGCATCTAATCGATCGTCATGGTCTCCATGGTTACCAGGGTGACAGAGTACTTGGGAGAGACACATTCTCCAGCCTGGGGCTGTCAGACCATTCCTGAGAGGGGGAAAGAAAATAAAACCTCTTCCATCATATTTACACATTTACATCTTTCTCAAATGCAGTGAAACACAGGCTCTGTTCGTATTTTACACAGTTACCCAGTGGCTTGAGGCTGGGAAATGCAGTGTGTGTGTGTGTGTATGTGTGTGTGTGTGTGTGTGTGTGTTCTCTCTCTCTATATATATCTTAAAAACACACAAGGACAGAAATAAAGATTTTTTTTTTTTTGAACCTGAGAACCCCACCCCCCGTACACAGGGATCATCACCTTTTTTAGTTTCCCTTTTTCATGTTTGAGAAATAATTTAATCATTCTAATGAGTTGTCATTCTACCAATAAATCACAGTATAGTTGTAAAACTGACAATTGACAATTATTTGCTTCAGAAAAAAGAAATAGCTACTTATATAATTAGCAGTACTTTAACCTTTGATTAGGATCAATGGTAATGTAAATGTTAGTTGTTCTTTGGCCAAGAATTATTTAAAATACAGAAAGCTATTCTTCCCATGAAGAACAGCCACAAATGATGAAATCTGAGGAAAATGAACCCATTCTTAATGCAAAATGTGCCTGACCACAACCAGGGTCTATAAGGCTGTTCTGCTTAAGGGTCGGCCAACTCAGAAGAGATACCCAGGCCTTACTATAATGGAATATGATGGTGTTGACAACCCAGGTCTGGTTGAAAGAAAAAGACCTTGATTCTGAGGATATGAAACTAATGAAACAGACTAAATTTTGAAGTATCTCATAGACAAGAAAACTAAACTAACATACCACTAAATAAAGTTCAAACTGTAAAAGGAATACTGATTTATTTATACACTTTCAATGTTAGACATGGATGACTACGAGCTATAGGCTGTTTTGCTTCCTTTCTGGTAATATGTTGCATTTAATAACACTTACTAGAAATTCTGCTCTTTTTTGTCTTCTTGGAAAAAAACAAACTTAAGATTTTAACACAGGTATGAGCCTACCTAGAAATAACCTTTTTATTTTCATCTGAAGAAAAAAGGTAGCACCCATTTATGGGCAGTCCTCCCTCCCTCCCTCCCTCCCTCCCTCCCTCCCTCCCTTCCTTCCTTCCTTTGTGCTTCCCTTCAGACCTCCTGTCTCTCCTTCTGTACCGAATCTTAGAAAGATTCAGATAGATTCATCTGCAGTGCTTTGGCTGTTAAGCAAATATCACACTGATATTTGAAATAGAAATGATGCCATCAATTGGAGGAGAGACTTTAATATAAAGGGAGAATAATTTGTCATGGACGCAAACCCTCTTATTCATTTCGTACCTCTGCATCTTTGCTAATGCCTGCCTCTTCTTGCTGTCTGCACTTCTTCCTACTCTCCCTCTCCTTGCCGGAGGATCTCCATCACAGAATGGCCAGGAAAATGATTTTATTTAAGTCTTGCCTCCCTAGAACAGTTTTCCCCAAACTCCCCATCACATGGACCTGAACTCCAAAAGCTCTTTGTGTCTCTCTCTCTCATTCAGGACCTTCCAGGGCTGCCTTATACCCTAGCTTATGTATTGGTTACGTGTGTCTGCTGCCTCTTGTTTAATTTGTAAGCTCCAGAGGGTAGAGACTGGGCTCCTTCCTTACTTCGTACCTAGTTAGGCCTCACTAAATGCTGAATAGAACAGCAGTCTGTGGTGCCCACAGGCAATGGGTGGCTGGCTTTCCTTTTTAAGATGAGGGACAAAATGTGGTTCTTAGCAGTTCTTCAACAGCAGTGCTTTTACTGCAAATCAGTCAAGAATCCTTCCTTACCTGCTTCTCTGCTGTAATCTTGCGCAAGCATGCTTCCAGAGAAGGTGAGTTCTACCTGGGAATGAAATGAGTCATTTGCTCCCTTCAGGACAACTGCCACAGCATGGTGTCAACTCACGCTTGCCTTTTGCAAATTGAGTTTGTCAGTGCTCAGCCACACAGCTGAGTGAAATGTTGTGTGATGCGGGCTGTCTCCTGGGAGAGAGAAACTGGCATAAACCACATCCTAATGGGATCCAGAAACAAAGAAGCGTGAATGAAGTGTTAATTGCATTCATAAAGACATTAACAAAGGAATTAAAATGGCAGAAGCTTCCGTCCCCCACTCAGGATTCACAGGAAAACATGTTATCCAAAGAATGCTTTAACAATAATCATCAAAGTTTATTGCTGGCCCAGTGCAGAGATAACTCTCAATAAATATTAACTTTTCAGAGAACAAACGTTTTATGTCCATTATCTTGAGTATATTAACTAACATATAGTCTCATCCACTCTCATCTCCAGTTCACTTCTTGCTTTTGTATGATTTAAGTTTCCAAAGAATCAAGAGGCATTTTCAACACTGCTTCATTAACCACAAGGATGTCTCTTAACAGTTTGAACCTAATCAATCCTACAGTTCTTATTAGAGCGAAATGCTCATTATCTGGGAGATTTTTTGCTTTTTGAAGTAAAATTACAAGACTGGGGGCTTATTGTACAGTCCCTTTTGAATATTCCCAGGATAATCTGCATTGTGGGCAACCTGGGGCTGCCTCCCCTACCCTTCCATGGGGACCCCCAGCTGCTGACAGCAGGCCTAAGCTGGCAAAAGGTCAGGAGGCTGCATCTGACTGAAGCTAGATCACTCAATGAATACTAAGCCTGCTTAATGAAGTCAGGGCCACAGATTTGGGGCCTTTTATGATTCTCCTTGTTGCACTCAATCTCACCTTCACAGACCGCACCACTAATCCCAGCCCATCATTTAGTGTCTGTGTGCAACTGGTAACTAAGGGTCTAGATAAAGGTGAGTGAATCTCATCTAGAAGCCAGGGACTAGAAACCTCTGTGCCTGTAACAAAACTGGAACCAAAAGCAGTGTGCACATGGAGTGAGTTGCATAACATTCGCAGTGTGAGATCACAGAGAAAAAAAAAACTCAGAGCCATTAAGGAAAGTCCCAGAATTAGAATTCAGGTATTTCTGATCATTGTTTGCTCTTCCTACCAGGGGAGTCTAACTCTCTCAGGATCTCATTTGGATTCTCACAAGAATCCTGTGAAGGAAGACAGACTATAAAAACAAGTGGGTTGATTTTACCTGGAGCTATAATGCCTGGAGCCCAGGGGAGCACATGCTCTCCAGCCCATCCCTAGGATTTGGTCACACCCTCTGGTTACCTAAAAAAGCACAGTGTTTGCCTTATCTACGGCATATTCAAAGATGTGGCACCAACTGAACAGCTACAGATTCAAAAGCAACAAAACTCTACCCAGTTGTGAGTCTGGGCTGACGGACCCACATCAATCAGTGGAATCACACATTCATCATCTCAGGAGAGCCCATCTGTAGTCATCAAAACCAAGCAGACGGAGACTGTGGTTGCTTCTACCTCTAGTGTGGTCAATGGGAGTTTTTCCTCCCAGACACATCCTTTATGCTAAATTTGGGGACATCGCAGACCCTACAATAAAAATTCCTGTACGATATGCTGTTTTGTTTGGTGCTTAGTCTCAAAGAATACATGACCATACACTCAGGAGAAGATTGTCTTTATTTTTTATTAGAAGATATGATTGATCAAACTTGACTTCATAATTTTCAAATAATGGCAAATTTAACCCCAGTGTAGACATGCTACAAAGTATGCTCAGCAGTCTTTGTCAAACAGTATTCTTAATTATCTAGAGGTTATTAACATTATTTGCATTTACTTGATATTTAACATTTTTTTGGTCCTGATTAGAGGGTCCTTTATGTTGATCCTAATATTAAAGACTAGTAAACTTTAATCTTACTTGTCTATGGCTGGGTGCAGGATGAAAAATGTAGAATAAATGGGAAAAAAGTCAAGTAAGCTGTTAGTTAGTTCTACATAGTCAATTTAGAAGATTGAGGTTAAAGCTTTACTCTTTCATCATAGCAGAAGAGCTGAATATTTGTTTCTATATTTCCTGGATCTGAACGCATCACTTCTTTTTGCCTAAAATTGCTAATGGAGGACATGGAAATGTCTTACTCTGTAATTATCTACTGATATTCAAAGTACTGAGGTATTCATCTGGTAAAACATCTAGACCTTTAAAATTATTTAGGTATTGAGGGAACACAGCCTGAGGAGCCACCTGAATATTGGGAACAAAAGATTTCAGACTTTTACTCATTTTATTTGTGTTGAAATTATGAGAATTGTTTTTCATGTTTCTGAGTTAAAATTGTGTTGTTATCATAAAGCGATCATTTATTCATTCATACTCATAGAAATCCAAATGCATAAAGTTATTTTCTACCATTGTGGTGGTCACTAGCCATATGTGACTATTTAAATTAAGATTAATAAAAATAAAATAAAATTTAAAATTCAGTTCCACTATTTAAGTGCTCTATAGTCACATGTGGCTAGTGGGTACTGTACCAAACAGTGCAGATTTATAGAACATTTTCATCATAGGGAAAGCAATGGTAGAAGGTGCTGTTCTAGAGCAAAAGATGGAACTCACACATACCACAGAGAGACAACCTACATCTGATCATATCATGATTTGTAAAACACTACATATGGTTCCAGTGACAGTGACTATGGGGCCAGCCTGCTGGGGTGTGGGCACGGAGGGGTGGCCTGTAGCCTTCTTTAGAGTGTGAACTAGTCCTGTGTGTCATGGGAGAGGATGAGCCAAGTCTCTGGAGAAAGGGCAGGTGCAGATGAGCCATTTCCATTTTCCACTCCTGCAACTCCCACAACCTCCAGTCCAGACCTGCCGCCAAGACGTGCTTGTACAGAAGCCCAAACGGAAGCACATTTTGGATTAATTTTCTGGCCGTTATTTCTCTGCAAATCTATCTTGTGCCTTTGATTAAGGGCTTTCTTTCTTTTTGCCATGAATTTCAATGAGTCCGAAGTTAGCAGTGTTTTCTATGGGCCACGACATTTAGCACAGGCATTGACCAAAAGAAATAAGGCTTCATTCAGACAAGCAAGGATTATAGGAGAGACCAAAAAACACGAAGCAGACCTCCTGCTCTGAACATCTTGAAGTGAACGCCATTGGCCCATCACCATGGACACTGAGCAAGTGAAAATGTCCACAGTCTGAAGAAAGGTCTCTTCCTAGAAGGAAAAGTGGGGGGATAATGTCATAGCTTTCTCCAGTCAGTAACCACTTTAAACTTGTAAATACTGAAATCTCTAATAGATCATCAGTCCTACTCCATTCTCCAGCACATCTCACTAGGACTAGCTTCTGTATGTTAAGAAAGAGATTGAAGAATCTTATCAGGAGATTGCTCGAAATCAATTGTAGCAAGCTCATAAGATATGCAACTCATTGCTTTTATCACTTAATTCCTCAAAGTAGAATTGGGCACATGTTTTATCTTCTTGGTAGATGGAAAGTCCCTTGAAACTGCTAATTAGGCATCCCACCAGTCCCTGATACAGGGGGAGGTACTCAGCACTTTGGTTCAATCCTATCAATAAATATTAACAAATTAATGTGCAAGAAAGGAGAAACACAGTAACACATTTCTTTTGCCTGAATTATGATATCTTTCAGTCAATGGCTATAGAAAAGCAGGAAAGAACAAAGAGGTACAAAATTTGAGGGAAAAAAAAAAAACCCATAGATTTTGAGCCGATTGAAAAGTATATCATGTCAAAGATGCCCTTGAATCTCAGTAGGGACAGGAGAAAACATACTTAAGGGCAACTGTGTGTTTCGATGGAGCAGAGGTTCAGAGATGTTCACTCAATTCATTCTCTCCTCTACAGAATATCCTTTCTGACATTCCTCCTGGAATGAAGGATACCAAAGTGTTGCAGTAATTTGTATCATATTATTTTGAATTAATAGCAAAATGGGACAATAATGGAGTTAACTAACATTGAAAATGACTAATGAATCCAAGCCCACATGCTTTTCTTACAAACTGAATGAAACTAAAGTGACCATAAGAAAACCTGGTAATTCATTCCCATGCTTCAAATCATCCCTGATAAATTAGGATCCCATCCGATATTCAGTGTTTCCTAGAAAAAAGAAACATGAGGAGGTTAAAGGTCATAGAAGGGGGGTTAAAAATATATTTGTAAGCTTTTTTGGGTTTTAACAATGATGGTCACCAACTTAATACACATATTTTGTGATGTAATTTTCCAAGTCATGTATCTTTAAATCACCATGTCTCATATCTGTCCCTGTTCCAACTGTTTTCTGGTGTCTGTCTTGCCGAAATGGTTTCAATTAGAGCCTGGAAAGAGTTGATACAGAACTCTTACACAGTGCCTGCCAACATGGGAATTGGTTTTCAACATCGCTGTTTTTCATCCAAAAAAAAAATTCCCCCTTCCCGCCCTTGAGTTAGAAGAGATTATTCTCAGACAGGCGTTTAGCTGATTTTTAATGTCAAAGAAACTTAATTTGCAAACTCGTTAGAAACTCTTTAGTAAAAAGCAGCCTAGTAAAACAGATGATTAATATTGGTAAGCTCCTCATTTGCATATTAATTAGTCTCTACACTCAACTAATTAAAACTGTGCTGCTTGTTTGAGGACTTTCTTCTAGACTGCTGGTCTCGTTTCTGTATAAGCTCGTATTTTAACTAAAATAAGGGTTAGTGGTTATTTTGTATTTTCTTAATGTATTAATTTTTCCATCTGTGATACTTAGGACTCCTTGAGGTCCTACTATGATCTCAAAGCAGTCCTATCATTTGCCCAACTCACTTTATCCCTGTTATTTCTGTGCTTTTTCTGTGGAGAAAGCAACAGGATTACCCAGGGGCTGGTAATGACTAAGGATACGTAAGAAAGGGACGAAATTGTATTTCTATATGTTTCTTTCCAGTCTTGCTATATAAATGTAAATTTCTAGTATGTGTGTATGTATATATGTACACATTGTGCGTATGTGTATACGCATGCAGAGGATTGAACCCAAGGCCTCAGGACTAGTATAATCTTTTTGTTATATTTAACCGTAGCTACTCTAATGATTTTTTTCTACTTTTCATTTTTTGTAAAGAACTACTGGGTGGGAAAGTAGGCTAGTCTGCTTTAGAATCATGCCTGCAGAAAGTCTAGTTGTTTGAACCATAAGAATCTAGCTCCTCAGAGGCTGAGGATGAGGCTCAGCGGAAGAGCATTTGCCTAGCACGTGTGAACCCTGGATTCTATCCCCAATACCGAAATGACAATCATGATAACAACAAAAATAAACCAAGGACTTAGCTCTTACTAATGAGAATGTATTTCCATTACAGGAAAGACAAAACCAACTAAACAAACAAGCAAACACCAAAAATACTTATGGAAATAAACAATCTCTGAGAACAGAGTCCTCAACTGAGATTCAAGAGAAATTAATTTAGTGTCAATACCACTGAGTAACATTGGATAAATGGCTGAGTGTTTTATCTATGCAATCAAAAATAAATATGCATCAAGAATCTGCCCCAGGCATTTTCCTGTGACATCTTCTCCCCAAACTGTTAGGTTTTTGGTTCTTCTACAGTACCTTGTGTTTACCTTTTCAGTTTTTTAGTAGCAGGGATTGAACCCAGGGCACTTAACCAATGAGCCACATCCCTAGCCCTTTTTTATTTGTTACTTAAAGATGAAGTCTTGCTAAATTGCTAAAGTTGACTTTGAACTTGCAATCCTCCTGCCTCAGCCTTGGGTGTTTACCCTTCTTTTTCAAAGCATTTTTTAGTTGTAGATGAACACGATACCTTTATTTTATTTATTTATTTATTTATTTATTTATTTTTATGTGGTGCTGAGGATCAAACCCAGTACCTCATGCACACTAGGCAAATGCTCTTTCACTGAGCCACAACCTCAGCCTTGGGTGTTTACCTTTCTAATACTGGGTATCTCACAGTACGACAATCACATCTTTACTTATTCATACCTCTTACTGGATGCATCTTCACAGGGTCTCTGTCTTGTCCATCATTATATCCCCCAGTGCCTATCACAATGCCCACAATATAGCAGGTGCTAACTAAATAGGTGAAAAAGTGAACAATAAGCAAATTAGTTAATACATGGGTAAACAATAAGTAAGGCATGTGTTTCAATTGCCTATTACAAGCTAATAAAAAGCCCCAAAATTTATACACTAAAAGCAGACAAGAATTGATCATTTCTCATGATTCTGTAAGTAGTTTGGACAGCTCTTCTGCTACTCCACCTGGGCTCACTAATGGCATGGCATTCACTCAGCAGGTATCCAGGGGGCTGAGCTCAGGTGAGACAGCTGGAAATCTGGAACTTTCTCTTCATGTCTTTCACTTTCTAGTTGGCTCCTGGGACTTCCTACCATGGAGGTAGCAGTGTTTCAATATACAAACTCTAGTTAAAGTTACATAAGTTTGCTGATAAGGCACTGACAACAGCAAATCAGAGGACCAAGCCCAGAATCAATGTGGAAAGGGCATAAATATTTGGAAGACCCTTTGCATAGTCAAGCACATGTCTCTTTTGACTTTAAGGGAGCTCCTATTCAAGGCAAAAGAGTGAATACACAACTAACCCAATGTGATAAATGTCAGACCAGAGGTGCCAACACATTGTTTAGGAGAAAGTATAGGAGCATTAGAGTTCGATCTGAATTAGAGCTTTTCCCCTTTTATTAACTTCCTGTGTGATCTTAGGTAAGCTGTTTAACCTCTCGAAATATCATCTTTATAATTCTAAAAATGAAGATAACAACCTTCTTATTTTCTATCCTGATTCTATCAGGGCAACAGTAATGACTGGAAACCACTTTATATTTCTGTTTTAAACACAGTTTTGAGCTTTATGTAGACATGAGTTTAAAACAAAATTTATTTTTGGAGAAAAGTATGAACATGTAAAAATTTGATTGGATCTTATAAGTGAAGTAGATGCCAGCTAGAATTAATAAGGCGAAAAAAATTGTAAATCTAAGCGATTAATTATTAAGCACCTAACAGCCAAATATAGTACCTGTGGGCACAGAGGCCCTCTTCTTTGAGAAGGCGAAAACTAATTGCAATAGCAGAGTTGCTAAGAAATCACACTGGGAAACATGGGGTGCACATAGCAGTTGTCTTTTCCGTTTGCTGAGCCACATTAAAAGGAAAGGTGGAGATCTAAGAAGAAAAGTATTTAAAACCCCTTGGGAAATCTATTCAATAGCTAAGCATGAAAAAAAGTTAAGTGATAATGAGAGCCAGGGAGAAAGGCGGTAAGGGGTGTTTAATCTGGGTTGCAGGAGCTCTGTGAATCCTGAGGCTTTTAGTTCCTGAAAAAGCATAGCCTAGGCACACAGTAGGTGCTCAAAGATAATTGAGACAACCAGCTAATGAGTGAACGGATGGATGGGGTTCCCCCCAAAGTATGAGAAAAGAGGAAATTTGAAGTTTGTAAATATTATTGAAAATAGTGCCCATTGTGGGCTGAATGTTTGTGTCTCCCCAAAATTCAGATATTGGTACTGTAGCCTCTAGTGATGGTGTTTGAAGATGGGGCCTTTGGGAGGTTTTGAGGGCTAGCTGAGACTGTAAGTTTGAGGCCCTGCCCTGATGGAATTAGTGCCATTAAAGAAGAAAAGCTACAGAGTTTGTACTGTTTCACCACACACACACACACACACACACACACACACAGCAAGAAAACAGCCAACTGCAAGCCTCAGTAGGGACATTGTCAGCTTGCACCCTCATCTTGTACTACAAATAAGTTACTGTTATTTAAATCATCCAGTTTGTGGTATTTTATTATGGCAGCCAGAGCAGACTAGGATAGTACGTATACTTAAGTTTTTATATAGCTTTAAATCTTGTTCTACTTGCATACACATGTAATATATAATAATACACAAATAGATAATGCATTATGTATTATGTATCAATCAATTTAATTCATAGAAAACAAAGTTGGGCTGGAGGATGAGTAGTTCAGGGGTGGAATATGTGCTCAACATCAGCAAGACTCTGGATTCAACCCTCAGCACCAAGAAAAGATTTTAAAATATGAAATAATGAAAAATAAGAGCCAGGCATGGTGGTAATACTAGTGGCGTGGGAGGCTGAGGCAGGAGGATCTCACATTTAAAGCCAGCCTCAGCAATTTAGCAAGACCCTATTTCAAAGCAAAGAATTAAAAAGGGTTGGGGATGTAGCTCAGTGGTAAAATATCCCTGGGTTCAATCCCTAGTACCATAAAAATAAACAAGTAAAATTAACCTTTGAATAGAAAACAACTTCCTAATTGAATGAAAATCATATTTTTTTTCCTTTTTAATGACTGATATGACCACAGCATCTGAATGGAGAAGTCAATATTCAAACCACGGGGTCATGCCCATGGTGTCCCAGTTGACCTGGTGATAGAATATCCAAAATATAAGTGGCATGCCAAGGGCGGAAATCAAATTTCTACACCTCACTATACTATACTTCAAAACACACTTTCTCTCTTCCTCCTTCACCACCACCCCACACTCTCTTTAAAAGCAGAAATCATCTCAATTCTGTAGACTCGAAGTCCAAGATCAAGGTGTCAGGAAGATTAGCTCCTCTGAAGACTATGAGGAACCAGTCCTCATTCCTGGCTTCTGGTGGTTCACTGGCAATCTTTGGGCCCTGGTCTATAGACTTATTATCCTAGTCTCTGCCTGTGTCTTCACATGGTATTTCCTTGTGTTTGTATCTCCGTGTCCTAATTTGTCTTTTTCATAAGGATCGTATTGCATTGGAAGCTTCCCCTGTTCCAGTATGACTCATCTTAACTAATCACATCTGCAGTCACCCTACTTCCAAATAAGGTTCTGTTGAGAGGTGCTAGGGGCTAGGACTTCACCACATAAATTTTTGGGGAAAAAGAATTCAATTCATAACATCTAGTCCCTCCTAGCTCTACTAGAAACACATTTTTAAGTCCATAATTTTTGTTGTTATTTACTTAATATTTATTTATTTTTAGTGCATTATAGTTAGTAGTGGGGTTCATTTTGACATATTCATAAATACCCAACACAGTTTTCTCCATTTCAATCCCCAGTACTAATCTCTTTCCTCCCCATAATCCCCTTCCTCTACTCTGTTGGTCTTTCTTCTGTTTATTTATTTTTTAATGGTTGCATTATAGTTATATATAAAGTTGGAATGCATTCTGGTATATTTGTACATGCATCTAGCTAGCATAGTTTGGTCAGTTTTCTTCCCCAGTTCTTCCCCTTTTCCTCCCCTCCTCCCTCCAGTTTTATCCTCTGCTTCTACTCTACTATTCTCCCTTCTATTTTCATGAGATCCCCTTTATTAATTCCTTTTTTTCTTTAGTTTCTACATATGAGGGAAAACACTTGACCTTGATTTTCTGAGTTTGGCTTATTTCACTTGGCATGATGATCTCAGTCCCTCCATTTCTCAGCAAATGGCATTTCATTCCACTTTCTCTTGTTTTCTGTTTTTCTTTCTTCCTTGGGACACATAATAGAAGAGTAGACAGAGCCTAGGTGGCCACAAACTGGGGCATCCTAAGGGTGCTGTTGGTTACCGTGAGAGTTTTCAGAGGGGAATTAAAGTTTCTGGCAGTAGGGCCTTGCTGAGAGCTTTGGAATTGGATCTCTCTTCCAGCAGTTAAGAACCACTCAGAGAGTGCTAACAAGGCCTACCTGTGAGAGCTCACTTACCTGAGGAGTTGTCCCTTCCCTGGATAGACACAGTCAAGGGCAGGCAGCTTTTAAAATATCTGTCTTAAAGGTGAGTGTCTCCCTGGGAAGCATGGTATGATAAAAGGGTAGCAGGGAATGAATACATAACAACGAATCTCACCATTATGTGTAATTATACTGCACCAATAAAAAATTAATAAAAAAAAAATGAAAGCAAAAAAAGAGAGGAGCAGAATTCTGGAGACCAAGGTTAGATCTGATTTCCATTTCTTATTAACTGTAATACTTAGAACACCATTTAATCCTTCCCAGACTTTTTCTTTCACTGTAAAATGGGGTTAATAATTTCTGTCCTAACTGCTGCCTTAGTGAGTTGATCTCAGAAATAAAGTCACGTATGGACATGCAAAAGCTTTGGGTAAAATAAAACATTTTATACTAGCAGTTGGCAGACTGCCCACAGATCAAATCTACTCCACTGCCTGTTTCTGTATGGGAATGGTTTTTATAGTTTTAATTGACTAACAAAAAGAATATATTATGAGATGTGAAAAACTTAAATAACATTCAAATTGCAGTGTTCATAGGAATGAGCAGAAATGTTTGTTAGTTTATATATTATTGATTGTTACTTGTGTCAAAGTTGAATGTGGCTCACAAAGTCCAAAGTATTTACTGTCTAACCCTCTACAGAAAAAGTTGGTCAATCCCTGCTCTACATAATTGTATTAGTTAGGGTTCCCAAGAGAAACAGAACCAGCAGAATAAAGAGGGTATCTATGAAGAGATTTTTTTTAATGGGAATTCACTCACACTAGTAAGGAAGCCGAGAAGCCCCAGAATCTGCCGTCTGCAGGGCGAAGTACCAGGGAAGCCAGTGGCATCAGCAGAGTGCGTCTGAAGGCTCAAGAGTTAGGAGTGCTGATGTCCATGAGTGGGAGATGGCTATCTGTTCAGAGTGAGCTCCACCTTCCTCCACCTTTTCTGTTCTATTTGAGCCCTCGGTGGGTTGGATGATGCCCACCTGCCTGGGCAAAGCGGGATCTGCTTTACTCAAGTTAATAATTGAAACGTTACTCAAGAGGCTCAGGAATAACCATGGCCATGATGATAGAACCAGACCCAAAACGCTGCCATGGTGTCTCACACAACCTTGGCTCTGACCAAGTAGTCTCTGAAGGAAGTAAAGCAATGGGAGTTTCAGGACTGATTCCCCTTTACCCAGAAGCTGCTGGTCTTATAGAATAGCAACAACAAACAACAAGCACATGCTGGGCACTATTATAAGCACCTCCCCTGTGCTGTGACCCTTAAACCATCTTTCAAGGTAATTACCATAATTATAGTAATTTCCCAGGAGACACAGAAGTGAGAATGGTTAATAAACTGCTTCTGGTCACTTGGATAGCAAGTGGGGACTGAGAACTGAATCTGAACAGTCCAACTCCAGAATCTGTGCTCATCATTAATATACTGCAAAAAGCAGACTAGGTCAACAGCCCATCGATGGCCCGGTTATGGATCTGTATGAGAATCAAAAGCAGGAGAGGTCGCAATGTGGTCTTGGGGAATGGAGTTGATTCTCTGAACTAGTGGCCCATGTGTGGTACCATTTGGGAATACACTCATCTGGGAATCAGAAGGCTGGAAAATTTTCCACATGGAAAATTGTGTTCCCTGCAACTCAGGGCTCCTGTCACATCGAGGTTTGAGAGTCAAAGGAGGAATAGTCCAGGGGATAGAGCAACAGCTCCTCTGAATTAGAAACTACAATTGCCACTTGGTCATTCTAGCTCCTCCTGACCATGTGAACAGGCAAAAGAGGAGCTCTAGTGCAGGTCACTGACCAGATGTGCTCTCTCCAGAAGTGCAGCAGCAGTCTTCTTCCCTGGTATTCCCATTTGGCATGATTTGGGTTGTGACTCTCACAATTCTTTCCATTTGTTCCCGGTCATTTTCTGACCCTGACTCTCCAGCCTTCCCCCTGAGTCAATGAGATACCCAGTATCTCTTTTGCAATATACCCCTGCCCTGGCTACTCTCAGCAAGATTTGATTTCTGTTATTTGTAGCTAAGATATCTGACTGATAATATGGCTGTTTAATTCATTCATTAAAATAAGATTTTTCTATTTGTTGTTGCTGTTCTTTTTGGTGTTTTCAATGGGTTTCGAAAGATGATCAGAGAGCCAATACACCCTGTCTGAATTCAGACCATCTTCATCTCTACTTAGTTTATTTTAATTTTTGCCTCTCAGTAAAAAACATAATTTATTTCAGTTTTATACTAATTGCCACAATTGGTGAGCACTGGACACTTGTCTGAAGGCCATTAATTTATAGACTGTCATGTGTTTTTTGCAGCCTGCCATGGCAAGATGGACTGTTCAGATAGCTCTTATCCTAATTACAAATGGAAAACTGGGAAATGGAAGTTTTCAGTAAAGTTGAAGGCAAAGGATGCTCTGTCAAATTGACTAAAAAATCGCATGAGGACAACGGAGAAGCCCAATGGTGGAGCAGGGGGCAGGGAGGAAGGAGAGGGAGAGGAGGGAAGCAGAAGTGCTTAGAGAGAGACCTAGACTTGGAGCTCTCTGGTTTTTCTGAATTTCCCAGGAAACTTGGGTGGATCTCTTTCTTACAACCACACCATGCTGATGGAAACTCTTTTCCACCAATCTTTACAAGGAAAACTTGCAAATCAATTGATCTTATCTCTTTTTAATTCTCTGCAACCTAAGTAATCCAAAGGCTGCAACTAAGTGAAAAGTGGAATAGAAAAGTGAGAAGCCTAGACAGTCTGCAAACATAAAAGCCAGACATGAAGAGTAGAACTTGATTATTTCGTGCAAACACACAGGCTTTTACAATCTCTCTGCTTCCCTCTGTGAATACAGACTGAATTGAGAGTATTATTCATTCTATAAATTCCAAAAGCAGAAGTAAAATGCAATTTTTAAGAATTTTTTCATGACTACCAACTAAAACGTTAGTTCAGTTCCTTATTAAAAAGTATAGCTATTAGACATACATGTATATATATGAGTGTATATATACATATATACATTTATATGTGGTCATATATACATAAGTGTGTGATATACGTATATATATGTGTGTGCATATATACATATATTGTATATGTAAATATATCAGTGTATATATAAAAATCGGTATGTATACACACACACACACACACACACATACACACATATACACACACATTCAAAATCCACCCTACTTAAGTCTAAGGTGTTCATGCACACACATACCTGGATCTTACCTGTAAAATGCCAGGCAGGTGGTTTGAGTGGGAAAACAGAGGGGGCAGTAATGTTGCTGAAGGTTTTTCCCTAAGACTCTTCAAGAGGAACTCTCTCAGATCAACAGGGTGCCAGCTAGTAAACTGACATGAAAAGGGAAGGCTAGTCCCCCTTTTGCTCCATGACAATGACCCTGAGAAGTTTCTGGAGGCTCTGAGGACAGCTTTCCAAACCTTGCAGACAAAGAGGCTTCTAAGGCTATATTATTACCTTGTCTGGCTCAGGACAGAATGTGGGTTAGTAAAAAGGAACTGGTCAGCTCCTGGACCCTAGAGACAAGCTTCTCAGGTTCAAATGTTGCCTGTATGACTTACAAATAGATTGGTTTCTCTAAACCTGTTTCCTCATATGTAAAATGTGGATAATATTAACAGCTTCTGCCTGTTGGACCAAGTGAATGAATTCACTAAGTGCAGTAGTACTTGTAAAGGGTATAGAATAGTACCTAGTACTTAGTGCCTCATAATGAGTTGTTTGCTATATCAGTACATAAGCTTACTCCAAGAAAAGCAGAATCCTCCACAAAAAGAACAGCCAGACTAGTGGAAACAGCTGAAAGGAGCTGAACTATACTTCTTGTAACAGGGATATTTTTTCCTTGCAGGAAACTCCCAATTTCTAATTAGTCTCTACAAGTCCACTGAATATTCTAAAGTAAGACAGTGTTCCAATTTATAGGTGACTCATTTTTTGAAAAAAGGAAATTAAATGCAGAAGTGTACCATTTCAGTAGGGGTTAATTAACTGGTCATTTCAACCACATACATCAGCAAAAACAAAATGAATGAAAGACTTTGCAGTAGTTGTGCCAAAAGACCAGACTGGATCCCAGCTCTGCAACTTCTGATTCTATCACCTCTGGCAAGCAAATCCTTTACCCTCCTGGATCTTCTGTGTCTGCAAAACGTGGACTTTTGTGCCTGTCTCTGGGGAGACCCTGAGGTTGAAGTAAGATAACATGGTACCATGAGAGCCACAGCATGTGCACCTAATGACTGCACACAGTATTTGGCTCAGGATCTGATGACTTTAGGCGCAATTCTACAAAGCTGGGTCATCTGATTTCCCATCTGCAAGCTGCCAAAGTGGCAGACAGTTCAAGAATGCTACAAGAGACAACAAATGCAAAAAGAAGGAGAATATAAAAATGTTTATAATGACAGGGCAAAACAACTCCAAAGTTTAGTGCTTAGGAGTCTTTTAGAGTAGGGAAAAATAGCCCTTCAGATCCAAGTCACCTTTAGGGGACTTGCTATATCACAGCCTATTGCAATGATTGACATTCAAGTGGTCTGAAGACTGTAGGGCACAAAAAGTGTCTCTGAGAATATGCCTGCACCCCAGAGAAAAGACTTCAAGGGAGGATTATGTCGTCTCAGGTTACTTGAAAAATAAACCTTTATTTTTAAAAATAAAGAAGATTAGGAAAGAAAAAGAACTAGTTCTTCACTGCTGGACCTTCAGTCATTTGAATGGCATGGGAGGGAAACCTGCCTTAACATATAGAAGAGTTGCTTGGAACCTAGTAGAGTTCTGCCCCTATCTACTGCAGGACCAGTTGACACTGGTTCCCTTTGAAGAGGAAAGATCTGAAACATAAAGGACTGGCCAGTGGGAATAGTCAACAATCACAGGGCAGGTATCCTGTACAGACTCGCAGGACAGAAGGCATCATTCATCATTGGTAGCTCAGTGGTTAGCTGTTGGAACTAGAGCAAGCCCAGCTTTGGCTCCTCCTGTTTGCATGATCTCCAGCTTAATCTGTCAATCTCTTCCATGTAAAATGAATATCTCAGAGTATTGTTGCGAGAATAAGTCTGCCTGGCACACTGCAATCATTTGACCAACGTTAGCTGTCACTGAATGTATCCTTTGTGCTCATCTTCCTTCCCATGTCCCTAGTAATGGAGGATCATGTTGCTTTCCTTCTACTCACCACAAATGATGCTACAATGAACACCTTTATGCCTTTATTCAACATATTAAATAAAGGAATACCTAATCTGAACTGGATAATGTTTCTTTTCAGACCTTGCAAAAGTTTACCAGAGGCATATGCAATTTCACTTTTCACCAAAGGCTGGCTACCTGCTCACAAATTTACACATGTTCTGGCTGTTCTTGCTTTCCCACATCTTTGTCAACACTCAATTTTGCCAGACTTTTTAATTCTTCTCAATAGTACCAACATCAGACGTTACTTATTATGTCAAAAGCTACATATCCTAAAACACCCAGGTGGAGATCAGATGTTTTAAGATTTACTGAGCTTTGGTTCTACTGCAATGTTTACATAGCTCACATTCCCTTGATTCATTTATTCATGATTTTAATACCATTGACTAGCTCTTTCTATATGCTAGCTGCAAGATAGAAATGACTTAGGGTTAAGGAAGACTTGCAGGAAGGAAATGGAGGATTGCTTACATTAGCCAGTCCCCCTTTGTGACATTTCATCAGTGAAATCAATAGGATTTAGCCTATGGAAGCAGCATATTGAGGCACATTTCCCTCAGGCACGAAAGACATAGTATTTACAGTCTATAAGTTTATTAAGAACTTTCACAAATATTTGAGACTTGAAAAAAATTCTCTCTAAAATGACAAAAGAAAATTATTATTATTATTTTTGTTTTTGTTTTGTTTTGTTTGGTACCAGGGATTGACCCCAGAGGCACTTAACCACTGAGCCACATCCCCAGTCCTTTTAAAAAATATTTTACTTCAAGACAGGGTCTCAACAAGTTGCTTAAGGCCTCACTATGTTACTGAGGCTGGCTTTAGACTCATGATCCTCTTGCCTCAGTCTCCCAAATCACTGGGATTACAGGCAGGCACCAGGACACCTGGCTTAAAAAATTATGACTCTGATATGCTAGGGGGCAGGATTAGCAGAGCATGAAAGGATACAAGCTTATGAAACTATGCAAGCCCTAAGCCAGCCTCAAATCTTTCTGGAAATGATCTCTCATCTACTTTTATTTAGGAGCTTTGACTCACTGAGTACGATGGAGAGTGACAGAATTAGAATGTGTAATATTGAAAGCTATAGTGCAGACTGTCTATCCAGGTTTGCAAACTGTGCCTCCACTGTGGAAGGAAGACAGAAACAGTAAAACCCTGGTCCATTCTGCTCCTATTCCTACCTCCCCCCATAATTCCCTGTTCTTACTGGTATCAGAGCAGCTCCACTTGGTTCCGGTCAAATGTATCAGGATTCTCTGTAAACTTTTGTTTGGAAAATAAGTTCATTGCTTAGTATTAGAAAACCATTGATCTATTCCAACTTTATCATTTTACTAATGAGGGTCCTGAGGTTCCAAGAATTCATATAGATTGCCCAAAGTCTCCCAACTAGCTGAAAGAGTCATGTTTCTAGAATCCCAGTTCAGGACTATTTCTCCCAGTAGAGTCTGGGAAATCATAGATGTATGGAGGTAACTTTGGTCTAAAACTCAGGCCAGAAGCTTATGTAACTTTAGGGAGGGGTCTTTACTGTTCTTAAGTGTTTCTTGACTTTACCCTGGAGTTACATAGTTTAGAAGGTTTTCAGGGTTAATGTATAACATTCTAAAGGGCAAACACCAACTAAATTGATTTTCAAACCTCAATTTGTGGAGTTGAAGCAGAAAAACACAAAATTCTCTGTGGTGAATTTCTATTTCATCTAGGTAAGTAGAAGTAGATCTGGGAGGACCAGAAACACACTGAAAAAGGTGTTGCTCAGTACTTTTCCAAACGGAAGTCTCTGGAAGTTTTATCTTGTGACAGCTCTAAAACAGATCTTTAATTAGACAAAGATTTATTTAAGTTAGCTTTATTGGAGACACTTTTCAAAGGAGACACCTGACCAAACAAAGTTGAAGTTGTTTTGTTGGCTCACAATACCCTTTTTTCTTATAAAAACAAAATTTTGGGTCTTGGAAAAATGAGAGGCATTCTGCTTATAGTTGAAGTTTGACTCACATTGAAAATTGCTGAAACTTTGAAGAAAAACAACAATTAAGCACCCAAACCAAAAGCAAAATGCCTGTTTTTGTTTGTTTGTTTGTTTTGTTTTTGTTTTTAAAAGGTAGTATGATAGAAATTCAAGCTCAAAATTGACCATGGTAGGCTAGGTATTGGCCCTCAAAGATATCCACATCCTAATCTCTGGAACCTGAAATTGTACCTTACCACCTCCTTGTAAATATTAATTCATTTATTCATCAAATGCATATTAAGTATTGAATATGCCTTAGGCACTGTGCTAGATCCTGGATTAAACAGCGTTGGGCAAGGTAGACAGGCCCTTTCCTCCATTTACAGAGTTGTAAGTGAGAGAGACATAAATTCACCAGCTGATATAAGAGCGATGACAGAGACAGGGAGAGTGTAGTAGCAGGAGTAACAGAGCTGGCCTCACCTAAGAAGTGGCATTTCTGTTGTTCAGTGGGTGGAGGAAGAATCCCATACAGAAGGGAGAGGCTTAGTGTGGTCAAGCAACTGAAATAAAACTCATCTGGGTGGAGCGTGGCAAGAAGTAGGGCGCTGGCACAAGATGAAGTGAGAGAGGCAGGCAGGGGACAGACAGTTTAGTGATCAAAGAGTAATGACCGACTTCTTGGTTCCTTTTCTCTTAATGAACAGCCCTAAGTGTCAGAACTAGAAAGACTTTAGGTAGGTGAAAAAAAAAAAAAAAAAAAATTCCAGCAATTGGGGCTTAACCAGTAAGACATACACAGCTTTAATGATGGAAATTTTATCTGAATCTGCTCCACCTTCTAGGAAGCACTTTAAACCATTTCAGTTCAAGTTTTCCTGGGAATCAGCATTCTGGACTCCTTTCATTCATGCAACATTTTTGCCATGCTGTCTTCTTGCCAGACAGCTCTGACTAGGGTGTTGTGTGTGTCCTGGGTGTTAAGAATAGGTGAGTCCTTGCCTCTGCTTCCATGGAACACAGATGTAGCAAAGTGCTATGAGGTAAAATGACAGGGAACAAATGAAAGTGTGTCTCAGCATGTCTCTGTCTGATGTAGGCAAAGGATAAAGGCTTTAGGGAAGAAGTGGTACTTAAGTGGGGACTGAAGGATGAGTAGGAGTTGACCAATTGGTCAACAGGTTGGTGTAGGCATGGCAGGCCTACAGAGGGGTATTCAGAGGGAGTGGGTACACTAGAGGAGGTGAGAGAAGTGCAGAGTACTGCACATGGGGCAGAGAGAGTCCTAGTAGGATGGAGGAGAGAGGCCTGTAGGGGTAGCTGGCTGGCTGAAGAATGCAGGGTTTGTCCTTTTTTTTTTTTTTTTGTACCTGGAATTGAACCCAGGGGTGCTTAACCACTGAGCCCCAACCCCAGTCCTTTTTTAATATTTTATTTAGAACCAGGGTCTTGCTGAGTTGCTTAGGGCCTTGCTAAGTTGCTGAGGCTTGATTTGAACTTCGGATCCCCTTGCCTCAGCCTCCCGAGCTGCTGGGAAGAGTACAGGGCTTTGAAAGCCCTAGTCAGTGAACTTGGTCTTTAAGAACAAAGAGAAGTTATTAATAGGTTCCAAGTAGAGGTGTGATGGGATCAGCTTTGCATTTCAAAAAGATCTTTTATATTTTGGAGTAGTAAATGAGACTGCAGGTAACCAAGAGTGGACTGAGAGAACATTTAGGAGTGACTCCTGGCATTCAAGGAAGAGATGATGCTGGCTTGGAAGCGGATGGTGCCGATGGAGACTTCTAATTATAGGACCTACTTGATCTTTGCATCTGGTTAAATATGGTCTTTACCGGTGGTATTGTTCATACACTGAGTAGGATTTCTATTGCTTTGCAAGAAATAGAAATTTTGAAAAGATGTAATTGAAGTTAATTTCACTTTCAAGCCCCCATTCTTCTAGAAGTTAAAATCTTGACTTTAGTCAGTTTGAGATCTCTCCACCTCTTTCTTGGTTTTGCATCTAGATTTGGGTGGAAAGTAGGCTGAGATCTTGTACAAGGTGGGTAGGGATGGGCACTCCTGTCTCCTCATTCTTGTGCCTAGTGTAGATCCACTGTCACAGCCTTGGAGCTATCATCCCTGCAGGCAAAGGCTCACCCAGGCTTCTGTAGCCCCATCTTGACACCTCTGGCTACTGACTCCTCCCATGGCTGAAGTGTTCTCCAAGCAACCTAGAAATGTTCTGCTTCTTCCAAAACAATCTGACTGTGGACAACACCCTGAGGCTATCTCTTATACCATCAAATGCCAAGTTTATCTCTTCTTCTAAAGAACCAGGACCATTGTGCACGATCAAGATTTTCCTGTTGGATCTTGGGGACAGATTCAAGTGATATTTTGGAGAAAAACTATGATTATATTTAATAATTCAAATTGGAATTCATGTCAGGAGTGAGGCTTCAGAAATGATTCCTAGATTGTTTTGCATGAGGAACTGAACACTGCCTTTCAATGAGACAGGAACCTTGGAAAAAGAGCAGGTGTACATCAATGACCTGGAATCATTAGAATTATGTATGAATTATCACATGTGTTTGAAATATCCAAGAAAAGATATTGAGGAAGTAGTTGGTAATGGGTGGATGTTGAATATTGGGAGACCTCTGGGATAAAGAATACACACACACACACACACACACACACACACACACACACATACACACACACACGTTTTTTGTTTGTTAGTGTAAAATAGGTGGTAGCAGAAGCCTTGGAAAAGCAAGGGATCCCCTGGAGAAAGAAAAAAAGAACATAGCAAAAAGAGGGGGCACTTGAAAAAAACTCTGAGGAATATTAAAGGCTGAAGAGAAGAAGGAGGACCTACTTAATAGCCATGGAGGGAAGAGGAAAACCAGAAGTATATCAGGAGACACAAGTCACACAAGAAGAGAATTCAAGAGCATGAGAGCGTTGACAATGTTAAATGCCATCGCCAAGAGGCCAAGTAATACAGAACTGGAGAATACCCTTTGGATTTAAAAGTCACTGGTGATCTGAGAAAGCAGTTTCAGGGTATGGAAGAGGCAAAAGCCAAGTTGGTATGAGGAGTCTACAGAGGACAGCTGGCACAGTCACTTTAAGCTTCAGAGGAGACAGGCTTTTGTAAGAGGAGCAGACACTACTCTAAATTTCAGGAAAGCTTCAAAACAAGCTTCCAAAGGCTCAGACTGATGCCCGAGTGAATGAACTGCCTGCAAGGACAAAGACTATCACTTTTTAACAAACACAACATCATCAAATGCTCAATAAAGGAAAAAAACTTCCCAGTTTCTAGCATCTAATAAAATATTACACCATATGAGAAGATGCAGGAAATTGAGACCATAACCAGGATAAAAATAAGTCAATAGAAACAAACCCAGAAATGAGGTTGACAGACTCAACAGATGAGCAGGCAAGGACTTCAAATCAGATATTATAAACGTGTCCAGGTACTGAAAGGAAAACGTCAATCTAATAAGAAGTGGTAAATACAAAAAGAAAGTGTAAAGAATCATATCAAAGTTCTTTTTCAGTAAGTCCCCCTTCTGTGTGAATGCCAGTTCTATAGTCTCTCTTCCGTAAGTTACTTGGTGTCACGTAACTTTGTATTTTTGTTTCAATATATGGGAGTATTTTAAAATTATCTTGGGGAACCTGTCATATAACCCTAAAGAAAATTTGAAATGACCTTGACAGGTGTAGGAGTAGGTATGGTTGTGATTGAATTCCAGATGTGCTTCTGCCCTGAATTGTTCATAGAAACTGTAAGATACACTGGTCTCCAGCACAGACCAGCTGGACAAGGGTGCAGGAAATGCTGTTCTCCAGGACGGTTTGGTGTTTCAGATCCACCTGCCTGACTGGGCCATCTGAACTTGAGGTCTAACAGTACCACCCCTCATGTACAGGTTCCCATGATTGCTGGTCATATTATATTTTTCTCTTTTTAAAACTACTCTTGGGGCTGGGGTTGTGGCTCAGTGGTAGAGCACTTGCCTAGCACATATGAGGCACTGGGTTCGATCCTCAGCACCATATAAAAATAAATAAAATAAAGGCATTTTGTCCATTTACAACTAAATAAATAAAGATATATATATATATTTTTTTTAAAAACTACTTTTTAGGAGTTTTAAAGACACTTTTAAAGATACCCGTACAATGAAAAGAGAAATAATAGTTAAAAGAAAAACACTGAAGAGATCATTTGAAATATTTGTCTGTCATAACTGTGTTGACTTTGGGTCAAATCAAGCAACTAAGGGCTAAGGCAGAAGAGCCAAATCTTCTCACTTACCCCCGCCCCAAAATCTGGGGGTATAGGCCATCTCTAAAGATATGCATTCTATTAATATTGATTTTAAAGCTAAATGTTCAAATTTGAAAATTTCTCATATTATCAGCTCTTCTGTTTGTTCACATGATGGAGAACTCAGGTGGTCCACATTACATTAGTCCTTAAATCACTTAATTTCCTAAAATGTTACTGCAGGTAACATCCAAATTCTACTACAGGTAGCATCCTATTCCAAAAACTCCACATCTGAACTGCTCCACATTTCAAAACTTTCTGAGTGCCAATACTAAACCACCGGTAGAAAATTCTACACTTAATCTTATGTGATAGGTTGCAGTCAAAATGCAGGCCCTTTAAAAATATTTTATAAAATCATCTTCAGGCTATGTGCATAAGGTGTATGAATTTCCTATCGATGGATTTTCTGTTTAGTCTTGGGTCTCATATCCAAGACATCCCGTTACTTATATGCAAATATTCCAGAGTCTGAAGAAAATTAGAAGTTTGAAATACTCTGGTCCAAGTATTTAGAATGAGTTACTCAGCCTGTACTTCAGAATTTCAAACCATTGGACATATTTCTATTTACAATCTTTGATGAAACTCATTTATTTCGTCCCTGCCCCATGCCAGTAAGGGAATTAGAAATCATGTTTTTAGCTTCTCCCTGGATGCAGGAAAATAAAAACATAGGTCTTAGTTGAGCACATCAAGCTGTCATGCTTGTATTTGGTGCCAGCTGGTCACCTGTTGGCAGGGCCAGCAGAGAGCCCTGGGACTAAATTCATCCTGCCCCTTTGTACCCAATGTCAGATGTACCATCTCTGTCAGAACATCTCCTTATGCAAGCTACTTCATTAAGCAGAAAACCCTCTCTGCTTAAGTGATGTTTAGTTATCTGCTTGCATTTTAATATATAGCAAATTAAAAACTAGTATTGAGGCAATATCTTTCCATTATATGTTGCTTTAAGAGATACCCATCTCCTTGACACTGAGCACATTTGTGGGCGGTGGGGGTCATAAACATAGCTAAAAAGGACAATGATAAAAATAAAGCCACAGAACCAAAATGTCTCACTTCAAATCTTTATATCATTTCTATTAAATTATTTTATGCCATAAATATTTTGTTTCTAAAATTTCATCTCATTTTTCCTTCACCTGTCTTAGTTTTTCATTTCATCCTCAGTGAACTTTGTCTCTACCATGGGAGGAAGATGGCAAGGAAAAGGAAAGTTGGTCACCAGGACACTGTAAATGGCAAATGTCACATTGTTAGGAACATGGTCATTCAACAGGTCAGGCTGAGAACACACCATTGACAACCCAGGCAGAAGTCCATCTACCATCATGCTCTGAAATTAAAAAGTGCCTCCAGAGGAACTCTTCAATGCTTTGTCTGTACAAAGTGCTAGAAACAGTGAACCAAAGGGACAAAACAGCCTTTGGTGAATTGTTAGGGCACTTAAGGAGGGGCACATTGTAATTAGCCATATGCCAGACTTCCATACCAATAAGAAACAGATGATGGTGCCTCATAACAAAAGACGATGGTGCCTCATCTTTGTGGTCTCATTTTTTTTTCAGGTCAAAAGCAGAATGGTCATTGAGTCCGGAATGACTCACCAAGGAAAGCTAAAAGCCTTTCCATTCTCTGGTTTCAAATATAACAGATGAGAAATCTACCTGTATGCCTTTGTGACATAGTCCTGCTGCTGAGCTCTATATGTGCTTGGGAGAGGGAGAGAAGGCCTCATTCAGCATAAATCCCACCGGACCCTAAAATCACTGTGGATCTGGGAGTGTTTACAAAGGAATCAGAGTACAGCAGTGTGACAAAGATAATGTTGTTAAGTATAAATATTTCCAGATAAGAAAAAGTGATTCACAGATGGAAAACTACCCAAGGGTGGTCTTTGGTAGCAAGGACTGGGGAAGCACACTTTGGTGAAGTTGGTTTCATGTACTACTCTGCCAATGTATGCCCTTTAACCATTTTACAAATATTATTTAATATTCCATAGCCTCGATTTATCATTTTTACAATGTAGGGATTGGACTTGGTGGCTTTTTAAGAAACATTATATTTAAATTTTATTGGTGTGTATAAGAGCACCCAGTCCTGTACCCTCATTTTTTTGGAAACAACCCATAACTTTTATTAAGTTTGCAAAAGTTCCCAGGACTAAAAGAAGGTGAATAATCTTGGCCATGGCAGATAATCTGTAGGAATGGAAAATGACGTTGAGAATATTCAGTCTTGTGTTGGAACAGCTAAGTTACAGGAGGATTTGATTTGTTCTGTTTGGCTGAGAATAAGACACTCTGCTTATGCAAATGAAGACTGATAAAGAAGATGAATTTATATTGTGTAAAATGCAATATGATCTTTTGGCTCAAATGTGTGTATGCCAGTAAATTAGGGATTAATTTGGTTCTGAAAATCATGCAAATGCTCTTTGTGAGTTTGTGCATGAATGCAACTTTCTACTAAGCGAGGTTCACCATAGGGAGCGAAGATTCGACTGCATTCTTCTTAGCTAAGGCAGATAACAATGGGGACAAGAGCCATTAGACTGAGGAAGGCTTAATGGGCACTATCCTTTTTAATAATGTCAGCACTGGGTTAACCATGATTTTGGGTCGATTTTATGATCAGACAACTGAGAAAATATGCAATTCCCACCACCTACAGCTCCCTCTTCCCTCCCCCTCTTTCCCATTCTACCCTGTACTGTTGCAAGAAGGAAAAGTCCTTCACAGGAATGCTAGCGCCACTTTTCCTGGTTCAGTATTCTATCTATTCTTTGCCCCAAACAAGGCCCAGGTCAGGACAGGTGCTCAGCAATCGTTTGTGGAATGAATGCTTAGTTATGGTTGTCAGAATGCTTTAGGAGTCGTGACTCCTCCTTTCTGAGCCTGAGTTGACCAAGGGCATCAAATGCAATTCTCTGAAATCAACATAGGCTTCCTATTTTCTGAAAGCAATATGAGTTGCTCTTCTTCATTTACAAAGCCCAGTGGGGTTGAGCCTCTCGAGATGTAGGGTAAGTCATAACCATTCTTCTGTGATACTCCACCAACTAAAGTGGTTCAGGCTGTTCCAGGGAGTGTCTGTACGAAATTCTGGGAAACTGAACAGGACAAATTTTCATCCATGGCACTGAATCATAGCCTCGATTTATTGACCCTGTGAGTATAGCAAATTCATCATTTTACTCCTTTTCCCCTAGTTACAGAGCTATCCTAAGTAAGAAAAGGCAGCAGTAGCAACAGTAACAAAAACAGCAATAACACTACTGACATTTTTATTAAAAATGGGCACTCAGGAACGTATTTGTTGAATTAAATGAATGCCCATTATCTAGGCTCAGCACCTTTTGGGCAACATGTAAAACTGGACTCTTCAGCAAGCAAAACACTCTGTTCAATTCAAGCATAATTAAAGGCTAATTTCCTGACTTTTAGACCTAGCTATATTTACTTACACCCTTTTGTTTTTTTGCTAAGGTTTGAGACATGAAAATGGCCAATTTTCCATATTAAATTTGGGTCTATTTTAATATGTACTTTTCACTCACTAAATAATGTTTTCTGAATGAAAGTTGATGCATTGAGAGTCCAGAAGACAGGGAAACCTCCATCTCCCTGCTAATTCCATTTTCTTTTTGTTTTTCTTCCCTTTGTCTTCTTGTTCCTTCCTCCCAGACAACTACCCGGAAATACTTCCTGTGATCTGTTTATTCCCATCACATTACTGTGTTTATATCAATTTAGCGTGGATGTGAGGATTCCTACTTTGGCTCTCTTTATTACCGTATGCTGCTGTGACAAACTATCAATAAATGTGATCTCAGCATGATGAAGATTTACACAGAAGAAACACGGTTTTTTGGAATTTTTTAAAAAATGCGGTACCTCTGGGTACTTTTAGGCTGGTAGAAAGCACTGATTTCAAGGATTTGAAAGAATACTTCACGTACACGAAGTCCATTTATCTCACACATTGAATTTCAGTAGCCATCTGGGTCACCAAATTACCAATGAAGCAAAAGATGTGACAGTGGATAGTAGATGCAGAGGGTTTGTAATTAAAAAAAAAAAAAAAAAAAAAAAGTAGCAATTGATTATATTTGCTTCCAAGTTTTATGTAATTTTCCAAATATTGTTAATTTTTCCCCTTTCAAGAACCAAAGGATATTTATGTGACACTGTATTCCAAAGTGTTTTAACTTTTTATTATTTAAAAAAAGATGTGCATTCTTCCTGAGTTCTAATAAAAGAAAGATACAGATACTACAAAATCACGGTAGAAAAAGACTTAAAAAGAAGAAAAATGAGAAAAAACGGTCAGATGGGAGAAAGCATGCACTCAAAATGGAACTCTGCTAAGAGACACAGATGCAGTAACTTGAACCTCAGGAGAGCTTTAATTAGTCTGGTTCTTCCTTCAGCGCATGCTCAGATGCTCTGGCAGGACTGTAAATTAGGGCATGGAAATCCAGCAGGGGCCTGGGTGGGTTAAGGGGGAAGGGCAGGATCTTAAAGGGGCAATCGCCATTTAAAAGAGCAATGCCTGTTGGCCCCACCATTGCTGTCTCAGGCCCCTCAACCCTCCATTGCAAACCTACTTACTCCACATCTGTGTGCTACCTATCTCAATTAATAATATCTCTATTCTTTAAGACTGGCTATCATGACTAAATATGGGAGTCAGTCCTGATTTCTTCCTATCTCCAGCTGCAAAATGCAATCACTATCAATTTTTGCAGATTTTACTTTGAGTTTGACTTTACTTCTCCATTCCTGTAGTCATTCTTCTGGCTTAAATTCTCATTGGGTCTTGCCATTAGAATAGTCTCTCAACAGGTGTTAGATGCATTTTCCATTTCCACTGCTGCCAAGTTGTCTTATTTAAATCATATCACTCCAACTTAGAACAATACCTCAGTGATGCAACCCCGACCCTGCCTGTGGGAAAGTGTCCAGCTCCTTTGCACTGCATATCTGTCCTGTGTCAATCCTTGAAATTCCATTTCAGATACTCCCCAGATTATACTTTCTGTTCTCAACATCTGCATCTGGTAGATAAGTCCCAGTATGAGTGAATAAAAATTGATTTTTTTTAGTTAAAATATATATAAACTTTAAGGGAGTAAAATGAAATAGTCTAACTTCAAATTAAACACTTAATTTATTAATTTAACTATGTGTCATGTAACATTAATTTTAGCGATTGAGTTTTCACTTGAACATCATGATATAAAGGAAAAATAAATTAAAGTTGAAAAACATGGCTCCAAAACATAATGAACCCATGTAAAGGACTTTATTCAGTCTAATAATTATTGATGAGGGAACTAATAGGAAAGTAAAGTTGATTCTAAGAGCATTTTAGGAAACAGTTTCAAACAGAAAAAAAAAAAAAGAATATTAGGCTTGCTAGATTAGATACAAAATAAGTTAATACCTGCAGGACAATGAAACGATAGATTATCTTTCCTACTGAATAAAAAAAAAAATCTACAAGTTGACCTGTAACTTCAGTGTCTGGGCTCTTTAATAATCAGTAGCAAAGTCAAAGATAGGGAAATGAACCTAGAGATCTGTTAAATACTGCTTCAATGCTACATTGAGAAAACATAATGTACCCTTCCTGCTTTTCTATTAATTCTAAGTTAAGAATAATTTTTCTTAACAATGTAATGGAAGTTTTCTTCCTGATCAAACAACTTCCTATAAATCTTCCATGTACGTACTTTCAGCATCATGATAGTCACTTCTTGACTAACAGAATTTTCCAGAACAAAACACCTTTATGTCTTTTTAAGTTTTCTCAGACGTAGTATCCTTGGAATCTTGTATATATAATTTTAGTACCAGGGATTGAATCCAGGTTGCTTAACCACTGAGCCACATCCCCAGTCCTTTTTATTTTTTTATTTTGAGATAGGGTCTTGCTAATTTGCTTAAGGCCCTGTTGAGTTGCTAAGACTGGTGATCCTGCTGCCTTAGCATCCAGAGCCTCTGGGATTACAGGCATGAGCCTGTAATAAGATAGAAATATTAAATAACAATCAGCCTTGTGAAAAAGTGTATGGTTATGTGGATGTCAAAAATGTAGGAGGAATAATAATAATCATATAGCTCCCCAAAATAGCAAAAGTGAGAAGGCAGTATAAAATAGTTCTAATAGTCCGATGGATGGAGAGAAAGTTAAAAGAAAGAAGGTGACGAACAGAAAACACAAAATGAGATAGTGAAAATCAGTTCAATTACATTACTCACAATAAATGTAAATGGATTTAAGTCTCCTATTAAAAGTTGGAGGCTAGCAAACTGGATGGGGAAAGGAAGTCCCCTTTCCATAAATATGCCTAAAGCAGAATAAAACCAAAAGGATGAATGTAGAACAATGATACAAGAGTAAAAGATGACAAGGAAAACATGAATAACAACAAAAACAAGGGGATGCAGCAGAGTTGATAGCAGACAAAATAAAAATGAAGACAAAGCATTAAAAGATAAAAGAACTATCTCATCATGGTAAAAAGAATAATCCAGTTAGTACTTTCATGAGTTTAAAAAGAGAAAGAGAAAAAGATAAAGTGATAATTTTAGAAGGTTTTGGTACATTTATTAAAGCTAATATATCTTCCTTAAAAATTCAGTAATAATATACACCACTTTAATACAATTAGCAAGCTTAATCTATTATATAAAATTTTGCACCCAACACATGGAAACCATATATTATTTTCAAGACATATAATACATTTTAAAATGACTATATATTATTGTTTTAGTGTCTTCTGAGAATAATTTCCAGGATTTAATATTAGCTTTATCCATAAAACATTTAAATTAATAATCACCCATAAGAATCTCAAAATTAGAGATGACTTTACAAATACACTAACCATAGTTAATGAATGAATGAGTTTATTTTTTGGTACTGGGGATGGAACCCAAGGGTGCTTAACCACTGAGCCACATCCCCAGCCCTTTTAATATTTTATTTAAGTACAGGGTCTGGCTAAGTTGCTTAGGGCCTTGCTAAGTTGCTGAGGCTGCCTCTGAACTAGTGATCCTTCTGTCTCATCCTCCCCAGCAGCTGGGATTACAGGTGTGTACCCTGCAGTTTATTGATTTTAACCAACAAATTACAGTCATGAAATATTAAAACTATTTAAACAAAAGTATCACATAACAAAATTAGTGAGACAAGTAGTACCTAGAGAGAAGGGTATAGCTTTCAATGTAATTATTTTGGAAAAAAATATAGAAAGTAAATAAGCTTTCAAGTCACTTAGCTACTATAAGAATACAGAGTAACAAGAGGAAATGAAAAGAATTTATGTAATTCATGAACTATATTCTATTAGAATATATTCATATATTTCTTTATAGAAAGAGAACACAAAAGTTGGTTGTTTAAAAAAATAACAAAGCAGACAAACTTCTAGACAAGTTTAATAAGAATGGGTCAATAAAAATGAACAATATTAATGAAAAATGGGACATACATACTATCATAGCATGATTCTTATAAACCCTAACAGAAAACTATTAACAAGCCTATTTCAAAACCAACAATCAAACTAAACAAGCATTTCTAGAAATAAATAAGTAAAAGCGGGGTTATTTCTCTTTCCCTCTCCCTGCCCCCAATAAAGAACATCCCTGCCCCGGAACAAGCTAAAATCCAGGTGTTTAAGAGACCAGCAAAGGGCAGCAACCGAGAAACTATAATAAACATCATAATTTATGGATAATTTCCGAAGCCTAACAAGGATGCTGGCAAGACAAGGATACTCCCAGACCATCACTTCTATTCAATATTGTATTGGGGTCATTGTATGAACAACAGAATATTATGCAGCTGTTATAAAGATTAAAATATCAGGCTTGAGAGGAAGGCACGAGGCGACTAAGGAAGGCGATCAGTGTTCCTGGGCCCTGCCACGTCTTTCCCTACCTCTCGAGCCCGGTACACTACCTTTGCATAGCTGGGTGACCATCACTTCCTGCCCTACAGACTATTCTTAGCTCTCTTGTTGACTTTGCGCCTCATGCATACTTATATAAGCCAGTGTATCTCAGGGCCCGCAATCACTTGCTTACGTATCTGTGTACTTAACCCAGGGCCAGCACCGAGTAGGAGAGGAAATTCCGCACAGCCCTCTTCTCCCAAGGCTGCAGAACTCCGCGCCCCTTCCACCCCCACGCTCTCTGGCTACTTCAGGCCCCCGACCGTGGCGGCCCTGTGAACCCGGCGGCGGAGCGCACACGATGCTGCCCCTCCCGGTGTTTCTCCATCCCAAAGGGCGCCTCCCGCCGCACCCACTTCCTCTTTCCTCTCACTTGAGCCGACGCAGACAGCAATCGCTCTCAAAAAATTATTTCTGACAGGAAGCCCGGAGGCCTGCGAGGAGGGCGACCAGCCCCGCGTTTCCAGCGTGCTCCGGGGTCCCAGCCGCTGGCGCGCCACTTGGCGCCCGGCCTCCGCCCGCCGATCCCCGCCGCCTCCGCGGCACCCCGGGCTCGCGCTGCGCCGGAGGCGCGGGGGCTGCGCCGGCTCCCCAGCCCCGACCATGGAGGTGGAGGAGGCGTTCCAGGCGGTGGGGGAGATGGGCATCTACCAGATGTACTTGTGCTTCCTGCTGGCGGTGCTGCTGCAGGTGAGTCCCCGACAGCCCCCACTTCTCTCCTGGCGGCCGAGCGGCCGGGGCCACGCATCCCGTCCCTGCCCGCCCCGCCGAGGCCCGCGCTCTGCTCACCGCCGAGGTGGAGCTCGCGCCGGGGCGGGGCAGGGTGAGGCGCCGCGCGGTGGCCTGGGTCCCCCAACGCCAAGGTCGCCCGCGGGCTGCAGAGCCTCACCCGGGCCTCCCACCCCGCCACCTGGGGTGGTGGCTGGAGTGTTTGGGGGAGGTGCTTCACCTCCTGCGCTGGTTAGTAAGGGAAGCGAAATACAATTACCTGAAATACGCTGCAAAAATGAAAGGGAATTGTTACTCTAACCTGTGGCGCTGTCACCTTGGCTCCTAGGACACAGAAACCGCCCTGATTACACACACTAAAGGTGAGATCTAGGGCGGCCTCCTTCAGCTCCCGGTATCTACTTAACTGGCCTTTTCTGGGTTTCAGGGGACTTCCTATTCCAGAGGCTTTAATGCATACAATTAATTTCTGAGTTCTGCTGGATCATTCAGCCCAAAGGCCAGCCTTGAGTTGAGAATTTTATAAGCCAAATAGTGCCATCTGCAATATATGGTTACCAGATGGAATCCCTTCTTTATTGTATAGAATTCTCAGAACCTGCTTGCACATCCCAGCTTAAAAATGTGGTTTCCATATGCTAAAATATCACTACACATTAGCTTCCAGGCAGGAGTTTACTCTGTTGCCAACTTAAAGGACCCATTTGACATCAGTTGCTTCTTCCAATATTCTAAAGGCATTTCATTCAAATTTCCTTGATTAGTGCCTACTATATCCAGTCACTTATTCCTTCAGTCCCAATATTTAACCTGCTAGCCTTGCAGGTGCTAAGCACAGGGAGGCAATGGTGAACAAATCAAGATGCCCTCAGGAGGCTGGCTTTCTAGTGGTGATGGGGTGGGGCAGGCTGACAGTTAGCAAGCCAACTAGTTAACATGTGTTGATAGTTGTTCTGCAGAAAGTGCAGGGTGATTATGGGTATAACCTCTGGTCCACAAGTTGCTTAAAACTTACCTAAGGCAGTGGCTCAACAGGAAGATGGGAGGAGGTGAAGGTTGACTTTTCATTCACTTTTTCCATTAAAATGTTTGAAAGTTCAGTTGATTTCATCACCAACAGAACAAAAATAAAATGATTCCAGTGATGGCCTGATAGATGGAGACAATTCTTTCTTGTAGTAGAACAAGTTTTCAGCTTATAAATATGAGGCATTTTGAAGTTCTTTTAAGCTTGCTTTAGGTTTTAATACACTTTTTCTGTGGAGGAATAATATTTATGCTAAATCATGAAAGTATTTAATACAGAGAAAATGGAATCACGACCATGATATTCAATCTTCATTTATACATATATACATATATTTTGAGAATATTCTTGTTCTAACCAAGAATTCCAAGAATATATTCCTTCTCTGAGCATCCCACCTTCCTATCCCTCCTTTCCACTTCCTGTGTTATTCTCCTCTTAGCAACCTAGCCAGGTATCCACTGACTTGGAATAAGCTTGTCTTGAGTAGAGTGTTGTACTGAAAATTCCAAGGTTTTGGGTCAGAACCTGTTGAGTTTCTCTTCCTTTTATTTATGGTTGACCTACTTGGTTGGAGCTTGCTACCAAAGACTTCCAAGCCTATAGCCATGATGGTTCACTAAACCTTGGCTGACATATGGTCAGTATTTGCCACACCGGGATCAGGTCTTGAAGTGTTTTTGGCAACGAGTGGCTGTTTGTTTTGTAGGTGTGGGCTGGGCAGGCACCTGGGAGGGCCACCTGTGCCAATGGAGGAGTTCAGGCAAGAGTGAATCCTTCATAGTCCCCACATGTTTGTGAGGACTTAACTACTCCATTGAGATCCATGATCCAAGTGGTCATAGGGCCACCAAAAATAGTCCTGGATATGAGAGGGGAGTTCCCCAAACACCTCTCTACTGAGACTTTGGCTGGAGATTTTTGGGGGCAGAGAGTAAAGTGGGAGTGCTGAGAGACCTATGACACAGTTGTATCATGAATCAGTTCATTTTTCTGGTAGGGTGGGCATTCTTCTCCAACAGAGGAAAAGTAAGAAACCTTTTTCACAAAATTGGCTTAAATAGAAGGAGATTGAGATTGATGTTTGTTTGCTTTTAACGTCAAAGGACTTTTCTTACCATTGAGCAGGGAAGATGCAGACCAGCTGCACAGCAGCTCCAATAGAGCAGGGGACCATAGCTTCAGCCTTTTCGCATCTGTAGTGTGATAATGACTAACTGCAACCAGGAGGCACAAAACTAGAGGGACAGAGATGGAAACTTTATAGTCCCTTTTACATTTTCATCCTTGGGGACCATTGTTATTATTCATAATTTTTTTCTTTAACTCCCTTTGCTTCAAATGCATCCAAGTTCTGAGAGGACAAAACCACATACCAAAGCAACTCTGAAGGTCCTAGGTTAACTGCTTTCTTGAATTATCAATAGCATTGTGTACATTATCAAAAGTGACTGCACTATCCAGTTTCCTTTGCTAAGAGACTTTCCTGCACACTCCTTGCAAACACAATTTTGAATCTCTTTCGTAGTCAACTCTTAGACACATACAGAATAGATGAAGGTTTTGTCCGTTTCTCTTCAGCATGATCAGATGCAAATGCTCTGATGACAGACGTACGTGGCTTGAAAGTACATAAAAAATATGAAAAAAAGATTGCCTTACATAAAAGTAGTTGACTTATGAATAAGCAATAAGATTTACAATTTTAAACACTTAGAAAAATTCTTACTATCAAAATATACTTGCCTTCCCTAGGGGAAGAGTTATTTGTGGCATTCAGATATGAATAATTCTATTTAGTTTATGCTGTTTCTCTTTTCCAAGGTGTGTTAAAGCTGTTGCCATTGTCACTGTGCTGTATTTGTGTATGTGTGTGTGTGTTTGCTATGCTGTCTGGAGGATGGAGGATGCAGTAAAATTCTTGTTTCTTCTCTTAGACATAAAACAAAAATGGACCGTGTTTCTTTGTTCTAAGCCAGAGACTGCAGACTCTTCATTTTCCTTGGGATCATGAATCTTAGGTTGTAGCATAATTTCCACAGAATTTGAAACATCCATTAACAAACAGGAACGTGTAATCTATAACAAGCATTAGTTTCACCAGCAAAATTGTGATGCTGGGCAGTGAACCTCACTTGAGGTATGGTGTTCTGATGGGCATGAATGCATGGATATTTATGTAAACCCTTAAAAATCCCAACCTTATTTTTCAAATCCTAGAACTACAAATGTATTGTTATCTGTGCAATAAGTATAATTTTATGGCATTTTAGGAAGTGAAATGAATGAATAGGTGTTTTGCAGAAGAGGAACCTATCACAGTCAACACATGAAAAGATGTTTACCCTCAGTGGTCATCCAGGGTGGGCGTATTGAATGACTATGAAATACCATTTCACACTGATTGTATTAGCAAACATTAAAAAGTCCAAAAGTATAAGTGTGAAATGAGGAGAAATAGGAACTACCCAGCTTAGAGAACAATATGGTACCATCTACTGAAATTAAAACTCAGCGTTCAACACCTAGGCATGCCTGTAGTGTGTCTTGAACATAAGCATAAGGGTTTATTGCTGCATTGTTTTTATTTTTATTTTTTGCCATGCTGGGGATTGAACCCAAGGCCTCACATACTACCACTGAGTGACACCCCCTGCCCAGGATTTTTTTTTAATTGAGGTGAAATTCATATAACATAAAATTAACCATTCAAGAAAAAGTAACCATTTTAAAATAATAATCCAGAGGCATTTAGTGCTTTCACTGTGTTGTAAAACTATCACCTCTACTTACGTAGTATGTAACCACTCTAAAAGAGACCCGTGAATTCATGAAACAATTATTCCCCTTTGCCCATCCCCCAGCCCTTTGCAACTACGAATGTGCTTTTTGTCTCTGTGGATTTATCTATGTTGAATATTTAATATAAATGGAATCATACAGTGTATGACCTTTTTTTAATGTGGCTCCTTCTGCCCAACATGTTTTCAAGGTTCATTCACATTATAGCATGTATCAGTATTTCATTACTTTTTATGGGCAAATAATATTCTTATATATACATGTACCGCAGTTGTTTATCCACTCATCCATTGGTGGACATTGTTTTCTACCCGCAGCACTCTTTTTAATAACAAAAACCAAGAAACACTTTCCAAAAGATGTTAAGGTGTGGTATAAATTTGATAGACTACAACAACTAAAATGAATGAACTAGATCTGTATGGATAGATCTCTAAAATAATGTTAAGTGAAAAAAAAGCAGAGATAAATATAATATAAATCTTAATGTTATTAAAATATCAAATATTCTTAACATAAAAATTTAAAACACAAAACAATACCATATATGGTTTATGAATGTATAGAAACAATTTAGACCAAGTCATGTGATTGGTTGCCTCTTGGGAAGGAAAGGAAGGGGTGGAATGTGGTAGGATATAAAGGAGATTTCATCTGGATTTGTAATATTGCATTTAAAAAAAATCAGAAGGAAATATGGTGAAGTTTTATCATTTGTTTTTAGTCATGGTGGGTTTGTGAATCTTGTTTTATTCATTTTGCTTTGCCAGCAAAAATATGTAAAGAAAAGAAGTTATGTATAAATGGGAGAGAATGCTACAGTTTTCTGGATGAGTGTGTAGTGTTATTCTTTTTGGTTGATATCCCTTAGCTCTTTTACTACCATGAGTTGTCATTTCACGCAGGAGGGTAGGATGGACTGAGTTTTGTGCAAGGTGCTTTATTAAACTTTGTGTAGAACACTTTCCCTTCCTTTGTCACTGTCCCTCCCTCCACAGGTGATTCATAGGTGGACCACCTTTTTGATGAGGGATGGATGAGATGAGAGCTAGTGCTTCTAAACTCCCTATCATATGCCAGCGATGGAGTTCATACCATAAACAAGTGAAGATCGTATTAATTGAAGTCATTGAGACCAGCCTTCAGCACCACCAGGTTTTGGCCATGATGGGAACCTGTGGCATTAGTAAGAGCTTCTTCATGGCAACTCCAGAGCATGTTGGGATCTACCAGGTTCCCTACTAGGTTGAGCGAGTCTTATGCTGCTCCTGCCCTCACAGTTTTCTTTTGATCTTCAGCCAGTGATCTGGAGCTTGGGTCCCTTGAGAGTTTATGATAAATTGGGGAATGTTCGCCTGGTGTTCCTTCTACCCTTTCAGGTGGGTGGGGCTCTGCAGGTCAGAAAGACCAAATCCACACTGCCCCCCACCCCCAGGAAAAGTTGTCTTTAGATAGACACTGCCCCCTGGTGTAAAGCAGATGAAGTTGCACATCTGTCAGACAGATTTCCTTCCAGGGAGGCTGTGGAAGGCCCCCAGAAGATGTAGAGGGCCCCTTGGGTCCAGAACATCTCAAAATGCAGGATATGCTTTGAAAAGCAGATAATCTGATTCTTCCCAAGCACCCAGATCCCAGTAGCATGCCTGGCAAGGCCACCCTCAACTGTTTGACGTGTACCTAGACAAAGAAGGTGTTACCTTCTGAGACAGCACAAAAGAAGTCTTAAAAATGTGAAAACAGACACGTGACTAAGGAAGAAAGAACACTGTGCCACTGTGCTGCAAGGTGGCTGGTAAACTTGAGCAAATGACTCCTCAGTCGACTGTACTCTCGGAAATGGCTGGATCATGAAAGTTTAATTTGTTTTGTGAGTTTAAGATTTCTTAAAGTTTTGCAGTACCCTGTAATTAATTGGCATAAGTAGTTGACCTTGAGCTTGGTTCATCACAGTAGTTAGAGGCTGACTTAGAAGAAAGAGGTCATCAAATCCAAAGACACACATAGGTTGGCAGTGTCCCCTCTGACTTCTTTGTCCTAACACTCAAAGGAACAAGTGCCTGGGAATTCATGGGAATCCTACAGTACTCCCCAAGCAGTATATGGCAATTGTAGAGTTGAGAAAAGAAAAAGAAAAAAGAAAAGAAAAGAAAAGGATCACCATGACTCACACCACCCAGAAGTAAAATCTTTTTGATGTATAGCTTTTCAGAGTTTTTATCATGTAAATATGCACACTCATCTTTTTTTTTTTTTTTTTTTTGCAGAAATGCGTATTGCCACCCGATTTTGTCTCTCATGTACCTTGTGTTTCATGTACCTTGCTGAGCTCATAAATCAACACCTTTGTATTTTTTTTAATGGCTATAGCGTGGAATTCTAGTGTATGGTTATACCAAAGTTTGGTTATTCTGTTCTCTTTTGTTGCACAGTTTGTTCCTCTTTTTCTCATTCTAGAAAACCACACAGCCCATGGTGTTGGGCCATTCTTTTGTTCTGAATTTACTTCTTGTCTGTTGATAAATTACTACTGTTCTTAAGCCCAAACTTCTACTCCTCTCATTCCCCAGATCATTATTGTACCTACATCATGAATAAAAAAATAGAGGTTATTTGGTATAAACTCTCTAAACATTTTGCTTCTGAATTTATTTTTAGCCTCACCTATCATGTTTCTCCACAGAGAAATTCCTTCCTTGTCAAAGCCGGTGTCCAAGAGGAAGACATGTTTCTGCCCTCTTTCTTGTGATACTCTCTCACCTTTGCTCTTGATTCTAGCTTACTCCATCTGTTGTTTCTAATCCCATCTCTTTTTCCTTTCGCTTGATATCCTAAAGAATAGCCTGCGTACTAGAGTTGGAGGTATTTAGGTGTCGTATTAAATAGTATTAACCTATAAAGTGAACAGGTTATGTCTTTTTTGTGTCTTCAGTCCTTCTGCTTATCGAAGGGGAAAATCTCATTTGGCACTAGCACGTCTCAAAACATTCTCAGATATTTCTATTTGAGAAATAAGCTAGAATTGAAGGGAATAAGCTAGAATTGAAGAATTAAAGGAGGTTCAGACTTTGGCAGAAAACATGACCTAATAACAGTATTCTGTTTCATCCTATTTGTTATTCATTTTTAAACTTCTTTTTAAATTAGGAAACATTGCAAATGGAAAAATCCAGAGAATAATATCACAGACACACACGCATCTACTTCCAGATTTAGTAAATGCAAATATTTTATCATATTTGTTTACGTTTGTAGCAGTAAACCAGAGAGGCAGGGAGCAAAACCCTTGGAATGGAGGTGTGTGTGTGTGTGTGTGTGTGTGTGTGTGCTCACACGTGTGTGTGTGTGTGTGTGTGTGTGTGTGTGATTATGTATAAACTGATGAGTGATGAATACATTATGGAAGTTTGACCTTATGCTCTCGTGGCAGCTGGTTGAGCAGCTCCTTTAAGGCCGTTGTCTCAGCCTGCGGTATTGGAGCTGGTTGTCTGCAGGGTAGGTCATTGGAACGGAAGATGTGGTCTGGAGCCCATCAGAATTGACTGTCATTGGTGCCATTCTCACTGTCTCCAACCTTGATGGTGTGGATGCCTTTTAGACACACCTGACCCAGGAGTCAGAGAGGCTGAAGGAGGATTCAGAAGAAGGGGAAGCAGTTGCAAGCCTAGCTACTGTGAGGTGAGCCAGCCAGAGAATGACAGTGTAGGTGAGGCACAAAGGCACCTGCCCTGACCTTCTGAGCATGAAAACCAAGAAAAAGTACTCCTTCATCTTCACCCCCATCTCTCCTGCAGATATCTCTGGTGGCCCACCTTAGATGAAAACATGCTAGCCGGCATGTGGCTTTTTAACCTTGTGTTTATTGTTAATAGTTCCATCTGGCAAGTGATATCTGTAACAATGTCAAATTTTATTTTTATGTTAATTTACTTAAGTTAAAGACTTTGAATGATTTAAAAGATTAGTGGACTGGGAATGTAGCTCAGTGGCAGAAGGCTTGCCTAGCATTGTGAGGTCCTGGGTTTAATTGCCAGCACTGCAGAGCAAACAGAAAGAAGACTAGTAAAGAATAGCAGACAGAAGATGGACATCTCAGTCTCTTGTAGGAATACTTGAATAGCTGAAGTTTGGAAAAGCTGAGCTAGCCCTGTTATGAAACTGGAAAAATGTGTTCTTCACTCTCCTGACTCGAATGAGGTGGTTGCTCTTGCCAAAGAACTCCTTCCCCTGAGTTCTGTTTTAAGTAATTCCCTAGCAGTCTTTCACTACCTTACTCAAGTGTTACATTCACAACTGTCCCCTCCTTCCTGTGGATAGAATTCACATCTCCTTTTTCTGTGTTCTCATGAACTTTGTTTCTACGGTGGCTCACTGGACTCTCATCAATCTGCCCTGTGTTCACAGCTTTGGATGTATTTGCTGTCCTCACTTGAATGCCTCGAAAGAAGGGACTGCTTCCTGTCCTTGTTGGTTATCATTTGAGGTGCATAATACCATGAGTTCCAAAGTGTTGGCACTTGCTAAAATCAAAAGATTTTCATTAAAATTAAATAACAGAAGGAGGGCCAGGTGTGGTGGTGCATGCCTGTAATCCCAGTGGCTCAGGAGGCTGAGGCAGGAGGATGGCTAGTTCAAAGCCAGCCTCAGCAATTTAGCAAGGCCCTAAGCAACTCAGTGAGATCCTGTCTCTAAATAAAAAAGGAAAAAGGACTGGGGATGTAGCTCAGTGGTTAAGCACCCCTGAGTTCAATCCCTGGTATCATAAATAAATAAATAAATAAATAAGAAGGAGGGTGGTCAGGTGGTGATATTTCCATTTTACTTGAGAGAAACAGATGTACACAAAATAATTTGTCCAGTCTTAGTAGTGGGAACAAAAACGAGGTTCCAGAACTACCGGTTTCCAATGCATGATTTTTGTCCCAGCATTCTATAAGGGATTAGTTTAAAAAATACATATGATAGGCTGTTCACATATGATTGGTATGTTGGATGTTTTGGATGGATGTAAAGAATGTTAAAGTTTTTTCCTAAAGGACATGAAAAAAAAAAAAAAAACACTAGAAAATTAGAATTTAATTCTATCTACACAAATTATGATACAAAGCAATGTCTGCCTATAAAATAATCCAGCCAACTGATGCTTCAGAAATTAAGAAAGGAGACTGCAGTGTAGTGTAGTTCATTGGAGCTTTCAAAAAGACAGTTGAGCTTGAAATGAACTTTGAACCTTGGTTGAGAGGGAAATAGGAAGATCATTTCAAGTGGAAAAACAACATGGAAAAGGTATAGAAGAGGGATTAATCTGTGCCCTGGCTACACAGAGTGTAGCCCAGCCAGAAGCATTGTTGGACATGGTTAGAAATGCAGTGTCTTAGACTCTACCCCAGACCTAATGAGTTAGACCCTGCCCATTAAGTTTGGGAAGACTGGCACATACTATCTGTATCTTGCTGTACAGTTTCCTAGGGAAGCATCCCGTTTGACCTTTAGCGAGGGCTAGTTAGAATGCCTTAGATAAAGAAGTAACATCAGCATCCAGTCTTATGGCTGGAGTTGAGGTTCAGGTATTCATATGCTTTTCACACCACATAGTGAGTTAAGTCATGTTTGGGGAACTGAGGAGGCCTGTGAAGACAGCTTGAATGTGCATTAAGCCATAGTAGTTAAGCCACAGGAAACTCATCATTTGTCTGTCAATATGTTTTGACAGGAATAGTTGCATGGGGCATTTCAGGGAAGTTGATTTAGTGATGTGTTGTGGGTGGATTAGAATTGGGACAAGAGGGTACTCAGAGGCACCAGTTATTCAGGGCGTGTAAGTATGTTCAAATTTTAAACACAAAAAAACAGGTAGTATCAGTAAATCAGCCAACCAGAATTTATCAAATGTCTCTCTTTGTGCTGGGCCCTGGGCACGTGGTCCTGCCTTCATGTTAGGGTCTTGCTTATGTAATACTTTTATGATTGGGTCAGTTGGATAACTTAGGACTAATATCAGAAGAGACTAATAGTAATGACAACAATAAAATCACCTTTGATATTTGTCTTCTTCATTTCCCCTGAAAAAGTCTCTGGCCTCAAAGGCAGGTAGCTCCCATTCTCTTCCTGGTTCAGCTATTAGTGTTAAACGAGACTGTGAATGATCCCTTAATCGCCCTGTGTCTCATTTTTTCTGCCTACAAAATAAATGTCATACCTGACCATGACTTTACAATGCAAGCTGTTGTGATGAGATAATTTATGGGAGACTCTTCCAGTTTCCTTGAGAAGCATTACAAAAGCTCATAATGATGATAATATAAAATTACTTTTCAAACCTTCACTTTTTGAAACTTAAAATTTCAATCCCCTAGTACATTTTAGTCATTTCTCTAATTATAATTACATTGAGAGGGAGGGGGGAAAAAACCCAGCCATCTGTGGCACTTGTTCTCCTTCCCTGGAGGTAGAGCAGAGAAGATAATGATTTATTTGAGATGTTGTTAGTCCCACTCAGAAGGAGAATGGATGGTGGTTTCTCATTGTGGCTTTAGGGCCCATCTGCTGATGGGTGTGATTTCATTAGACAAAGGTATGTGGGTGAATATGTACATGGTCATGGTAGAGTAATAGTAGAGAAAAGAATGAGAGCATTTTTGTTGTTGTTCTCTGGGGAAAAGGAGCAGGATGTGTGAATTACATGAAATTGTCATAGCAAAAATGGCAAACTAGGAAAAAAGCACACCCACACCCTGTGTGAAGGTGGTGCATCCCCAGGGCTAATTTAGTACCAAGCCATCTTTGACTTCCTGTTACTGTGTAACCCATGAATGTGGTTCTGGTATGGAGGACCTAACATTAGGTTGTTATTGGAGTTTAAGCCTGTCCTCTCTGTCCTAATCTCATGACGCCCCTTGGGTAGCATTATCATGCAGTCTTCTTCCTGCCTGCCTACTTAGTCTCCATTACGATCAGAAAGACTGAGAATGACATGGGGTTTGAGCTTTCACTGAGGCAGGCACTGACTAGGATAGTTGCAGGTTTCTGACCTTTCCAGTAACAGAAAGGTCCCTGTGTGTTCTGTTGAGAACCTTGGATGTGTGTGTGTGTATGTGTGCATATCTATATGAGTGCCCCCAAATACACATTCTTGTGCACTGGGTAGGCCAGGGAGATATTGTGAGGGGTAAGAGAAGGACAGAGAAGATGCGATAGGTGAGAAGTGCTTAATCTGTCTGTAGATTGCTAGGAATGAAACTGGATAATGCTGTATTAACCAGCGATTAACTAGGTTTCACTATTCCCTACATTAGAAATTTTTTTTTTTTTTTTCTAGTTTGGGCATTGAATTCAGGAACACTATAACTGAGCTATGTTTGCATCCCTTTTTGTTTTTTATTTTGAGATAGGGTCTCAATAAATTTCTTAGGGCCTCACTAAGTTGTGGAGAGTGGCCTCAAACTTGAGATCCTCCTGTCTCATCCTTCTGAATCACTGGGATTACAGGTATGAGGCATCGTGTCCAACTCTCCCTACATTATGAATAAAGGATATGCTAGAACCAATTATTTGTTTTTGAACTCCTTTCTCCAGATTGTGGTGTTTACTAAGAATGGGGCCTTCATAATGAAACATGCCTCCAACTACAAGACCCCTTGGAGCATTTTCCCTTTTACCCAGAACACTGCTTATCCTAGGACAATCCAGATAAAATGTGAAGTGCTAACATGTATTCAACAGGAACTTACCTGAGTGGTGGCACCTGGTTAGCATTATAGAAGAATGTGTTGTTCTTCACTAGTGTTCTCTCCTGTCCATTTATTCATTCCCTTGTTAAGTGTGTAGGTCCTGGATTATTTGCTTTGGAAGCCTAAAGGTGAATGGGGACTTAAATATGCAATGAAAAAAGTGATATGTGTTTCAGAAGTCTAGATGGAACTCTGTAGGTGAGCAGGAGAGTACTTCTGGAGGGTTGGAGTGGAAGGCAAGAAGGCAAGGAAGTTGTTTTCTGAAGCTGCATCTCAGAGGATGGGGAAAGTTCAAACATTCATGGCAGGAGAAAGTGCCTTCCGGGTGAGGAGAATGGCCTGACAAAAACAGAAAAGGGCACACTTGGAAGAGAAGTGGTTTGCTTTGCCTAACTGAAGGCTGCATGTTCACCAAAACATGTGTTTTGAGTCATCTCCTTTGTGTTTTCTTGCCCCCTGTTTTTCATTTCTCTATACCCATCAATTAAATTTCAGCAGATTGTAATCAAGGAGCACAGTTACTAGATGGATGAGAGTGACTTTGTAATTATAGTGATTGCAAAATGGGTAATCTACGTGTTCTTGCAATGATGAGGGTTTTTGTTTTTATAAGCTGATTACCTCCTATTCTAAAATGTCCTTAATAGTACGCAAATTGGGGCTAGGATGCATGTAAACCTAGGGACATGTTTTCCTTTGTATCTTATAATAAATCACCATACACACTGACCTGTGACTGCTTTGTGCATCTCCAGAGGCACCTTTAATCTATCTACTTAAAATAGATTGGGACTTCCTTGCACCTTTTCAGCTTTTTTTTTTTTTTTTTTTTTTTTAAGATAGTTAAAAAAAAAAAAAAAGAAAAGAAAAAGAAAAAGAAATCCATCCTGAGTTTTACATTAGCTTTCTGTTTTGATGTCCACAATGTCATGACTCCTTTCTCTTCCTTTGTCAGTAATCCTGTCATCTAGTGGTGGCAAATTATTCTCCTCTGGCTCTTTAGCTTGTCCGTTTAGCTGAATATGCCCCTATAGAATAGTGTGCAAGGGGCTCCGGACTGGTGTTCTCTGCAGACTGGAGAGGAGGCTGTTGGCAAGTCTCTCCTGTCTGTGCTTTAGTCAGCTCATCCCTCCACTGGGCACAGTACCATGTGCCATAGAGAAATCATATTACTTCATGTTTTTTAGACACTTACTTTATTTAAAGGTATTTTAAGACATCAAGTTCAAAGTTAATAGGGATAGTTTCTTAAATAATCTTAAATAAGATGCTAGCACTCTGAAGCAGACTAATTATGTGTTTTCTTAATAAATGTTAAGCTTGAAATAATTGTTCAATAATGAAAGTAAGATAAATGGAAATCTATAGCATATAAAGGCTGCATAGGACAGTTTACAAACCCAGTTGTGAGTAACTACAGAGCCTAGCACAATGACAAATGACATGTATGTTCAATAAATATTTCTGAAATGAATGAGTAAAATATTTTTTCTTTGGTAGAGGGCAATTATGGTTAGATTAAACCAAGATTAAATACAGGCAAAGGTTGTGAAATGAATACCTATACTTGGGATTTTGGATTTCTTTAAATCCTGTCATATCTTACATTAGTACGTATTCAAGTACATATTATGCTTACCTACTTTAATAAAGCAATATTATATATATATATTTGAGACAATATTATATACATATTATAAGCAATATTATATATATATATAATATTATATATTTTATATATATATATATATATATATGGACAGGCAACTGTGCCACAGTGTCTTCTTTAGATCATGAGCCCAAGGCCAGGATACTCCTGGGCCCTGGTGCCTGTTTATCTGAGCTGCAGATACAGTTTTTGGGAGGAAGTAGCTGAAATATTGGGCTTTTAAGTCAGAGCCCATAAAGTCGGATCATATAAACAGAGCCCTTAGCATCGGCTCTGTCCCAGAAGAGGAAGGAAAACACCCTGAAGAAGCATAAAGTGTTCTGCAAGCAGACTGCCATTGTCTCTGTTCCTCGTTCCTCCCAGAGCATGAACCTTCCTTTTCAGGCAGTTCTCCCTGGTTTCTGCTGTGGCCCATTTCTGTGGCTCTTAAGAGCACAAAAGCAAGAAACAGATTGTTCAAGGTTTGCAGGCTTCCTGAGTTTCCCACCTGCAGAACGAAGTCTACAGCATCTGCTCTTGTGTGTTTGCTCTTTCAGCTGTACGTGGCCACCGAGGCCATCCTCATTGCTCTGGTTGGAGCCACACCTTCGTACCACTGGGACCTTGCTGAGCTCCTGCCCAACCAGAGCCACGGCAACCAGTCAGCTGGCAAGGACCAGGCCTTCGGGGACTGGCTTCTGACCGCCAACGGCAGCGAGATCCACAAGCACGTGCATTTTAGCAGCAGCTTCACCTCCATCGCCTCTGAGGTAACCTGATCTCTAAGGGAATGTCCTTTCTCCTCAGATGGAACCACTCCTTTTGTCTTGTTGATTTAAATCTTAGCCACACCTTCAAGTAACTTTCTCATGAATTTAGGATTTGAGGTTTTTAGTGTTTCAAAGGAGAATATACTATTAGAACACTTTTTCTTTCTTACTACACTCGGGAGAAGCATGTATGTCACCAAAATTAGATGGAATAAGATAGAAACTCCAAAAGAGCTTGCTTCGATTATAGTTTCCTATTAAAAAGTGATTTAAAACTTTCATCTCTCTTTTCTACATGTGCAAATGTTAGCCTAGTAAAAAAAGGGACATGCAGTGACCCATGGGTAGCATCCAGCTGTCTTTCATTTTCAAGTCAGTCCTGTGTATCGGTTCAAGGGGGCACCCTGAATGTATAGTATACGGTAAAGAAGGTCCTACCACTGTGGGCAGGAAGCCCTACCTTGAGGGAAGCTTTGCTAGCCAAGGAGAAGCCTCTGGTCCTGAGCCAACCAGAGATAAGCTACGGACAGACAGTCTGGCAAGGAGAAACCCTGGGATGGAGGGGGCCGGAAAGCACTGGCATTGGTTGTAAAAATGTTTAAATACTCCTGTCTTTTTTACTTGTTCCACATAAGCTATCCATATGCCTCTTGCCGCCTGCTTTTAGGCACTGCATCTGCCAGGTGCCTTGCTGTCACCACCAGCCCAGGCCTGGAAACCACCCTGCTGTGTCTGTACACTCCACCATGGCACCAGCCATCCTTTCCTATTGTTGGGAGTTTTGATCACCACCTGTTGGGTGATGGGGCTTAGTAAAAATAGGGACAGCCTGAGGTTGGTATCTGCTTGGCTTGTCCTTAGGAGTCCCCCATTAGAAGGGATAATTACTAGACTAACTTCTCAAGCTACTGCAAAGCAATATTTTCAACAAGAACCTGGTCATCTCACTGCTCACTCAGAAACCTCCAGTGATTTTCCCACGGCACACAACACGGTAGAGACCCCAAGGCCCTGCACACTTCACAGGTTGGTCAGGGTGTACTTTTCCAACTCCACTCTGCACATCAACCCTGCCCATCCCTTTCCCAGGCATATTTACTGTTCTTTCTGCATGCCCTTGGCCTGAGCCTGAACCTGTTACCTGGGCCATGAATGCCCTCACCATTTACCCTTGTCTCTACCTGTGAGGTCCTAACCTGCCCTCTAAGGCCCCCTTTCAATGTCAACTTCCCTGGAAGTCTTTCCAGTCCACTTCCCAGAAGTACTCTCCTGTTTCTGCACTAATAACATTTTGAGAGTATTATGTTATAGACTCCTATTTTTGGTTCACCTATTTTTTAAAAGATCTTCAAAGTCAGAAATCATGTTTTGGTCATCTTGGAATCTCCGTAGGCTACTGACAACAGCAATAACCATGACCACCACTAACCTATTAAAATAACCATAGCATTGCTGAATGGTGCTGTATACGAGGCATTGTGACATTTTACAGCCCTTATTCTATTTAATTCTACAATAATTATGCAGTAGGCATTATTTTCTCCATTTTACACGTGAAGAGATTGAGACTTTGGGAGGTCCAGGTTAGTTAATAAGGTCAATGTTGGCATTTGAACCCAAATTCATCAATTCAGAAGCCTGTGCTTTGTTTCTGTACTTTTTAGAAGCTTATCCCATCCAAATTTGTATTGACATTTCTTAAGTTCTTTTTTGAGAGGTAACAGTAGCAAAGTAATTTTTTTTTAATCTTTAGTTTTGAACTGACAGAAATTTCAAGAATAGCGTAAATACCCTTATATCCTTTGGTTTCTATGTTAGTATTTTGCTTTGGTAACATTATTTTTCTGTTTTTTTTTCCTAAGCCATTTTAAAGTTGCATATATCAGTCTTCTTTAACACTCCAATACTTCAATGTGTATTTCCTAAAAATAAGGGCATTCTTTTACAATGCCACAATACAGGTACTAATTAAGTTTTCCTTAAACTATCACCAATCTTAGTTTACCATATATATCCAGTTTTTGTCACTTGACTCAATGTTGTCTTTGACAGGTTTTTTTGTTTCCTAAATATATTGAATCTGGGTCAGGATCATGTATTACACTTAGTGGTTACAGCTTTGTTATAGCTTGTATATAATAGTTCAATTCCCAGGACTGGGGAGATAAATAAATATATATGTAAAATATATAAAATGTATTTTAGGCAAGTACTTCATCACTGAGCTATATCCCCTCCCCCTTTTTATTTTGAGATATGTTCTCTTTAAGTTGATCCAGCAGACCTCAAACTTGTGATCCTCCTGCCTCAGCCAAGTGGCTAGCATTACGAGCATACCTCATTGTACCCAGTTTTATGATTTTGGTATTTTAAAAGAATTCATACCCCTTCCCTGTTTAAAAATAGGAATGTTTTTTATTTGTGTTCTGTCTGATGATTGCTCCTTCTGGTTGGTTACGCATCCCTGATCAGAATAGTACATAAGTAATGTCCTGTCCTTCTCAGGTGTCACATCTGGAGACACACAATATCCATCTGCCCTTTTTGGGTGATGTTAATTTTGAGCATCCATTCCAGACATCTGCTGAGTTCTCCCTTATACAGTTACTATTGTTTTATTTCAGGGAATAAGAATTACTTTCAGATTATACAAACTTGCTGTTCTTTATCAGATCTTAGCGTCTATTGATTCTTGTGTGAGCCAGCCTAGACATGGTGGCACAGTGATGATTTCTCAACCCAGCCTTTCCCACCCACTACTAGTCTGCACCCTGCTTTCTGCTGTAAGCAAGAGCTCTTGCTTTTTCCCTTGTGTGTCTATTGGCCTATACATCTATCTGTCATGAGTGTGTTCTCAGAGATTCCTGTTCTTCTTAATGATTTAGGATTTATTATAGCCCTTAATTATTTTGCTGCTCAAATTATCCCCAGTTTACCAGTGGGAACTTCTTCAAGCTGACTTTTGTGTCCTTTTTAAAATTTTTAATTAAAAAATTTATTTTGAAATAATTACAGATTTACATGCAGTTGCAGGAAATAATAAAGAGAAATTCCATGTCCATTTCCCCATCTTCCCCAGTGGTAACATCTCCCCAGTAATATCGTAGCTAAGATGTTGACATTGATACAGCTGAAGCACAAAGTATTTCCATCACTACAGGGACCTCTCTGGTTGGCCTTTTGGAGCTACACCAACTTCCTCCCATCCCTCACCATATTCCTAACTCTCCTCATAACTACCGATCTCTTCTTTTAAACCATACTTTGTCATTTGAAGAACTGTATGAAAAATGGAATTATGTAATTGGAGCCTTTTGGGATTTACTTTTTTTCACTCAGCATAATTCTCTGCAGATTCATCCAGATTTAGTAATATTATTGTAGTTATTTAATAAGGCTTGGAATGGGATAGATTGATTCCTTCCACTTTATTCTTTTCCAAAATTGTTTCAATTTCTTTCCATATTAATTTTAGAATAACTTTGTTTATATCTGCAAAAAAAAATCTTTTGGGGAGAACTGACATCTCTACTATGTTGAATTAATGAATTTGATTTCCTTAGTAGTTGCAGGGCTATTCAAATGATCTATTTTGTATTGAGTGAGTTGTGGTAGTTTGTGCTTTTTAAGGAATTGGTTCATTTCATCTATGCTGTCAAATCTCTATGTGTAGAGTTGTTCATAGTGTTACCTAAACACCATTTTGATGTCTACAGAGTCCAAAATGAAATTTCTTCTTTTATTATCTGATATTGATGATTTATATCTTCTTATTTAATTCTTGGACATGATATAGGTTTGTCTATATTATGGATCTTTTGAAATCATCATGATTATTTTGTTTCATTGATTTTTCTCTATTATTTTTCTATTTTTAACTTTATCAATTTCTGATCTTTATTATTTTCTTCATTCTGTTTGCTTCTGCCTGCCTTCCTGCCTTCCTTCTTCCTTTTGTAGATTCTGAAAGTAGTAGCTTAGATTATTGGTGCAAATCTTCCTCTTAAAAAATATAAGCATTTTAGTGCTATGAATTTCCCTCTGAGGACTGCCCTGGCTAGGTCCCAAAGGTTTTGGTACATTGTATTTCCATTTTTGTTTAGGCAAATGTAATTTTTTTCTTAAGTCTTCCTCTTTGACCCATAGATTATTTTAGAAATGTATTGTTTAATTTCTTAGTGTTTGGAATCTTTCCTATTAGCTTTTTGTTTTTGATTTCTAGTTCGATTCTATTGTGGTCAGACAATATTTTTTTAATTCTTTTAAATTTGTTGAGTTTTCTTTTTGGCCCATGATATGGCCCCTCTTAGAGTAGGTTACGTGGGCACTTTAAACATGTGTATACTGCATCCTGTTGCTATTGGATGGGGTGTTTTTAAAATACTGTTTACACCCTGTGTGTTGATGGTGTTGTTGAGTTTTTCTGTATCCTTGCTGATTTTCTGTCTAGTTGTTCTCTAATTATTGAGAGAAGAGTGTTTATACTTTTAATTAATTATAGATTTGTCAATTTGTCTTTTGACTTTTCCCAGATTTTGCTTCATATAATTATGGTTCAGTTGTTTGTTATATGTATATTTATAAATATGATTGCTCTGTCTTCTTGGTGAATTGAATTTTAATGATTATATAATGTCCCTCTCTATCCCTGGAAGTTTCCTTTACTCTGAAGTATATTTTATGTGATATTAATATAGCCACACCTGCTTTTTTGATTATGATAGCATGATATTGACTAGTTTCTCCTTTTACTTTCAACTTGCCTGTTTGATTATATGTGAAGTTAGTTCCTTTTGGTAGCATATGGTTGAATCAGGCTTTGGTGTACTTAAATAATTCAAGTTTAATATAATTACATGTTAAATTTACATCATGGATTTTATCATTTTGTTTTTTTCCTGGGATTTTTTTTTCTCATGTATTTTCCTGCCTGCCTATGGGTACCTTGAACATATTTTAGAAATCCATTTTGATTTATTGTTGTTTTACTCTGTTTTTATAACCTTTTTAGTGATTCTTTTGGCATTACTTTATATATACATATTTATCACAGTCTACTAATGTTGTTGAATTAACAGTTTGAAGGACATGTAGAGACTCCACATTGCCTTATGTCCCTTTACTCCTATAGTTCATAATTGTCTTAACTACATTTCTATGTAATTTTAGAGCCAAAATGTGTGGTATTATAATTTAAAACATCAAATATAATTTAGAAGAAAAGGAAAGTCTGTTGTACTTACCCAGGATTTTGCTTACAGTGTTCCTTCTTCCTTAGTGACATTCCAAGATCCCTTTTAAAATGTTTTCTGTCTTTTTAGAGACCTTCTATTAGTTATTGTATTATTTTAAGACAGTTCTGCGGGCAACAGATTCTCTTAGCTTTCCCTCATCTCAGGATGCCTTGACTTCACCTTTCTTCCTGGTTCTCACAGGTTTTAAGCTTCTTGATTCCCATGCTGCTTCCTTCTGGCCTCCTTGGTTTCCGATGAATAATCTGCTGTTATTTAAATTCCCTCTCCCCCGTAGATGTATGTCATTTATCTTTTGCTGCTTTCAAGATGTTTCAGTTTTTTAGTCTTTAGTTTTTAGAATTTAGAGTATGGTGTTCCTTGGTGTGGATTTCTTTGGGTTCTTCCTGTTTGGGGACCTCCTGAATCTGTAGGGTTGTCTTGACCAACTGTGAAATTTTCAACTATATTTATTTCAGTACATTGTTAACCTACCCTCTTTCCTTTCCTTCCAGAACTCCAGTGGTAGCAATTTAGCTCTTTTGTGATAGACTCACAGATCCCTGACACTTTGTTCTTTTTTTCTCAGCCTGTATTTTCCTTTGTCTTCAGATTGGGTATTTCCTATTATTCTATAACTTTGTTGATTTTGTTCAAGGTTCCTTTCCATTCTGCTGTAGAGCCCATTCATTATATTTTTCAGTTCTAGAAGTTTCATCTTGTTCTTTTTTTACATACTTTTCCCCTTCTTAACCAAGACCTTTTCTATCTTTGGCTGTCTTTTTATTTTGTCACTTGTTTCAAACATTTTGTAAGTGCTCCTTGGAGCATTTTTATAATAGGACTTTCAAATCTTTGTTAGATAATTCCAGCATCCCTGTCACCTCAGTGATTTTTTAAATCCCATTCATATAGTTTGATATTTTTCTGATTGTTGGTATGACAGATAACTTTTGTTAAACCTATAGATTTGGGGCATTATGAGATGCTGGATCTTGTGTAGACCTTCTGCTTTGGCTGAGTTTTTGTGACACTATTCTGGTGGAGAAAGAGAGTGGGGTGCCTTGTTACTACCAGGTGGTGGTGGAAATCCAGTGTGGTCCACACTGACACTGTGGGGCAGGGTTCTCCTTGTGGTCCACACTGACACTGTGGGGCAGGGTTCTCCTTGTGGTCCACACTGACACTGTGGGGCAGGGTTCCCATTGCCACTTGGCAGAATTGAAAGTGTGGGCTCTCTACATGACCTTCCCTGGCACCGCCCCAGTGGGATTGGGTCACCTGTCACCAGATGGCCAAGTGTAGAAGCCTGAGTTCCCCACTTGGGCCTTGCTTGTGCAGATGGGATTGACAACATGGTTTTTGTGTAGTGATTGGCTGGAGCAAGCAGTGGCTGCCTGAGAACTTTCCATCTTGTCACATTGCTGCTTTCCTGGGCCTTTGCTAGAGGGAGCAGGTTTTGTCAGAACTCCTTTTGTCTGTTCCTCTTGGCATTTCTGAACTGCTGGCTTCTCCAGCAGTTGAATATGTGAGGTCATAATAAACGAGGGACCTCACCACTGTGTCATTCCTTGGGTCCTGCATCCACAGCTGGTCTCCTCTCAACCTTTCAGGATTGTCCTATTTTGGCTTCATATGTAATGCCCAGTTTTTAGTCATGCTTAGTGGGAGAAATAAGGAAAATATTCCTACTTTTTCCTCAGGAAGTGGATGTTTCCCAGTGTCCTCTTGATTTTTTTTTAAAGCAGTTCAGAGAGTTTGGGCATAACAAGATAGCCCAGGCTTACCTTGCACCTGCCTTGGTCTTAGTCATTACTCCAGGAAGCCCTGCCTCCATTTAGTACCCCCAGGATTTTGAAATAAGTGAGAGTTAATTATAGGTCTGCTTTCCAACAAATCCCATACTATGTTATAGACTAAATTCTGCTACACGTGAACATTTGTTAACTTAATTCATATCATCAAGGAGCACACAGTAGGGACTGGGGTTGTAGCTCAGTGGTAGAGCGCTTGCCTCACATGTATGAGGCTCTTGTTCAGTTCTCAGCATCACATGAAAATAAAGATATTGTGTCCAGCTACAGCTAAAAAATATATTTAAAAAAGCACACAGTGAACTGTCTTATAGCCTTGAGAACCCTGGCTCTTCAGTCTCCTAGGTGTTTTGACCATGGTTTCCATGACCGGTCACTAGAGGAAAACCCCAGTTTTTCATAGGTGGAATACTGACACCACCCTCTCTCCTCCTCCTCCCCACACCCCTGCTCACCCTGCCAACATCAGGCAGTAGGAAGCTGTCAGAGTTCATAATGGACACAGGATTGGTCTTACCTCAGAAGATCAAGAGTAGAGACCACACTGGATTGTCTCATGGCTATGGATGGGTGGGGAGTCTCCAAAATACATTGAGCTCATCCATGTATCCTGAATGCCTTTAATTTCATCAGCAATTGCCCATTTTTCATAACACCGCTAATCAACAGACCACTATTTTAGTAGTGAAGTGCCCACTGTTGATAGAGATGATGATTACAGAGGCCCTTGTGGAGATGGGCTTTCTGAAGTGAAGACCAGCTGACCACTACTGGCCAGTGGTCTGGCTCAGGATGCTCATGGTACTGGGGTGGAAGTGTGACCTGGGTAATAAGTGAGCAAGTCCCGCTGTACTTGCCTAATACTCTGAGTTAGTTAACATAGCAGCACTTTGCTTCAGCATAGCAGGCACTCAACAAATTTTAATGGATTCGAATGAAATTAATGTGAATGAAATCCATAATTAGGATCCCTTTGAGGTGTCACAGAAGGATACCATTATTAACAAATGTTCATGGAGCAACTACTGCTTGCCTGATGCTAGAAAAGTCTCCATAGAAGGAGGGAGAGCTGTGAGATGCTATGCTTCAGGACAGCAGGACTGGATATCCCCATCCCACCCATTGTGCCAGGTTGTGTGGAAGGCTACAGTAAACAGTGCATGATAGAAGACTGAAGATGAAGGAAAGGGAGAATCGGCCAGAGGGAGTCCAGGGAACTCCTACTCCCAAGATAGAGTTGGTCAATGCAGGAGAAATGGAACCGGCTTCCCCAGCAATTGTCGAAGATCATTAAAGTGTCTCTGAGGGCAAAAGAATGAAGGGCTCAGTTACGTGGGATGTAGCTGTGTGTTTTTCTTCTTACCACCTGCATAGTAGCCCACTGGGATGCATCTTTGCATCCCTGCCCCTCTCCCCATCCGTCTTTGTTAGTTTGTGTCTCTGCCATCGTCTCCTCCCTCTCCCTCCCTCCCTGCCTCCTTCCTCCTTTCAACCCTTCTTCTCTCCTTTTTTTCTCTTCTTGTCTCTGTCATTTTGTTTCTGTGTCTGTTTTCTGTCCCTGTCTTTCTCCATCTCATTCTCTCTGTCCTTACTTCCCTGTTTCTCTGTTTTCTTGTGTCTGTCTTGTTAACTGTCATATTTTTCTCCATCTTTCTCTCACATTTCTGCCTCTGCCTCTGACTGCCTCTCTGTTTCTGTCTCTTGTTCTCTCTTCCACACCTCCCTCCCTCTCTCTGTTACTCATCTAGCCCTTTCTCACTCCCACCATGTGTCTCCACAGAGGCAAACATACTGGATGTATTTACCACTATCTATCTTGATTATAGGTTTATAAATACCTGTTACTTTCTTCCCATGGTATACCAGGTACACATTATATTCCTGGTCCTATCAGGATGTCAATTATCCACCCTCAGAGATGTATTTCAGGATACCAATTATCTGTGCAAATAGTGAGCCTCAGTTTCCATCAGGTGCTCCAGTCTGTGCCCAGAACTGCAGGTGGGGGTGGGGCTTCCCCTGCTGCACAGTTGCATGATATCAATGTACTGTCCCTCCATGGGACCTCTGGAGATGCTCTGTGGGAGTTCTGGGTCATGATTGAGGAAGGATTATCTTTGGAGTCTACCAGATGCCTAACTGACTGCTTCAGCCTGAATGGGTCTCTGATGCTTTGCAAGGGTGGTGATAGCCTGTCTGCTGTCTGATGAAGGAGAACAGGTACATCGCTGGCCATCATTGAGATAGAAACCTCAATCCCCATGGGCTCCATAGCTGTGACGAGACCATGCCATACTTTGCACAGAGCTGGTGGGTGAGAAGATGCATTTAGATAGGGTTTCCTAGTAGTGACAAGGTGGATGACTGTGACTACCTTTTAGTGGTTTCTTGGGTGAGGTTCTGGCTAGAGGCCTTCAATAGTTACCAACAGCCCTTCCTATAAATTAACAACAGAGATGTAGAGCATTTAAAGAATTTGCCCTAATCCTGTCCCTAATAAGTTACTGTTCTAGGACTCAGTGAGCCTGTGTTCTTTCCTTATGCCAGTAGTAGCCAAATGTTTTTTGGTATCAGGATTGAACCCACAAAACCACATCCCCAACCCTTTAAAGTTTTTTGTTTGAGACGGGGTGTTGCTAAGTTGCTTAGGGCCTTGCTAAATTGCTGAGGCAGGGTGTTGAACTTGTAATCCTTCTGTCTCAGACTCCCGAGTTGCAGGAATCAGAGGCAAGTGCCGCTGCGCCCAGCCTTTTTTTTTTTTTTCTTTTTAAATAGAGGCCTTTAGTTTTAAATGGTATCTTAGATTGACATGCCAGTGTTTAAAAGAGCTCGAGACTTTGCTATTATCACTGGACAGGGATGGGATCCAGGCAATCTTGCCATTGCCAACACTCTGTGGAGCCTCAGAAACACTTGCATAGACAACAGGGCGAAGAACTCACGGACTGGGCTGTGTGTTCATTGGCAATAAAGTGATAGGGAGTGCCGGATGGAAGTATGTGCCAGTGGCAGATCGGCAAGAGTGTAGGCTAGCGCCATGACCGTGCTGGGATCATTTATGGTGCAAGCATGCTGGGCTGAAAGCTGGGTAAGAAAAAATAAATACTCACCTTCTGGCTGCCAGGCTTGCTCTTGAGAGTGCCTTTGACAGAGAATCCTAGGGGAGACGGAAAGACAACAATAACGTTTATGTTGTGGCTTACAAATTTTGAAAAGAACATTGGGTCATCATAGCTGGGTGACTTGCTCAGGGTTACCCACTTGGTGAAAGTAGGGGCTTAGCCACTGATGCCTGTGACCCTTCTACTGTGGCACAAAACAAGCAGAAAGGTGGGCAGGAGGCTGTCCTGCATGAATGGGGTCATGCACTTGCCTACTCCGAGGGGATGGGGCTCAGGTTATTTGTATTTGACTTGTGAGGATCCTGGCAAGTGCTCCTGCACACACAAACTCGGGGATGGTGGAAGCAGAAGTGATTCTGTTCAGCTTTATTAACTGGTAAGCCTAAACATGCACATTTCCTGATAAAACAGAAAACAACAAGAGGCACTCTAAGTCCCCTGCCTCTCAGAAGTTCACTGTGCACCCAAGCCCAGCAGGGATTTGCCCAGGGGCAATGCTGTCACCCATGTCTTTCCTTTGAGAGAGACCTAACAGGGATCTCCTCTGCTTTACATTTTTAATGCGAATGCCTGTTTTTGCCTGAAGTCCTTTATTTTATTTGGAGGTACAAGTGCAATGTCGGTGCCCGTACCTTGTGCCCAGTCTCCACGTGGGAGTTATATGTGAGTTCTCACTCACAGCACCTGCCCTGGATGTTGGAGTCCTGTTTAGGTGGTCTTCCAAGTCCTGGGGTGGTTTGCAGTGGCTGGTATCGGTGGCTTCCAGGTTTCCTGCTGCTGCTGCCGAAACCACAAGTCAACAGAAACAGCAGCAGAGTGCAAAGTAACAGTGGTGCCCAGGGATCAGCCAAGGCCGGCAGTATGGGCAGGATGGCACGTCAGCCTCTGCTTGGCCAGTGTTCGTCAGGAGCTGCTCGCCTCTGCAGGGAGTTGAGTTAATCTTCATCATGGTGAAGTGCAGTTTCAAACCAAATCTCCACTTAACTTCTTAGCATTAATTCAATTTTGATTGCCTCTCTAGTTTTTCAGTTGCTCCACCAATCTCCAAAGTGGGAATATTGAAATAATCTTGTTATATAGGTAATATAATATTCTTACTGAAAAATCTTTAGTGTAAAAATAAAAACCAAAAAAACAAGTCTTCTTTAACTATCCATAAAACTCCTGAAAATAAATATTAAGGTGAGTCTACAGAACTCCCTATTTAGGATATTGGGTTTAAAATACACATTTTAAAACTTCGGTCTTGCATCTTATTGAACATAGATCAGACCTTACAGAACTTCTTTATGGAGGGTTTTGGAAAAGGTGAATTAGAAGCTGAGGTAGATGTGATTAACTTGGTATTTAATGCAAAAAAATCCTTTAATCTAGGAGTCCTGACTATTCTAAAATGAGCTAATAGCCATTGGGGTGAATTTATGTAGCAAATTGCTATCTGCTGTATTCAAATTATTCCCTGAGCTCTGACTGATACAGAAAGCACCAAATATCACGGAGACACACAATTATCATGCTTAATTAATGTTTGCAACCAAAAAGTGTAAGGTTGGAATCTTAATATCATTGTGGATATTGAAGAGCTGAAATTGACTGACTATTATCTTGAGATTAATATATTTTTCCCAAAGCCATACCCTGGGGTCAAAAGACAAGAGTATTAAAACTATTTGAAAAATTCACTGCAATTAATTGCTTTAGGGGCTAATTTTTTAAAATGTCTTGCTTCTTTACGCCTGTACTACTGATGGCTATAGCCTGCACACTTCACCCATTAAGCGGTAATTCAGAGTGACAACTATACTGAAATGAAGCAAGTTAGTTAATCACCATGAAACTGTTCCCAAAATACCCTGTCCGAGTTCTCCCTAATCACAGGAGGACTTTGATTACCTGATTTTCTCCTGAAGTGAGATTTTCCTATACAAAGCTGTAAGTCAATTTTATGGGAAATACAAGACAGGAAAGGGCTGAAGTTTGGTGGGAACTGTTATCAGTTCTGCAGAGCAGTAACAGGCTCTGCGCTTTGTGGAGCCCTCACGGTCTTGCCCACGGGTGTTGGGGAAGCTCCTGTTTGCCCTAGCACTGCATCCTTGAAATGCCCACAAGCACATGGGTGCTTTCTAACAATTTTGTGAGTTCTCATGACTATTGTGCTCAATAGCTACTTATCAGTGAGAAGATGATTCTCTTGGGCAAGGAAAGCAGAACAAATAAGATCCAGGAGTTTCTGTGTGGCTCCTTAATACTGCACCATCAGGTCCAAATATGGTTCTTACAACTCTTTCTTTTCTTGTTTTAATAAAAAATTTATATAAAATTTTTAAACTTTCTATGTTATTTTTCTCTTATGCTTCAGTGTATGTGAGGTTATAACTTTCCCAACACAGGATCATGTCAACATGTTGGGTTTAGCTCAGTGGTACTTGTGCACTGTTCTAAAATCCAGATTCAAGGAGAGATACTTGGTGCAGCTATACTGGCTTCTGTAAGTCCTCCCTTGCTTCTCCCTTATCTGATTCAGTTCAACTGCAATCCCAACTCAGACATCAGAAGAGCCTAAGAGCTACTGGTACAATGGCACTGTGGCATTCTTGAAGGACATTATTAACATATTATCCATTATCATAATAACATATTACAAACAACTTGCAAACTCAGTGTATCAAACAATAATTGATATTGTCATAAATCCTTGGGTTGCCTGGTCAGTTCAAGTCTTGATTCAGCTTGGTGGAGCTCACTCAGGGGTCAGGTATGGGACAACTATAGTGTTGGTTACAGCTAAGCTTCCACCTGAGGTCAGTGAACTGGAACAAGTAGACTGACTCAGCTCTGCTCCATGTGGTCTCTCATCATCCAGGAGCCTACCACTGGGTTGTTCTCATGGTAGAAGCAGAGACCCGAGAGAGAGAAAGAAGTATATAAGGACTTTGAAGCCTTAGCTCCAAAATTGGCATTTTGTCACTTTCATGCTATTTCTTGGTAAGAGAAGACAACAAAGTCAGCCCAGATTCAAAGGAAAGAGCAACAGACTCCACCCTTGCATGGAGGCCATTTCTGCCACAAACTGTCCAATAGCATAATTGCTTCTTTGGGTATTGACAACCAGGGAAGACACCATTACAGTCATCCAGAGGATCAGAAGAGACTCTAAGATGATTCCATGGTGTAGACAAAAGGATTAATCTCTTTAGCATATGCAGACAATACCTGAAAAAAATCAGAACTACTTGAAAATTTATGAACAGTGTTCATTTTCTTGAAAAGCCAGAGACAACACAGCCTGATTGTCAAGCTAGTGGAGTTGAAAACATGGGTGGTATTGGAGGATCTGTAGCCAGATATAACCCAGATCTCAGGTGTTGTACGAAAGTCATGAAATGCACATAGATTGCTTTGTTCACATTTGGAACACTGAACCACATCCTAGGACACGACATGTTCCAGGGGTTGCTTTCATGTAGTTCCTATGTAATATGTTCGGATCTATTTCAATAAGTTGTGTCTCTTGTGTGTAGCATGACACTTAACTCCTGCAGGTTGCCCTGTCTAGGGAACTTCTGGTGAGTGCATTGCCTATTTAAACTCCCTCCCTGAGCTTTGAGCCTTCTCAGTCCTTATCTCTGTCTGTCCTCCTGTTCATTCTCATTTCCATCCCCTTGCCTCTATTCTTTTGTTTGAGTAAGCAAATAAACTCAGAAAGCAATGTTTAAGAGGTGGAATTCTAAAAACAACCAAACAAAAAAAATCCAGCTGCTACAGTTTAAAGCTCATGAATGCTTCAGGGGAAATTGCTGAGCATAAAATACATATCGGCAACAGTTTTGGAGGGAAATTGGCAATATCTATCAACATTTAAAATTTCTACACCCTTTGATGTAGCAATTCCACTCTGAGAAATTTATTTTATAAGTAAGCTTATACAGATGTACAAGTGTGTGTCTGTTCATAGACACATCACTGTATCAACTTACAAGCAGTGTTGATAGAAGCATTATAACAGCAGGAGTATGCAAGTGTCCATCTACAGGACCTGTTTAAATAAACTAAGGCACATTCATATGGTGGATGATCACAAAATCATTTTAAAAATGAGGTTGGCTTATTTTGCTTATTCTATTATGATATTCTCCAACTCCATCCATTTTACCAGCAAATGCCATAATTTCATTCTTCTTTATAACTGAGTAATATTCTATCATTCATATATGTATGTATGTATATATATACACATATATATGCCACTTAATTAGAATAAATGAAAAATGAGGTAGGTCAGTAAATACTGATTTAGAAAGATATCTATGATATATTGTTAAGTAAATTAAAATCAAGTTATAGAGAAATATGTCCATTTTGAGCTTAAAAAATGAGGAAGGGTGTCTACTATTACAGTTTAGAAAATGATGCCCTAAAATACGGCACCTTGACACACTGGTCATTTTAAATTAAAGGCACTTGGACACCAGCAGATTCTCCATGAATTTTTTTCTCAAGTTCCCTTATCTACTTAAAGACCAGATCCACCAAAGAAGAGCACAAAGTCCCTCAATCTTCTTATAGAAACTTCGTTTACCAAAAAAGAACACTCATTTCATGGAGGAAGAGTCTAAAAATCAAACATCACACCTAGACCCCAGAGGAACTGTATCCAAGGCCATTATCTGTTTATTGAGCCTGTTCATCTGCCCTAAAAATCATGCATTACCCCTCTACGATTGCCTACACCCCTGTACTCCCCTCTGTCCTATAAAGAGTATTTAAACCTCAACCCTCTGGCCCTTCTTTTAATTTCATATTTTATATGGCTCCCAGGCACATGTATGCATTAATAAACTTGCAAGTTTTTCTCCTATTATCAGTTTATTTCAGCATACTCAATTATTGACACTCCAGAAAGTTTCAACTTCCTTACAATACATGCACCAAAATTTTCAAGGAGAGGCTTAAGAATGATTACCTCTATCAACATGGCTAAAATAGATTTTTAACTTTTTTGTCACACACACACAAATGATAAATTGGTGTGGTGATGGACATTAACTAGTTTGATTGAATCATTTTATAATGTATACGTGGATACACTGTTCCCTAAAAGTACATGGAACTATTTGTCAATTAAAAATTAATTAGTTGAACTTTAAAAAAATTATCTCTGGGGAATCAGACTAGAGAATTATGACTTATTTTTAATTGTATGCTTATTTTTTTAAAAAAGGAAAGTTTTATTTTTTTTGACTTTTCAAATATCTTTAATAACATTACATCCAAATGGGCTCTCATTTCCCATTTTCTACTAATAGTCCTTGTCCCTAAAGCTCCCACCTTCAGTGAGAGGAAGCTGAAGGTGTGAAGCAGAAGACTTCTCATCGAAACAGTTCTCCCCATAGTCCAGCGTGGGGAGGGAATAGAAGTGCACGTTCCTTTGAGGGCAGATGTCCACCGGGTAGGAGGCAGAGTGGTTCAGCCGGGGAGCTAGGTTGCGGCGGGGTGGGGTAATGGGTCTCTTCAGAAAGGTGGGAATCGGGAGTGGGGATCTGACCCGGCGCTGTGGCATCCGAATAGATAGGGGCTGCTCTGGGACCACCAGAGCAGGTTGACACAGAGCAGGGGACTCCACGTCGGGGCTGCTTCCTCTGGAGGCCTAACCCTGGCCTTCAGAGGTGTCTGACTCCCACGTCGAATCCAGAATCTCCACTTTAAAGTCAGGGTTGGTAACGGCCTTGGGAGGGGCTATGCTGATAGCTGCATTCAAACCACAGTGCCGCCTCTTGTTCATCCAATACAAGTGTGGACAGTAAGTGAAGCTGGCAGCCTTCATCACCTCCACCCACTGCTGGGCACGCCTCTCCCGCAGCACCTTATTCCTCCAATGAAGAAACCATGAAGCAGACAGTTATCACAGAACACAGCCCCATGAATCCAAAGTATAGGAGGATCCACGTGCCTGGAAGGCCAAAGTCCTCCTTCTGGGAATCCATGATGCTGAGTGCTGTTACCAGGCCTATGGCTCTGGAAACGTGAACTCATCCACTAACCTGTCTACCAATGGGAGTCTTCTGAGGGCCCAAGCCCCATTGTTACCTAAGGAACAAGTCACTGGGTTCTGAGCACTGGGAATTTCGGGGGGGGGGGGGTGTGCTTGCAAAGTGGGTCTGAGTTGATGAAAGGAAGGGACTCCATCTGGTGGCATTTCATGAGCATAGTTGTCTTCCATCAAATATTGGTCCACCACAGAATTATCTGTTTCCAACTTCTTATAGTGAAGTCACAAAGCAGCCCCCAGGAAAGGGCACTCACACCCCAAGGAGCTTATATTTATGTTGTTGGTTGGTAGGGAGCCATTTCTGGATACCTTTTCCAGCGGGCAGTTGGGCAGGGAGCACAGTCAACGTTGGGCAGACTTGCCCTCAAGAAGTTTCTGACCAAGTTGTCAGAGAAAAAGACTGTTCAGGGGAACCAAGTGGTCAAAACCTCCTTCTTTGGCTCCTACAATTCGCTCTATGCTTATTTATAGTCTGAAAATTTTCATTCATGGGCATAATTTACATCCAAATTAAAAATAAATTTAAATTATAAAATATATAATCAATTCAGCAAAGTTGTGTAAAACATCTCCCTTGTCCCAAGTCATTTGTTTCAGTCAAGATGCTTAGTTACTGACAATAGAATCCTCTCTTGTCAGTTTGTACAGCAAGGAATTCATGATAAGCTACTGTATAAATTGCAGAATCATTGGGAGGGCTGAAGCGTTGAGTCTTAGACCATACTTCCAGGAACAATCCAGAGCTGCAGAATTGTGATAAGGGAGCCATTTTTCAATCCCATCCCAAATCCACACTGCCTCTGCCACTCCTCAAGACCAGCCTTGTGCAACTCATTTCAAACCAAGTCATGCTCCGGTAAATTTGGCCAATGGGGTCTAAAGCACATGTGTGTCCTAAGGCAGCAATGGAGACTGGAAAATACAAGGAGGAAAGGCCAAATTATCCTTGAGAAAGCAGAATACACAATGTGAAAAATAGCAAACTGTGGAGAGATGTTTGAAAGATGGAGTAATTGTAAATGACAGATGCCCACGTGAAAGTTCTATAGTTCCCTCCACTGGGATCCTATTCAAATAAACATAGATTTTCAGGGAAAAATTTATTATAATATTGGACTTGTGTCAGAGGGAAAATGAATAATAGCAGTGGTCTGGACTGTCCCTTAGTTCATCATTCACCAATAAAATATGGACCACTTTTCCAGCAGAAATAACTAGAGTTCAGAAGTCCTGAAACCCAACTGAATTCTAGATTAGGTGGTTTCCCCCTGGTTCCTAGGATAGTAGTAACTGCTACCATTTAAATGATGCTCATTATACAATTAGGTATCATGCCTGGGTTTTTATTCATAAAAAGTGTGATGGTTAATTTTAAGTGCAAATCTGACTGGGCCAAATGATTTCAGAGTGTAGTGTGAGGGTGTTTCCCAAAGAGACTCTCATTTTAATCAGTAGACTAAGTAAAGATCATCCTCACCAAAGTGGGAAGCATCATTCGATCTTCTGAGGATGTGAGTACAACAAAAAGGCAGAGGAAGGGCAAATTCTCTCTTCCTCAGCTGGGAAATGTGTCTTGCTTCTGCCTCAGATATCAGAGAGCCTGGTTCTCTGGACCTTGGGCTCAAACTAGGGCTCACACCATGGGTTCACCTGGTTCTCAGGTCATCCAGCTTGGACTAAATTGTAATATCAGCTTTTCTGGTTCACCAGTTTGCATACAGTTTACAGTAGGACTTCTCACTAAATCATGTGAGCTCATTCCCAGAATGAAGCCTCTCATTTATCTGAATAGCTACTATAGGTTTGTTTCTCTGGAGAACCCTAACACTAATTAGGAAAAGAAAAACTACTTTGCCAAATATTACCACGGCCACCATCCCTCACTCTGCCGTATTAGTAAGTGTTCACCAGGAACAAACAAAACTAGTGGGAAGTATACATGAAAGTATTTATTGCAAGGAGTTGGCTTGTGCAGTTGTGGGGGCTGGCTAAGTCAATATGAAGTCCACAGGGCCAGGCCATCAGGATAGCAGCCTGGAACTCCTGGCCATGGACTGAAGCGACCCCCACAGGCAGAATTTCTTCCTCAAGGGGCCTTAGCTCTACTCTTACAGCCTGTCAAACCAGCCTCAGGCGAATGAAGTGCGGTAATGGCTACTCCTGATGCAGCACGCAGACGGCAGCCATGGGAACCAAGAGGGCTGGCAAGGGTTGGGGGAAGTGTTCAGTATTCAGCAAAGACAGCTCATTTGGCAGGGTTCTCCAAAGAAACAGTCAGTAGGATATGTGTGTGTGTTTCTCTGTGGGTGCTTGTGCACCTGTGTGTGTGTGTGTGTGTGTGTGTGTGTGTGTGTGTGTGAGAGAGAGAGAGAGAGAGAGAGAGAGAGAGAGAGAGAGAGAGAGAGAGAGAGAGAGAGAGAGAGAGAGAGAGAGGGTGCGAAGATTTCAAGAAATTGGCTTAGGTGTTGGTGGGAGCTGGGAAGTCCAAAATCTACAGTGAAGGCCAGGAGACTAAACTCGCCAACAGGAGCTGATGCTATGGTCTTAAGGCAGATTTGCTTCTCCTTGTGGGGAATCTTACCTTTCTTCTCAAGACCTTTAAGACCTCAGGACTTTTATTTGTTCAGATTGTTTTACAATCTGTCAGCTGATTGTAGACCTTAACCACATTCTCAAAATACCTTCCTTGCCACACGTGGATTAACGTCTGACTATTGTCTGGTCCTATTGACTTAAAGCTGACCACTACAAGGCAGAAAATTGGAGTGATGACTAGAAGAATCCAAGACTGCCAAATCCTCTGAAAATGGGGAATGAAACTGGAACTTTTGTGAATTGGAACTTGAGACTGTTTATTTGTCTTTTAGAGTGTTAAGGAAAAAAAGATCAACAAGTCGGAAATAGGCAACAGGAGGACCATATGTCCTGTGTCATTCTGGAACACTACCTAACAGGCCCACCCAAGGATTAGCTCATTCTCTGGAGGCATGCATGGGTGTTTGACTCACTATTTACTATTGATTAGATTCTACAACTCTGGACGGATGAATATTAACTTGTTGAAAATGATTCTTATCTGACCACAATGCAATTATCTTTTATCCCATGGAAAGAAAAGTATTTCCACCCATAGATAAGATAATCCCCAAAGGTTACAGTTTTATTGCCCTGTAAACAGTTCTGTCATTTAAATTACCTTATTTTAGCATTATTACTTTCTTTGACTGTAAATATTTGTCTCTACTGGACTCTTTGAAGCAGTCTTATATTCTGCTGCTTCCCTCATTAAAGAGCACCCAGACCTTTGACATGTGCACATTCTATGCATAAGAGGCCTATTCTTTTTTTTTTTTAAATCATTTGTTTATTTTTTAATTTTTTGCAGACTGCATTTTGATTCATTGTACACCAATGGGGTACATCATTTTGTTTCTAAAGTTGTGCTTAATGCAGATTCATACCATGTGTGTAATCATGCATGTACATAGGATAATGATGTCTGTCTCATTCCACCATTTTTCATACCCCCACCATTTCCCTCTACGTAATCTAAAGTTCCTCCATTTTTCTCTCACCCCCACTCCCCTCCCCCATAATATATCATCATCCACTTATCAGGGGAAACATTTGGCCTTTGGTTTTTTGGGATTGACTTATTTCACTTAGCATGATATTCTCCAATTCCATCCATTAATCAGCAAATGCCATAATATTCATCTTCTTTATGGCTGAATAATATTCCATTGTGTATATGTACACAGTTTCTTTTCCATTCATCTGTTGAAGGGCATCTAGGTTGGTTCCACAATCTAGCTATTGTGAATTGAGCTGCTATAAACATTGATGTGGCTGCATTACTGTAGTATGCTAATTTTAAGTTCTTTGGGTATAAACTGAGGAGTGGGATAACTGGGTCAAAAGGTGGGTTCATTCCAAGTTTTCATGGCAATTTTTTTTATTTGTTATACATGACAGTAGAATGCACTTTGACACATTATACATAAATAAAGTATAATTTCTCATTTTTCTGTTGTACATGATGTAGAGTTACACAGGTCATGTAGTCATACATGCACATAGAGTAATAATGTCCAATTCATTCTACTATCCTTTCTATGCCCAATCCCTCGTCCCCTCTCTTCACTCTCCTTCCCCTAATCTAAAGTAACTATTCTTCCCTACTGCCCCCACATTGTGAATTAGCAGCTGCATATAAGAGAAAACTTTTGGCCTTTGTTTTTTATGGATTGGTTTATTTCGCTTAGCATGATATTCTCCAACTCCATTCATTGACCTACAAATGCCATAATTTCATTCTTCTTTAAGGCTGAGTAACATTCCATTGTGTATATATACAACATTTTCATCTGCTGAAGGATACCTAGATTGGTTCCATAGTTTAGCTACTGTGAGTTGAGCTCCTGTAAACATTGATGTGGCTGTGTCACTGTAGTATACTGATTTTAAATCCTTTGGGTATAAGCAAGGAGTGGAATAGCTGGGTCAAATGGTTATTTCTTACTTTTGCATGATCATATGTTTTTCCTCTCAGTAGAGGTATTTGTGAACCAATTAAGTGCTTTCAGTGGCTACAGATAAAACCAAAGTATTATAGATGGCAAATTGGCTGTAGGAAGAAGTAAAACCCCTCAAATTCCATATCTCCCTCTACTTCCTTTCTTGAGAATGTCATCCAGTGGCTCCAAGGAGATGACCAGTTCAGTATAACTGAACACCTATAAATTTAAACCTCGATGCTTGAAGTAGTGGCATTGAGATGTTGTCTGTAAAGATGCCTGTAAGACTATGGTAGTGACTCCTGTTCCATAAATAATTCAGGAAATATGAAATGAGTTCTGGCAGACACTGTAAGATTAGCACTTGGGATACAAGTATGCCCTTAAGAAGTGCAAAGCATCAGAGGGAGAGAGCAGTGAACACAGGATTCACCATGCATCATGTTAGAAGCAAAAGTAGAATTGTGACAGATAGGAATAAGGGTCAGCTCTGCTGAGGTGAGTCAGGCAAGATTAAAGGAGTGTCCTGGAGATGAGTGGGAGTCACCCTGGTGGGGTGGGAGTGGAGAGTCAGGGCCCGTATGAGGAACAGTCAGTTTTTGTCAGGGTCAGACTTCTTGGCAAAAGTGGAATGAAAAATCTGTTTTTTTCTTTTTGGTAGTCATGCCCTCACCTGGACTTCTGCAGGCCGTGGCCCCACATTATTCATTTGGGAGTAATGCAGGGTCAGTCACAGGTTCTGGACCAAAGTGAGGCGGGCAGGACCAGGAAGGGCAAAGCCCACATAGGGGAGGAAAATGACCAATGCTTGTAAGAGCTTAGTGCCAATCATGTTTTATTTACCATCGCTGCCCCCTGTGTTAGAGTGGTCTGTGCTTACAGCACATTCATCCACTTTTATTGCATGAAATGTCATCATAAACTAGAAGAATAAGAAAATGAAGAAAAGAATGGGGGAGGGGGTTTAGGTAATGAGAAAACTGAAGCAGACACAAACTTCTGATCTTAACCGAGCCAATGAGAAGTTGCTCAGATACAGGCTGGGTGTCTCCTGGATTTAGTATAGGCGAGGTCCCTCGTGCTCTTCAGTCTTCCTGATCCTCATGATCATCTTAAGAAACATCCGTTACACTCTCTGTGTTCTGGTACTGTAGAGAAGGATGAGGCACACGGTGTTTCAGAAGAGGAAGGAAAAGAAACCTAGGGTCAGTTACTTTGTGTCATGTGGGTACACCAGATGTCATACAGACCCTAAGGAACAATACAAGTACAGTTTTAAAAATAACCATTTTATTAGGTATTTGTATTTAGAATACATTCTGTGGAATGAAATAAACTCTGAGAAAAAAAGACCAGCCAAATATAAAAAATAACCTTGAAAACCTCTTTGGAAGTTGACTTTAAAACATTTTTTTCTTCTCCCTTACCTCGGCCTTCTTTGCAGTTTCCCAAGTGCATAGGCCATGTAACCCTCGCTTCCTATGTATATCTTCCACCTTCCCTTTTCTCCCTCTCCCTTCCTTCTTAGCAGCACCTGATTCTGTTACTCTAAGTCAAGGATTAACTTGTTCCTAGTATTCCTTCTAATATTGATTTTTTTCCCCATAGTTTCCTGAACGGAATGCATTCTGAGGGTTAAAAAATAGTGTTTTTTTTTTTTGCTGTTGGTTGTTCGTTTTTTTCAGTGCTGGGGATCGAACCCAGGGCCTTGTGCACACTAGGCAAACACTCTACCACTGAGCTGCACCCAAAAGCAGCCCCCAAAATAGCATCGTTACCCAATCTATTGTACTTTCTGTACAAAGGGAGGCTGTGGGGATGAGAGAGGAGTACTGTGTGAAAGTTGGTTTGTTACAAATCATTTGGTTGCACGGTGCAGCAGCCTATTTGACCTGACTTTGGTACTTATATTTTTTATTACTCAGCTGGTAATTTTACTTTTAGAATTATATACCCACGAAATCTTTTTTTAAAGTTATACTTTATTTTTTCAGATTATGATATTTCTTCCATGTCAAAAAATGATTGGTTTGATGTGTGACATTTCCATAAATTGAAGTTTGATGAATTCAAGAGAGATGCTTGACTTCCTTTAAAGCTCATCTTCAAGCCTCACTCCATCTGTGGTCCATTCTAGTGGCTTCAAGTAAGTCTTATTCATGGACAGCTCAGCACACATCTCCCCTCTGAACTCCAGATCGCCATGTCCAGCTTGAATCCATTCAGTCCTTGAACCCCGACCCTGCCCAGGGCTGGTCTGGGTCACTAATGGCCTTTCCTCGGCCTTCCTGCTGCCTGTTGCCACCTGCATCCCATGCTGTGTATTACAGCCAGAGCAGCATTTTTTTTGACAGGCACTGGTAATTTATCCTTATTGGGACATGCCGTTTATTCTCAGCCTCTAAGAGGTAGCAATCCAAAGATTAAACAAAAAAACCCTCCCAAGTTCCTCACTAATACCCAGCCAAGAGTAACTCCGTCTCAGTCGTCCTCCCTTCTGCTCGCCCACCTTTTCCCTCTTTTGGAGCTGGAAGGCTCTGCATACACCTGGTGCAGTGCTCACACCTGTATTTGCCATATTTATGTTCCTTTCATCTCTTATGTTAGAGGCACCTGCTGTTGCTTCTGCCCCAGTTGTGCCTGATTTCTGCTCAGGTCTGTTTTCTTTAGACAAGTGAATGATCGTATCAGAGCTTTTAGTGGTATGGCCCTCAAATTCGTTTTGAAAGCTGTATATAATAAATGCTCAACTCATGAACTCAATCTAGTGATTGTGGTGAGCACATGAACAAAAATACAGATGTTGGTTATAAAACAAAAATAGATTTAGATAGGTCAGCCTAAGTGACATTTTCTTTATACACTGCCTTTCCTGTCAATATGTGTGAAAAGTGGACTTTTTGCTTTTTTAATTTGCAAGTGATTTTTCGATTTGAAATTTATTAGTATAAAACATAATTCTATGGCTTTAGATTTTGGGCTGCCATTAAAAATAGTAAGAGAGACATCACCGTAACAATCTCTAGACAGTAAGCGCTTGAATGAATTACAAATTTGTACTTTTAAAACCTAAATTCTCATAAAAAACACATTTCTTGGGAATGACAGTCATAGTTAGGTTTATTATAGTTCAGTTTCTAGTGTGCTGGTGATAGACAGGTTCAGGTTTTACCCTGGCACTAAATATTGACCAACAGGGCAAGAAAATGACCTAGTAATTGAGTTTACTCTGCTGGATAACCTTCTTCCAAAACTTTAAAAGTAAGTTGTCCCAATACATCTTTAATACTGTAGGGCTTACAGATGTTTTCAGGATATTTTGTCTGAACTTTGACAAAATCAAGCCCTTTAGCTCACATAGTAGGTATATGATTAACATTTAAATGCTGTTTGAAAATAGTTAAAATTGAAAGTGAAACAAAACATTTAAACCAGAATCTGAGGAGCATATTGTGGGTGGGGCTTTGGAAATCTAGTTGTGATCAGATTGTTCTAAATTCTTGAGTTGACCACCCTGCACCAACCATCTCTAGTTCATCTAGATCTGTTAGGGAGCTCTTCTGGGCTCAGCTTCATATTCTTTAATTTGCTTTTTTTAAAAATCCACTTTTTCAGGCCAAGTGTGGCATCCACACCAGTAACCCCAGCCCCTCAGGAGGCTGAGGTAGGAGCATCACAAACTCGAGGCCAGCCACAGCAACTTAGTGAGACCCTGTCTCAAAAAATAATAATTAAAAAGGGCTGGGGATGTAGCTCAATGGTAGAGCTTCCCTGGGTTCAATTCCCAGCACCACAAAAGAAACAAAATAATAACAAAAAAATCCCACTTTTCAACTTGTCTTTCACTTCCTGTATGTGCTTCTGGAGAAATAGGGAGATGCATTATCCCAACCAGCACTGACTTGAAGAAAAATTATTAGAAATTACTTTAGACACTTGGAACTGGCAGCCTGAGAATCAGAATTTGGACTTTGCTGGTCAAACATCTCATGGGCTATTTCTTCCTAAAACTGCTATCCAAGTTGACAGCTATCCAGTTGCTGGAAGGGTGGCATTATAGCCATTTTGATGGTTTTGAGAAGTTCTGTAAATGTGGCCAACAGAATAGTTGATGATAGAGTAGCCAAATTAGCCATTTCTTATTAAGCATAAAACAGATCAGTGTGAGCCTAAATACTTGGCCACATAAGCAGACAGCAGAAATTGAAGTGCAGAATGATCAATGCTAAAGTTGTAGGCCAGATTTTAAAAGCATGAAAACAAGCAGTAAGAACATGAAAAACATAAAAGCGTGGATACCTTGAATTTCAAGGTATTAAAAACAGGTAACATTAGGCCTTGTTCTTTGTCTATTGTTAAGAAATTGGACATCCCTGTAGCTGACACAATCCTATCTTCTTTAGGACAACCTGATATCTTATATGAATTCATTTTTTAGACCTGGAAAAATGTCGCCTTAGGCATTCCTCATGAGTTAAAAATTCTTCCTTGAAACTATTCAGAATAAAGTTTTCATTTATTTTTCATTTTTTACAAAACAAAATTTCTCCTTCAAATGTTAGAATTTTTTTTCATCTCTTTTATATGAAACTTAAAAATAACTTCCTTTCTCTCTTAGATCCTTAAATCAAGGCATATTAACATGATTTGACCATTTTGGTGACCAGCCATACTTAACACAGAGTTTGGTAACTGGAGGTCTTGAAGAGGTGAGGGAATGTTGTGGAGGCACAGAGGAAGGGAAGTAAGGGGTGGCAGTCTGAGAGTGCGGGAGACTCAGAATCAAGATTTTAGAGATGATGCTTTATTGAAGATGATAAAGCCCAGGGCAGGGTTCTTAATCTGACTGCCTCTGAGATCCGTCTGGAGAACTAGGGCCTCCCCCGTGTTCTCAGGGTCTCAGACTCCTTCCTGCTTTTGACTTCAAAATCGCTCTTGCCTGACCACTCCATTATGTTCCCAGATAGAGCTCACGGGCATTCTAAACAGTGCGCAGGAAGAAACGGGAGAGGGAAGATCAGCCCACTTGTAGACAGATTCTTGGGGGTCATCAACCAATCCCATTGCCTAGAACTTGACAACATGGCCATACCTACCTATAAGGGATTGGGACATTTGGTCTTCATTCAGAGTGGTCATCTGCCCAGCTCCACCTGTTATTAGTATAGAAGAAGATAAGAATGAATGTTACAAAACAAGCTAGCATCTCTGCCTCAGGTGGGTAGTGGGTTACATTACCTCCTGAAGATAATATAATCTTCAGATGAGCTGTTATTTTTGAATTTGTATATCTCCTCCCATCCTAGGCACTTGGGTCCCTGGATGGAAAAGGAAAAACAACCTCCATTTAAGAAGGATCTACGTCACCAAATGACTTCCTTAGGAGACAACCAGTTTTCACCAGGGCAAGAATGGGAAAAGTAGAGAAGTTAAAGATAAAAAGTGTTTTCTTAATGGCAATAGTTGTTTATTACTCACTCCTCCCCCATAGCTTGGTTTTTTTTTTTTTTTTTTTTTTTGTAGCCAACATACATTACATTACCATAATAATCACTCCTCTGCAAATACCCTTAGTTGGTACCTCTTGCCTCTCATAGTACTCCTGGAAAATTCCCAACTCTGAGTGAGCTTAATTGTCTCCTCCTCATAAAATTAGTAACTGCAGAGCTTCAGAGAGTTTTCCTCAGGGTCTGGCAGCCCTGCAGGGTTTCCCTTGAGCAGGCCATGTCCCACTCTTTAGAGGATTGTGTTTCCCATCATCTAACTCCCTCTCTGCGTGTGGAAGTGTCCTGAGCCCCAGCCCTTCCAGCAGTTTTGTAAACCCTCATTACCTCTCCCATGACCTCAAGAAACATATCCACATGCCTGCTTAGCATCTCCACCTACGTGTTTTATAAGCATGCTGTCCTTGAGCAGGTCCAAACAGAGCTCTTGGTTCCCCATCACATATCTGACATCTTTTGCAGCCTTTTCCATCTCCATAAATGTCACAACCAACCACCCAGTGGCTGACATTCAAAACTCAGGTGCTGCTGTCCCCACTCCACGCCATCACATCCCCTCCTTCACCAAGTCCTGTCAACTCTGCCTTCACAAAGAGTCTACTGGCCCCTCAGTCCTCCCCCAGTGTTCTCAGGGACTCAGGCTCCTTCCAGCTTTTGAGTTCACCATCCCTATTGATGCTGCAGCCCAAGTGCTTTGCTGCTTTGAAAGTTTCTCCACCAGATAAACTAGTCTAACACCTTTAAGCTTGGCCTCCTGTAAAGAGTTGGGACATGGACAAAATGCATCTTTTTAAAAAAATTTTTTTCCTGCTTCAATCTGACAAGGGTGACCTTTTCAATTCCTGGTAGAATCCTCATTTCCATGTGAAACCTCATTAGCATAACCTTTGCTGTCTATATCAGCATTCTGGTCTTCTGAGCCGTTATCCAATTCACTCATTAAGCTCTGCTTACAGCATTCTAACCTTAGAATGTTCTCTAGCCTGCTTCTCCAAACTTTCACAAACTCCTGTGAGCCAGTTCCAAAGGCTCCTCTACACAGGCAAAGCTGTGGTCAATGGCTGTGCTTCTCAGTACTACTTTTCTTTATTAGTCAGCTTTCTCTATTGTAACAAAATATCTGAGATAATTAACTTGTTAAAATAAAAGGGTTTCTTTTGACTTGTGGTTTTATTTTTAATTTTTTATTTATATTTTTGTGGTGCTAGGAACTGTACCCAGAACCTCACACATGCTAAGTAAGTGCACTGAGCTACACCCCAAGCCCTGGCTCATGGTTTTAGAAATTCCAGTCCATGATCAGGTGGACTCATTGCTTTTAAACTTGTGGTGGGGGTACTTGATGGCAATGGTAGGCACACCCTCAGTGACTTAAAGATCTCCCACTAGGCCATACTTCCTAAAAGTTCCACCAGTATTGCCACCCTGGTGACCACATGGGTCTTTGAACACCAAAACTAGAGCAAAAGTCTAGGAAAACTAGTTAATTAAACTTGCTAGAAATTGCATGTGAAAAATGGGGGACTTCAGAGGTAAGCACAGCATTAGCACTGTCCTTACCTGTGTCCTGATTCCTGAGTCTTGTCTTTCTTTTCTTTTCTTTTTTTTTTGCCTGTCTGTCAGGGTCTTTATCAAACCAGGCTTAAAGGAAATATAAGGGAAGGAGAGAAGTCAGATGTGCTTTTCAAGCCATACTGACTGGTCATCAGAGCATGGAAAAGGGGTGGTTTGAAGGGAGGAGAAGGGCAACCAGAAAGAGTAGCAACGTGCAAGCCCATAGCAACAGGCTCTTCATACACCTGCTATTGCTGTTCTAGGGAAGGGGCTGGAAGTGGACAGATGAGCAGTCTCTTGGTTCTCTGAGGTTACTTCTGTGACATAGTTGCACTTTAGTGCTTTTAACCAAATACCACTAGCACATCACTAGGTGGGACTTGAGATAACTATGTTTAAGGATGATTGCTTTCTTTTTAAGTTCATAAGTTGCCCTATAGTAGAAAAAAGTAGAACTCAAGGAATTGTTTTTGTATTTCAGTAAATACATACACATGACATAAAGATGACTCTTCTAATCATATTTAAGTGTATGATTTAGTGGCCTTAAGTACATTCATATTGTTCACCACCATTACCACAATCCAGCTCCAGGATTTTCTTTCTTTCTTTTTTTTTTTTTTAAAGGGAAACTCTTCTCCCATTAAACAATGACTCCCTGTTCCCCCTCCCCTAGACCCTTGTTACCACTATTCAGCTTTCTACCTCAGTGATGTTGACGCTCACGGTACCTCATGTAAATGGAATAATGTATTATCAGTCCATTTGTACCTGGCTTATTTCACTTAGTATAATGTCTTCAGAGTTCACCATGAATGAATCAGTTCTTTCCTTCTTAAGGCTGAATAATGGTCCATCATATGTAGATAACTCATTTTTTAATTCATTCATCTATTGATAAGTTACTTTCACTTTGACTATTGAAAATAATGTTGCTTTGAACATGGGTGTACAAAATATCTCTTCATGCATCTGCTTTCCTTTCTTTTGGATTTATACCCAGAAGTGGAATTGCTGGATCATATGATATTTTGTGTTTAATTTTTTGAGAAAAGCACTCCAGGGATTTTAACCATACTAATCAATCGAAGAAAAGGAACAGAACAGAACCAACAGTTACATAAACAATCAGCCCTTTACGTGCTGTGTTCAGTTCCTTAATAAGTTATGTGTGGGGTGCCTAGGAGTGTGTTCTCCTAACAATGGTTTCTAGAGTTCCTGAAGATGCAGTCTCCATGAATGTCCTTGAAGGTGGTGTTCTACAAGTCCTAGTTAATAGTGGAGCATTCAGTGGAGAAGTTACAGTGCACAAATTTTTGTTATAAATTTGGTTTTGTAATAGCTAACTCAATCCATCTGTCTTTTTCCTGTGACCTAAATGTCTCTTATTTTTTCTTCTTCTAGTGGTTTTTAATTGCCAACAGATCTTACAAAGTCAGTGTGGCAAGTTCCTTTTTCTTCAGTGGGGTGTTTGTTGGCGTGATCTCTTTTGGTCAGCTTTCGGATCGCTTTGGAAGGAAAAAAGTCTATCTCACAGGTAATTTGTCAGTGTTTGTGAACTGAATAAGAGGATCAGACACAGACTGTATTTTTATTATCCTGGCAAGAAACCAAACTGCAAGCAGAGTTAGTTCTGGCTCGTTGGTGACTAACTCACCTGGTTAAGCCTGGTAAGTATTAGTGTTAAAAACTTTGCATAGGTGATGTGGCTTTCTGCAACCCCCAAACTGAAATTTAAGCCAATTTAAGAGCAATGAAAGATTGAGACAGTCTTCCACATCCATTTCCTTGTATCTTTCTGTGTTGATTCATTTCAAATGAGCTCCCCAGGACTTGGTATATTCTCTTGACAAGCTGAGTATAAGCAAAGATTTTTAATTTCTAGCATTATTATGAATAATTGAAAACTCTGTGTGATTCACAGAAATTGTGTCACAAAGAAAGTAAACCTGTTTTTCTCTGTAGTTTTCAAGAGAAATTGTTAGGAGAAAACATAGCTCAGAAAATTCAAGTTTACAACGGTTTATTTTACAGACTAATGGATATAATTTATTACTTTCATCAAATGCTGTTTTGGCTCTGATTTGTTGAATATTATTCCTTTCTTTCTAGGTTTTGCTCTTGACATCTTATTTGCTATCGCAAATGGATTTTCCCCTTCATATGAGTTCTTTGCAATAACTCGATTCTTGGTGGGCATGATGAATGGAGGGATGTCGCTGGTGGCCTTTGTCTTGCTAAATGAATGTGTGGGCACCGCCTACTGGGCACTCGCAGGTACTGCTTAAATCCATGCAGATCTGAATGTGGTGAGTTGCTCCGCAAAAACCTTGCAGGGAACCAGTTTAACACTAGCGTATGAAAATGCTTTTGAACTTGAGGGTCTGGATTCAACTACAATTTGAGTATCCCTTATCCAGAATGCTTGGGACCAGAAGTGTTTCAGATTTCAGATATTTTCAGATTTGGAGATATTTTCTGAAACCCAAAGTCTAACACAAAATTAATTCCTATTTTATTTATAGCTTATACACATAGCCTGAAGGCAATTTTGTACAATATTTTAAGCATGTCTGCAGTTTGACTGTGACTCTTCACATGAGATCAGTTGTGGGATTTTCCTTTGGAAGTATCATGTCAATGCTCCAAAACTTTTGGATTTTGCAGCATTTTGGATTTGGGATTTTCGGATCAAGATGCTCAATCTATATTAAATTTGATTTCCTGAATATGTTTTGTATGACATCAGATGAGTCATTTTCTTCATATTTCTTGGTAAAAAGTCTCTCCAAAGCCTGAATCACAGATGGTGACCTTGCTACCCAATGCATGGCCCGTCTGCATATTATTGTGGAGAATGTCTATTTCCTCAGAACAGCATTAACTGCTGTTTAACTTAAAGTGGGAAACACTGCAGAGATAGGAGATACTAGAACTTTTTTTCTTGAAGCCTTCTTGTTATATTTTATGAAATTGTATTTCATAGCCTTTCTCGTTTTTACTATTCTTTTCAAATCAATAGATGATATTATAGAAAGAATTTCTTTACTAATGCTTAATTTCCAAATTGAGATCCCATTCAGTATTATTTTTAACAATACAATTATTTTCTCAAGAACTGATATATAGTAAAAATAAATGATTTTAAAAGATTATTTGACTTAAAATATAGTCTTGGTAGAGTGCCTGTGTCTAGGACTCTGCTTTTTGGATGATAGGTTCACAGTGATAACTTTTTGTTTGTTTTACTTTCAATCACTTGACAATCATTGAGTACTATTGTATTTGTATACTGATATAGGAAACAAGTTAGCCCTGTGACTGACAGCAATATTTCTAAATGAGGACATATTGAGAGAGTGCCATTGTCTCGCCTGAGAACTAATGTGCAGTGCCACCTTCCATTTGTTGAGTGTCTGTTATGTGCCAAACACCACCCTGGGCATTTGACACTCATCTGTAAAATTTCCAGATCTTACCAGTTAAGAATTTCTACCTTCATTTTATGGATAAGAAAGCTGAACCTCTGAGAGGTGAGGTGACATGCCTGTTTGCACACAGTTCCTAACCATGTGTGCGAGGACTGCAGCCAGGGTCTGACCAATGCCCACACGTGCAGCGTTCCTTCTGTTCCCCAGGCACTCTCCTCTTGGAAGTTTAGTTTGTCACCTCATGTGAGTGCTGACCTGCTTAAGTGGTTATTTCTAACTGGTGTTTTGTAGTTGTATGGAATTTCATATTGGGCTAGAAGACAAAGGCTAAAGGAAATAGACTCCTGCTGTTTGTACATCCATGAAGCTGCTGTTGAGCTAATGGATGCATAGATCCCAGCTGCACGGACTGCTCCTGTTCCCTCACGTGGAGGTTCCACCTCATCTACAGCAGCCTGAAAAGTGTACTTTCCCTTAGCCCAGGTCCTAAGCTAGGACCGTGAGAAAATTTCCTCTGAGTTTTCAATTTGTAATGAGACAAACTGAATTAATGTCATTTTTCTTTTTGGGGGAGAGGATGGACGGGGGCGGGGTGATGAATTAGGATTGAACCCAGGGCATGCTGAGCAAATACTCTACCACTGAGCTATAACTCCAGCCCTAATGTCATTTTCTAAATAGTAAAGTCAGACTAATTCCAAGGAACTAGTACAGTGATTGCAGCCACTCACAGGAACAAGGGCTCTTTCTCTGGTTTGGGTTGTTCCAAGGCCGAGGGTCTAGGTCTTGCTCTCATAGAGCATCACGACACCATATTTTTCATGTACCTTGTACTTTTCCCAACTAAGAATCACATTTATCTGTAGCTATTCAATGAAGATGCTCTTGTATAAAAGACATCCCCCTGCCAGATTATCTGATGTTCCTATCCTGTTGCATATGTTGAGCAAAAGGAAAGACCTCTTGGTCTCTTGTTCTCTTGACAATCACCTAAAGCCCTTGAAAAAAATCCTAATGAAGTACTTTCATCTCCCATTCTTGTCCTTAAAACTGGGTTAAGATGAGGCAATTAAAATTTCTGTAGCAAAGAAAAAAGGGAGGAAGGGGGAATAAAACTATAATAGTGGAGCCAGATGTGTGCCAAATTTGATATGAACTTCAGAGTAAGAGTGACAGAGTTCCTGGTGGCCAGGACTGGAACCCTCACCCAGGACAAAAGGAAGACTGGCGAGGCCTGGAATGCTTTTGTGCACAGCTTCCTTCTTCTTCCACCAACCAAGGTCTTTCCCAGAATTTTGTCCTTGACCATTCTTTTCAAGGTGGTTTCTCTCCAGCACAATCTTACACATCCCTATGACTTCAATTATGCTTGTGAACTGCAAGAAGTTGGAAAAATTAGTTTGAAAAATTAATGCTCGATAGCTAATTAATATATTCAGTATGTATAGAATAGTGTGTAAAGTATGTACAAAAAAGGCATGAGTATAAATTGAAAGAATCCATTTCTGATTGGTGTTCAATGGTTTAAGAAGGATGAAGCTAAGTGATAGTTATTGAGAATTGAAAAATGCAGTCATTTACTAAAGCTATGAAAAGCCCATGCTAGTACATTGATTATTTGTTTTCTTAATACCTTCTTAGAACAAAAACAAGAGATCTACACATCAAATGTAAAGAATGCCTATAGTCCCATCTACCCAGAGACGACTGGGGCTCACACATTGCTGTGTGTGCTTCCAGGGCCCTTCCTGTGCATGTCCATTCCACAGCATTCACTTACAAAACAACCTTGCCACGTGTCAGACACGGCTTTTTAGAGCTTTTTAGATCAAATGGCTTTTTAGAGCTTTTTAGATCAAGTTAGGGATAGGTAGGGGAAGGTCCTTGTTGTTCTGAAGTTTATCCTGTAATCAGGAGGCAATTTCAGATAATTCTAAGGACAGTGAAGAATATTTAACAGGGTAATGGACTGGACAGAATTGGGGAGTAGTTACATTAAATAGAATGGTTAGAGAAAACCTCAGTGCAGGAGTTTCATCTAGGATGACTGATGAGAAGACCTGAAAGTCAGAGGAAGAACATTCCAGCCAGATGGAATGGCAAGAACCAGGGCCTGAGGCAGGAAGGAGCTTGCTGGGGGCCTGAAAGGATGCCTGAGGCTGCAGTGTGGAGAATGGGTGGGAGAAGAGTGAAGTGAGGTAAGGTCGGGAGGGACCAGATGACCTCGGGCCTGTGATAGGCCAAATGAGGAATTTCTTTTTTTTTTTTTTTTTTTTTAAATTCGAAGAGTATTGCAAAGCCAGCAGGGCTTGTTAAATAGAGTAGTGATCGGATCTCATATACTGAAAGATTCCTGTGTTAGGTGTGTGGAGAATGAATGAAAGGGGAAAAGGAGAAAGTGGAAATTGAGGGATCATTCAGGAGGCTGTGGAGTTGTCTGTGTGAAACCGACAACGGCCCCGACGAGATGTGATCCATGGAGGAGAGGGAAGAGGTGCGTTTGAGCTGGGCTTTGGTGGGACATGACCTCCTGAATGATTCACGGAGATGAGACAGGGACGACTCAGGGAGACTTCAGAGTTTGTATCTGAAAACCGCGAGCGTCATTGGTGCCATTTACCAAATGAAATCAAATCTATTTTCCAATTTGCCAAAATTAGTTCTTGCTGAGTACAAATTGAGCAGGAGTAACAGACTAGAAATTAATTAAAAATAAGCAGAAAAGAAATGTGGAAAAGATGCATAAATACCTAAAGGTCCATGGATAGTTACAAAACTACCTGTGGTACTCCAGGACTGTAAAGGCAAAAGTGGTGATTTGAAATGTTCATTTTTAAATGAATTGTTTGAACTAAGGAGTTTAGAGTTTCATCACATCTTCAGCTCTACGCCTTACTTCTATTGTCATTTCCAGGCACATAGGTGTAGCTTCTTGCTGGACATTAAATGTGACTGTCCATTGTCCCTAAAATGTATTGTTTTCCATATAAAATTAACATTGTCTTCTGGGATCTCTGCCTGTGGTAATATCATCACAGTATTTAAGGCCACCAACTAGATACCTTTGAATATCATTTCCTCTTGTCTTTCATATCCAGTTGACGCCAATTCTTACTGATTGTGACACAGACTCAAATTTTAAGAATCTATGTAAGGAGGGAAATCATTTGATTAACCACCAAGCCTTAGAGCCAGGCCTTGGAGATGCCTGGAACCAGGAAATCAGAGGCTTCTCATTTCTGCTCCCTATCATCTCTGGAAGCTTCCTTTGCTCAGTCAGAGATGGGACCCAGCTGCTCCAAGTCCAGTATTTGAATTCCTGGGTAAGAACTCTGACTGGTCCAGCTGGGGTCACCCTGCAGCTCGGGGAACTGTGATTGGCAGCACCAGAGTGGAAATGAAGTACAGAGTCAGTTCTCCAACAGACTGAGGTTGGGGGATTCTTGGAATTAGAAGTGAGAGCTAGATAGAAAATATTATGAGCCAGGTGTGGTGGCTCATGCCTATAATGCCAGCAGCTCCAGAGGCTGAGGCAAGAGGATCACAAGTACAAAACCAGCCTCAACAACTTAGCAAGACCCTGCCTCCAAATAAAATGTAAAAAGCGTTGGGGATGTGTCTCAGTGGTTAAGTGTCCCTGGGTTCAAAAAAAAAAAAAAAAAAAAATCTGAAAGAGATATGAATGAGAGACTTCCAAATGGCTTTTTTTTTTTTTAAAGGTAATTGATACAAAGGGCTAAACCCATGTTACAATAGAACAGTATTTGTCTAATTGTACAAACTAACATTTGTAAAACATACATAATTTTATCTGCAACTAACAAAAACTATTGTCTGAGGTAGGTATCATTATTGCTATCTTAACAATGAGAAAACCCAGTCTAAGAAACATTTAGTGGTTTTTCCAAGGTCACACAGGAAAATGTGGCAAACTTAAGGTCCAAACTTGTTTCCCCTAAAAACATCCCATGCTCTGGACTGTCCCCTTTTGCCTACATTGTTGTCAGTGGGTACTGTATTCTCAGGATCATTCCGAGCCATGACAAGAAGCCTTATTCTAGGGAGCCAGGTGCTATTTTATGCTCTGTAATGAACCTGTAATAAGTATTGATTATCTTAAATTTCCAGGGAAATAACATTGCCCCCATTCCCTTACTCATCAGAGTTCTGAGCAGACTGCACATACTATTACATTAGCTCTTCTTTTGGGCTCTCCCTTTCCCTTGCTCAGGCAAACAGTTTATAGGTCATTATTTTTTGTTATAGAATGATAAGCTATGGGTGATAATCAAAGAAAACGTTTGTTTTATAGGATTTTTGTTGAAATTTTTGTAATAAATAGGCTCAGCAAAACTCTGTGACAGCAGATACCCACAAAAGTTGCCTTTCCATAGAAGGGAGATAGGAGAGAGTAGTGGTACAAAATGCAGAACCTCCATCCAGACAGACCATATACAGCCCTCTGTCCTTAGCTTCCCTTCATCTCTCTGAGCTACTTTCTCCTTCCAGTATGTGGTTAATAATTGTACCTGCTTCATACAACAACATATGCAAAACCATCATATTCAATAAATAGCAGCTCAATAAATGACTAATAGTGATAACAGCAGTTAGAGAAAGTACATCAAAAGTATAGTTTGTGAGAATATGGGGCAAGCCAGCACATGTACTATCTACCTCAAATATTTATTTCAAAAAGCATAATATTTTTAAAAATTCTCTGGTTGGTATTTTTTTTTTTTTATCAGTGAGCTGACAAAATTCCATGCGTCAGGGAGTTTATGTTCTAGTTGAGAGAGACAGATAGAAACAAATAAATACGAAATGTCATACATCTGATGGTGATGAATTAAGGAGGGAAGGGCAATGAGAGAATGGGGCGCTGGGCTGTGGTTTAGGACAGGGATGGCAAGGACATCCTCTGTGATATAGATGAAGTCCCAGCATTGCAATAACCATGTGGCCTAAAAAACACATCACCCACATGGTAAAAATACTGCCAAACCTCAGCTACAGGTTCAGGCAGACGTCAGTGTAACACCCAATGCAGAAAGCATTTGGCCAAGCCCTTAAAGCTCCTCCTGTCTACATGTGGTTTGTATTCCTCTCTCCTTCCTCCATTTCCACTAATTTTCTGGCCTCTCTTGTCCTTTCATCCTCTGATGCTGAACATTGGTGTTCATTTTTCTCTTCTGCTATGCGTCTCACCCTTGTCAGGTGAGGGCTGTGACCTCATGAGTAGAGCTGGCTCTGTGACCTGGGGTTGGAAATGGGACTGCAGATGGTACTTTCTCTGGTGACCTTTCTCTTTTCCCCAAATTAGGATCCATTGGTGGCCTCTTCTTTGCAGTTGGCATCGCCCAATATGCCCTGTTAGGATACTTCATCCGCTCCTGGAGGACCCTAGCCGTCCTGGTTAACCTGCAAGGAACAGTAGTCTTTCTCTTATCTTTGTAAGTAGTTTTTCTTCTCAGAGTTTTAATTCAGTAAGCAGAAGAAATGTCTTAAGAGAATGCAGGTCAGCCCTTTTCAGGAGCTTGTGTACACTGACTTTGGGGAAGAACTAACCTCTGCAAGTGCTCCAGTTCTTGGCAGCTCCTGGAAAGAGAGATGGATGCTGTTTAGTTAGTTCAGAATGCAGACAGCCCCTGTTTAAAATAACCTCTCAACATGCTACCTTTTAAACTTCAGATTGTTGGCATAGGGAGCCATTTTTTTTTTTTTTTTTTTTTTTAACCCAGTACCTCAAGGTTAAAGATCTCTAGGCTGAATCAGACTATGGGATAGAAGTGCCACCGAGGTATGATATTGTGAGCCAAGTGTTCAAATTGAATGTGTATGCTAAGTGAAATAAATTGGTCCCCCAAAACCAAAGGCCAAATGTTCTCTCAGATATGTGAATGCCGACTCACAATAAGGGAGGAGGAGGGAAGCATAAAAGTTCATTGGATTAGACAAAGAGGAAGGAAGGGAAGGTGCGGGGGTGGAAATAGGATAGAAAGTAGAACGAATCGGACAGAACTTTCCTGTGCTCATGTATGAATACACCACCACTGTAACTCCACATCATGTACAACCACAAGAATGGGAAGCTATACTTCATGTATGTATAATATGTCAAAAGTACACTCTACTGTCATGTATATCTAAAAAGAACAAATAAAAAACTATGTGGGGAAAAAACCCATATTGTATAGTAACGACTATTCAACCTGAAGACAAGTCTCATTTCAGGGCTTCTAAATGTGGACTCTGAAAGAGTCTCAGATGTGGGGAATGCCTGTAGGGTGAAGAGCAGTGTAGGGCTGACTTCCTGGTCAGGGCAGGTTCTATAAATAACTGCCTGCATGTCACACAGTGACAGTGGTGGGTCACCAACCTTAGCCCATTTCATCAGAAGTTTTAATGCAGCCTACAAAGGTCTTTCTTATCTAAGATGTCCATTTTCTAAGTTTAATCATTAAGATTTTGGCACGAACAAGATTTCCAGCCCACGGGGCCACCTTTCTTTTGTGCCATAAAATGAGAGACCTGTGGTAAAATTTTAAATTCAGATAGCTTTTTAATTTAGTAACTTTTTATCCTGGTTCTAAATTAAGATTTTATGGGGACTGAACTGAAAATTGTTTTCATATGCAGTAGAAACAGTTAACCTCAATTAAAGAAACAAAATTCATGAAAGTTACTTCGTTATGTGAATTAGAGTGAGGTAATTTTATTAGAAAGGGAAACCAGCAGTACTGTATTAGCTTATATATTGTACATCTGTGAAAACAATAGATGGGTACCTACTGTAGTACCTTGATTTAATAAGAATTCATGTAAATATTGATGAATAAATAAGTTTTCTTTCCAGCTATTTAATGGAACTCATACTTCTCCATCCAGTCTGGCTCTCTTCTCTGAACAGCAGTGTGAATTCAGTGGATAATCTACACCACTCCGCTTTTCTTTTCCTAAGCTTATAGTCTGAGTTGGTTTCTGCTAGTGCTAGTTGGGTATGTCTCCTCACCAGAAAACGAGTTCAGATCATGAGCAGTAGAAAGCAGAGGGAGAAAATCACATGCAATTAAATATCTCCTTACTCCATCAAGCCCAGAGCATCAGGCTTCCCACAGATGGCTTCCAGTGTATCTTGCCTGACTTTCTCCTGACCTGTTCCCCAAACCCTCTGCTCAGTTGTGTGTTATTGCCATCCAGCAAGCTTTTCTTGGCCATGCCTCCTACTCCAAGTCATGCTCTTTCTTTTCTGAATTCCACAAAACGTAACTGGGACTCTTCCAGGGGCCTTTTATGTCTGCCTCCTGCTGGAGCCTTGCCTCTCTTTCTGAACCGGAAGCCCTCAGACAGCAGCAAGCTCACTCCACAATGTACTTCCCCCAGCATCAGAGCCCAGGACCTTCCACACAGCAGAACTTTCCTGTTCATAAAAACAGCCATAATCACTTTCAGAATTAGCCATCATTAACTTTTAGAGTCATATATTGCTTGTTTACCAAAACATTTTTACCTAGCCTAAAATTTCCTTATTTTTAAAATATTTGAATCTAAGTAATTTTATCTTTTGCTGAAGATGAGTGCCTTCTTAATTTACAAAGCTTTGCCACCTTTAAAAATAGTCACAGAACATTTTTTTGAGCAAAAGGAACATTGCTTCATTAGCCTTTTAGCTTTTGAGAGTGACCGTGGCACAGGTGACCATGCTGCCAGGTAGAGGGCAGCATGTTCAAAGATGCTTTTTCTTTTTAAAACATGCCCTACTGTTTTGTATGTATAATCTGCATGCGTCCAAGCTAATACTCTCGAATCTGTCCATAGCATCCTTTGAAAAAGTGAGCTATTGGCCTCTCAAAATGCAGAGAAATATAAAGGACTAAATTTACATGCTCAAGATAAAACTTTCCAAGGAGAAATAATTTTAACTCAGGGTCAAAGTTCCAAAGCCTGAATGTCTCACTAATATCATCTTCAAAAATAATTTTTACAGTTTTAAAAGTAATTTTTTATTGTTTATAAACAATGCTGAAAATACAGAGAGACTCGAAGGAGGGTATAACTTACGTTACCCCAAAATAATGACTGTTAGTAGTTTGGTATGTTTCCTGTTGACTCTTTTTACTCCTTCTAATCCTGTCCCATTTTACAATTTTATCAACATTTACTTTCTCTACATAGTCTTCACAATCTTCTTCTTTCTTTTTCTTTGTATTTAGACTAATCAGTTTTATTTAGTACCTCATACATGGCCTGGGGCCAGTTGATTCAACTTATTATTGGCAGATTAACATTCAACAGAACAATTCTTCACTTTATTATTTTTTTTGCATGTCAGTAATAATAATCAAATAGCAATAAAGAAGTAAATAAAGGAATTTTACAATTTGTCAGAAAAAGCCTTCATTCTTGGCTTTTATTGGCCATCGGTGTTATGCATGAATATTCTCTTCCCCAGTTGCAAAGTCTGGGGAAATTCCTATTGTTTCCTGTGGCTTTCCTCTCAGCATCTCTCATATTCATCTGAACAAAATGAAAACTCTTTTCTTTTTTTTTTTAACCTTCAGTGCTAGGGATTAAACTCAGGGCATTGCACATGTTAGGCAAGTGCTCTATCACTGAGCTAAATCCCAACCCCTGAAAATTCGTAATAAGTGGTTATTGGCAGACTAGCCCACTATTAAGCTTTCAAATCCTAAACTGTTGTTGCTGATTCACCATCTTATTGAAATGCACAGGGGTTTCTAAAAAGCACCTTAAAAGCCTAATATTATTTACCCAAGTTTCATTTTAGGTGGAAAATTTCAAATTAGATGGAAATGTACTTGATGTTGTATTCAGTAAACAAGGCATACATGTCCTGCAGTGACACTGTCTTTGAGAAGTTTTTGGAAAATATATTCATGATTATGAAGAGGCAAAAAAACTACATAATATCTAAGTTTTGAAACTGTGTAAGATCCCAGTGGAAATATAATTATTCAACACTTCGTGGTTATATTAGAAAACACCTGTTGTTTTGTAACTTGAAGTTAACCTGAAAATGATTTTTATTCTTTAAGATTTTTGTGAAGATCAAGAAAGGTCTTCAGGATGAATTAAAACTGGTGTGTTGGGTGATTTAAATATTTTGAAACAGTAAACACTCAAAAGTAGCTAAAATGTAACTTTCATTTTTATGTGGAGTCTTAAAATAATCTCTCCCTCCTAAATTGCATATGGTGATGTTAAAAGCATTCCTTTTTAAAAATTTATTTTTCTAACAAGATGATAAAGATTTCTATCTTCACGTAAAACTTTTTCAGAACTTAAAAATAACCCACTAGCTCTACTATGTGATTCTAACAACACTTGTCCCTGATCCCTGCTTCATGAAGAATTTGCTTTATTCAGTACTAAGGACTTGCCATTAGTTTATTAAGATTGATTTAAAAATAAATGCAAACTGTTTACCTTTATTATTGATATTTTGAAAGCACATTCTTGATTTTGGTTGGTAAGTAGGCCCTCCCTAATGTTGGTGTTACTGTTGTAAGCAGCCCTTTCTCTCTCTCATATGTCATCAGAGAGTCAAGCTTTAAACCTAAGGCAGAGTGCAGTTGATGTGAGGGAACTCATGTTCTAGAGGGTGATTTGTGTCCTTCCTCTGCACGTGTACCTATATGAATACGCAGCCTTTAATGACGTCTCTTTCAGATTCATTCCTGAATCACCTCGTTGGTTATACTCCCAGGGTCGACTGAGTGAGGCTGAGGAGGCACTCTACCTCATTGCCAAGAGGAACCGCAAGCTCAAGTGCACGTTCTCACTAACACATCCAGCCAACAGGAGCTACAAGGAGACTGGAAGTTTCCTGGATCTGTTTCGTTACCGAATTCTCTTAGGACACACGCTGATCCTGATGTTCATCTGGTAATTCATATAAAGGGGTGTTTTGTTGATCTTCAGCTGAGGTTGCTAATGGTCCCTGGGTAATCTATTCCTTCTTCAGGATTACAGAAAACTTCACCTTTTATCAGCAGGAGGTTGTTTTCCAAAAGACAGGACCCTGTCCCCAGCACCTGTTCACACTCAGCTCTGCGTTTGCAGCCCCATCTCTCTCAAGCAGGAGATGATGGTGCCTGCTGGGTAGCTTCCCTGAATTTGAGTAAACAGACATCAGAAACACATCTTTGCTCATGAGGCATTTAATGTAAATATTTAAGTCCCACCCTCAAGAAAAAGAGGACTGGGGAAAGCAAGAAAGCATACCAGAAACTGAAGCGTTCTAACAGGATTTAACCTTCCTTTGATTTTGACACCAAGGGCCTTCCAACAGTGCCCTGGGACACATTTTGTGTGGCAGTCCTGCTCACTGGCTCATTGAGGTGGGTGAAATGCTATCCCTTGTGCAGATGGAATCCAAAGCCACGTATCAGATCAGTGAATGAGATGATTAGCACTCTTTGCTCCTTATTTTCTAGTAATTTAGCTTATTCCTGTCTCAAAATGCCTCTCAAAATGCTCTCAGCCTTAATGTAAGTTCATTCAGTGGTTCGAGATGGTTCCATTTAAAGAATGAAGGTGTCGAAAAGCAAGGAATAGGTGGGCACTACAATTTGCGTTTTGCACACGTTTTAATATTGCACATTCTGCTCTCAATTTGACCCAGTACTGGGCATGATTATCACATGTCACAACTAAAAGATGGTTATGCAAATTATATGCATTTGCCATGAAGGGTGAAGGAAAACTACATCTTTGTGGAATAATAAAGGAAAGTGACTTTTTATATGAAAGTAATCATATGTATAAAGCTGAAAAGAACAGTTGTCTGATAAGAAGAAGCTGAGAAGATATTTTCTGTATCATGATTCTCTTTTCCTATCCATATACTGGCTGCCCCCTGTATGGTCAAGGGTCAGGTCCTACCAACTGCTGCCTTCTCCACAGAACTAGCACAGTGTAGGGGTATCACAGATGCATAATGCTGGATGAAGGACATAACTTAGAAATGAAGACCCAGAGAAGCTTTGAAAACCTAATCTGGTTACACAGCATAACAGATACTCATTTGGTGTTTACTTATTTAAAAGCAAATACTTATGAAGTCTGTTTAAGGTACTTGGGGGCTGTATAGAACTCTTCATTTGCACATCACATAAGACAATAAAACCCTCTGCATTGCAGGAAGCACCTACTTGAAGATTTTTATTTTCGTTTAAGTTTTAAATTTTTTTCTAGTTATATTAACTTCTAGGTTCAGGCCTTCACAAAATTAAAACAAACAAACAAATAAAAACCAAGCTAAGGGACGGGAGCCTATCCCTGTTTATTTTATTTCTTACACAGCCAAATAAGCTCTTCTCAAATAAACTTCTTCCCCCTGGGCTCTGAAGTTAAAAGACGTGATAATTGAGACAATGTCATTTCACATATTGCCATTCTTTTTGAGGATGCTATAAAATTCTAAAATCCTTTCTGTGCCTCTGTCATTGAAGAAAGCCTTAACTAGGGAGTAAAATTATACCTCTGTGTTTAACATCTGTTCCTTTGCTTATTTCCTGCCATAGTGCCTTTTAAAATAGTTCTTCAATGCCCTAAATATACTGTTAAATGTTATGCAAGCATCTTAAATTTTGTTCGGTGCACATAAAGAGGATTAAAATGATTTTAATAGCTGTAATTATGGATCCCAACGACCAACTCTGCCATGAAGGCAACTTTCAGATGAGAGGCCCAGCCTTGGGGACTTGGGGATGCTCAGGCCTTTCATACCTAACGTTCTCCTCTTCTCTTTCACTGCCAGCTTTTCACTAAATTCCCCTATTGTCCTGAACTGGTTTTGTGTGTTCTTGATCTGACTCAATACCATCCCAGCTTAATTTAAGTAGGTGTATTTTCATGGCTGGAATCATGTCACTGGAATTTCTATTTTAAATGCAGTCACACAGACAACCCACAAAGAACGTTAGGTTTGAGGAAGGTCTCTCCTACACATGGGAAACATTTAAAAGATATTTTAGAAAACTGCATGGATTTAAATTTGTTTAGCCTTCTGCTCACATGCAAGGTGCCCAGGGTACATAGAAAGCAGGTATCTCAGTGTCCCTTTGCACCTGCCCCTCTGGTGACCTAGCTACAGGATTGCTTATCTGCCTTCATGCGTAAGGGACCACTCAATGCCAGTAAGAAGTAAAGGGAAGTGGTTGTTGCTTCTGGTGCATTTGCTCCAGGGGTGCCTCTCTCCCTTCCTCCCCAGCCTTTTCTCCTTATATCTACCACAGCCTATTAGTAGGCCAGGTACTTGGTCCCTTCTCTGTTTTATTGCTTGCATAGGAATTTATGGTTTATACAATGTATTCAAATACTAGTAAAACCTACTTTCAGGTTTTAAAATTTTGATCTATTTTACTTTGATTTTAATAATGCAGTCTGCTAGGCATAAATGTTCCTATTACCATCTTTGCTATTTGATTTGGAGCTTCAGGTTGGCACTCTGATTGGCCAAGCTCCTTAGCTTTTTATTCCCAACTGTAGGGATATGCTTGGGGCCTAACAAAATTCCTGCCATCTAGGATGTACTCCTTCAGTGTGTATTTCAGAAATGAAATGCATCAGTAAATTAGTAGCTTTTCAAAGGGCTGTTCCCCAGCTGGTCCTTCTGGAGGATCCAGCCTCCACTGTGACTCCTGAATTTCTTCCCTGTTCTGGGTTTGTAGCATGTGCACCTGCTGAATGCAAGAAGAATTAATACCCAGGGTAAGAAGTGCCTACATCCCAGTGGGGTGGAGTACCTAACATTTCTGGCCTACAGGTGACCCACTGAAGATCCATCACTTCTCAGTCCATGCTCTCCAACCATCCTTTGTTGGTTTTCTCTGTGGGAGGACTTTTCCAGAGTCATTCTGATAATATCACAACACCAGCCTTGGGCCAGTGTTCCTTACATTGTTGAATTAAATAAAGTAAGAATAGGGTCATTGTTTTCTACTCAATGCAAAAAATGCTTGAGAAAACACAAACAATATCTTGCCTCTTACAGGAGCTAGCCCTTCATTTGCTTCATATAATATATAGACATAAATCATTTCCAAAGTCCCATTATGTTTTTCTGTTTTTTTCCTAGGATAGAAATTTAAATTAAGACAGAAAGCTTAGCAGGAGAGTCGAACTCTTTGCTTGCAGCAGTTTGCATTTTATTGAACCAATTCTATTTTAATCTTCTTTGGCAAACTTTTACATGTTTTCTCTTGTCTTGTTTTTCACTTCCTGGTCCTTTAAACCCACCCCCTGTCCTGGCCCCAACTGCAGGTTCGTGTGCAGCTTGGTGTATTATGGCCTCACTCTGAGTGCAGGTGATCTGGGTGGAAATATTTATGCCAATCTGGCCCTGTCTGGCCTCATAGAGATTCCATCCTACCCTCTGTGCATCTACTTGATTAACCAAAAATGGTGAGTACAGATGAACATGAAGTGTAGCATAGAGAATGTGCACATGTGGCACCCTTACATACTTACATACATAAATACCTAGATATCATTGTTTTGTGTTTATACACTGTATCTGCTAATAACTGTGGTGATTAAAGTTTCTTTCAGGCCAAATGCATATAGAATTCATTTTTGGTGCAGTACTTCTTTAGATTCATGTGTATGAGTTTTTATTTAGTATTATTATTTTTTACAGACTGCATTTTGATTCATTGCACACAAATGGGATACAACTTTTCATTTCTATGGTTGTGCATGGTGTAGATTCATACCATTCATGTAATCATACATGTACATAAGGTAATTTAATATAAGGCTTCAATACAGTGTTGAAAGGCACCTAAAATGAGGGTTTTTTAGTAGTCTCTAAGTAAATTGCTAGGCCCAAGAGATGGGGTTATCAGCTCTACTTAGCTGCAATTCCTTCAAGCCAATAGTATTAGTATAGTATTTAGAAGTTTTCGTAAGTAGGAAGAAAACCGAGGGAACTAGAAAGAATTTTCTTTACCTCCTAAGACCTACTTTGTTGAAGGGAAGAAAAAAATACATCCTGCTCTTGCTGCTTACAGTCATTGGCACAATTTTGAAATATATTTAAAAAGTTATTTTATAGAGCTCCTTTCCTTGGGTTCTGTAAGATAATTTCGGCTATTTAGCCCCTGACCATGGCAACTAAAACCCTTTCTCTGTTTGAGCTAGGAAATCAGTTGGATTGTACCTTTTCTCATTCTCCAGAAATTATTGTTGTAACTAAAACCAGGTGTTGGCATTACCCTGATGCGTGCTGTTGTCATGATGTTTAGAACCTTGTAAAGGGCGAGTCTGGGTCTCTTCAGTCAGGCGCTTTTCTCTTAGGCAGCATTCCAGATACCTGGGCTGATTCCTGTTAGTGACTGTTAGCTTACTCTTATCATGGTCCAGGAGGCGGGTCAGATAGCATGCTCATGAGTCTTTCCCTAGCATCCCCAGTTTTGTCACATGTGCTCCCTGCACTGCTATAGCTTCTTGTGCATGCCTGACAACCACTGACAGTATTACAAGGAAACTGTTTGTGGGCATGTCCTGTGTCTTTACAATCCCTAGGGCCTGTCATGGTACATGTCAGTTGAAAGACACTCAATACTGGCTGTTATGTTAAGCAAAATGACTGGTAAAAGAAGACTCAAGAGCTTTCCTGTTTCCCAGCAACTTCCACCCAGACTTAGGATTAAAATCCAAAGCAAAGGGAAGGACGCCGCCTTTGGGGTCAGGCAGACCTGAATTCAAGGCGAGAGTTCACCAACTGTTAGCTTTATGACTTTGGCAAGTTCCCTCGCTGAGCCCCCACTGTATTCATTCTCAAACTAGGTATTATAAAATTCCCCTGGAAACACTGTTATCAAAATTACAATATTGACCTTTCTAGCAGGGTACTCGGTATACTGCTGGCCCTTAGAAAAGGGAGAGATAATATTTTACTTCCAAGACTGAAGCTCTTATTTGAAAATGATTTTAAGGTGTTCAATATATTTCACTTAATTCTAACTCACTAACAAGGCATTTTTTTCATTTGCATTTTGAAGAGAAAGAGACTTTTCAAAACATTGTTTAAAATTGTTAGCTAAATAAGATTCAGGTAACCAGAAAATGAAATGAACTAGAAGATTCCTTTTTATTTTTCAGTTTCATTCTCTAGAGGATGAAGAATGTAACTGTGTGCCTATGATTTTATTATTGAGATTATATAAGATAATATGTGGAAAACATTTAAAATAGCACCTAGAACATAGTAAACACTCATGGAAATAGAATGATTCTATGTCCTTCCTGTTCACATCATTTAATCCTGCCATCCCCTTTTTAATGATGGTTATTTATTCTGTGTCTCCAGCAGACTCCTGATCAGTCACATTTGCCACCCACTCCTTAAAAAGAGTTGAAGCAGAGGACATTTAAATAGGAAAGTTGGGAGGAACAAGCAGATGAATTTATAAGATTCTTAGGAGAAATGTGTAATTTTTCTATTATTTAGGTTTGGTCGGAAGCGGACATTAGCAGCATTTCTGTGCCTAGGAGGACTGGCTTGTCTTATTGTAATGTTTCTTCCAGAAAAGAAAGGTATGCCTTTCAAATTTCTACAAGGGGTTTGAACAGCACTTTTATTACAATGAATCTCAATATAGTAGAGAGATTACCATATGCCATGCTTCATTTCTGTGATTGCATATTATTTAGCAATTGTGTGGGGTATAATGGGCCAGATTCTTTCCATTCCCTAAACTATTTTCTGGGTGAATAATGTGCTTAGAGGTGCACTATTAATTCTTTCAGGCTATTAAGCTACCATCTGGGGTGTCTGGGATGTGGCACTGGTGATGTTAGAGTTGTTTATTTGATGATGAGGAGGACCGGTTAGTTCTGCACAGAAAGAAACTCCATCCAAGGCTGCAAATTACACTCACTCCAGCCAGTCACAAGATTGGAGATTGGAATGGCATCCCTCAGTATCAGTACACCACAATAATAGTAACAACACAACAACCCTTAGAGTAATAGTCCTATTGGTCATGATGAATATGCTCTTGGACACCTTTAAGACACTTGTATTTTCTATATTCATAGCTTTGCTTTGCAGAAACAACTTCAAAAAAGTGTCCCTTAGCATCCTGATCACTGCCTCTATATAGAAATTTTATAGAAAATTTTTCTATATAGAAATTATATAGAAATTTTCTGGATACTGCAGGTTTTCTTCTCTTTTTTTTCTTTCTTTTCTTCTTTTTCTTTGGGGGGGTTGGGGTGGGGCTGGTACTGGGGGTGGGGGCAGCTTGCACACCTGAGGCATGCCAGTTCCTGCTCTGAGAACTGTGATTTTGGTTGTAGTGTTCAATAAACATTGGTGGATCATAGCAACTTTCTATTACGGGGCATATGGTATAACAAAACCCCCTATTTTGGGGGCTTTTGGATTTTGATAGGGCCCTATTATGGAGCTTGCAGTCCAGCTGGGAATGATTATGAGGTGGTTTGACAGAAAGCTTTGACAGCTACTGAAAATGCATGGAGAATTCATTTCACCCTCAGAGCATGTCATGTATAAAATGCTCCTCTCATAAACTGCTCCTTGAGGTTCAGTTGTACTGGTGCCTCATGGAGAAGCCTGTGAAGCTGCCTCTTCTCCTATTCTCTAACCCTCCAGTGTTCCTACTCTGCTCTTGGTCACCACTTGAAGGTCTGAGCCTTGAATCCAGAGTGCAGAAGGTTCACTAGCTAGAGATTTTACATGGTGTTTAGAGCAGCCTAACAGTGATTTTCATGGAATCAAGGAAACCAAAGAATTCGGTAATTTTGCCCATTTCTTAACCTCCAGCCAAACCAATGCCTCTGTCAGTGTCAGGATACGAGGACAATCCTCAGTCCTGCTAGGGGGTGTCAGAACTAGGTACCCTGTTCTGTTTATCTGAGGCAAGAACGGATGGATTTCAAATCCTTGAGCTTTCTGCTCAGCTGTTCGTTTCATGTGGGCATGTTGGGAACTCCGTTGTCTTCTACCTGTAGCAGTCTGGTGTTCCATTTATTACTTCACAGAGGAAAACATTTCATTAATAGTAAAAACGTACCTGTAACTATTGCACCTCCACAAAGCCAGTCCAGTCCATGTCTTTCTCCCTCCCACTTCTTTGCACACTGCAAGTAACCCACCCTTAGGACTCTGCATATGACCCTTTCTTGAAATTATCTCTTATTTTAAATAACAACAGAAATCCAGGGTGAAGGCAGATGGCTGGTTTCCCATCTAGACAAGGTCCCCCTCTCTGCTCTACTCCAGTCTGTTTCAAGAGAGCCATTTGAACCCTTTGTTGGTTGTGCCCCTTAGTGGACACTGAGTGAGACAGTGCAGCACAGTGTCTTTTGCAGGCCATTCAGGTGCTGCAGGAATATGATACCTCTATTATACTTAGAAAAAGTGGATGTCCAGTCTATTTATAAAGATTTTTCTGGGAAAGAAATTCTGTAACATCCCTTATTGAATTATTTCTATTTTTAATAACCATTACTGCTAAAATGATCCTCTTCCACTACAGTTGAGCCCATTTCCTTTCATTTGATTCATCATTTGAGATGGAGAACAGATGGTCACTTTTTTTCCCTGCATAATCCTTTCTGTATTTGCAGAGTCCTCTAGCTGTGCCTGAATCTTCTTTGGGCTAAAAAAAAAAAAAAAAAAAAAAAAAAATTTCTTTCAACTTTCTTTAAACCATTCATATTTACTCTTTAAAATATGTTGTCAGCTTTCTTTTAATCTGTCTTTCAAAGTTTTAGCTACATATTATGAAAATTTTGATAAAAACATATGATGAAAAAGAGCAGTTTTAAAAATTCTGTTAGTATCTTCTAAGAACTTGGAGACTGTTTTCTGATTGCTTTTAGTTCTCATTTGTCCTCACTTCTCCCCCATCAAATATGCCTTTATTCTCTCCTTTCTGCCAACTCTTGTGCCCCTTTGCCCACCCACTTCTTTTTAGCATGTATGTATGGTTATGGTACTGTATGTTCTAGGGCATTTGTGGATATGGAGATAGTACACCTACAGAAGAGATGATAAGTAAACTAGAAAATAAATTGTTTGGCATTTCACAAACTGTGGTTTATAATTACAAGTTGAGCATCCCTAATGCAAACATTTGAAATTTGAAATGCTCCAGAATCTGAAACTTTCAAGCAGTGACATGATGCCACATGTGGAAAATTCCATACTTGACTTCTTGGTAATAGGCTGTAATCAAAATACAGGTGCACTAAAAATATTGTATAAAATTACCTTCAGGGCATGTGTATAAGAAGTATATGAAACATAACACTTGGTTCCCATCCCCAAGATGTCTAATTATGCATATGCAAATATTCCAAAATCAATTAAAAAAAAAAAAAACTAGAAAGACTTCTGGGTCCAAGCATTTCAGATAATTGTAATAGACAAGTTTCTTACCCGGCATATGCCTGCATATTGATTAGCCTCCAAATAAATGTTCATTTCTAGGAATAATGTTAGGTAATTTTAGCAGGTAGCCACTACTCTTTTTCCCCACAGATGGGTCAGCAGACATTTTACCTGATCTGTATTCTCCTTTGGAGGATCCTGAGTGTGTTAGCTTTCTGTTGCTGTGGGAAAACAAAACAAAACAAAAAAAATCTGAGAAATACAACTTAAAAGGAAGGAAGATATATTTTCACTCATAATTTCAGAGATTTCAGTCCATGGTCACTTGGTCCTATGACTTTCAACCTAAGGTGAGGCTAAACGTCATTACAGAGAGTACGTAGTGGAACCAAACTTTTCATCTCATGGCAACTCGGAAAGAGAGAGAAAGAGACAGACAAACAGAAAAGGGACTGGGGATAAGATACATCCTTCAAGGTCCCTAGTGATCTGCTTCCTTCAACTAGGGCCCAGGAAAGTTTCCACCAACTCCCAGTAGTGCTGCTAGCTTAGAACCAAAGTTTCAACACATGACATTTGGGGGAACATTCCAGATCCAAACTATAACATTCTTCCCCCAGCCCCCAAAGTCTCATGCTCATCTTACAAGGCAAAATGCATTTAATCCATCTTCAAGGGTTCCCATAGTCTTCAACATTTCCAATATTGCTCAAAAGACCAAGTCCAAAGTCTCCTCTGAGACTTGAAACAAACTCTTAGCTGTGAGTCCTTTTCAACATACAATAGTGGGACAGGCACAGGATAAACTTCTCATTCTTAAAGGGAAGAATGGGGTCATAGAAAGGAGGGAGGGCCAAAGCAAGACTGAAACCCCTGAGCGGGGCAAGCATTAATCCTATAGCTCTGGGTCCAACATCTGGGGCACATGGTAGTGAGACGTGGGCCTCAGTGGTCTGGGGCAGGGCATCCCTATGTTCTTGCTGGTTGAATCTCATGTAACCTCTTTTCTAGACTGACTCTTCTTGCTGCCAATAGCTTCCCATGGCAGGTTTTCCACATTCCTGGCAACTTTTAACTTCTTGGGGTCTCTACTGCAGGTTTGCTTCACCCTCACAGCATAACATATTGCCCTCTCAGGGGCTTCCTGCAGAGACTCCAACCATGCTACACACTGTCTGGCCTCCCAAGTCTTTCTCTGAAATCCAGGTAGAAGTCTCTGTGACTCCACACTCTTACATTCAGTATGCCAGAAAAAACAGCAGCAGCCAGGCCCTCTTGGACCATAGCAGCAGTGACCTCTGTGTGACTGGATGGTTGAACACGTGAAATTAGTCCTAGGGAATAACTTCCTAGGCAGCCCTGTGGGGGCAGGGCTCTTTTCAAAGCAAAGTCTTTCAAACACATAAGTGGAGTCTGGCAGATTCTTGAAATCCCCTCAGAGCATCTTTCCCGTTTTCTCAGTGCAAAGTTCTTGGCTTCTTTTTAGTTGAGCTAATCTCTTAAACATCCATACCCTCCTAATCCCAGTTTTATTTGTGCTTCTTTTCTGGGCAAACTGCAAGTTTTTCAAATCTTCCTGCTCTGCCTTTTGTTCTCAATTCTGTCTGTAAATTTGGCTGAAAGCAGCCATCAGTACCCATACCACAGCCTAAATGTTGTGCTGCCTTGAAATTTTCTCCACCAGATTAGTCAGTCGGTCACCCTTAAAATCAGCCTTGCACAGAGTCTTAGGGCATGATCAAAATATAGACAAGTGTTTTGTCAGAATGTAACACAAATGCAGGTCAGTTCCACATAGAATCCTCATTTCCATCTAAAAGCTTACAAACACAGCCTTTGTTGTCTGCATTCCTATCTGCATTCTGGTCTTCTGTGCTTACATCTGCTTACAAAATTCTAAGATTTCTTTAGCCTGTATCTTCAGACTTTTTCAAACTCTACCCACAAACCATTTCCAAATACTACATGGCCAAGTACAGTCATGACAATGATGCCACTTCTTGGCACCAGTTTTCTGTGTTAGCTTTCCATCACTGACAAAACATCTGAGACAAACAACTAAAAGAAGCAAGGATTTAGTTCAGCTCACAGTTTCAGAAGTTTCAGTCCATAGTCACTTGATTTCATCACTTTGGGCCAAAGGGAGAGGTGAACATCATGGCAGAGAGCTTGTGGTGGATCAAAACTGCTCAACTCCTGTTGGCCAGAAAGCAGGGGGGTGGGGTGGGGACAGAAGGGGAACTGGTGACAAAATATACCCTTCATGCACACATCTCCAGTGACCTACTTTCTCCAACTAGGCCATACCCCCTAAAGTTTCTACCACATTCCAGTGCTACCAGCTAGGGACCAGGCCTTCAAGGCATCAAGGACATGAACCTTTGAGGGACATTCCAGATTCAAACTATGAAACTAAGCTCAGGCTGAGCATTCTTTGTTCTTCTGAATTCTCTAATGTCTATACTGTTCAAGATTCTGTTTATGAATATTGTCTACTTCATGGCCTCAAAGAGCTTGCAATCCAATAAGGGAAATAAGTAATCCAAAAATAACAATAACAGAGACAGTACCAGAGGAGAACTGACAACAAACCCTATGAAATTGAACTTCAAACCATCATAAAAATGAAGATGAGCTATCTTCCTGCTTTAAACAACTATAAAAACAGATGAAAAATATTTAATAAATGTTGATTTTCAGATATTGGACCACAGACTGCAAATGACAGTGATCCCTGAGAAGAGGCAGCTAACCAAAGTGAGCCCTCAGTGTCCTAGCTCTGAGTTTCCAAGACACAGTGCAGGGAGCAAAAGCAGTAAGTCCTAGCATTCTTACTGAATTGTGGAAATACTTACTGAAGCCTGGAGAGGCAAAGGTGGTTAAAATTTATTGGGCAAGCCAAGTACATACCTGTAGTCCCAGTAGCTCAAGAGGATGAGGCAGGAGGATTGAAAGTTCAAAGCCAGACTCAGCAATTTAGTGAGGCCCTAAGCAACTTGACAAGACCCTGTCTCAAATAAAATGCAAAAAAGACTGGGGATGTGGCTCAGTGGTTAAGAGCCCCTGGGTTCAATCCCTTCTACTAAAAAAAGAAAAAAGAATTTACTGGGCGAAATATTGGAGAGGAGTAAGATACACAAAGGAAGACCTCCAGAGATGTGCAGAAGGAGCCTCTAAGTTTGGCTGCTTACTGATCTTTGCATTCACTGGGATAAAGTCCTAAGACAAGGGGGAGGACTCCAGACAGGGGCAAGCACAACAGTCCTTGGAACCCAGAGCCACGAATGCTTTGGATTCTCTTCAACCATACACTAAGCATTCAACAGAGACCTTTCAGGTCAAAACAGCATTAAACTAAAGACTGTTCTCGATTTGCAGTAAAAGTACTTACAAACAAAACTCAAAAATCAAGTGATTCCAATTAACTTAACTGCATCAGATGACAAAGACCGAACAATATTTAAAGGACACAATTAAGTCCAACACCCAGCAGTTTAACATTCACAATATGTGACCTCCAGTCAAAATTACCAGGCATGCAGAAAAGTGGGGAAATACCTCCACAATGGGAGAAAATTCAACAGAAACAAATTCAGAAATGGCACAGATAGACAAAGGAGATAAGATCATTAAAATGGTTATTTAAATATGATTCATATGTTTTAAGAAAATACAGGCAAATGTGATCAGAATGAGCAGGGATTAAAGCCATAAAAATGCATGTGACTTCTAGATATAAAACACAAGATATATGAAAAATTTAGTATATGAAACTAACAGCATATTAGAAACTACAGAGGAAAAAAACTGGTGTATTTAAAGACATACAGAAGAACCCGTTCAGAATGAAGCTGAAAACAAAACAAAATGGCAGTTGAATAAAAAAGGCATCCATTAAAAAGATTATCATTTCTCCAACATGTATTTTTGGCGCCTTTGTCAAGAGTATCAGATGGTGGTTAATATGTGGGTTTGTCTTTGTGTCTTCTATTCTATTCCATTGGTCTTCATGTCTAGTTTGATGCTGATACCATGCTGGTTTTGCTACTGGAACTCTGTAGTACAATTTGAGATCAGGTATTGTGATGCCTCCTGCATTACTTTTCTTATTCAGAATTGTTTTGACTATTCTGGGTTTCTTATTCTTCCAAATAAATTTAAGGACTGATGTTTCTGTGAAGAATTCTGTGAAGAATGTCATTGGTATTTTGATGGGAATTGTATTTTATCTGTACATTGCTTTTGGTAATATGACCATTTTGATAATATTAATTCTTCCTATCCATGACCATCTCCTGAGGTCTTCTTAAGTTTCTTTCCTGGTGTTCTATAGTTTCCATGGTAGAGATCTTTCATCCCCTGGGTTAGATTAATTCCTGAGTATTTTATTTTAGGTTATTGTGAAAGGGATGGTTATCCGATTTCTTTCTCAGCTAAATCATTGTTCAGTGCTGCTGGGAAAACTGGATATCCATAGGTTAAAAATGAAATTATTGCCATCTCTCATCCTGAACAAAGTTAAATTAAAGTGAATCTAAGACTCAGGAATTAGACCAAAAACCTTGCAACAGCTAGAAGGAAACATAGGGTCAATATTCCATCATATAGGTTCTGGCACTGACTTCCTCAACAACCCCTAAAGCTCAAGAAATAAAATCAAGAATCAATAAGTGGGATGCCATTGAATTAGAAAGCTTCTACACAGCAAAGGAAATGAATTAGAAACTGAAGAGACAGCCTATGGAATGGGGAAAAAAAAAAAAAAAAAACGTTTCCAGTTAATCCTCTGACAGGGGATTAATATCCAGAATATATAAAGAACTCAAAAAACTCAATGTCAAAAAAACAATAACCCAATCAATAAATGGAGAAAAGAACTAAACAGAACTTTCTCAAAAGAAGAAACACAAATGGCCAACACATATATAAAAAAAAATGTTCAACATCTCTAGCAATCAGGGAAATGCAAATCAAAACTATACTAATATTTCCTCTCACTCCTGTCAAATGGCAATTATCAAGAACATAAATAACAATAAGTGCTGTCCAGGATGTGGAAAAAAAGGGTACACCTACACATTGCTAGTGGGATTGCGAATTAGTACAACCATTCTGGAAAACTGTGTGGAAATTCCTCAAAAAGCTAAATGGAATCATCTTCCCCAGCTATATCACCCCTCAGTTATTTATCCAAAATACTAAAATCAGCATACTATAGTGATGTAGCTGCTTCAGTATTTAAAGCAGCACAATTTATAATGGCCAAATTATTCAATCAACCCAGATGCCTGTCAATAGATGAATGGATCAATAAAATGTGGTATATATACAAAATGATGTTTTACTCAGCCATAAAGAAGAATGAAATTGTGGCATTTGCCAGTAAATGCATGGAAATGGAGAGAATCATGCTAAGTGAAAAAAGTGGGGAAAATAAAAGAAAGCCAAAGAGAAGCGAAAGGAATTGTGGCTCTTTGTCCAACCTGGGTATCTTAGTACATGACATGTAGCTATCCTAAAGATGTTAAACACATGAGCAATCAAAATTTTGCTTATAATCATCCAGTCAATAAACCGAATGAGTAAACTGAATTTTTGCTATTTTGGGCCAGTTAAATGTACTGTAACATATTGGCACATTTTTTTCTGGTAACCCCAAAAGGGCTCTCTGAGAACTAATTCTGAAAATGATATCCTCAGTACTTGCATTATTAGAATAAATTTATAACCTCACCAAGTTCAGGACTTTTAAGGATTACAAGTGTTTGGAGAATCTCCTTTTAAAAATAGATATTTTCACTTTAATTTCCCCCTTTTGATTACTGTTTTTTTCTAAACCATCACTTCAAACATTGATTAGGAATAGCCAGTCTTATGTGATTTTTGTTAACGCAGGTGAGGAATCCAGGGCAACACCCAGTGGTCTGATAAACAGCTATTTGAAGTTGATAGGGCTACCTTGGGGAAGAATTGAATGCCCCCTTCTTCAAGTAATGATGGCAGATCTGTTGGCAGGAACACAGGAGAGAAGTTTCAAGCAGCAACTGGGGTGTGAGACTGATAGGAGCATTCTTGGGCATGTGGCTGTGGCCAGGCTCCCCAGATGTGCCAAGCTGGAGGTGTCCTGAGCCTCACACAGGAGTCTTCTTCCAGCTTTGGATCTTGTGAAGTGGGTGTTTAGAAATAAAGTTTCTGCATTGCACTATTTGGATTTAAATTTCAGGAAGTAGTCCTCTTTTGTGTTGTCAAAGACGTTGTCAAGTGCCTGCGTGCAATCTGAAAGATGCCATCCCAGATGAGTGCAAATCTGTTTCAAAAATAATTTGTGTACAATGAATCAAAATGCAGTCTGTAAAAATAAAAAAATAATTTAAAAAAATTGCAGCCAAGCGGATGTGCGTATTTTTGCTTGCTTCAGTGGCACCTGAATACCTTTTTCTGACTCAGTTTTCTGGAAAATAATGATAAACTTAATTTGCCCTCATTATTGATTTCAATGAAGAAGTTTTTAGATCTCGAAAGTCCATAAGCAAATCTTGGGGTAAATTTGAAAAGGCCTGATTCTTCTTCCCCAGAGATCTTGTATCTTAAAAATACAGACTACTTGAAAGAACTAACATCTTTTTCCTAAATATCCTGGCAAAAGAGGAAAAAGCAGCCCTAGTGGGACCACTGTTTTAAGATACTATCTTAAAGTAGGTGTAGATTTATTTTACAGCCTGTCAGGGAAGGTACAACTTATTTTTGGAACAAGTTATATTGTATACCTCCCTCCCAAGAAGTTGTGAAAGCATGAACTATTGTAGTTCTTCCACTTGTTAGTTCAACAAATGATGAATGAACAACAGTGTACCTAGTCCTGTGGGATGTGCTGAGGAAATCAAATGAGATTCCAATGTTAGCCTTGGGTGACTCAAAATTTATTTTGAATTGGCAAGATGAAAAAGTAAGTAACCACAGGGAGTATCTGAGGCACAGCAGTAGAATGAACCAGGAAGTAGGGATAGTGGAGGTCAAAGGAAGGAGAGAATATATTATTGGAGCCATTTAAGAGTGGTTTATATGAACCACACAGTCCCAAGGAAGGGACAAGAGTGCTCCGTTGGGCAGAAATGTCAAGGAGAATTGGAGGCAATTACTTGTGGTGATTAGAACATTGCTATTGACCTTCAAGAGTAGGAACATCAGAAGGGGATGGTATTGGAATCAGATAGCTGTATGTTTTAGAGCAGGTGCATTTGAGGAAATGGAATGGCAGCCACTCACTGGTGACATTTTGATAGTGAAAGGAAGAAACACAACGAGAATCATTTTTGCTCATAAGGAAAAAATTGCTCTTTGGAAGGTACAAGTGAGTGGATTATAGAAGAGGAGAGGTTAAATGTGTTTGACAGGCAATAATTAAATTGTAGATTCTCAGAGAGCATAATGTTAACAAAGGGAAGAACCATGAGATAATTGATAATATATCTGATAAGGAAATGAAGTGGCATAATATATATTTTTGCATTTTATGCAAAAACAACATTAACAAACTTAAATACCATTATTGATTCAAGTGAGAAGTTGGGGAGAAGAAAAGATAGAAGTTTTCCCCTATTATGTCTCTTGTGTTATTTATAGAACATTAGTGTCTTATATCTTCTAGTAATGAAGATATCTTCTCACTTGAACATTTCTATGGTTTGGATCTTGAGTGTTGCCCAAAGGTCCATATGCCTAGGGCACTGCTGGGAAGTGGTGGAACCTGTAGGAGATGGGGGTCTAGGGGGAGGAGGTTAGGTCATTGAGGAATGCTCTTGAAGGGGATATTCAGCCTCCTACCCCTTCTCTTCCTTTGTTTTTCACTTTCCTGCTGCAAAGAGGTGATCAGCTTTGCTCCACCATGCACTCCTCCATGAGGTACTGCCTTACCATAGGCCTGGCACAACATGGTCAACCAATCATGGACTGAATCTGCCAAAACTGTGAGGCGAAGTCATTTTTTCTTCTTTATAAGCTTATTATCTCAGGTATTTGCTACAGTAACAGAAAGTCAACACAGACATCAAGGAATGGGAACTGTTCTGGAGCTTACTTCTGTCTTCTCTTGTCAGGGCAGGTCATGCTGACACTGTTTTACATCACTGATTAAAGAAGACTATGAAGAAAAGAGTCAAGTAGCACCCGTAATAGATGAGTTTACTTCCTCCAGTACAGAAGTTTTCAGGGACTTTCAGGAATGAGTGCAAATTTCATCTCACCAGTACATCAGATTTCCTGGGGATAGCCAAGGCATTGAGGAAATATTGCATGTGTTTGTTTGTGACTACTAAACCTTCCAAACCTGCGTTCAGTTATGCTGCCTCTTTGCTATTGAGTTTCACGTGAAGGACTCACTCTCCTTCAAAATGCAGTGTGTCCTTTAAAGGTATTGTTTGCACTGTGGACCTCACAGGTGTGTCCTGTCCTCCACAGATACAGGTGTGTTTGCTGTGGTGAACAGCCACTCCTTGTCCCTGCTGGGGAAGCTGACCATTAGTGCTGCCTTTAACATTGTTTATATCTATACCTCCGAGCTCTACCCTACCATCATCAGGTACGTGTTGTCCTCAACCACAGCACCCTTCAGACCTTCTGGGTTTGCTTACACCAAAAGAGGAGCGACTCTCCATTCCTCTGCACTGAGAGTCAGTGTGGGTCCAGCAGCCACTCAGCAAGTGCCTGTGGCTCAGAATCAGCCTGTAGGCTGCTCTTCATCTGTGTGGCTGAGGGAACCACAACTTGGTCCCAAACTGAATTCCCTCATGTAAATCATAAGTGCTCCACACTAAACATGCCCTGTCACCCAAACAGGACTTGGTACTGTTGTTATTTTGTTGAATTTAGTTTACGCATTCACCCATCCAGTGTCAGACATATAACTGACAAGCGGACAAGATCCCTCTTCTCACAGAGGCTTTGTTTTAGCACAAAATATATTAAATATGTATAAATATATATTTCAAACCATTTTGTGGGGGGGCTACTAAGGATTTAACTCAGGGGCACTCGATCACTGAGTCACATCCCCAGCCCTGTTTTGTATTTTATTTAGAGACAGGGCCTCACTGAGTTGCTTAGTGCCTTCCTTTTGCTGAGGCTGGCTTTGAACTCAAGATCCTCCTGTCTCAGCCTCCCGAGCTGCTGGGATTACAGGTGTGCACCTCCACACCCAACTGAATGTTAGATTTTCAATGTGCATTGTTGAAGGTGGTTTTTAATGAGTAGGAAGTGCATTTGTCAAAAAGAATGTATTCTGTCCTAAATTTCCCCTCATAAAATAAGTCTGAAAACAAGAAACAAATTCAAATTTAAAGGGTGGCAGGACACACTGCTTATTCCTTTCACAATGACCTCAGTGGACTGGGTCAGGTTTTCCTCAACCAGCCCTTTGCAGTGTTTTTGAGGATCATTCTAAGTGGATCCTTCTCGTTCCCTTTTCCATGCAAGAAGACTAAGGATTCTTTCTTCCTCTTGGTTTAAAATCCCTTTTCCCAGTAACAGATGAGATTTCTGAGATTGGCTGCTCATTTCCTGATTGTTCCTACAACCTAGTTTTCTGGCTACTGCCCATGAAACTAAAATGTTATTCAAACTAGGGCAACTTGAAAGCAAATGTGGACATTCTTAACAATTAGACTGAGTTAACAGAGTGATGTATGGGCACCCTACCTAGAATCTCTACCATTCTCCCTCCCTACTGTACTCTTTTCTGCCCTGCCCACAAAAGTAATATTCTGGGTCTGACAGTGTACACACAATCAATTCCATATTTATATTCTGAATTTTTAATAGTTGAGTTTAAATAAATGGGCAGAATTTGAGGAATATAAAGCCTTGGATCTCTATGGTTATATTAACTGATAGGAGACTCAATACACAAAAACCCATAAAAGCATTAGATAATAAATACTCAAATGTTCATTTCTACATCATCCTCTATAGATGCACTAATACAGTAGTTACTTTCCTCATGTGATTATTTAAATTAATTAAAATTACATGAACTAAAAATTCAGTTTCTTGTCCTTGCTAGCCATATTTCAAGTACTCAGTAAGTCGCCCCATGTGTTCATTGGGTTCTATACTGGACAGTATAATTACTGAACAATTTCCAGCATTACAGAAAGTTGTAGTAGCAGCACCACTCTATAGGATCCTATGCTTCTGCTTTAGGATATACTGCTCTGGATCTAGTATGCTCCCTGAGCCCCTACACACACAAACACATACACACATATGTGTGTGCTGTGCACATGATCTTTAAATTGTCCCCCTAGAACCGATTTGATTTTACTTTTTCTTATGCTTTTCAGGAATGTTGGGCTTGGAACGTGTTCCATGTTCTCCCGAGTTGGTGGGATTATTGCTCCCTTCGTCCCCTCACTGGTTGGTTTGTACCTCCTAGTTTTTCTTGATTCTTCTCTGCTTTGGAAATTCTTGTGCTTTTGCCTAGAGAGAGGTAATGCAGAGATGCTGGTTAAGGTCAGCAGACACAAATGTGAACCATATGCCTCTTAGGTTACGAACCCAGTGCTCTATCTAGACGAATGGACTGGGATGCTTTTACCCATGGTAGATCTGAGTTTCTGTTCCTCTGATTTCGTCGGAGGGTCAGCTGATGCCAGATAGTCTCCTATCGTAAGTTAATCAATTAGTAAATCTTTATTAAGCTCCTGCTGTATGTAGGGCTCTGTGCTAAGCTCTTGATGATGCATGTCACCACATGTAACCCTGATGATAGCTAAATGTGGTAGGCATCATTGTCACCCCTTTATTAAAGATGGAAAATGCTGCAGAAACAGATTAAATATCTTCCTTCCACACCACTAGGAAAAGAAAATTAGAGGAGAAACATGCCTAGCAGTGTGTCTGTTCATATACAATATAATAAAATGTAATATATTTACTTGTATATGTATGTATGTACACACACACACAAATATATGAAAATTTGGGGGCATTTTCATATTGCAAAAAAAAAAGGGGGGGGGGAGAGACTAAATGACAGCTCTAAAATCCTTCCAATCTTAAAAATGCTCAGGTTCTGGGAAGGATCCTGGGGGCCCCGTGAAAGGTCTATGCTTGGTCTGATATGGGAATTTCCACCAAGGCCATTGCAAGGTAACCAGTTTTAGTGTAGGACTCACATACCTTCTCTGTGGACCACCGTTCATTACTCAAGCAGCTTAAGCCCCACTTCTAGTACCAGGCGACTGAAATGCCACCATTGGAATGTACTTCCTTTTCTGAATATCTCTCTCCAGGTCCCACTCTCCATTTTAGGTTGCAAGACCCTTTCTATGAGGGAGTCATGTTAGTTCCATGTTTCATTCAGCAAAATACCTGTGGCATATGAAGTGTATATTGTTTAAACTACCTGACTTTGGGTGGCTGTTCCTGAACATTGTAATCCCCAGCATCATGTCTTCCCATTCCTGAGAGGAGGGAAACTGCTGTGTTCCCCTTGCTGGGAGCCCACTGTGCAGGCCCTGGGTACAAACCCAGTGCAGTAGGTAACATGGTGAGAGGTCTCCCTCCTCCCTCTTCTCCCTTTCCTCTCTCCTGACTATCTTTTCCCCTCCCACACCCTGCCCTCTCCTGCTCCTTTTATCCTCTCCGTCATCTCTTCATTTTTGAAAAAATGAGGAAAAAAATGTTCTGAGGGAGAATCCTCATTAGTACCCACAGATTTTGGAAATCCAAACCAGAAGATCATAAACCTTAGCACATCCTGTACAGGAATTCTAGAATATCAACAATCAGCTCCAGTGGCCCTGAAGTAGCATCTTGCCAGTAATTCTTTCTTTGTGTGTTTCTTTGAACCTATTTGTATTGAAAAAAATTAACTTTTCCTAAGAATATCTTTTGAATCTCTGAAACACTTGCTTGTATGACCAGCATTGCACCATGTTCAATTTCAGTAGTTTAAAAATCATATGTATGTGTTAGCAATTTTTTTCTTTTCAGGGTTTTTATCTCTTTAATCCCTGGGTCCCTCTATAATGGCGTTACAGTACATGGGGTTGTTTGGATGATTTCAAAATTGAGAACTTTAAAGTTCATCATCACCAAATATCTTGGGTTGTCTCCCACATGAAGAACACTTGGAGATCACTTTTATAAACCACTATTCCAGAGAATAGAAGCTGGATGCCAGATTTCCCATGAACCCTTGCATAGCCTGCCCTGCCTCATCTCCCACGGTACCTATCACTGCAGGAGATGGTTCAATGCTGCTGGTCCACGTTCGTTTGCTTCCTGTTGATTTACTCAATCCCAACTCTACATGCTGGAGGAATGACTTAATGATTTCCCAGAATAATTCTCTAGGAGAAAAGAAAAAGTGAATTATAGTGTAGTCTAGTGGGAGGCACAGAATGAATAATAAACATGATAGTTCTCAGTCATGAGACTGCTGATGTCATCTGCAGAGGAAACTGACACAGACTTTTGTTTGTTTTGATCCCACTCTGCCCTTGCAGAAATATGTGCAGTGGTCTCTGCCCTTCATTGTATTTGGAGCCACCGGCCTGGCCTCAGGCCTCCTGAGTTTGTTACTGCCAGAAACTCTGAACAGCCCATTGCTGGAGACATTTTCTGACCTTCAGGTATACTCCTATCGAAGGCTGGGGGAGGAAGCATTGTCATTACAGACCTTGGATCCTCCACAGGTATGGCGACATTTATCTTCACTGTTTGTATCTTCCACTTGGATGTTGATAGTTGTTTGAAAAAAATAATGTTCCACTTAGATTCAGTAGCATGGAAAACAAAGGTGGGATCTAACAGCAGCTGATTTTCAGAAAAACAAAGAGAACCGATGATTCATTAGCTCTTTTAGAACACTTCAGGGACTACTTAGGGGAATAGATGTCATCAAAACACATTTGCAATTTGAATAACTAGGTGATAGTTTTTCATTTTAGGAATGTCATGACATCATTTCCCTGCCCTCTATTCTTTTCCTGTTTCAGCTGGCAGACAAGGAGAGCCCTTTAGGGAGTGAGAGTGAGGAAGAGGAAGAGTTTTACGACGCAGATGAAGAGACTCATATGATAAAGTGAGAAAGAGTCTGGACCCCTGCTCAGAAGTAAAGGTTCGTCTTGTATGCCTCTGGCCAAGGCAGGTTCTCCGGTGGGCCCTAGGAGAGCTGCGCAAAGACAGGCTTGGCTTGAACATGCACAGCTGGTACTCAGCATGAATGGATTCTCTTAAGGCACAAAGGAAGTTGGAAGAGAAATTTCATAAGAGGATACCTCATTGCACTGAGGGAATAGTCCTTAATATGTCCAAAGTTTAGTTCAGAATCCTTACCTCCGACCACACAGCTCAAGTCCACGTTCCAGGGTTTGAGGCTGACATATGTGGAAGTTTGTTCATGTTGCTTTTCCTTTGGCATGATCTGGAAGCAGATATGTAAAATTCCTCACCTCACCATTTGGGTAGGATTTGATAAACTGTCTTTAAACTAGTCTTCGTATGATCTTGACATCTGCCCCTACCACTTGTTCCTCCTCCCTAAGAATCTTCTGATGCAGGTTATTATTTTAATTTTGTGTCTAAGGAAAAGGTCTCAAAGGCCATATGTGTGTCCCAGGACCCCCAGCTTTATCTAAACTGATGAAATTTGAGTCTTCAGGTTGGTTCACTCAGCCTGATGGCTGACTTGGCTCTTTGTGCCTTGAATCCCTAAGATGATTTGCTAGTAAAAGCCCATAGCACCAGAGCAATTTACTAGAGTCAGAGGTGTGGCTGTGGCCTGGTAATGACCTTTGTTACTTCAGTGATCTGATTTCCCACTTACAAGCACCTCCAGAAAAGTTTTCTTCTGGGATTCTAGTACCAGCAATAACTTCAAAATCATGTAAACAAAACTTTATAAAGGTAGAGGGCAGTTAAAAAGGGCTTGTTGAGGATTTTCTTTAAAAAGAAAGATGCAGCTTTTAATAAAGGAGCAAGGAAAATTATCTTTCACAATTTCTATTTGTTTTGCTTTCAGTGTTATGCAATGAGGAACTTGGGCAACATTTATAAACTTGAACTCTCAGCCCTTACCTGTTAATCGGAACAGAAGGCACAGTAATTTCATAGGAAATGTTGGTTTTCATAAAGTACTTCCCATTTTCAAATGAATTAAAATCATACTTGTCCTCTGAAGTCACATACTGGAAATAACTGTTCCCCATGAAACTTGAATACCATCTCTAATAAGAGTATAAACCAGGAGTCAACAGCTTGGACTGCATTCTTCATGGTACTTACAGTACTTTCCCAACCAGGAAAGTTTCTGTGTTTTCAGAAATTTCATTTCTACTAATCTCTTGGAGAAAGAGAAATTGTGTGAGAGGTAAAGAGAAGGTGTCATTCTGGGTGCTTCTTGATAAAGAATGTATCCCTCCCAGTTGGCTCCTGATACACTTTTGTTCTCTTCCACAAAGACTTCTTGGTTTGTGCTCTACCTAACTGTAACTTTGGATTTGTAAAAGTGTGTTTATGTTCTCTATGTCCTTGATTATGTATATAGGATCTTCATAGACAGGTATCATCTCTACTATTTCTCCCTGATGTGCTTAGAACATTGGCCTAGACACAGTAAGGGCACACCAAATCCTACTGTTTTTAGCCATCAGGGAGATTGTGGGATGACTCCTTGTATCACATTTGCAAATCCGACTCACACCACCAAGTTGTGAAATCTTGCTTCTCTTTCTCTGGAAAATGGAGATCTGCCCAACCATCAGGGGAGGAAGACACACTTAGAAGTTCTTATTAAATGGTTAAGTATTTAAAATAAAACAACAAATCAATACACACACACATACACATATATATACACACACATATATATACATATATATGTATATGTGTGTATGTGTGTGTGTGTTTATACATATGTATATGATTTTGTTTCCTGGAGCTATCTTTATATCATAAGAGCAATGTATTCTTTTATAGAAAATTTGGAAACTAGACATTCGAAAATGTACCTATTGGCCCAGCACCTGGAGACAACCAATGTATGGTTTTACTCCTGTGAAGACTAACTGGGAGTTCAACTCTTTTAAAAAAGAGCTAAAGCACTGAGTTTCTTGCTGATTCTAGCTAAATAAATGAGAGTTCAATTAATTCCATCCCTGGGTTTCCTCCTTCCAGGTGGAGGTAGAAGTAAGGAGGGAGGGATCTATAGTTTGAATACATATTGTTTAAAAGACTGGGTTGGCTGTCAACTACTCATGTCAGATGTATTACTAAATTCTGTTTCTGGATAATCCTTTAGCAAAGTTTAATCATTACTATTTTTTATTTCTACTGACTTTACAAAAATAGATTTTTTTCAATTTGGTAATGGTAAAGAACATTGTTCTTGAAGAATGTGCACATGAGTACATGCACATCAGTTAAATTACTGAAAAAATTTGTGGTAACATGTCATTTACACAGATGATTTGTTAAAAAGAATATCATTTTATTTTTTAGATTTTATTCAAAATTAAATTTCTCTAATCATAAAAAGTAGCAGGAAAAATGTAAGACATAATAAGAAATCTTAAGGTGTTTAGAGTCAAAGGTCTAACTGATTAATGTTGTAATTTCATGATTTTGTGAGTTAAAACCATGACCCATTGAAAAGCCAATGCTTATCTTTTGGCTGCTTTCAAGCAGTGTAGACATTCTTTAACATTTATAAATGAGCAATAAGCAAAATATAACAAGAAGAAAACAGGAGTTTCTGGGGCACTACTTACATTACTATGACATGAATAGACATTTTATAGTTGCCATTGATGGAGCTTTTAGTAGATGATTTATATTCTTAACAAATGAATACTGAAATAATTGTCATATTATATCAGAATTAAAATATAGGTTTTCAGTAGGACTTACTTTTTCATATAGATTTTTAATCACTGATCCTTACATTGAAAAAATATCTAGGAAGGATTAGATTATTTTAACTAAGTAAAATGCAGGAATTTGGGCTTCTTGTAAATTTAATCAAGGATCTCGAAATAGGCCTTTTCTTTTGTTCTTACGGGATGTGTCAAAATGCGCAGTAGCATACTTGACAAATACAGAACTTGCTAGAAATCATGAGCAATGGTTGGGAACAGGGATTATAGCAAAGCTGGGGAGTCATAGTACAAAAGATAACTATAAAAACATTTTTAGAAAGAGAAGAATGCAAAGATGATGGGTTGTGGAAAATCCATCAATATAGCACATCAGAGGAGAAAGGCCTATTATCATATTAATAGATATGCAAAGATTGCTGACAAAATTCATCACTCATTCAAAATAAAAACTATCATCAGACTAGGAATACAGGAAGCTCCCCTAGCAAAATAAGGGACATATGGTAGTAACTATGGTGAATTGTCACACAGCATCTGTTCGCCCTCCTGCTACTTTGGCCTTCAAATTTTCTTGATCCTGACCCACAGTAAGTAATGCTTTTTTATATATTCATTTTCTATTTCCTCCTCCTTACCAATATATACATATATGTAAAATATTCATAAGACACTTGTGTGTACATGATGTATATAGCTTTCATAAAACAATGCTTCTTATTGCGAGGCACACTGATAATTTATCATTTGTTCTGTTTTGTTTTGTTTTTAAAATGCCATTTGTGATCTACCTATTAGGTCAGTTTCAACTGCAATCAATTAGACTGCAACCTGTAGTTTGAAATCCACTCTTCTACCCTGTGTTCTTGTATTATAGAAACTTTAAGGCTAAAAAGTACATTTTCTGAACTCCCTCGCAGTGCAGCTTCTCAGTGCAATTTAGTTTCAGTTAGATACAGATAAAATTTGGAATGTGGGAGCAACAGGGAGGTCTCTTCTGCTGGGATTCACAGTGATGAAGCCATTTGGTTTCTCTGAGGCAGGATAGTAGAGATGTTGACAGGAGAAATATTAATTAAAAATTTAACAAGATTTTTTTCCCCACAGAACTTGGAATAATAATTCTAGTATTCACATGGGAAAGCAAAGATCCCAAATACTTAAGACAACCCTGAAAGAGAAAAGTAAACAGAAGAAACTAAATATCTCATATATCAAACTCACCAAAGCTATAGTTTTGGTCTGCAATAGACAAGTAGATCAATGGAACATAGGGAGATTCCAGAAAAAGACAAGCACATGTAACAATTTGGCAATTTTTAAAGAGAGCATGATACATTAGAGAGAAAAGAGCAAACTCTCTAATTATTGATAGGGGAACAACTGGGTTTCCATATCAAAGAAAATAGAATTAGGTCCTTCTTACCATAACAATAACAACAAACATTCCAAATAGATTGAAGACCTAAGTGAAATAAAAATCAACACTTTAAAATTATTAGAAAGTGATGTAAGGGGACAGTCATAGGACCTCAGAGGGATAGATGAATTTCTCAGATGTGAAGAATCACAAAGCATTAAAAAACAATATATTTGACTCTCTCTAAATTTAAAACTTCTTTCTGCATCAACAAAAAATACCACAAAGTTAAAGAAGAGAAATACATTAGGAGAAAATTTTTGTGACTTCTATAACAGACAATGATTAATATCTAGAATACATAAGAATTACTCAAATCAGAAAGAAAAGTGATAGGAAAGTTTACAGGAAATATGATTAGATAATTCAAGATAAAAAAATGTTCAACCTCACTGGAAGATCAGGGAAATGCAAATTGAAACAACATTAAGACATCATTTAAAATCCATTAGATTGGGTGAAAAAAATGAGACTATCAAATGCTGAAACCATGAGGTAAAAAGAATTTACTGACATCCTGAGAGAAGCATAAATTGATTCATCAACTTGATTGTCATTAGGAAATCAAGTTGAAAATGTGTATATTCTACAATTCAGAATTTCTGTTCCTATGTATATATAATGGAACAATGCTTTTAGAACTTTTTTTTGGTAACTCGTTGTAAGAAAAATGTTTTGCACAGTGACACAATCCCCACACCTATATTCAGATCCATATGTTTTATCTATATATACATATATATGTATTACTGAAATAGTTTTGTAAAACAATAAACTACCTATAGTATCTACACTGTTATATTTTCTATTTCATTCACTTAAAAATAAAAGAGTACTGGTGATGACTCCCTAAGATGATTTCACAGTTTATAAATGAGCAAAATATGAAGTTGGAAAAAGTGAAATCATGTTTCATGATTCCTATTTGCCTTAGTTCTTGTCTAGTACATAAGCAAGATATGGACAAAGTCCATTGCAGCTTTATCAGGTGTAAGACGGTGAAATTACATGCACATTTCTGTATACAGCATAGAAATGTACATGTACAATTTTATGTTTATGGGATGGAATAAAAACATAAAAGTTCTATGTGTTAAGGTAGCTGGATCTCAGAAATGTTGAACAAAATGTTGGCTAATTTTTGCTAACTCAAAATTAGGTCAGGATTAAATTCTGTACTAAGTGACTGGAAATACTTGCTAAGTAAAGAAGATTCAGTGCTTTTTGAGCCACACTTTATGGTCAAGATGATATTCTGAAAGTCTCACTCTTATTCCCATCCAGATAAAGAGCATCCCTCTTTTCCATGAACCAAGTCTGCAGATGTAAGCACATGTTGTTCCAAATTTCTTGTAAAAAAGAGCTTTGTATCTGTAGAAATATCTGGACAACTCCTCAGTCAGGACTCCTAGAGCTCTGTGTTTTAAATTTGAAAAGATATTTGTCAATAAAATATTTTTTATTCTTCAATAAAATAGTGTTAACAGGACCTCAGTCTAGACCTTGCAGAGCAATTGGTTATGAATAGAATTCTTACAGAATTGCTTTGGTTCAAAACAAAATTTCAAGAAACTGACTAAAATGATTGTGGGTGGTGGGCAAAAACTACACACACTCAACTTAGAGAAGAGTTTAAAAAATGAGTAATTTACATAAGCAGATCCTCTAGCAATCATAGAGTAGTAGGAAGGGAGCTTGTGAGAGGAAGCCCAAAGAGTCTGTGAGGGTTAGCCTTCCTGAGCAGCAAGCAGCCCAAGGACTGAATCCAGAGGGGCAAACAAGATACTCACCACTAAGGAACACTCAAAAGTTGGTGGATATCTGTCACATCAAATAAATAAAGTTTTAGAATTGTTGAGGCTAAGCTGTTTTCGATGGTGATAATACAACAGATCGATTTTTTTCCCAGTAAATACAGATGCTGTTTACCTCAATCCATAGGATATTTGTCTTCTTACTTGCTATTGTAGGTGGCATGCTTCTATTTAACTGTGTAGGCTTATGTTATGCATATATGAATAAAAAGATGAGGAACTTTATTGTCTTCAACTGGAGTATGATCTGCCCAACAACCTCCTCCCTTGTTCTCTGTAAATCTTTTGCTAAGTATTGAAGTAATACTAATAACCTGGGGACTCTATCTAGGACTCCATTTTGCCACACTGATGACTCTTTGAGGAAAACAAAAGTTGACTTGGCTTAGCAAATGCTTTATAAAGCTTCAGGCACACACCCATTTCCTTGGTAATACGAAATAGGAACAGTGAAGGGAATTGTTATGCCTGTAATGTGCTTTGCCTCTAATGCAGCAAAGTTAGATTAGAAAATTTAATTCTGAAATGTTTAGAGAAAAATTGTCAGAGAACAACCAGTTTGCTTTCAAATAATATTCTTTTTGAATTATTTATCAAAATTAGGTTTTTCCATTATAGTTTACTCCGAGTAGACACTATTAAACAAGGAAGAGGAAGAAAAAGGGAAATAATTTACTTTGACAGAAGAACAGTTTTCTAAAAAGAATAGTTAGGATATGCCAATCAAATCAACTTTTCCTTAAAAAATTCTCCCTAGGGTCTTTCTGTTTTCCATAAGTAATAGGGTATTGTATTAATTTCCTACCGCTTCTGTAACAAATTACCACAAGCAGTGATTTTGAACAAGACATTTATTCTATGATGATTCTGGAGGTCAGAGTACAAAATGAGTCCTAAGACTTTCAAAATGAAGGTGTCAGCAAGGCTGGTTTCAGATTCTTCAGGGAAAAGTTCAGTCCTTGCCTTTGACGTCTCTAGAGGATGCAGCATTCCTGGGTCCTGAAGGCATCAGTCCTATCTAGTCTCTATCATCACGTAGCCTTCTTCCCAATCTGATCTTCTGCCTCCCTCTTAAGTGGACACTGTGATTATATCAGTCCACCCAGATCATCCAGGCTAATCTCTGAATCTGAAGATCATTACCTTAATCACATCTGTGAAGTACCTTTTGCAATAAAAGGTAACATTCATAGGTTCTGGGGATTAGAATGTGGATAATTTGGGGGCCATTATTCATCCTACCACAGATGTCGTAAGTGTGTGTCACTAACACATCCTAGACATGCAGAATCTGGCAGTCATCAATGTATATTACAAGTTGAATGGAATGCTTTAGTCATCACCTAGAGAAGCCAGACCCAGACCATATGCAGACCCCAAATCCACAATTATTATTGATCTTCTCTGCCCATTCAGTTATGCCTGAAGTTCCCCAGGGAGAACTATTGTTTCTTATTTGAAAGAATAATATATTAATGAAAGAATATGAACCTAGTAAGTCTTTGTTTCTAAGTTTCATTTCTTGTTGTATCTTTTGGTTTTTGGTGCTGGGAATTGAACCCTGTGCTTTACCAGTGAGCTACAACCCTGTATCTTAATGTGTAGCAGTTGCTTTATCAAAATCCATTCTGGTATTACCTATACTTTTGTTATGTTCTCCTAAAGCATCCTTACTTTTCCATTATGGTATTACTGAGTAATTTAATAAACGATGATGTCTTCCTTACTGGGCCATAACCCCTAAGAAGGTAGAGTATATGCCTTTCTTTTTTCTACTACATTGTAGCCCATAACAGTGGACCAGTGTGTACGAGGTATTCCTATATTTTTGAAGGAATGTGTGAATCTCTCACAGTTTTTTTCATATGTGTTCTAATATAATGTTGATCTCAGAGGCAAATATGGACTGTATCATATCCATCTTAGTAACCCTAAGAGTTCACACAGTACCTGAAACACAGTAGGCATTTGATTTTTAAATGATTTCCAGACAAAAGACATTGGTTTAATGGATCTATCTAACAATGTACTTTCCCAAAATCAATTTGAGAAAATCCAACGGGTAATTTAGCTCTTAGATAACTAAATGACCTCATTCCTCCCTAATATATCATTAGGCAATCTCACCATTTTCTGCAAGGTTATAATTAGGATTAAAATACATTCAAAAGAAATATTCTCTTTTAACAAGGTTGAAAATGTCCACCTCAAAAATAGAAGTAAGCAAAGAAGGATTGATTCTTAAATAATAATCTTGTCTATGTGCATATAAATTTATTACCAAAATACCATTTGGTAACTGAGTGCAGAATAAATGAATTCTGCTCATATGCATTTGTACATCGTTTGTGTGTGTGTGTGTGTGTGTGTGTGTGTGTGTGTGTGTGTTAAGTTGATATCTGTGTCTTCACAGAGAGGCAATCTTATGAAGGTATGTTTTAGAGGAATTGTTGGCTTAATCACCAACCTTTGTAATATTCATGTCTCTTAAAATAATTCATCTAATAAATAACATGTAAGAAGTTCAGGAATGCTGTCAGTTTGATTCCAGGCATTTGAGGATCAATACATTTAAAAAGAATGATTAAGCGTTAAACTGGTGTTTAGATTTTTCTGTCTGCTGGCTCTTTTAGTTTAATTAGACTACAGGTCACCTTTGATATGTCCGAGGAATGCTCGGTCAGAGGAATGAACACCTACCTGAAAACAATTGGGAAGAAAGCCGAAGGGGAAAGTGGACTGGCTGGTTATGTTTATTTCTCCATCCTGCCACATCCTTGAAAGGTATTTATTAGTTGGTAAGTAGGTTCCAAAACATCTGTAAGACCAGAAAATGCATCTAGATGCCATTAGGCTGTTGAATTCCATAGCTGTTGACTCACGGATGTAGCAGAGACACAATACAGCAGACACGCTTTCTCAGCGAAGGAATTTACGATCTCCATCTAGTCCACCAGGAGCGGGAAAGACTCGATAAGGAGTCAGCTGATACCAGAAGAATGGCAAGGTGAACAGCTGGAGGCTGGGGCGGTGGCAGAGGACGTTGGGGGGAAAATGTGATGGAGGAGTAAAGTTAGTGGAATAATGTATTACAGTGAGTCACGCAAAGGAATAGAATCATTAATTTTAAATAAGCTTAGCAGGCAGAGGTATCACTAGATGACGCCCAGATGAGAAATAAAGGGACAGGCTAGGATTTGTTTGATTCCTTTTAAGCATTTCAAACCGCCCCACAGTGCTGGAAGCTTATCCCTAGGTAGATATGCATAAAAGATCAAAAGATTTATTGAACTAGTTTCTAGTATTCAAGAGATTATTTCAGGGAAAATCACATTTATTTATTCATCGGCTATTTCGGGTACCCACAGTTTGCCAGGTCGTTTTCTAGGTACTGGATTTAAAAAGATAACATGTAATTTTGTTTTCTTGGGCTTCTTTTTCCTTAAGCTGTTTGATAAGGAGGACAGCGGTATCCTCCCTGCCATGCATTGGGTGCCAAGCAATGTGTCACATGACCCTCACAGCCCTATTTGGTAGGTTGGTAATCCCTGCTCTGTTGATGAAAGCAGTGGAACTAAGACGCAGAATAACTTTCTTGGGGTCACAGCTAGTGAGTAGCAGTGCCCTTCCTGGATCCTGTTTTTCACAGGACAAGACCCATGCACTTAATTGCCCCTTCTGCCATGCCTCCTGTTGGAGAATTAATTCAAGATCAGAAGGGCCACTTCTGTTTCAAAAAAATATCAGAAATGACTCTAACTCCTCCCTGGCTTTTAGGACAAGAAAAGACAATATTACCAATTTTAAAAATAAAAAAAAATTAAATAAAAAAAGAAAAAGAAAAGGCAATATTGAGAAGCAAAGATATTGGAGGCATCCTTATTAAGCTGTTTTGATTAGACTCCTGAAGGTAGACTATTTTAAGAAGAGTTCTAATTAATTAAAGATGCCCCCTGATTTTTAGAAACATGAGGATTTTATTTTTCCCAAATTAGAATTAAATCAGAATATATTTGTCATCCAATAGTATGGATTGACTGAGAAGCTTGTCAGATTCTTCTTGAAGGGTGGAGTCCAGTTAGGATCTGGACTACAGCCATCTCTAGGGTAGCTTTGGGACTGCTCTCATTATTTGCTCTGGGGAAAAAAATTGATCTGCAATTCCACTGTGTACATTCAGGAAATGCTCATTGAGGGCGACAGAGGCATTATAGTAGGCTCAGGACTGTCAAAGATCAGCGAGGTGTGTTTCTCAAGCTGGGAACTTTCCCACAGTGTTTGACCTGGGTGGGATATGTCGCAGTAGGCAATGGGAAGGTTAGGGGGAAGAACTTTAGTACCACAAAGGTGAAAGGCCATAGTGGAATTAGAGAAAGCCTTAGATATCCAAGTTTGTGGAACTGGTTAGTAACGGAAATTATTTGCTTTCAAGGAAGAATCTCTTGAGAAATGAGATCTCAGGCTGAGATTTCTGCTAGGCTTTCAAGGCAGTCTAAGTCACATAACTTCTAAAGCTGTACCACACCCTGTGCTTTGATCATGCCCCTGCCTAAAACCTGTTATTGACAGAGAAGAAACACTGTCCGTCAAGGGGTGTAAATGTTTCCTCTTGCCATGCCTCTCCCCTTACGCATCAGCCACATTTCAAAGCCTAGGGCAAACAACTAGGCCTTCCCAACTGCCATCAATTTTTCTTTCACATTCCTCCTTAAGTATCTTTATTTGATACTCAATAACTTTTAGTTTTGGAATAGAGATATTCCCAAAAGGCGTTTTGAGTACCTTCTGAAGTCTTCATAATCAATACTGTGTAAAAATAATGGGTTTTAGAATCAGAGCGACATCCTCACTTTTCTCAAACATGATATAAAATGTTAATAATACCATCTGTATTATAAGTCTGTTTTGTTGATTATGAAGTGATGTATTTGTTAAATCCCAGTTGTCACATACTATAGCTTCAATAAATTGTTCTACTTAAGAGCTGTCAAAGATCTTTTTTTCTTTTCATTCTCTTTTTTTCTTTTTGGTACCAGGGATTAAACCCACGGGAGTTTAATCACTGAACTACACCTCCAGACCTTTTTATTTTTTTATTTCGAGACAGGGTGTCAGACTGGCTCTGAACTTTCTATCCTCCTGCCTCAGTCTCCCGAGTTGCTAGGACTACAGGCAACCACCACACCTGGCAAGAGTGTTAAAGATTTTTAAACAAGGCTTTAATGCACACATTTTTAAAAGCGAATTTTGTTTTGTTTTTCACCAAAACACAGTGTACGCATTTACCCCCAGCTACTTAAAAGGCTGAGGTAGGAGAAACACTTGAGCCAAGAAGTTTGAGACCAGCCTGGGCAACTTAGTGAGACTCTGTCTCGTATAAATAAATAAATAAATAAATAAATAAAGATTTTTAAAGTTTTTTGTTTGTTTTCTATGTTATGACTTATCGTGTAGTGCTATATTTTTTCCAGAAATGCAAATTGTCATGAAATATTTTAAGAAAACATATTTTCACTTGATCCACTCCGTTTGCCAACTAACAGTGGAGCTGAGGAAATATGACTTGTGTATGATTGTTTGCCTCCTCTTTATTGCCCTTCAAGATCTCTCATTTCTGTAGAGGAATGTCTGTAAACTGCCTTTCCCCTGAGGGAAGCAGACTTCTCCTCCCTCTTTTCTGAGGAATCCTGGTTTGGAGAGGAGGCTGCAGCGTCCTGGCGGGGAGGAGTAGAAGGATTATATAAAAAACAGCTTTCATTGGGCCTGAACAACGGACCTTCTTCTATGTCTTTGGAAGCAGGTTGGAGGGGTAAGTGTGGGAAAGAGGTAAATGAAGACTCTGTGTGTGTGTGTGTGTGTGTGTGTGTGTGTGTGTGTGTCTAGAGCTCTGCAAGGGATCTGGGGGAGAAAGCCAGAAACAGAAGCATTGGTTGCATCATATTCAGGAGAGAACAGACCCTTGAAGATTCTCTCTGGCTACAGGTGTGCTCAGGACATGCGATCTGTCCAGAATGCCATTTATATTTAAATTTTGGAAATCCAAGGGAGCCTTAGGCGAATGGACAGAAAGCAAATTCTTCTACACGTTACAGATACATCACTTAAGGTTGAGGGACAGGTCTTGTTTTTTAGGGAAAAAATACATTACCAGCCTTGGGTTTTAACCCAAGGGTACTTTTCCACTGAGCTACAGCCCAACCCTTTTTAATTTTATTTTAAGACAGGGTATCTCTAAGTTGCCCAGGTTGGTTTTGAGCTTACCATCAGCCTCCCAAATTGCTGGGATTATAGACTTTCCTTTTCCACCACACCCACCAGCTCTATATTATTTTTAAAGGCTGTAAAGTCTTTTGTTATATGGTTGTGTTATAACTTATTTAACCAGTGTCTAATGGTTGCATCTTTAGTTGTTTTCTCTACTTTAATGCTATATATGGAGAGCTGGCATACCTCCAGTGTTTCCTTCAGATGATTTCTAAAATGTAAACTCGGGTCAATGGGTGAAATTCTTAAGTTTGTTGGAAGTCTTTATATTAGATTACACCGCCATGGTTAATATATGAGGGGCATAGTCCCTGTAGTCTCCTAAATGCTGGGAACTTTTTCTGATCTTTGCCAAACTCAAATAATGGAGGGTGGGGAATTATTTGGTTGGATGAGAGAATTCTCACTATTAGGAGCTTCATATGGACCTTATTGCTAACTAGAGATGTAATTGCCTTTTGTGTTTTTAAACCATTTTTACTTTTTCTTTCATTCTCTGCTCATTCCATATTTTGAAGTTCTGTTGCCTAATTTTCTAGTTTTAAATTCTTATTTAGTAAAGTTTTTCTGTACCTTTAGCATAAACTTCTTGTGTATACAAGTTCAGAAAAATATTCATTCTTGTTTTCTTTGTGTTCCTTTTATGATTCGTCTTGATATTTAACTTGTTAATTGACTTGGAATTTGTTCTGGTGTATGGTGCCATATGGGAGCCTGGCTCTCCTTCTTCTGACTGGCTGAGCATTTTCCCTTCCAGACTTGTTCATCATTCATCTAGTCCCACTGATTAGAAATACCATCCTAACCTCAGCTCCCCAAGGGTCCAGTGCTCCTGGATAGTCATAAAGGTTCAAGCAGAAAACTGGTGGGGTAGAGGGAAATGGACCAGAAATTAAAGAGACTTCAATTTTATGATTAGCATGTGTCTACTATTGTTTTTTTTTTAATGAGCAACAAAAATCACAAACGTTTTTATTTGTAAAGTCTGGACATATGGGTCCAGGATTATTTTCTGTGTTTCTCTCATGCTGTATTTTTTAAAAGTTTAAGAATTTCCTGGACATGTAAAAGAATCATCAGTAAACTGAGCCCAGCATCTTCTAAAGAGGAAAAACATTAACAGTTTTATAACTCCCTCTATAGTGGTTTCCTTTAAAATATTCCTACTTCTCTTGTGTCAGGTTTCCCAATTAATTTTCTTCAGGAACACAATTCACTATATTCAGTTTTTAAATTGAGTGGTATAAGGTTTAGCAGAGTAATCTCTCCATAATTGTGACTGTATCATTCTGATTCTTAATTGTGTGTTGTTATTTTCTTCTTTTTACCTGACTAGATCATCCAAAGTGTCTTTGAATGTCTCTGCTGTTGTTTTTTAATTATTTTAAAAAATTACAAGTAGTTGCAATTATTTTGTATATAATCATGATTTTTATTTTTTTGCTCAATAAAGGATATTGCAATCACAGTTTCTATTTAGAATGTTTAAGGGTTTATTTGCCTTGATTTTCCCTTTTTATAAGCACTTGATATAATTGTCTGTTTTTGTTTTAATAATTCTTTGCCTACTTAATCTGTAAAACTGAGAAGAATGTGTTATAACCTTCAAGGAGCTTAGCTTGGGGATGTATACCTGTGATCCCAGCTACTCCAGAAGCTAAGGCAGGAGGATCACCAGTTGGAGGCCACCCTGGGAAACTTAGCAAGACCCCTTCTCAAAATCATATATATATAAAATAGTCTTGGGTTGTGGCTCGATGCATATGTGAGACCCTGGGTCCAATATCCAGTACCACATAAACAAAGCAAATGAACAAAAAAACAAACAACAATAAAAAAAAAAACCCAAAGACCATTGTGTTCTTGCCAACCATTTTTTGCACTTTTAGTAATTTATGTCTTATGTGATTATACATAATATTGATAATGGTACATATAAATTATTGCCTGACTGTTGTATCTTCATAATTTTTATTATAGATAGTAGAAAACTGAGATCCTTGTTTTCCACCTGAGGGTCTATAAAGGAGTTCAACTCATTGATGTTGATTGTCACAATTGATAATTTGAACTTCTGTTGTGTTTTTGCACTTATGTTTCCTTGCGATATCCTGTATTTTCCATCTTTTTCTATTATGATTTTTTATTGTGGATTTTTATGCTGTGATAAAATAGGCATAGCATGAAATTTTCCATTTTATCCATTTGTAAGGGTGCTGCTGTGTGGCACTGAATAAATTCATACTGTCGTGCCACCACTGTCACCCCCATCTCCAGAAATGTTGTCATCTTCCAGAACTGCAGTTCTGTACCTAGTAAACACTGAATCCTCATCCTCCCTCACCACAGCCCTTGGGAACCATCACCCCATTTTCTCTGAATTCTACTGCTCTGAATACTTTATGTAAGTGAAAGCATACATTATTTGTCCCTTTGCAGCTGGCTATATTTGACTAAGCATATGATATTTTGGGGTCCCTCATGATGTAACAGGTTGTCAGAATGTCTTTACTTTATCAAGCTGTATAATAATTCCATTGTGTGTCTGCAGCATTTTATTTACTCATTCATCTATTGGTAGATGTGGTTATTTCCACTCTTCAGCTTTTGTGAATAATGTGGCTATAAATGTGGGTGTTCAAATATCTGTTTGAGTCCCATTTAGATTTCTTTGGGGCAAACCAAAAGTGGAATTGCTGGATCATACAAAGATGTTTAATTTGTTGGAAGGATTGCCACACCAGTTTCCAAATGTACCATTTTACATTCCCATCAGCAACACACAAGTCTGCCAATTGCTCCACATCCTCACCAACACCTGTTATTTTCTAATTTTTAAATTATAGCAGTCCTCATAGATGTGATTTCGATTTGTATTTCCTTAATGATCAATAATGTTCAGCATCTTTTCATGGGTTTATTGGCCATTTGTTGATCTTATTTGAAGAAATGTCTATTCAAATCCTTTGCCATTTTTAAATTGGGTTCTATTTTTGTTGTCGAGTTATAGGTTTCTTTAAATATTCTGTACTTTAATCCAGTGTCAGGTATATGGTTCACAAATGTTTTTTCCCATTCTTTTAAGTTTTCAGATCATTTTCTTGGCAATGTCCTTTGATGCTCAAGATGTTAACTTTGATGTGGTCCAATTTATCTATTTTTGGATTTTCCTGGTACTTTTGGTGTCATAGTCAAGAACTCATTGCCAAATCCAATGCCACGGAGCTTTTTCCCCTATGTTTTCTGCTAAGATGTTTTTGGTTTTTAGTACATACATTTAAGTCTTCTATCCGTGTTGGTTTATTTTTGTATATGATAGAAGGTAAGGGTCCCACTGCATTCTTTTGAAAGTGGATATCCAATTTTACCAGCATAAATTTGAGCAGAGTTTTCTATGGTTATATAATTGTATATTTCCTGAATTCTTGTCTATTTGAGAATATTTTTGCTGTTGTTGCAAGTGAATGAAACCATATCCTTTTAACATTTTGCCAACATACTTAATTATAGTCCATCATGTATTGTCATATAGAAGTCTGAGGCCAGCTCAATTTTTGTTCCTTTTTTAGTTATTTTTCTGTTCTGCATGTTTGTAGAATGCTTTCTTATCACTTAAGTTTTATTTTATTTTTATATTTATTTATTTTTGATACCAGGGACTGAACCCAGGAGTGCTTAAGCACTGAGCAACATCCCCAGCCCATTTTTATGTTTTATTTTGAGGCAGGGTCTCACTAAGTTGCTTATGACTTTGCTAAGTTGCTGAGGCTGGCTTTAAACTCACAATCCTCCTACCTCAGCCTCCCAAGCTGCTGGGATTATAGGGGTGTACCACTGCACCCGGCATCATTTAAGTTTTAAGCGTTGCCTAGACATGAAAATAATATGGTCTCTTCATTTATGTTGTATGGTGCTGGTGAGTCCTTTATTCTGTGGGTTTGGGTCTCTTTTCATTGGAGGAAAGCTTTCTTCTATTATTTATCTATTAATTATTGATTCTATTGTACTGCTGACTCAATTTTCTGTATGTTAGGTGTCTATTTTTTCTGTCTTCATATCTCTTCTAATAATTTTAATATTTTTGTCCTTTTCCTTTGCATTAGGGGAGGCTTCTCACATGTGTCCTCCACATGATTTTAGTAATACAGATTCTTCTCTTTCTGTTTTTAATTCTGTTTAGTTCCTTTTGGATTACTGTTATTTTTCTCATACTCTTTTTTTTAACCAAGTTCAGTCAGATGCCTCCTTATCTGTTGCCTTAGAACGTCATCATTCAGGGTAACTCCATATCAGGTACAACCACAGGAGTGGGATCAGAAATAAAATAAGTTATACTCTATGTATGCATAATCTGCCAAAATATATTCTATTGTTATGTGTAACTAAAAAGAAAAGGAAAAAAAAGTAAAGAGTGTTATCATTCACCATTTTTGTCATCAATTCTTTGTTTTCTTGGATTTTTTTTAATACTCTGTGAAGCAAAAGTTGCCTAAGTGTTCCTTCTCAGAAAAAAAATCTTTTATAAGCATCTTTATATCCCACCTCTGGAAAAGTATTTTTCTGCTGCATTTTAGGTTATGATATTTTCATAATCCCCTGTTAATTATTCACTGATTTATGAACCAAAAAGACAAATCCAGCCCTGATGCTTGCCAGAAAAGGTGTTGGATTCTTGTTGGGTTTGCTTGTTTATTTGTTTTGTGGTGCTGGAGATCCAAACTGATGGCCTCACACTTGCTAGAGAAGCACCCTACCACCGAGCTACACACCCAGATCAGATTCTTATTGGATCCCCTTACCTGGATGTTTAGACTTCTGCTCCCTAGATTTTGACTTTGGTAGGTGGTTAAAGCTCCCCTTTCTTCCCAGGACTTGAACAGAGGACATACAGAGCTGGGGCAGTAGACTGGGTCAGCAAGGAACTTTGTCTCTTCCAGGTCTGGAGAAGCCACTGAACCAGGATCTGGTTTGCTGTCTTTAATTATCTGTTTGGCCCAGCTGCCATTTCAGTGGGTGGTGTGGCTCTGTGTGGGTTCTTCCTACTTTATTCTCCCCAACACTAGAAGGATCACTGTCTGGCTGGACTCTCTCCCTTCTAGGCATTTCCAATGCAGCAGCTTCTGAGACTGGTGCTCACAACTGCGGATTGTGAATTGAGGTGAAGTGTTTTTCCTGTCTTACTAATAGGTTTGCAAAGAACTCATACCAACCTACTATAACATGTATTCAATTCTTACTTTTTCAATCAGTTCACCTGGGGTGAGAGTGGAAGAGATTTTGATGCTTACATTTATTTTGCCATTTAATATAAAGTCTGTATCATTCAGTGGCCTTAGGCCTTAATATCTCTACTCTTGTAACATTTTTTCTTGCCATCAGAAGGATTTGTTTCTAGATACAAATGTTATTATTTTACTCTCCAGTTTAAAAACTTCCAATGGTTAGAGGAGGGAGAAGAGAGGGGGAAAGGAGGGGAGAAAAGAGTGGGGGGGATGGAGATTGAAATCCAATTCCTTTCATAAACCCAACTACTATCTCTGATTATAATACTCTCATTAAAAAAAAAAAAAAGAAACTCAGAAACTCAGCAGTGGGGCCATTTACCATTGAAGGATCTGAGAATTTGAGCTTCTTGAGGTAGTGGTCAGGTTGCTTAGGAGGCAGGTTTGGTTTTATTTGGACTTAACATTCCTGCCAGGCTATCTCTGGGTAGGTGGCCCAGGGTCCTCCAATTACAATCCAGTTTGGGTAACTACTACAGTATAGGTTACTAGAATACATAGAGAGTGCCTCCATTTTTATGGAGATATAATTCACATGCCACAAAATTCACTCTTTTGAAAGGGTTTCAGTATACTCATAAATTAGAGCAGCTATCACCACTAATTCCAGAATTTTTTTGTTAACACACGCACATACACACACACACACAGGACCAACTTTGTACCCATCAGCAGTTACTCTCCATTCCCACCTGTCCCCAGGACCTGGTAATTACTACTCTATTCTCTACCTCCATGAATTTACTTATTGTGCACATTTCATACAAATGAATCACACATGTGGCCTTTTGTGTCTGGCTTCTCTCACTTAGCATACTATTTTCAAGGTTTCCATGTTATAGCATGAATCAGCACTTCATTCCTTTTTATTGCAAGATGATAATTCCATTTTATGGACATGCCACATTTTAATTCATTTATTCACCAGTGGAAGGATATTAGGGTCATTTCCACTTTGAGGGCTATTATGAATAGCGCTGCTGTGAACACTACTGTGTGAATTTTGTGTGGACATATGTGCTATGGAATGTTCATGTACCCTCAGATTTATGTTGACATTTTAACCACTAAGTGATGATGCTAAGAGATGGTACATTGAGGAGGCGATTAGGTCACAAAAGCAGAGTCTGAGTGCCCTTGCTTCTTCCACCACATGAGGTTATAGCAACAAAATAGCCATCTATGAACCCAGAAGTGGGTCCTCATCAGACATCAACTTGGCCAGTCCCTGGACCTTGGATTTCCCTACTTCCAGAACTGTGAGGAATAAATTTCTGTTGTTTATAAGCCACCAAGTCTGTGGTATTTTGTTACAGTATCACAAACTGAATAGGACAGTAAGTATTGCCATGTCACGTGAGAAAACCTCTGTGTAACTTTTTGAAGAACTGCAGAATTGTTTTGGAATGCAGTTGCACCATTTCTGTTTTCACCAGCAATGTGTGAGACTTCTAACATCACCCCATGCTCCAACATTTGTTAATGTCTTTTTGATTATAACCACCCTCCTGGGTGTGAAGTGGTACCTTGTGGTTTTGATCCATATTTTCCTAATGATGTCTAGCATCTTTTCCTGTGCTTCTTGGCATATCTATGTGTCTTCTCTGTTAACATGTATATTTAGATTATTTGCACACTTTTGAGTTATTTGTCTTTTTAAGTTGAGTCTTAAGAGTTCTTTATATACTCTGGACCCTATCAGAAATGGAATTTATCCCATTATGCGTTGTCTTTTCATAAATTGTTAATGTTTATTGAAGCACAACAGTTTTTCATCTTTGTGAAGCCTGATTTATCTGTTTTTTTCCTTTGGTTTCTTGGGTGTTGGTTGTCAAATATAGGAAGTCATTGCTATTTCAAAGTCATGAAGATTTGCGTCTCTGCTATCTGCTAAGAGTTTTATAGTTTTAGTTCTTACATGTACAACTTTGTCTCATATTTAGTTAATTTTGCACAAGGCTCAAGGCGGGGACTAAAATTGATCCTGTGATATGTGGAAATTCATTGTCCCAGCACTGTTTTGAAAGGACTCGTTCTTGTTTTTTTTTGTTTTTTTTTTTGTTTTTTTTTTTTTTTTGTTGTTGTTTTGTTTTTTGTTACTGGGGAAGGAAGCCAGGGGTGCTTAAACACTGAGCTACATCTCCAGCCCTTCTTTAAAAAGACATATTTTAATTTAGAGACAAGGTCTTGCTCAGTTGCTGAGGCTGGCTTTGAACTTGCAATCTTCCTGCCTCACCCCCACCAACCGAGCCGCTGGGTTTACTGGCTTGCACCACTGTACCTGGCAAAGGACTGTTCTTTCACCTCAAATTTTGACACTTCTGACTGTAGATATTTAGTTTTTTCTTGGAACTCAACTCCTATTCTATTGTTATATGTGTCTGTACTATGCCAGTACCACATAGTCATGATTACATTTGCTTTGTAAGAAGTTTTGATTAGGAAGCCTTTGCCTTTGTTCTTTTTCAAGATTGCATTGACTATTCTTTGTTTTGCATTGACTATTCTTTGTTTTGCATTGACTATTCTTTGTATTTTCACATAAATTCTAGAATCAGTTTGTCAATTTCTGCCAAAAAAAGAAAAGATAGCAAGATTTTTTTTTTTTTTTTTTTTTTGACAAACATTGTGCATTATCTGTAGGTTAGTGTGGGGAGGATTGCCATCTTAAAAAATAGCAAGTCAGTCTTCCATTCCATGAACAGGGAATATTTTTGTACTTCTTTATGTCTCAATTTCTGTCAGTGATGTTTTTTAGTTTTCCAAGTACAAGTCTTGTATTTCTTTTGTTAAATTATTCCTAAATATTCTTTGTGATGCTATCATAAATTAGTTTTCTTAATCTCATTTTCAAACTGTTCATTGCTAATGTATAGTAATAAAACTGACGTTACTGATTTTCTTTTTTTTTAATTTATCTTTATTGTAAACAAATGGGATACATGTTGTTTCTGTTTGTACATGGAGTAACAGCATACCATTTGCATATTCATACATTTACATAGAGTAATGATGTTTGATTCATTCCGTTATTTTTTCCTTCCCCCCACCCCTCCCACTTCTCTTTTCCCTCTATACAGTCCCTCCTTCCTCCATTCTTGCCCCCCTCCCACCCCCCATTATGTGTCATCATCTGCTTATCAGTGAGATCATTCGTCTTTTGGATTTTTGAGATTGGCTTATCTCACTTAACATGATATTCCCTAATTTCATCCATTTGCCTGCAAATGCCATAATTTTATTATTCTTTATGGCTGAGTAATATTTCATGGTATATATATACCACAGTTTCTTTATCCATTCATCAATTGAAGGGCATCTAGGTTGGTTCCATAGTCTGGCTATTGTGAATTGAGCAGCTATGAACATTGATGTGGCTGTATCTCTGTAGATTTTAAATCCTTTGATTATAGGCCGAGGAATGGGATAGCTGGGTCAAATGGTAGGTCCATTCCAAGTTTTCTAAGGAATCTCCACACTGCTTTCCAGAGTGGCTGCAATAATTTGTAACCCCACCAGTAATATATAAGTGTACCTTTTTCCCCACATCCTCTCCAACACCTATTGTTCCTTGTGTTCTTGATAATCGCCATTCTAATTGGGGTGAGATGGAATCTTAGTGTAGTTTTGATTTGCATTTCTCTTATTACTAAAGATGGTGAACATTTTTTCATATATTTGTTGATTGCTTGTAGATCTTCTTCTGTGAAGCGTCTATTCATATCCTTAGCCCATTTGTTGATTGGATTATTTGTATTCTTGGTGTAGAGTTTTTTGAGTTCTTTATATATTCTGGAAATTAGTGCTCTATCTGAAGTATGAGTGGCAAAGCTATTCTCCCACTCTGTAGGCTCTCTCTTCGCATTGCTGATAGTTTCCTTTGCTGAGAGAAAGCTATTTAGTTTGAATCTATCCCAGTTATTGATTCTTGCTTTTATTTCTTGTGCTATGGGAGTCCTGTTAAGGAAGTCTGATCCTAAGCCAACAAGGTGAAGATTTGGACCTACTTTTTCTTCTCTAAGATGCAGGGTCTCTGGTCTGATTTTAAGGTCCTTGATCCATTGTGAGTTGAGTTTTGTGCAGGGTGAGAGATATGGGTTTAGTTTCATTCTGTTGCATATGGATTTCCAGTTTTCCCAGCACCATTTGTTGAAGAGGCTATCTTTTCTCCATTGCATATTTTTGGCACCTTTGTCTAGTATTAGAAAATTGTATTTATTTGGGTTTGTGTCCGTGTCCTCTCTTCTGTACCATTGATCTACCTGTCTATTTTGGTACCAATACCATGCCGTTTTTGTTACTATTGCTTTGTAGTATAGTTGAAGTTCTGGTATTGCAATACCCCCTGTTTCATTCTTCCTGCTAAGGATCGCTTTAGCTTTTCTGGGTTTCTTAGTCTTCCAGATAAATTTCATGACTGCTTGCTCTATTTCTGTAAGGTATGTCATTGGGAGTTTAATTGGAATTGTATTGAATCTGTTTAGAACTTTTGGTAGTATGGCCATTTTGACAATATTAATTCTGCCTATCCAACAATGTGGGAGATCTTTCCATCTTCTAAGGTCTTCCTTAATTTCTTTCTTCAATGTTTTGTAGTTTTCATTGTAGAGATCTTTTACCTCCTTGGTTAGATTGATGCCCAAGTATTTTATTTTTTTGAGGCTATTGCAAATGGAGTTGTTTTCCTCATTTCCTTTTCAGCTGTTTCGTCACTTGCGTATAAAAATGCTTTAGATTTATGCATGTTGATTTTATACCTGCTATTTTGCTGAATTCATTGGTGAGATCTATAAGTTTTCTGGGGGAGGTTTTTGGATCCTCTAACTATAGAATCATGTCATCCGCAAATAGTGACAGCTTAAGTTCCTCTTTTCCATTCATATCCCTTTAATTTCTTTGGTCTGCCTGATTGCTCTGGCTAGAGTTTCGAGGACAATGTTGAGTAGAAGTGGTGAAAGAGGACATCCCTGTCTTGTTTCTGTTTTTACAGGGAATGGTTTCAGTTTTTCTCCATTAAGAATGATGTTGGCCATGGGCTTAGCATAAATAGCGTTTACAATGTTCAGGTATGTTCCTACTATCCCTATTTTTTCTAGTGTTTTGAGCATGAAGGGGTGTTGTATTTTGTCGAATGCTTTTTCTGCGTCAATTGAAATAACGATATGATTCTTATCCTTAAGTCTATTGACATGATGGATTACGTTTATTGATTTATGAATGTTGAACCATCCTTGCATTCCATGGATGAATCCCACTTGATCGTGGTGCACAATTTTCTTAATATGTTTTTGGATACGGTTTGCCAATATTTTGTTAAGGATCTTTGCATCTATATTCATCAAGGATATTGGTCCTAAATTTTCTTTCCTTGATGTGTCTTTTCATGGTTTGGGTATGAGGGTGATATTAGCTTCATAGAATGAGATTGGTAGGGTACCCTCCTTTTCTATATCCTGGAATACTTTGAGAAGTATTGGAATGAGTTCTTTGAAGGTCTTGTAGAACTTGGCTGAGAATCTGTCTGGTCCTGGGCTTTTCTTGGATGGTACATTTTTAATGGCTTCTATTTCATTGTTTGATATTGATTTGTTTAAATTGTGTATGTCCTCCTGGTTCAGTTTGGGAGGAGCATATGTCTCTAGAAATTTGTCAATATCTTTGGTACTTTCTATTTTGTTGGAATACAGATTTTCAAAGTAGCTTCTCATTATGTTATGTATCTCAGTGGTGTCTGTCGTGATATTTCCTTTTTCATTACGAATTTTAGTAATTTGAGTTTTCTCTCTGCTTCTCTTTGTTAGTGTGGCTAAGGGTTTGTCTATTTTGTTTACTTTCTCAAAGAACCAACTTTTTGTTTTGTCAATTTTTTGAATTGTTTCTTTTGTTTCAATTTCATTGATTTCAGCTCTGATTTTAATTATTTCCTGTCTTCTACTACTTTTGCTGTAATTCTCTTCGTCTTTTTCTAGGGCATTGAGCTGTAATGTTAGGTCATTTAGTTGTTGACTTTTCAATCTTTTCTGGAATGCGCTCCATGCAATGAATTTTCCTCTTAATATCGCTCTCATAGTGTCCCAGAGATTTTGATATGTTGTATCGTTGTTCTCATTGACCTCTAAGAATTTTTTAATCTCCTCCCTGATGTTTTTTTGTTATCCATGTTTCATTCAATAGCATATTATTTAGTCTCCAAGCATTGGAGTAATTTCCCTTTTTTATTTTGTCATTGATTTCTACTCTCAGTTCATTATGATCTGATAGAACACACGGCAGTATCTCTATTTTTTTGCATTTCGTAAGGGCTGCTTTGTGGCATAACACATGGTCTATTTTCAAGAAGGTTCCATGTGCTGCTGAGAAGAAAGTATATCCGCTCATTGATGGATGGAATATTCTATATATGTCTATTAAGTCTAGGTTATTGATTGTGTTATTGAGTTCTATGGTTTCTTTGGTTGGATTTTGTTTGGAAGATCTATCTAGTGGTGACAGCAGTGCATTAAAGTATCCAGAATTATTGTGTTGTGGTCTATGTGATTCTTGAAATTAAGAAGGATTTGTTTGATGTTCAGGGATGCACCACTTTGGGGCATAAATATTTACTATCGTTATGTCTTCCTGATTTAAGTTTCCCTTAAGCAGTATGAAATGTCCTTCTTTATCCTTTCTGACTAACTTTGGCTTGAAGTCCACTTTATCTGATATAAGGATGGAAACCCCCGATTTTTTACTGAGTCCACGTGCGTGGTAGGTTTTTTCCCATCCTTTCACCTTGAGTCTGTGGATGTCTTTTTCTATGAAATGAGTCTCTTGCAGACAGCATATTGTTGGGTCTTTCTTTTTAATCCATTCTGCCAGTCTATGTCTTTTGATTGATGAGTTTAGGCCATTAACGTTCAGCGTTATTATTGAGATATGATTTGTATTCCCAGTCATTTGGCTTATTTTTGGTTTTTAAGTTGGGGGGGTTTCTCTTTTGAGTGGTTTTTCTCTAAGGTAGTTCCTTCCTTTGCTGACCTCCATTGTTGTTTTTCATTTCCTCCTCATGGAATATTTTGTTGAGAACATTCTGTCGTGCAGGCTTTCTATTTGTAAATTCTTTTAACTTTTGTTTATCGTGGAAGGATTTTATTTCATCTTCAAATCTGAAGGTTAGTTTTGCTGGGTATAGGATTCTTGGTTGGCAACCATGTTCTTTCAGAGCTTGAAATATGTTGGTCCAGGCCCTTTTAGCTTTTAGAGTCTGGGTTGAGAAGTCGGCTGCTATCCGTATTGGTCTCTCCCTGTATGTAATCTCATGCTTTTCTCTCATGGCCTTCAAAATCCTATCTTTATTTTGAATGTTAGGCATTTTCATTATAATGTGCCTTGGTGTGGATCTGTTGTGATTCTGTGCATTTGGTGTTCTGTAAGCCTCTTGTAGTTGATTTTCCATTTCATTCTTCGGGTTTGGGAAATTTTCTGATATTATTTCATTGAATACATTGTTCATTCTTTGGTTTGTATCTCTGTGCCTTCCTCAATAATTCTTAAATTTGGTCTTTTCATGATGTCCCATAGTTCTTGGAGATTCTGTTCATGATTTCTTACCATCTTCTCTGTGTGGGCAACTTTATTTTCAAGATTAAATATTTTGTCTTCATTGTCTGAGGTTCTGTCTTCCAAGTGGTCTAGTCTGTTGGTGATGCTTTCCATTGAGTTTTTTATTTGGTTTATTGTCTCTTTCATTTCAAGGATTTCTGTTTGGTTATTTTTGAGAATCTCTATCTCTTTGTTGAAATGATGTTTTGCTTCCTGCAGGTGCTCTTTCAGCTTATTGGTATTATCATTCATTGCCTGCATTTGCTCTCTTATCTCATCCTTTGCTTCACAAATCATCTTAATCATGTATAATCTGAAGTCCTTTTCTGACATTTCTTCTAACATACTGTCATTGAATTCTATTAATATAGAATCTAGATTTGTTTGGATCATTTTCTTCCCTTGTTTTTTCATGTTGTTCATGTATCTTCCCCTCTAGCAGTGCAGATCTGGGGTATTGCAGATTTCCCCTATAGGCTTATAGTGGCCTGATAGGTTTCCAAAACCCTTTCTTTAAGGGGAGATCAATATTAGCAGTGCCCAGATCAGACACTATGCAATCCTAGACCAACTAGCCCCTATGGGGACAATAACAAAATTGTCATAGTAAACAAAATGAGTTCAAATATTATCTTTGGTAAAACAAAGAGGTTTGCAATAAGGTCTGCAGTTTCAAATGGAGGACAAAGAGGATGCAGAGGGATGTAGAATGTGACTGTTAATGGGATAAGAAAAGAATATACAGAAGTTCTAGATAATAGAAAGGGTGAGAGTGTAATCAAAAGAAATTGGATGTTAGCATGCCAGAAAGGGAGAAAAGGACTCTGAGGGAACAGGTAAACAAAAGGAAAAGGGAGCAAGAAAAGTAAAGAAATAAAAACTTAATTTTTTTTCAAAAGGAGAAAAAAGAAAATCTACTTTATAACAGTCATATACTAATGGCACCTCCCAGTGTTCAGTAGTCTGATTCATGAGAAGTACCTGACAATGAGCTTTAAGCCTCCAGCAGGTGTCGCAGGATGGGATTTGCCCCACCCAAAGATCAGAGGTATGGCTTCCAGGATTATTCAAGATGGCTGCTCTGGCTTCCAAATGTGTTGGCAAATGGGGAGCTACAGCTCAGGGGTGGACATGGTCAGCTGGAGGTCCTGGAGATGGGATGCAGTTGGTCCGGCAGGGGTCCTGGAGGTCCCGTGTGTTTGGTGTGGTTGTGGGATCCTGCAGGTACTGTAACAGTGAACTTCCAGGCAGCAGCAGGCAGGTGGTGCTCCACTGGCGGTTGGCGATCAGTTTGCTGACTGTTGTCAGACATCGGGAGGTAAACCTCGAGCATTGGGTGATGGATAGGAGTAAGGCAGGCAATGGACAGGCGAGAGGCAGGCAAATGGTGGATGATAGACAGCTGACAGTGAGAAATCTGCTCTTAAAAAAGGCGTGGATATGCTGGCAGACTGCAGGTCATCACAGTAGACAAATGGGTAAACACCAGGGGATCAATAAGCAGCAAAAACTGCCTCACCGAGAAACAAATATCCTCTGCTTGAAACCAGCCTTACGGAGCGACAAGGAATGCAGCCTCCCTCTAGTCCACCATCTTGGATCTCTCCGAGACCAACTTCTGATTTTCTTATAATGATTTTTATGTTGTGTCCAACAACTTTGCTGAACTGATTTGTTAGCACTAATATCTTGTGTGTGTGTGTGTGTGTGTGTGTGTGTGTGTGTGTGTTCCTTATGATTTTCTTTATCCAAGATCATGAAAATAGAGATAGTGTTGCTTCTTCCTTTCTAATCCAGATGCCTTTTCTTTCTTTTTCTTGTCTAATTGCCCTGACTGGATTCTATAAAACAATTTGAATAGACTTGGAGGAGTGAACATCCTCATCCTGTTCCTGATCATAGGGAGGAAACTTTCAGTCTTCCACTTTCAAGTATGTGTTAGCTGGGATTTTTCATAGATGGTCTAACCAAGTTACCATCATTTATTGATTTTTTTAATTTAAAAAAGGTGTTGCACTTTATCAAATGCTTCTTCTGCATTTTCTGAGAGGATCATATGAATTTTGTTTGTTTACTAGCATGTGCATTACACTGATGGATTTTCATTTCTTAAAACAAGCTTGCATTCTGGGATAAATCCTATTTGATCATGGTATATGATCCTTCTTGTGTGTTACTGGATGTGGTTTGCTATTATTTTAAGAATTTTTAAATCCATATTGATAGGAGATATTCTGTAGTTTGCTTTGCTTTCAGTGACTTTGTCTGATTTTAGTATTAGGTTAATACACATCTCAGAAGGTAGGTTGGGAAATGTTCCCTCCTACTATATTTTTTGGGGAAAGTTTGAATGGTTAGTGGGGTTTTTTTCCCCTAAATCATTGATAGAATTCATCTGGGAAGCCTAGTGATCCTGAGCATTTCTTTCTAGGAAGTTTTTTGATTACTAATTCAATCACTAATTGTTATTGCTATTCTGATTTTCATTTCTTCTTCAGTCAGTATTAGAAGTTTGTATCTTTCTATAAATGGATCCATTTTATTTAGATCACCTATTTGTTGACACACAATTGCTTAAATCCTCATAAATGCTTCGTATTTCTCTGAGGTCAGTAGTGATGCCCTTTCATTTTTGATTTTAGTATTTTGAATCTTCTTTTTTTCCTCATCATTCTAGATAAAGGTTTATCAATTTTGTTGTTTTTGACAGTTTTTCTTTCTTTCTTTTTTTTTAATTCAGCACTTTATATATGTCACCCCTCTGGCTCCGGCCTCCATGCCTTCTGATAATGGTGGTTAATCTCACTGAGTCACCTCTCTTGAAACTTGAAGTGTTTCTTTGTGTTTCAACAGTTTTATCTGTATCTAAGTATGAATTTCTTTTGAGTTTTTCCTACTTAGAGTTTATTGAGCTTCTTAGATGTGTAGATGATTGTTTTTCATCAAATTTGGGAATTTCTTAAATATCCCCCCCTTTTTCCCTCTCCTCTCTTTCTGGAATTCCAAGTATAAATTTGTTGATATGCTTGTTTGGGTCCTACCGATCTCTGAGGCTCTGTTAATTTTTACTTATTCTGTTTTTCTTTATCATTTGTCAGACTTGATAATCTCAATTGATCTATCATAATATAGTTCAGATCTGATGTTGATCCCCCCAGTGAATTCTGCCCTTTAGTCATCATACATTTATCTCCAGAGTGTATATTTGTTTCCTTCTCACAAGTTTTGTCTATTGATAATCTCTATTTGGTAAGACATTGTTCTCATAGTTTCCTTTAGTTCTTTGTACTTAAGGTAGCTGATTTAACATCTTGGTTATAATAAAATCAACGTCTGGTCTATTTTTTCCTGTGTATGGATCGTCATTTATTGTTTCCTTGCATGTCTCATAATTTTTTGTTGAAAACTGGACATTTTAAATAATGTAACATGGCAACTCTGGAAATCAAAGGTCTCCCTCTCTATTGTTATTGTTACTATTTGTTATGATTATTTGCTTAATGACTTCTAAACTAATCTGCAAAATTGTCCTTGGTTGTGTGTGACCACTGAAATCTTTGTTAATTTGTTGTCATCTAATGATTAGAGATTTTCTTATCCATCAAGAACCAGTAAGTTTTCCAGGCTTTGACAAGAGACTCTGTCATGTACTGAGGCATGACTTTTATAAACAGCCAGGCAGTTGGCAGTTCTGCCTTAGTCCTCACTTCCTGCTTGTGTGGAACCTGAAGTTAGTAGTAGTAAGAGCACAGTGCCTCCTCAGGTCCTTTCTAAGTGTGTACCACCCTGGGCAGGTATAAAACCTACATATAGGCATGATCTTCTGTATTTCAAGAAATGGGGAGAAGCTTTTCAAAATCCCTGTGGACATCTTGTTTCCCAGCATTTCCTCTTAGGCTCTTTGATTAATGTTTTATTCAACCTATTGTCCATTTGTTTAAGCTGTCATGAAGTTGTGCAGTTGCTTATAATTATTTTTTTTTTTAAAAAATGCCCTCATTGGAATACTGTTTGCACAGGGGAAGGGGGACAATGAATCAGGTAGAACATAGACAGCTAATGTGGGCCCCTGGGAGTTGACTAGCCAGGTCGATAATGGTAATTCTATGAAGAACCCAAGCCCCATTTTGCTCCTCTGGTGCTGCCAAGATGCTCGTTTTTACCATGAATAATCAAGGCTTTTGCAGAGCTGGAGAATGAAATATGGGACAAGTTAAAACACCACAAATGTCATTCTTCTTATCAAGATCCAGCTATATTTCTTGAACAAATGCTTCCTAGATTATTGTAAATCTTTAATTTCCCAATTTCTAAAAAAAAATGATTCTGTCACTTCATGCCAGTTTGCTCACTACTTCTATGGATCAGGAACTTTTTGAAGGTCTTTCCTCTGCCATTCTTATGGACTTCTCTGGCCTCCATGCTTTTTAACCGGTTTTGCTTTCTGCAGCATCCTTCCCTTCCTAAGCTTGCTCATGAATTCTTGCACTGTTATGACTCAATCTACATGTTCCTTCTTCAGTGAGGTTTTAGTTAATATTGCAGCCAATATTTCATTTATACTTACCATCACTTCCAGTTCATTCTCCCTAATCACTATCAGCCTTCATACTTACCTAAGTGTCTGTGTCTTGCTTGACATTGAAATAGATTCTTTCTGTTGGAGCTCTTCAGAATGGAGCCACATTTAATCTAAAGAAGTGTTGCCAATTGTTGTGGTGCATGTCTATGATCCTGGTAGCTTGGGAGGCTAAGGCAGGAGAATTGCAAGTTTAAGGCCAGCCTCAGGAATTTAGTGAGGCCTTAAGCAATGGAGCAAGACTCTGTCTCAAAATAAAAAATAGAAAGGGCTGGGGATGTGGCTCAGTGGTAAAGCACCTCTGGGTTAAATTCCTGGTAACAACAACAACAGCAACAACAAAAAAAAAAAAGGAAGGAAAGAAAGAAGGAAAAGTTTTATCCATGTTCTATATCTTCACTTAGATGCACACAGCTATCCTGAGAAACTTGACTTAAGACTTTAAAGAGGAAAATGTAAAATCACTTACCAAGAGAATAAAATCAATTTATTGGTAGACCTCCAAATGGCAGACAGATATGTCAATTATGTATTCTTCTGTCTGTCTTACCTGTCTTTCTGCGAGCACTTGGTTCTTACCCAACTCTGGGTTATAACCTATGTGAAGAATTGCTTCATCCCCAGCTTGGAGAGAAGTGCTATTTTAATTTCTTAGTAATTCCAACCATGACTTGGTATATCTTTAACTGGGTCATCTTCATTAACCTGAAATGGTTTGAAAAGATATTTGGAAGCTTCTAGCAGTGGTTAATCAAAAGGAATTGTGTGAACTATGCTAGCACCCAAGCTAAGGTACGGGAACTGCAGACTTGGTTGACCCATATGCCATTTCTTTCACTTCCTTTTGATTGGACCTCCGTCTGATTAATTTGCTTCCCTCTGTCATTCAACATTGCATTTTATCTTAGATCATTCTAGTCTTACTTAATGATTGAGGCAGAGACTAAACAGGGAAGCTGAAGATTTTTGTAAGCTTGCTCTTAATTGAATATTCAAAAGGGAACCAGAATTCAAGCAGGCCTTGGTGCCAAAAGTCCTGGAGCACTTGGATCCCTCCAGGGCTAATAATTGGCTACCCAGTGTTATAATGTGGCAAGAATTCACCAAGGGACAGGGTCATTATTTGAAATAAGGCCACATGAGCTGGAGATAACGGCTTCCTTTTTATTTCTGATTGATAGTGGCCTCACTGCTTATGATTTATAAAGGTTGTCATAGTGATAAGGGAGAAGGAATTGGGAGGTGGCCGTGATAGGCACTGCATTATGGAAGAAGGGAACTTCACCTACATATTGTTTGTTAAAAGGACTTTGTTAATAGCCTTTCTCTGATTAGGGCTTGGAATGTCCTATTGTCCCTCCTGATGGCAGAGTGCAACAGGAAGGCAGTGAAAGTATTCTACAGTTCTCCAAATCAGACTTATCTTTGTCTCTACTTGTTTTCCCCTGACCCCAGAAAGTCTAGGTCCTGAGGGCACAGACTTAGTAGCAAGAAAAATTTTAGTGTTTTTATGACAAGTTGAAGAACTAAAGCCAAATGTAGAATGGCTATTTCAATGGGTACTAGTCATCAACACTGTGTTCTACTAGTTACTTTTATGAAGTGTTTAAAAATAAAGACTAATTGGTGTTTAGGTATCAAACGTCATTCATTGCTTTTCTGTTCTTTCCTATCTTTGTTGTTGTTTTGTCTGAATGAGCTGATCCTGATCGCTTTTATTGAAAGAGTCCCTGCCCAAAAGGCCAAATTTTATTTTTTCAACATTGATTGTAGATTACACACTCCCTGAAGCCTATGGTTAGAAGCCACGTTTTCCTTGGCATTTGATTTCCTCAATCATGTTTCGAGAACAAACACTGTGGTTTCTGAGTGGTGAAACTGAGTGGGGTCTGAGTGTTCCTTTTGGTGATGATGCCTCTGACATTCGGGTTAAGAGGTTTTATCTTTCTCAGAAAAGGGAGAGTATGATTTTCAGTGAAGTCTTTGTGGACTTTCTTAGCTTCCCGAAACCCTTGGAAGAAAGCTTTCACTTTAGTAGATGTTTAATTTGGATGCTGTAGTAATCCATTTTTCATGACTGTAACAAATACCTGAGGCAAGGTAATTTGTAAAGCAAAGAAGTCATGGGAATGGACAGGGCTACTAGATGGGGTGTGAAAGTGAGCAAAAAGTAAAACCCATCGTCAGGTAAGGAGGAACTGCAGCAAAGAGATTCAGTGGAGGAGGAAGAGCCATTGAAAGTGAAAGAGATGGAGAAACCAGAAATGCCACAGAGACACAAGTGTTTCTGAGTGGTCGGGGCTTAAGGTGGACCTCACTTTGGTAGCAGTGCGTATTCCAGAAGCCTGATAGAGAAATAAGTCCCTCCCCCAATTTCCTTTCCACCACCAAAGGAAATGATTGCAGCTTCTTTCTAGGACAACAGAGGACAGGTACTTATAAGAACTGTTAGCTCTCAGGCTCACACACCATCCAGTGGGAACGGAAGATGCTGAGATCAATCTATGGAGAAGCCATGCCATAATTTTCTGTCAGAAGCATCACTAAGGAACTGAATGGAGTGGATCTATCAGAAAAGCCCTTGCTTGTGTAGACATTGCTCAGGATCTCTTAGAGCAGTTCATTCCGGGTAAAGTACAGAAGATGTGTTTCTTAGACCGCTTGTCTTCTTTTCAGCCCCGCTGCCTTTGCCCAAAGATCAGTGTATAACGTGATCACCTCTGAACTAGCCCCCCAGCCTCTACCTGATATGCAGGCTGTGTCCTGCACACATACCTGAGTGAGGGGCAAGTTGGGCAGAAATCTCACAGGCTCTTCTCACTAATCCATGAGCACATGTGTGATCAGCTTAGTGAACCTTGGCCCTGGGGGAGTAGGTTCACCCACAGAGGCTGCCTTTTCCTATTTGCACAGTGATGTTGGAGCAACGAGTCCCATGACAACATTCAGCTAGACACAGTCTCTGTTCTGAAGTTAACAGATTAGTAGAGGTGGATAATTCCTTAGACAACTGCAAAGTAAACACTTCAAATAACAATTAATATCTCATCAGTGTACCGTTCAAAGTCCTCAAATGCTCCCTCTTGCCTACCTTAGCCTTGAATTCAGAGTCTTGTGCCATCTCTCCAAGCTAACCTGGTAGCCTCCAGGTATACTGCTTTGACCACTGTTGCTGAGCAAGCCTCTAAGTTGTTACCTCTGTACAGAAGTTGTCTCTGACTGAGGACACCTTTCCACCTACCTCTCTTGGCCTTCACCTCTGTGTGCTCAGCCTTCTCTTCTAAGCTTGCTTGCAGCTTGTCTGGGGAATTTGGGACTTGGCCCACCAATACAAGGCTAAGGATGCCCCTCTTTATGCTTTGACCTTGACTCAAATTTCACCTAAGCAAGGAACCTATGAGATCAACAGGATCATTGCATTTTCAGCACCCAACACAAAACTTGTACCAGGTAAAAGTACAGTGAGTTTGGTTGTATTGTCCGAAAAGAATTTGAAAATTTTCCAAAGTATTTTCAGGTATTTCTGTTAAATGCTTGTCCTTGAAATTGTATAGCAACCTAGAAAAGTTAGAAGTGTACTGAGAAATGATTTATGAATGTTCTATTACTGCCTCCGACCTACATATATTTTTGTTTCTTTTTTATTTATGTCTTTCCTTCTTCCGCATGATACATCTTAAAAAGGAAAAGCAACACCAAAATACATACTTCACAGTCATGGTAATAATATTTTCTTACTTCACATATTTATATGTTGATTTGGTCTATTTTCTAATTATGCAGACTAAAGTTGGCAAAAAATGGAAAGCAAATTAAAAAGAAGCATCAAGAAACAAGTGCAATTTTGCTGTATTTTTAATAGCATTTGTAGCTTTCACATCTCGTTCTAATTATAAGTAGAACATGCTCATTATAGAAAATGTATAAAAATAAAGGAAAAAGGCCATAATTATTCCACTATCCAGAAGTAACAACTTTGATCAGTCTGTGTTCTGTCTCCCTCTCTCTTGCTCTCTCTTCTCTCCTCAATCCCTAAGAATTTCCAGAATGCCTGTTAATTAAAATGTGTGTTTAGAAAGGACACTGTTCCAGACAGTCTCAGTACATTTTTGTATCCAGATTGTTCCTCTTGGATTTTCAGTTACAACATTAGACTTTCTTCTCTAAATATGTTAGCTGTCTGATTTAAAAAATCATCATTAACATTTATTTACTAGCAGTATTTGAGATCTAATGAAAATTAAAAATAGTGACTATTGTGTTGCTTCACACAGTACTGGTATTTCCCAACCAAATAACAAAGAAAATATTATTTAAGGAAATTTATGAGTCAATTGTAGTTTCATTATAATCAATATGCTTAGGTAGCTTTATTTAAAATGTACCATATGGGAGCTGGGGTTGTGGCTCAGGGGTACAACGCTCAACTAGCATGTGTGAGGCCCTGGGTTTGATCCTCAGCACCACATGAAAATAAAATAAAGGTATTGTGTCCACCCACAACGAAAACAAAATATTTAAATAAATAAATTAATTAATTAATTAAAATGTACCATATGGTAAAACTTACTTTTTTTTTTTTTTCGGTGAAATGTTCTGAGTTGTGCCTCAGGTATAGATTCATGAACATCAGCAGGGTACAGAACAGACTCCCTCATGTTTCCCTTGATAGTCAGACTTCATGCAGCCCTCACCTGGTAATCCTAGATCTGTTATCTATCATTGTAACCCTGTCTTTTTAGAAAGCCAAGTAAATGAAATCCTATAGTGTGTCACCTTCTGAGATTGGATTCTCCTACTCAGTATGTCTTAAAGATTAGTGTGAGTCATGTGGATTGGTTGTGCTCTCCTTTCCTTGTTGAGCAATATTGTGTGGGATGGAGATACCACATTTTTTTATTCATTTGCTGTTTGAAGGACATTGAGGTAGTGCCTAGCTTATGACCATCAAAGATAAAACTGCCATCAATGTTCATGTACAGGTTTTTGTGTAAACTAAGTTTTCATTTCCCTAAGTTATATATTTAAGAGTGGGGTTGCTGGGGATCATATGTTAATTATATATTTCATTTTGTAAGAAATTACCAAACCATTCTCCAAAGTGGTTACATCATTTTGCAGGCCCATTAGAAATGTGTGGGCATTCCAGTTGTTCTGTATACTTTGTAGAACTTGCTATGGTCAGTATTTATTTTAGCCATGCAAATAGATATGTAACTAATTGTGTCTTATTGTGTTTTAATTTGCATCTTCCTAATGGCTAATGTTAACCATATTTTCATGTGCTTATTTGTTATCCTACCCATTGAAGTCCCTTACCAATTTTTCATTATGATTGTTAACATATTAGTTATACAAAATAATGGGTTTTTTTGTGACATTTTCATAAATGCATATCATGTACTTAGATCACATCTACCCCTTTACTCATTTTTAAATTGTGGTGTTGAGTTTCAGACTTCTTTCTATGTTCAGGAGACAAATCCTTTGTTGAATATGTAGTTTTCAAATATATTCTCCTAGTCTGTATCTTGTCTGTTTGTTCTCATGACTGTAAGAACAGAAGTGTTTTGTTTTGTTTTGTTTGTTTGTTTTTTAGGGTATTTGAAGACTTGTATCCATCATCATGAAATTAACAATTTCCCAATAACTTTCTACTGATAAGATTGCTGGTAATATTAACAAATGTGATTTTTGATAGAGTACATTTGTAAAATATGTATAACTCTGTGAACTATATTTTCCAGAAACTAAAGCATGACACACAATTATGCATAAGTAAAAGAGGCATTCAAATAGGACAATGAATTTTAATGTAATGGGTTACTAAACGTTCACTGATATGGTTTTAGATTACATAATTAAACTAATCTTAGGAAACTACCGCTTTTTGAGATTTGGTTAGTATCAAAGAATTGCCAATGATCTGAAATAATTGACTGAAGTGATATAAAGACTATTTAAATAACACTTTTTTTATTCTTTTAAAATTATAATTGTTAATGCATATTAATTGGAGAAAATAATGGATTTCATTGTGACAGTTTCACATGTGCATAAAGTACTTTGATCATGTCCACCCTCTTCCTATTACCTTCTCCTACCATCCCTCTCTGTTCCTTCTGGTCCGCTACCCCTTGCCTAATAGTCCCCCTTCTACTTTCATATCATCTTTTCCCCCCTAGGTTCTACATATGTAGTTTTGTTTGACATTCCCTGAATGTCTAAAGATGTGTTTTTTTTTTTTTTCATACATTTATTGGTTCTTTGCACATCTTTTTAGAAGTGTCTGTTCATCTCATTTACTCATTTATTCATTGGATTACTTGTTCTTTAGTGTTAATTTTTTTGAGTTCTTTATATATTCTAGATAATAATCCTATGTTAGATGAACAGGTGACAAAGATTTTCTTCCATTCTGTAGGTTTTCTTTTCATTTGTTGATAGTTTCCTGTGCTGTGCAGAAGTTTCTTAATTTGATGCCATGCAATCTGTCAATTGTTTTTATTTTCTTAGCTATTGGAGTCCTGCTCAAGAAATTGTTTCCTGTGCCAGTATCTTGAAGTGTTTTTCCTCTAGTTTTTTCAGTCTCAGGTCTTATGTTTAGGTATTTGATCCATTGTGATTTAATTTTTGCACAAGTTGAGAGAGAAGGATCTTCTACAAGTGGAGGTTCAGTTTTCCCATTACCATTTGCTGAGAAGACTGTTTTTTTCCAATATATTTTGGCTCTTTTGTCAAAGATCAGATGACTGTAGATGCATGGGTTTATTCCCAGGTCCTCTATTCTATATGTCTATATGTCTATTTATATGCCAATACCATGCTTTCTTTGTTGTTGTTGTTACAATGGCTCTATAGTGTATTTTGAAATTGGGTATTAAGAGGTGTCCACCAAAAGCTCATGTGTGAGACTATGTAAGAATTTTCAGAGGTGAGATGATTAGAATAGGGGCTGCAACTGAATTGGTGGATTAATCCACTGATAGGGGATTAGTGGGCAGTAACTGTAGGCTGCTACGGTATGACTTAAGGAAGTAGGTTATTGGGGGTGTGACTTCGGAGTTTATATTTTGTCCCTGGTGAGCAGAGCACTCTCTCTCTCTCTCTCTGTTTCCTGGCCATGCCCTGAGCTGCTTTCCTCTGCCCCACCCTTTTGCCTAACCTTAGGCCCAGAGCTATGGAGTTGCTGATTATTGACTGAACATTTAAAACCATGGGCCAAATAAACTTTATCTTCTCTATATTGTTTTTGTCAGATCTTATGGTCATAGTGATGAAAAAGTAACTAAACATTGAGTATTGTGATGCTCCAGCATTATTCCTTTTACTAAGAATTGCTTTGACAATTCAGGGTCTTTTGTGCTCCCATGTGAATTTTAGGTTTTTTGTTTTTGTTTTTGTTTTTGTTTTGCGGTTTTGTGAAGAATGTCACTGGTGTTTTGATAGGAATTGCATTGAAACTGTAGATCACTTTTGGTATGTGGCCATTTTAACAAATAATTAATTAATTCTCTCAATCCATGAACTTGGGATATCTTTCCATCTTCTAGTATCTTGTAGTGTCAATTTCTTTCTTCAGTATTTTGTAATTTGCATTGTAGAGGTCTTTTATCTCCGTGGTTAGGTGTATTCATAGGGTTTTGTTGTTATTGTTTTGGTTTTTTGTTTGTTTGTTTATTCTTTTGTCTGTTTTGAGGTTGTGAATGGATTGTTTTCTGATTTATTTCTCAATGAGTTCATTATTGGTGTTTAGAAAAACTAACAATTTTGGTATGCTCATTTTGTATCCTGCTACTTTGCTAAATTCTTTTATCAGTTCTAGAAGACTTGGTGGACTCTTTAGGGTTTTCTAGGTATAGAATCATATCATCAGTAAACAAAAGTGACTTTCTTTTTTCCGTATATTCCTTATATTTCTTTCCTGGCCTGACAACTAAAGTTTTTTCTAGTACTATATAGAATCAGAGTGGTGAGAATAGACACTTCTGTCTAATTCCTGATTTTAGAGGAAATGTTTTCAGTGTCTCTCCATTCAGTGTGATATTAGCAATGGGTTTGCTGTCTATAGCCTTGATTATGTTGAGATATGATGCCATTATATCATTTATATATTGCCATGACCAGCACAACCAAACTTTCATGTCCAGTGAGAGGCAAAGGGGGATTGGAAAATAAATATTCACAGACACACATCTTGAAGAATAAGCTGGGATCAGGTGGAGCTCTGCACTCTGATGGAGAAGCAGATCCAAAGAGTTACACCAGCAATTTTTATTTATATGTGTCTCATTATTAGGTTAAAGATTATGAAACCATTATTCTTTGTATTCAGGAAAGTTACAGAAACTAGGACATCTATGTAGCTTTTCCACAGTTGAAATTCACAGTTTCAAAGTGCAGTATTAAGAGCTTTGAGTAGCTCTCAAGAAAGTCCATTGTTTAGAGTTACTGTAAAGCAGGCAGGTACTGGAGAAGTGGAGCTGGTAAAATATTATGGTTGTCTACATAAGAATTCCTTCCTTCCCAGGAGCTGTGTGCCTGAGATCAAGGTCAAAGCTGATAGGACTCTTGCACAGAGCCTTCTCATGAAGGGCATTGCCACAGCAGCTAAGCATCCTGTGCCCTTGCACAGGGACATTCCCAGGCACTGGGCATGCCACAGCCATGAGGTCATCAGAGACCCCCAATTTTAGTCACTGCTCTCCCATCCTCTGTCACCACTCTCTGCAATATATGTTTTTTATCATGAAGCAGCGTTGAATTCTTTCTGCATTTATTGAGAAAAGCATGTGGGTTTTATGCTTGATTCTATTTAAAAGGTGAATTACATTTATTGACTTGCATATGTTGAACCAACCTTGCATCCCTGGAATAAAACCAACTTGATCACAGTGTATGATACTTTACATGTGATGCTGAAATCAGTTTGTAAGCATCGTGTTGAGGATTTTTGCATCTGTGTTTATCAAGGATATTGGTCCTAGTTTTTCTTTTTTGTTGTGTCCTTATCAGGTTTGGGTTTTGGGGTAATCCTGGCTTTTTAAGATGAATTTGGAAGACTTCCTTCCAAATTCCTCTTACTACTTTATAGAATAGCCTGGCAAGCACTGGCATTAGTTCTTCTTTAAATGTACAGTAAAATTCAGCTTTTCTTTCTTGGGATACTGTTAATATTCAGGCTATTAATGAAAAGAAATGAAATGACTAGTTTTAGTCATTTTATTACTTCCTCAAATTTAATTGATTATTATTGACCTGTTTAGTTTATTTTTTTTTTTAATCCTCTCAGTTCAATTGTGTAGATCTGTCTTATGGGTCTAGAAATTTGCCCATTTCTTCCAGATTTTCCAGTATATTGGCATATAATTTTTCAAGATATTCTCCAAAGAGCCTTTGGACTTCAGTTGTATCTGTTGGAATATTTTGTTTTTATCTCTAAGTTTATTTATTTGAGTCTTCTTTTCCTTTCTTTTGGTTAGTTTTTCTAAGTGTCTGTCAATTTTGTTTATCTTCTTGAAGAACCAACTCTAGTTCATTGATCATTTGTACTATTCCTTTAAGTCTCCATTTCATTTATTTTTTCTCTGATCTTTATTATTTCTTTTCTTCTAATTTTAGGTTTGCTTTGTTCTTGTTTATATAAGGCTTTGGCATGCATCATTCGGTTGTTTGTTTAAGATTTCTCTGTTTTTTCTAACATAGACACTTATAGCTATAAACTTCTATCTTATAATTGCTTTTGCTATGTCCCATAGGTTCTGGTAGGTTGTCTTGTAATTTTCATTTGATTTTAGGAACTTTTAAAATTTGCCATCCCTGCCCCTGATATCATCAATGACTCACTGCTCTTCAAAGGTCTATTATTCAGTTTCCATGTGTTTATATACTTTCTGCAAATTCTCCTGTTGTTGATTTCTAGTTTCACTTGATTATGATCTGATAACATGCAAAATATTACTTCAGTGTTATTGTAGTTGTTAATATTTGCTTTGTGACTTAAAATTTGATCTATTTTGGAACAAAGTTCCATGTGCTGATGAAAGGAATGCACATTTTTTAGCCATTGGATCAAATATTGTGTAATCTGTTAAACCCATTTGATCTATAGTGTAATTCAGCTCTGCTATTTCTTATTTTTTTAATCTGGAAGATCTATCTTTTGGTGAGAGTAGGGTATTAAATGACCCATTATTATTGTATTGGGATCTATCTTTCCCCTATGTTCAATAATCTTATAAAATTGGGTGCTATGATGCTTAGTGCAAATATACTCACAATGACTATATCTTCATAAATTGTTCCCTTTATCAGTATGTAAAGACCTTCTTTGTCTCTTCTGACCAATTTTGGCTTGAAGTCTATTTTCTTGGATATGAATATAACTACCTCTATTTGTCATTGGATTCCATTTCATTGAAGTATAATTCTTCATCTTTTACTTTGGGTCTGTATAACTTGACTGGTGAAGTTTTTTCTTACAGACAGCAAATGGTTAGGTCTTATTTTTAATCCAAGTAGCTTGTTTTTTGATTTGAAAATTCAGACTGTTAATATTTAGGGCTATTAATGAAAGACGAACTAGTTTCTGTCACTTTATTGTTTTTCATTCAGTTGCTCTGAGAATTCCATATTCATTTTTTTCTTTTTAGAGGTTTGATGATTTACTGAATTAATCATGTTTAATTTTTTCTTATTTCTCATTTGTATAACTGTTCTTGTGATACCTATTCTTTACAGAACTCTTATGGTTATGTTTATCTTGCTTCCTCATCTGGGCGTAGGATTCCTTTGAGTAATACTGGGTTAGTGGTCTTGAATTCTTTTAGTTATCTTTGAAGTTCTTTATTTCTTCTTTGATTCTGAAGGATAACTTTGCTGGATATAGTAATACAGGTTAGTAGTTATTTTCTTTCAGGAATTGAAATGTGTTGTTCTATACCCTCCTGACATTTTGAGTTTCTTCTGAGGAATCTGCTGCTATTATAATGGGTTTACATTGATAAGTTACTTGGCACTTCTGGCTTGCATTATTTTTTTTTTTCTTGTTCTGTACTTCGGGAAGTTTAGCTATAATATATCCTGAAGAAGATTCTTTTTCTGGGCATGTTCATTTGGGGTTCTAAAATGCCTCCATAGCCTGAAGTCATTCCCAGACTTTGGTAATTTTCCTGGTATTATTTCACTAGATAGATTTTCTGTGTCATTAGCCTCTAGGTTTATTTTCTTCTCTATGAGTCAAATATTTGGTTTTTAAATGTTGCCCCAGAGCTCTTTTATATTCTTTTCATCATTTGTTTTTCTCCTTCTTCTCTTCCCCCTTCTCCATTATTGTCTTAATGTGCTAGTTCCTTCACCTTCTCTTAAATATCCTTCTGATATTCTTTTTGCATTTGATCTAGTCTATTGGTGAGGCTTTCAATGAGTTTCTTATTTGATTTATTGAGCTTTTCATTCCCAAGATTTCTTTTGGTTCTTTATCAGAAAGTCTATATTTTTACTGAATTACTCATTACATACTGCATTGTCTTCTTTAACTCATTCCACTGTTTATTTTTATCTTATTTGAATTCATTGATTATTTTAACAATTTTAAAAATTCTTTGTCTAACACTTTATCCATTTCAATGTCTTTGGATTCAGTTACTAAGAACTTATGAACTTTTAGGGAAGTAATACCTTTTTTTCATGTTTCTTGTGTTTTATTTTGAGATTTGCACATTTGTTAGGATGTATATCTCTCCTACATTTGTGTGAGGGTCTTTGTAGTGAACAGTCTTCTTCTCATGATGTGCCCAGGGATATTGATTTGTTGCAGAGTGTTGAGTTTAATTCCACATGGACTTTTTATTGTATTTTTCCCTGTGGCTCTTTAGACTGGGCTTGGTTTTGACTCTGTGTGCACTGTGTTAGAACCTGAGGGACCAACCCACTTTCTCTGTAGGAGTTGTGTGAATAGGTGAGTAGGTTCATTCTGCTAGTTCAGGCAAGTATGACATAGATAGTGGAGTATATGAAATGTGATCTCTATGGTTACTCCTCTGGACTTCTCAGTACTGTGCAACCTCTAAGGTTTGAGAACAACCTATGCTAGGGCTCCACATTGGTGGGATGGCCACAACAGTTGATTAATTTCTCTGTTGTTACTAAGGGGTGAACATCCAGTAGCAGGTCTTCAGGTCTCCTCACAATCTGTGTCTACTTGGGGATGAGTCATCAGCAGGGGTCTTATGTCTTCCTTATTCTTTATGTCGAGGTGTCCACCAAAGTTTGAGAAGGACTAGGTTATGGATAAAATAAAGTGTAATTTCTCTTAGCTGGACTGGGCATATAGCTCAGCAGTAAGACATTCACCCAATATGTTCAAAGTGCTGGGTTCAATCCCACTTTGAGAGGAGAAAACCACTAGTAACAACAATTAAAAGCAAATCAGATGTAGACATACAATAAAAAATATTAAAAATTTAAAAAAATATTAAAAACATCTACAACACCACTAACCAGAGAAGAAAGGAGCAATAATAATACAAAGTGAACTAAAAAGTGAAGTATTAATGAAAGTAAAAATAACAAAATAAAAATTTTTAAAAGGAAAAGGATGAAATACAGAAGTGAAAAGAGAAAAGAAAAAGGATAAAATGAGTAAGAAGAAAAGAGGGGAAAATCTAAAAATTAAAACCTACATAAAATTAGATAACAGTATGAAAAAATAGAGAAAAGAAATAATGCTGTCAGAAAAACAAAAACAAAAATCAAAGATTTCTTCTTGCCTAGGTATTTGGAATGGGTGCTACTTTCCACAACCTCTAATTTTGTAATCCTCTAATTTTGTAATCCTCTAATTTTGTAATCCTCTGGGTCTGAAGATGAAGGGTAGTTAGGTGGGGTTATTGAGCTACAGCTATAGTTGGTGTGTTCCTGCTTAGTGCCAAACCAGCCAAACCTGTTAGGGCCACATGCAAAATGAGTCCCCTCCCTGCCCACTGGTTGTAGCCTAAGGCAAAGTTGTCTGCAGCAGGGCTGCAGAGGTCTTTGGATTGCACCAGGGACAAGGGCCCTCAAACAGTATAAGCTGCCTGTCAGCCAAGTTAACCTGCATATCCAGCAAACCAATGAGTTGTGTCCCCTTGATCCAGAAACCCTCAGTCCATGTGCTGGGAGGCATGGCAAATGCCCAAGTCTCAGGTGCATATCCTCTGCCTGAGAGCATGTAGCATCCAACCCAACCAAAGGGAAGCCACGGGAGGCAACCATTGCCTGGATCTGGGAAACGTGCTCCTTGCCTCATCCCCTGTGTGAATCCACACCCAGCTGGTCTGGCTCCTCTCCCTTCCCCTTGTAGACTATTGTATCCCATTGCTTGGAGTTCTCTGTGGATTTGTGTCACAGTCACTTTCTTGGGTCCAAAGTGTTTCTCCAGATAGGGCACCTACTGAGCCAATGAGAAGATGAGACTGTGGGTCTTGGAGATGTAAAAGGTTCAGGGACTCTGATCTTCCAAGTAGCAAGTTAGACAATGGAACCCTTCCTAAGATGGCTTTCCATTTAGGGGTACCATATAAATATGCTAGGAAGTACAGAGACCCTCTCTCCAACACAAGTTTGCTGCACAGATCCAAGGTCTCCTGTGTGCTCAGTGAGCATTGTACTCAGCACTGTCCTGGAGATCACCAGGGTGGGCTTTCTCTGTTCCATGGCCCCACTGAAGGGGTGCTTTTCCTCCCTGCAGATGAACATTGGTATTGGAATGCTGTTTTTCTTATTATTCTAAAACCCAATGTTCCTGGGTTCTGCCTGGTCATTGCTTTTCTACTGATGCACTGCAGCACTTTCCTATCCCTGTCCATACCTCAACATGCAATGGTACCTCTGTTGTTTTGGTTCAATCTCATAGAGCAGCAGGTGAGTGCTTGGTGCCTCTGATCCACCATATTCCTGTCTCTCAGAAGTGTCTTGATAACTGTCTTCTTTTATGAAAAATCTGTTTGATGTCATTTCTAAGAACTCTGTCTAATTCCAGGTTGCAGAGGTTGACTCTAAATTTTCCAAGATCTTTATAGTTTTACATTTTTCATTGAGATCTATGATACATTTTGAATTGTTCTTTATGTTAGTTGTAAAACTTCTTTTTCTGTGGATGATCAATTGTCCCAAAACCATTAGTTGAAAAGAAAATCTTTCTCTACTAAATTGTTTATACTTTATCAAAAATCAACTGACTATATTTGTGTAAATTTATTACTGAAATTTCTATTTTGTTCAATTGATATCTGTGTCTATATCTTTACCTGGGTCTCTTTTGACTAAAAAAAGATGGACAAATTTGCCATGTGTCATGAGTAATAGAGGGCAGAGCTGGAGATGGGGACTGTCCCTTTGTGCCCAAGAACTAGCAGCAATTAATTCCTTTAACTGGTTCTTTCCTTCCACCTCCTAACTCAGAAAACTCAGAAACTGAGGTGAACAATTCAACAGAGTTGCCAGTTAGCTTCAGGTATAACAAGTAAATAAAATCAAATGTCTTCTTCCTTAAATGGTTTCCTTATTCTCACAATTTTTCTGGTGGTGACGACCTAAAAATAGGCTGGCCTTGCATGATTCAGGATAGAGGGAAAGGGGTCACACCCTGACTTCAGGAAAAATTTTCAGATGAATTTTTTTTTTTTTAACCAAGCAGGAAGCTTTGGAAATAGAAGCAGCTTTTAGTATTTGATTTGAAAATAATGTGTCATTCTAGCCGTAACAGGAGTTTCATTACAATGACAACTGTTCTCTGTTAAAAATTTGTTTCTGGGTTGCCTTCCGGCATGAATTGATTGAACAAGAAAACTCTGAGGTGCATGAGATATAAATGGATGGACACATGGACACATGGAAACAAATCTAGATATTCTCTCTCCTCACAGCCCAAACTGGAATCATTTATTACATACTATTTTTGTAACTAAACCAGGCCATCTTTGCTGCATGGAAAGCTGGAGTTGACAGTTTTCCATCCTTCATCATCCATCACAGGCTGTACAAGTGATAGGACTGTTGCTGTTCAGTAAACATTTGTTTTCTTCCTTTGGGCTGATGTAGGAGGGCTAACCCTCTCTCTTGATGTATTGGGATAATAATTGTTGCTAAGAAGTAATGTGCTTTTTTATTGAAATGGCCAGATGGAGCTATGACTTTTACAAAGACGTGTGGGGTTTTGGCTTCCAGGACCCACATGGCATGTTCTAATTATTGGGCAGTTTTTCAGCATTCCTGACAGCTTTAGTCTGTGAATAGCGGCTTCCTTCAGGTGCAAGCATATTTTATTTTGTTGCTTTGCTCTTTCTGAGTGGAAGTCGGCTTTTCCAAGACATTTTCTTATTCCCTTTCTATTTTTTATCTGTTTCCAGATGAACCAATGAAAGCCTACTCATTATTCATCTTCTATTTCTCTCACTTTTTTTTTTAATGCCTATAGGTACAATGGGATTAGATTATTGTTGTAAAAGGGGAGAGGGCATCTTAGTTATTCATTGGTTCATGCATTCATTTTTTTGAGCACTTGCTATATACCAAATACTGGTTTCCACAATGTAAATTGTTGCCTTCCATAATCTTGTGGTACAACAAGGAATAAATACAATTAAACCAGAAAAGTACAGTGTGGTAAGAGCTAGAGCAGAAGTTTAGCACTGGACAACTCAGGAACATCATATAGAGATCTCTATTCAGCCTTCAGAATCAGACAAGGACCTGAAAGATAGACCAATATTCAAAGACCATCTTGGAGAACTTGGCCTAGTGAAGAGGGTGGGGAGAAGGAGAAGGTGTTTAGGAAGAAAGAATTGACTTTGAGAAGACCTAGGGTCCCAGAGAAGACACTGGACTCACTCAGGGAACTGAATGTTTTAGTAGGAATATACAGTGCAGGGAGGGGTGGGGGAATCTTGTGGGTAGTGCAATGTCACTTTAAAGAAGAAAAAAATAAACAAAACTCTAATGACTTAGGCATATATTCTTGAAACCCACCCCTTTCCATTGTTCTACTTTATCCTGATTTATTTTATGACCTGCCTGACCCAAGTAAGTATTTGAATTTGGGAATCCCCTACCTTTGAACCTAAACAAAGATGGAGATCAAACTATTTCAATGGTCATTTCTGGTATGAGAGAAGAGGACATCGGCTTTTTGGTGGAACCATGATGAACTCATTGTAAGATCTCACCCACCAAGAAAGACCAGAATCATTCATATACAGTAAAAGGAGTCTTTTTCCTCAGTGAACAAAGTGGATTATGAAGACAAATATTTGCTAAAGTCTTATCCTGTGCCAAGTTTTATGCTAAGTTCTGTTTTATCAGGCTTTCCTATAAAAGGAGATAGTAATTTAAGCAGTCATAGGTACATGTCTGTAATTTAATTTATAATTTATAAAGTGATTTTTATGCATCTTAAAATATTTGTATTAGAATGCCACTTTAATGCAATCAAACAAATATTCAGTAATATTTCCTGAGGTCAATTATATGTTAGGTTCTGAGGCTTCACTAAGATACAGACGAGACACCGCCCCTGCCTCAAATTGTTCACTACTGTGGGTTTCCTCATAGCACAGACGATTATCTCTGACTGGTCTTCTGAGCTGTGGGAGTTGAGTCACTCCAGGATTAAAGGAAATCCTTGAGGGAGTAAGTCAGAGTTTGAAACCCTGGAGAAGTTCAACACATTTGCACATTTAAGATTCAAGCTGGGTGCAGTGGCACAATCCTGTAATCCCAGCTACCTAGGAAGCTGAGGCTGGAGGATGGCAAGTTTGAGACCAACCTGGGCAACATAGTGAGGATGACTTAGAACAAAGGAACAAAAAGATGGATTTGGATCAAACCTAAAGTTCTTCTTGGCATGAAAATCTCAGCCATTCTGCTGGTGAACAAGAGTAAGCATGATCTTCCTAAGACTCTGCATGTTGAAGGTTTAGGTTCAACATAACACTTTGAATCTCTTGTTAAACTGACTTTTAAAAACAAGTTCTTGGTCCTCACAATAGAAATTGAGCCAAAGCCAGTTTACATTTTTATACTTGCATTTGGTGTGAATCATGAAAAACAAAGGTATATATTTCCTGAGGAAGGAGGAGAATCTAAATTAGCTTTGAATCCCCTCAACGGCCTAGTACAGTGCCTTAGGCACCCTGTTATGCAATCATTTTTTGCTGATCCATCACTCAATTAGCCAGAGATCTATATCTACCAAAAAAGTTTATCTTCACCAACCTGTCTAATAACTGCCAGAGAGTCTATTTGCGGGAGACTGTCCTGCACTGTGGAAACTTTGCCTCTAAAGAGTAAATTACTAATGTGTGTTCATGCAACACCTTTATTTCCTGGAAGTGCATCCTGTTGAAACTACACTATAGTTACCTGCCCTGAGCACATGGTTCTTGCTTTTTGCTCCTTGCTTCTTGCAGCCTCCTCGGATGCCCCAGTTCTTTGTTTTTTCCTTTGTACACCTGGCCAGGTGTCTTTGGCCAAGAGATGGTTCCAGACATAATATTTTGATCAGCTGCAGAACTGGAGCAACCAAGATAGGGGAGTCACAGGTAAAGAAATGGTGAAAGTGTGTGCATCTGATGACAAGAACCCGGGGTAGCCTGAATTTGTTAGGAAGTCCCCACCAGAAGAAAGGGACTCCCAAGCTAATGGTTCCAGTGAAAGCAGAAGGAAGAACAAAAACAGGAGCACATGGGAGAAATGACAAGACTTTGGTGAAGTTGAAAATGAGGTGGAGAGAGAATTCTGAAGGGCAGTTGGGAGGGGAAGTCTCTTGTTCCATCTGGGAGAAACTGATATGACAGTTTGGCATGATGACCTGTGGTTAGAGAAGCCCAGGGGAAAAGAAACTTGAATATTTGGGAGCATTTGATATTAAAAAAAAAACGGGGGGGGGGTCTATGATTACATAGAGATAAGAGGGAAATCAAGGCAGTTTTGAAGTGGGTAATGGAGGGTCATTGGAGAGGCTGTAGCTTTTTAAGTTTTATATCAGACTACGGATTCATTGAAGATGTCTGTAGAAGCCAGACTGAAAGCTGGGACCAGGGAGGTGGGTGGAGCACAGAGCAACCAGGAGTTCTGATGTGGCTTTCACCTGGGCAGAGTCTGGGAGGAAATGCAAATGCTGGGCCAGAGAAATCAAGTGACTGAGGCTCCAACCAGTGTGGTGGCTGAGTCGTGGTGGCTGCTCTCAGAGGTAGGTTTGGAAAGACGCTTGCCTGAGAGGCATTGCTCAAAAGTGAGCTGGGCTCCCAGCCATGCTGTCAGTTCTTCAGATGGTCTGATAGCAGGCTGTGATGTTTACCAGCTGTACGGAGATCAAGTCATTGTGAAATTTTTCTTCCCTATAGTAAAACTAGCCCCAGCCAGTCAGACTGGGAACTTGTTGCCTGAGCTGTTTTCCAACGTGAATTTTACTGGCAAAACCAGACGTGAGTGTTTCCTGGACTTTCAGGGGACCTGTTTACACTGACTTCATTTTTAATGTCAGTTTTCAAGTGGGAAGAGGGAAATTATATTGAAAGGTCAGCAGGTGAGCAGAAGGATGGCTTCCCTGCCGTTCCTCTGGGTGTATGGTGTGTGTAAGCATGCCTCTCTCTGTGTGCCTGTGTGTATATGCTTTTCCAGTGTCAACCCTTGAGCCCTGGTAACTTGTTTGTAGGCATAAGGATGAGTGCCAGACTGTTTGTTTGGCAATTTTCTATTTGTTTATTGTAAAGAAGGTAAATCCATTTGTGGGATTTTCTGGATTGGAGGGCAAGGGCTATTTACTGTCAACAAAGTAAGGACAAGGAGATAGAAAGATACTGAGCTTCAACATGCATCTAATGTCAGAACAAAAGCATAAAAAGGAGGGAGAAAGCCAACTACAGAGCTTTCTGTCTTGAGTGGAACTTTTAATTATCTGGGTGGGAAATACAACTTGGCAAACTATTCCCAGGTCGGAGCAGCAGCCAGTAGAACTGTAAGGTTGAAACAGTCACAGGTCAAATTAGATTAGATTCCAATTCAATTTCATCAACGCTCCTTTAACATTTTTTTTTTTTTAATTCCTCAAAAGATGACAGACGAATTCTCACAATTTGGAAATAAGAACTTGAGAGACGAGTTGAAAAACCACATCTCTGGTCCATGTACACGTTTTCAGAGCAATTTCATCCAGAGACTACCATTCCTGGGCAAACTGCCCTCCGGTGTGGTCCTCTGCCGCAAAAAGCCCCAAGAAGTTGCTGCTCTACTCAGCATTGACCAAGAAGCCATGAAATCCTTTTCTGGGGGAGACTTAGAAGATTGCCTACTGAATAAGGTAAGAGCAGAGGCTATTCTTTCCCGTGCATGGGTTCCTCACCCTCCATCCCCACCTCCCACTAAGACTGATCCAGAGGCAATTTCAGGCAGCTTTAAAGATACATAAAATACTCCTCAGAAACCAAGGAACTTCACCCACAAGCATATTTAGGAACTTGACGTATTTCAGTCCTGTCTCTAAGGTTCTAGCACCCAGGGGCATGTTGGGTATAAAATAGGCAAGAGAACTTCACAGATACTTTTGTGGTCATGAAGCAAGTCACTTTACCTGCTTGAGCCTCAACTTTTTTCTCCATAAAATGGGAGTGATAATATTAAGGTTTTCATAGGGTCATTGAAAAAGAGCAAATAAAATTAACATAAAACTTTTCAAGAACTCTGAAACTGCTAGTTTAAAAAATACCATTAAATTTTTTATCATATACCATTTAAGGATTAATTTCTTCTACATAGTGTCATCGGCTCTTAAAATACTAGGACTAGAAGGGATCTTAAATATACCCTAATTTAATTCTTGTACAGATAAAGCTACTAAGGAACAAAGTTAATATTTAAACTAAAATACTTCAATGAAATGTAAGGACCAATTTCAAGGTTTTGTCCCTTTACAAATAAACAAAGCAAAAAGCAGTATCATAGTGATAAGTTAGTGCATTTCTTAGGCAAAACCCTTAAGAGAGATAAATAGGAAAACTTAGGGTGATAAAAATTAGAGTAAAGGATTTCCCATTATTCCTCCTTTCAGAGAGTCTGAATGGAAAGGGTACTAGCCGTCCTCTTCCCATGGATCCTGTATTTTCTTTAAAAAGAAAAAAAAAAAAAAACTCCAAATTTTTTTAGCCTGGCATTCAAATAACTTCTACCCTCTGCTTCCCCAGTATTTCTAAAAGCAGAAATTCTAAATGGTTTCTCCATATGTAGAATCCAACCTGTGTACATGTTTCATTTGGTTTGCAGAGCATTTTTTTGAATTTTTCAAAATTTTTATAAACATTTTCAAAACGATGAGATTTTGCCTAGAAATCCAGGTTTTTATCTTCTCTAGGGGGCAGGGGTAAGGGGTGGGAATCAGGATACCTGGCAACCTCAGGTCCCAATTTCTTGCCTGGAAGCCATGGGCTGAAGCTGAATGTCTGTTAGACAGAACATATGCTGGCCAGTTCTCAGGCCACTGCCTCCTGGGTCTGACACCAACCCCTGCTTACACTCTCTCTCTGTCCTGAGTGTCTTGTGCTCTGTCCTTTAGGTGGTCGAGTCTCCTGTTTGTGCCCCCATGAGAACTGTACCCAAGCTGGTCTCAGGCCTCAGCTCCTCATTTCCACTTTACTGGTTCGCATGCATCCTTCAAATTCAGTTTGATTTGGGGATGTAGCTCAGTGATAGAACACTTACTAGCATGCTAGAGGCCCTGGGTTTGAGCCACAGCCTGCAAGCGTGCACGCACGCGCGCACACACACACACACACACACACAAATAATGAAGACCAGTAACTCTTTTATATCTGTTCTAATAATAAACTGCTCTATGTTTTTGTTTTTTAAAGGAGTTCAGCTCAGAGTCCACTTTCTCAAAAAGAATTCCCCTGACACCCCAGCCCCAACCATTTTTGCCCTCCTAGGAGCTCCCATAATAACTATGACTAATACAGCTTATTGGGAAATTCGTTGCACATTGACTCCTGACACTTTTCTTATTATGACTTTGGTTGGTGACTTCAATATTATGTCATTATGCTATTCATAAGTTTCCGGGGCCAAGAACAAGTATCCTCAACATTTTTCTTTTCTCAGACATTCCCTGCCTTAGCCTCCCAAGCTGCAGGGATTACAGGTGTGCACCACCATGCCTGGTCATAACCTTCATTTTTACAGAAGAGGAAATAGTTTTATGGGGATGAAATAACTTGCCTCAAGTCCCAAGCTAGAATGTGAAGGTGCTGAGGCTTCAGCCCAGTCCTTTACTAGGATATCTCACCTGCCAAACCCTCTGAATCTCTGTAGAAACACAGTGAAGATGTGCTTTGTGCCAAACCCTGGGCTCTGGTTCAAGGGGAGCCCTAGGCCTGAGATAAGGCTGCTGAGAGAGAAATTCTAGGTCTCTTCCAAGGATGGGCCTGTCCTGCTGGCAGATTTCGCACCTATCTCCAAGGAGAAAGAAGGAAGCTCTTTGTGCAGACAGGCAAACCCTTTATCAACACATGGCAGATGCCAGGGTCCCAGTGGAGGTCTTAACACAGCACCGGAGAACAGAGGGGCTTTTGCTCTGGCAGGAGATGTGTGTTCAGAGAAAGGGGACAGAGACAAAGCTTGGAGGATGGGCAGGGGGGTAAATAAATGGAGAAGTACAGGAGAGATCTTCCAGGAGAAGGGAGCCCCATTCATATATTTGAGGTGGCTTTCACTCTCAGTTTCCTTTGATTTTGGGTGACAGAACAGGGTAGTGGTTGCAGATACAGGCTTCAGAATGATACTACCTGGGTATGAATCCCTGTTCTGGAACTTACTAACTCTGGGACCCTGGGTGAATTACTTAAGTTTTCCAAGCTTGTAGCCCTCACCTGTCAAATGGGAACCATCCTAGTATCTAACATAAAGAATTACTTGGAGGCTCAAATGAGACTGCTCTTTTAAACTGCCCCGCACCCAAGAAGGAGTCAATAACCCCAGTCCTCTAGTGCTGTTGCTGTAGAACTTCTGCTACATTTAGGAATTTTAAATACCCTGGGACCCAAGCATTCAACTCTTAGAAGAATCAGTCTGATAAGATAGGGCTAGGATGTCTCCTCTGTTTCTGTCACAGAATTGGTTTCCATCCCTTGAACAATTAGCTCCTGGAAAACAGAGAAGAGGTCTGGTTGTTTCATCTTTTAACCAATGGTTGGGTTGAAAGAGATTCCAGAACTAAAGAGCTGGCTTCTTCTTTCCTGGAAGGAAGTTCTCAGCTGTTTTCCCCTCCAAGCACTCATCCCGGATGATGCTCTCAGAGACCACCTGGTTGTGACCAGTTCCCTGTGATATTCCGGCATGGTGCTTAGCATTGCCCCTCCCCCTCCCTCAAGGAAGTGTGTTGCAATGTGAATGAGTCAGAGTGGTGTTATTATAGGGGACAATCTTGAATTCCCAATGATTTATATTTGAAACAGTAAATTGTTCATGAACTTGAGCTATGAATAGCAAATGACTTGTGGGACAACAGTAGGCCAGAGGCTGTGGTTGGCAAGGAGGAGGGCAAGCTAGCCCAGGATGGGATGTGTACATGTGTGCAGACACGGAGACTTGCCAGGAGAGAAGGTGGCCCACACAAAGCGGATGGCGTCACATCCTGACTTTGCTGGGGTCAGTGCAGCAGAAGGCCTGGCATTGGTGACCTAAGAACATCTTGCATCGTGAGTCTGATTAGCTTAATACAATTCATTTCTGCCTTTGTCACTCCTCAAATGCAGTCTTTTAGGAAGGAAAACACACCTTTATTCGTTGATTTAATCAGCAGAGAGGAGAATGAAACTGCAAAATTATCCTATTTTCTCTGTAAGTTTATTTTAATTTTATTTTCCCTAAAATAATTTTGGTGATGAGACTGCCTCAAAACTGCAACTCATGTCATCATTGCTTCCTGAATTTTGAGAGGCAATAAAGGGATTCTGGGACCAGGTGTCGAGGGCTCTCTACTTATGGTAGAATATCCTTCTTTTACCAAAATCATGCTCTGTAAGCTACCTCAGGTCCCCACTCTGCTTTTTCACACCATCAAATGGAATCTTCTTGCTTTCTGGGCTGTGGTCAGGATAAGCGAAGAGAAACAGTCTGGGGGTTCTAGATAAGGAGTGACAAGAGGTATGTGGACTGAGCCTGGGAACCCCCAGCACCAAGCATTTTGGGGGCTGCTGAGCTTAGTGATCTTGTAGGGATAAGAACCTACGGCAGAACTGGGCATGGCGGTGCACACCTGTAATCTCAGCCACCTGGGAGGCTGAGAGGCAGGAGAATTAACATCTTAGTTGCAAAGTGTCTGCCACTCAGCTCCTGTGGCTTGGGCTCTGTGGGGACAGACTTGTCCAGGGCTGGGCTCTTCCTCCCAGCTGTGGTCCATACCTGGCATCTTACCTGCATTAGCCTGGTGTCCAATGACACCTAAATAAATTTTTTTTTTGTTCAGGAAGGTAAAGGGTAGGTATTATTTTCTGTGCTTCTGAACTTGAGGATGTGACACAGTGTGGTGAAATGAGGAGTTTGTGTACCTGGGCATTTGATATAGTCCTACTTCTGACAGCTGGTGTGACATTAGGGGAGCCAGTCATTGGTCTGATCCTCTGTTAAGTGACATCAGTGAGGTCTCTTACATTCGAAAATCATGAATCTAAGCTGTAGCAGAGGTGGTAAAAGAAAAATCAAACCAGAATTTGTGGTTTTAGACTCCTAAGAAACATTCCCTTATTCTGACTTTTCCCCTTTGGAAATCAAAACAGATTATAAAGATGAGCTAATCACACTAATCATCGTGTATAATGAGTAAGAAATTATAGATGTCTTTCAGGATGTGTATGATCTTGTCCTGCCCAGTAAAAAGAAATTCCAACATCAAATGAGGGCACAGTTGGTAGAAGAGATTTGCACTGAACTTTTTTCCAATAGGCTACTCATCAATTGTGTTATGTGCACACACATGTAAGATTTTATCAACTAGAAGTGATTTGATAGTGTCAGTGATGACTCCTCAACCGCTCAGTTTATTAACTCATGAACACACGCGCGCACACACACACACACACACACACACACACACACACACAGTTGTGCTGTCCACATTTGTGTTCTGTGGAATCACAGCAGTTGACTTAGAGGATTTAGAATCTAGCATTAGTTTTCAACACATCCTGAGACGTTAACTATTAGAAAATACTATTCCACAGTCACTTCAATTGTGATGTTCTATCTAATTAGAATATCTTGTATTATTTTTATCTTGTATTACTTGTAATTACCTTACATGGCTTTTTCTCATTATACCAAAATCAGACTTCCAGTCTCTGAATTCAAATTAACCAACGTGCTTTTATCCATTTCCTATTCAGGCTGGAAAATGTAGCCCACTGCTGAAACCCTACCTTGCTTTTATTCCGCTCCAACTCTTGCCCAACAAACTCCAGTCTTAGCCCTTGAGCTCTCATACTTGGATCACTGAGAGGTGCAACTCACAACTGAGACCACTTGTATCCCAGTGTCGTGGGCCTGGCCACAGTGAGTCTTCCTGCTGCCTAGCCATCTTTACACATGTACCCAAATAGCATCTTATTCCTTAGGTACCTATTTCAACAGTCTATCACCTGAAGCAGCCACCTCCCCACCTCACTTCCAAAACATCATCTCATCTCCTAATCTATAAAGAATATAGACTTCAGGCAGGAAATTTTTCTGATTCCACCATCTCCTACATGTTTTCCTGTATCTGCACCCTTTCTTCTTTCTTTCCTTCTGATGCATGAAGGTGAATTCCTCATGCAGCCTTCTGGATTTGCATGACTTCTTCTTCCTGGGAAATCCCCAGTGGATGGTTTCACTCCACACTGCCTTTTCCTTCTCCCCTGATTTTTTTCTCTCCACATTTAAACATGTTCCAGCCTGTACGTCATTTTGGAAGACTTTTTGGTGCTCCTTTGGTTTGATTTCAATTCTTTTTGCTCCTGTAGTCAAACTCCCTAACCTAGAGGTTCTTACCTCTGTCCTCATGTCCGTTGTCTGGGTGCCTACAGCAGACAGCATGAACCTCTCCTGGTATAAGATTGCTGTGATTTTAATTTCCAGTTTGTTTGTCTTGCTTTGTCAGCACATCTGTAAATCTCTTGATAGGTAGTACAGAGCCCAGCAGGAAGTGGATGTTCAGTAATAATTGGTCAAATGGAGTTGAATCACAATTATGGAAGAGAAGTCTTATACCAGACAGCACCTTCATCAAAATCTTCTGAAAGCATCTGCCTTTATTTTTGGCATAGCAAATGAACTGACTGCCTCCCCAAATCACATTCTCTCTTCCACTTTCACAAGCTGAAAGATGCAGCTTACAAATGTTCAAGGAGGGTACCCTTGGTCCAGTCTCCAGGATGAATGTAGTGCAGTGGACATTAAAGGTACAGAAAGTGTGAGTGGCTGCTGGTGGTGAAAGGAAGATGTTAGAAGCTAGTATAGACATGATCATCATATTCAAGGTCAGGCAAGACACATGAATTGTTTTAAAACTATATTTTTAAAACTATATTTTTAAACTATATTTTTAAAACTATATTTTTAAAGCTGTATATGGACATGATATGATACCTTTATTTTATTTATTCATTTTTATGTGGTGCTGAGGATCAAATCCTGTGCCTCATGCATGCCAGGCAAGGACTCTACCACTGAGCCAAAACCCCAGTCCTGACACATGGATTTTGAAGATACTATTTCATGAATATATTATATTTCCAATGAGATTATGAGCACCATGAGATTATATGATCAGGAGCTTTGTTTATAAGGTGTTAGCATCTGGAAGGGGTTAGCTTGTTTTTCAAAGACAATCCTCTATGGAGATATGTGCATATAAAATAGGCCTCAGCCTGCAGATTAGGTCACCGGTCTCTGTGGTACTCAGGGGCACCCTACACTTCTCCTTTATGGCACCCCCCACACTTGTGTCCTGTGCTTATATCTGACTTCCCCACTACAGTTAAGTGTATGGTTATGACTATCTTAGTCACTGCTGTGACCTAGCATGTAGCAGTGCCTAGCACATAGTAGGTGCTAAAAAAACACTTATTGATGAACTGACTTTATATAGGATATATAACGTGCAAATAGATGTATTCTCCTATTTGTAGTCTATGTGTGTGGAATGGCTTGTTGGTTAGTGAACAGAAATCTCTTATTTGGATGCTTTTTTTCCTGGATGTTTTGAACAGTTTATGGGGTCCCAAAACTATTCTAGAATATATAGAAGTGGCCAATAGACCAAACTCAGAAGGAATATAAAGATTCATCGTTGGGTATTATGTCTCAATGTATCAAATCAGTCCCTGACTGAAGGAGGCTTCCCCCGTCCACAGGAGACGCCTGGGCAAATGAAGAACCCCCACCATTTCAGAAGAGACGTGCAGATTCTTTCCACTTCTTCCTTCATGTGGATTTTAAGGGGTCCCCTGCAGTTCACTAAAATTTCCTTTGTGTTTCCCACAAATGTCTATTTTCCTAAATATTAGTTATCTTATCGATGTTCAGTTTTCTATGAGAGTTTTCCGGTTCTGGGTGACGCACTGTGCAGTCAGAGGAGTCATAAATGAGTGCTTCTTCTTAAGGGTCTAGCAGAAGGAGGAGGTGTGCACAGAGGTGAAGGGAGCCTCTGTTCACTGGTGACATAGTGGGAAGCAATCTGCTGTGTGTTTACACACATTAGACTGTTTAATATTTACCAACCTGGAGAAAAGACATTATTACTCCATTCTGCTCTCACCATGGTTCACCATGGTTCTGGTTTGTGCAATCTTTCCCAAATTCATCTCTCATCCCTTTCTTCTTCCTTTCCCTGGCTGCAATCACAGTGGCCTCTCACTGGCCCTCCAGCATGGTCAAGCATGCTCCTATTTTAGGGGCCTTGGAACCTGCTTTCTCAAGCTGCCTTCATGACCCACTTGAATGTCACCCCTTTTAGGAAGCCTTGCCTGGCCACCCTATCTACATTAGCCACCCCTTTATTCACTAGTCTTATATCCTAATTTATTTTTCTTCATGACACTTATCATACCTGGTATTACATTACACACACACACATGCACACAAACACAAACACCCTCTGTATTTTCAACTAGAGGACAAGTATCTCTATGCTGTTCACTATTGTCTTTATCACTGTTGTGTCCCCAGCAAGCATCTGGGCACCTGCCACATAGTAGGTTCTGGATAAATGTTGGATGAATGTTCCTATTTCCAAAGAAAACAGAGAGGGACTGGCAAGTATAATTGCAGTTAGAGTCAGACCTAAGTTCATCTCCCCGGGATTCTTGGGAAGGCAGGATTTTTGCCCTGAATATCTTGCAGGTCACACACCACTGGGCCCTTGTCTCAACACTTTCTTTTGCCAGCACCTTGGGACCCACACAGGAAATAACCTCCTTGCTGATCCCTTCACCCCAGGTGGACTTGAGACGACAGCAGGTTTCCCAGGCTGTGGAGGAGGTGCAGAGAGTCATCCACCGTTTGACCACAGAAATCAGCCACCAAGACATTCGATTCCAAGCTGTGCCTTACTCTGACATATACAATGGGAACATCAAGGTAAGCAATGTCACTTGTCTCTAAGTGCCACTAAGAGACCAGTGCCCTTGGGGGTGGAACTCAATATGCAGTAGGTGCTCTCCGCACTAAGAGTACTTAACACTCTGTGTTTCCCCAGGTACTCTTAGTACTTATCATTTATAATCACATGTCATAGATGTTATCTCGGTGGAGCCCCATGCTCCTGGACAATGCAGACAGGGCTTGGAGAAGCCCAATGACTCGACCAAGTCATATTTGGCTGGAAAACCAGAGCTCCTACCAAGGCATCTGATTCCAAAGCTTGTTCCACTGGGATGACTAAAGCTCATTAAACACACATTCTTAATTAGGCACTCAGATTGGGGACTAGGTCAAGGGAACTGAGGCTATTGTTAGGAAGATGGTTGAAACTGAGAGTCTCTGGGGTGTAGGTGGAGAAAGGAAGAAGGTAGAAAAGGCAGCCCTTTGACTGCAGGAGTGCCTCACAGTCCCTCTGTTTGCTAAGGAATCCGGTGGAGTATAAGCCACCAGGACCCATGCACACACGACACTCAGCATTTGTGCAACACTGTCACATGGGCAGAGTTGTTTGACAGCAATGATCTCACTCTGACCTGTTAACAACCTGTGGAAAAGACAGGGTGCTTATTCCCATTTAAAATGTGAGAGAAGTGACGTTCTGCATCATTCTGAATCTTCATCATTCTTTATTGCAATTTTCTTGATGCCACCTAAGAACCTCTTACATCTTGTACTAAATTGGTTTGAACTCATGTTCTGTTTTTCACACCAGAGTATAAGCTCCTTGATTGTGGGGATCCTGTTTGCTGGTTGCTTCATTCCCAACAGCCAGCATGGTGTGTGTGGCACATGCCAGACACTCAACTTATGTTGAATGAATGAGTGAATCGGTGAAAGAATGTGTACCTGAACAAAAGACCATTGCTGACCTAATGTATCTCAAGGTGGAGAGACACAAAGATAACCCACAAGATTCTGGGACTTGTAGATTTTGAGACAGAGTCAGATCTTAGGAAATTCATTCCAGGATGAAAATTGTGAGGCTAGATTAGACCCTGGAGTTTTAGAACCCACCTGCCCACCTCAACCTCCCCAGGTCAACCCTAAGTTGAACAAATATGGACCAGTGAGTGGGAATAGATATACTGCATCACTTTTCCTAGAACTATACTGAGGAAATTTCCTTCTTTGCTCCCATTTAGAATCCATAGCTCCAAAATATACCTTGTATTTATATACTTCATGCCTTGCATATTAAATTTTGAAAATAGTTACACGTAGCATATAAAACTGCTTTAATTTTACCTGGGACTGACTTCAACAAGTATTGATTAAGCACCATTTATGGACTAGCAACATGATAGTTGTGCTCTTGAATTGACATGCAGGTGGATTCAAACAACATGTATAATTTTAATTCCCTGGTTTAGATTTGACCCACCTTTTTTAGTCCGGCCCCCTTTCTATGGACACCGTAAGTCATGTGCAACCATCATCAAAACCTCAATCTGTTGTTCTCTGAGAGCAAGGCAGCTAATTTTGGTGTTCGTTTCTGAAGTGGCCAGTGACCAGGCCCTGAGCAAGAGTTAACCACATTCCACTGTCAGAACTTTCCATGAAGAGGAGGTAGCTGACCTACAGGGAAGGTGTGGCATGGAGTGGGCTGCTGTGCGATATGGCCAAAGTTCAAGTTGCCTTTGGCAGTGCTGCACTCTTGACTAGCTTATTCTATCCTTTGGACTATTGGCCAATTTTCTTGCTGACCACTGTTGAACTGGTTTCTGGAGAATAGGAGTGGGTGGATCTGGATTGCTTGCTTTTTCCCATTAAACTTAGAATCATCTCAATAGCTCACATTGTCTAAACAAAGTCTTTCATTTCACTGTTGATTCTGTAAGGGTTAGTCATTAATACTGGGTATGGATCCTCAGTACAGGCAACAAAAACGGTTGCATTTTGTAAAATTATGCCACCCCTTTTTCCATCCCTTCCCACCCTGTATTCATTATTCATATCAGAACTTTCCCCCATTCCAGATCATTCATTCGTTCATTCATTCATTATTTGTTTGTTTGTTTGTTTTGCTTTTGTTCATGTTTTGTTGTTGTTGTTGTTGTTTTGATACTGGGTATTGAACTCAGGGTCACTTTACCACTGAGGCACATCCCCAGCCCTTTTAATTTTTTGAGACAGGGTCTCGCTAAGTTGCTGAGGCTCCCTCACTAAGTTGCTGAAGTTGACCTCAAATTTGTAATCCTCCTGCCTCAGCCTCCAGAATCTCTGGGATTACAGGTATGTGCCACTGCACCTGGCCAGGCCATTCATTCTTGAATGAAAACCAACCCAGGGCAAGAAAATGATCATTGAATGAGCTCCCAAAAGATATAAACTTAGCTGGGCATGGCGGTACATGCCTGCAATGCTACCTACTTAGAAGGTTGAAATAGCATGATTGTAAGTTTGAGGCCAGCCTGGACAATTTACCAAAACCCTGTCTTAAAATAAAAAATAAAAAGGGCTGGGAGTGTAGCTCAATGGTAGGGCACTTGCCTAGCATGCATGAAGCTCTAGGTTCAATCCCCAGTACTGAAAATAAAAGACTTAAACTCAAATTCTGGCTCTTCCTGCTTTCTGACTGTATGTCCCTAGGGAGATCTAAGCCCCTGTGAGCTGTGGAGGTCCCCCATTTGGGCAATGGCAACAAAGCCCACCTCACTGAGTGTCTGTGAAGATGGAAGGGGCAAATGTGTGAGAATTGCTATGCTCCACATGTGTAGAAGTGAATGCATACTAGTTTCTTCCTCTCCTTTTTCTTCTCCTCTTGAACTAAGGTCCCTTCCAGAGTGCTAGGATTTTTTTTTTTTTTCTTTTTTTTTTTGGTTTTGTACTTGTGGATTCATGAAACCCAAAATTCAGAGAGTTAATTTGTCTGCCGCAGACTCTCAGTGGATCAGTGGCAAGACAAAGACGTAAGCCTCTTGCAATGCCCAGGTCTAGTTTGCTGTCTCCCTGTCACACTGCTGTGGGCTCAGTGGTTCACTGCGCTGCCTGCCTCGACAGGTCAGCTCTCCAGGGACGGCTGTTCCCTCCCCCGTCTGTGAACTCACACTCGTTTTCTCAACTTTCCTGACCCCAGGTTTTGGCCCCCAGCCAGTTCCTTGTCACAGTCCCAGTGAAAGGCCTGGCCGGGTACCGGGACACCAGGGAGCGGCGCTGGCGGTACTACACCCTGCAGGGCACCCGGATCCCCTGTCCTCTGCGGAACCCGGAGGGCCTGCAGCAGTGGCTGGAGGTGGAGCAGTTCATGAAGAGCCTGTGGCAGTGGCATGAGGCAGACGTGAACATTGAGGGGGACATTGTGCCGGCCAAGGTCCTCCTGGTGTTCCGGAAGTTGGTAGAAAATGCCATTAGAACCTGTCACCTCTCAGGTGAGCGGATCAGGAAAAGGTACAAGGGAAATTGTTGGTATTTTTCTTTTTCTATAAAAACCTCTGCCTGGGTGTTACCTGAGATGATAATCACGTGTTCTTTGCAGTGCGGAGTACCTCTTTTTCTATTGTGACACACAGAAGATTGGAATTTGTACAGACAAAACACTCCCATGGATTTAAGCAGATTACTGTCCCCGCATTTGCATAAGCTGTGGGTAACGCACCTTTCCAGGACCTAAGTATATTTGTTTTAAAAACAAATTATTCACAAACCCCAGGTCTTTGTTCACACATTCCCACTGGGACAGCCTCCACTGGACTACAGAGCCCCCACATGTTGCGATACCACACTTGAGAACCACCCAATTGTACCAGAGCACAGAACCTTGAAGCCATAAGAACTAATTAAGTTTGACAACTCCAATATTTTAAGCTATTGTATAGTATGGCCTATGTAGATGTATATACACACAGGTATACACACTCTTTTTAAAAAATTTTTATTGGTTATTTTTAGATATACATGGCAGTAGAGTATTTTGATGCATTACACAAAGTTATTCTAATTAGGACCCCATTCTTGCAGTTGTACTGATGTGGAGTTACACTGGTAGTGTATTCATGTATGTGCATAGGAAACTTATGTCCGATTCCTTCTATTGCCTTTCCTATTCCCATCCACCCTCCCTTCCCTTCATCCCCTTATGTCTAATCCAATGAACATCTGTTCTTCCCTCCCCACTCCCCTTATTGTGTATTAACATTTGCATATCAGAAAGAACATTCTGCCTTTGGTTTTCTGGGATTGGCTTATTTCAGTTAGCATGAGAGTCTCCAGTTCTATCCATTTACTGGCAAATGCCATACTTCCATTCTTTTTTATGGCTGAGTAACATTCCACTGAAACACTTTTTTTTTGTTCATGTGAAGCACACAGGTGAATTTCATACTAGAAAAAAATGACTGATTTCCTTAATTATAAGAGTGTTTATAAGCCAATAAGAAAAAGAAGAGTTGACTGGTTGAATAATAACCCAAAGAATAAATAAATCACAGAAAGGAATATAAGTAGACTATAAATGGATGGTAAAAATAAGAAGAGATTATTCCACTTAATGTGTATTTCAAGAAATATGCATTCAAATCTCTAACAGATTGAGAGATGAGAGTGTAAACCCTGTTCATCATGGGGTGGGCATGGTCAACTGGGTATATTCATGGATTAAAGTTGGAAGTGCACGGGTGCCTCCTTTTTAAAAGGCAATATGTCCATTTTTTAATTTTAATTTTTAATGAATTTATTTTATGTTGGCAAATGAATGCAATCCATTGACTTTTAATGACCATTTTTACATAAAAGTATAGTATACCACCCCCAAATCTTTATTTCAACATATTCATAAATGCATATAACATAATTGGCTCCATTTCAATCCCCAGTACTACTCTGCTTCCCTCCCCTTCTCTCTCCTCCTCATGTCCCTTCTTCTACTCTATGGGTCTTCCTTCTGTTCATTTATTTTTAAATTGGTGCATTATAGTTATCCATGAAAGTGGAGTTCATTGTGATATACTCATATGTGCCCATGGCATAGTTGGATCAATTTCATTTTCCTCTTCCTCCCCTTTCCACCCCCCTTCCTCCCCACTCAGTCCCCTTTCACTACTCTACTGTTCTCCCTTCTATTTTCATGAGAAACCCTCCCCTTTTTTAAAATTTCTTATTTCTGTCTACCTTCCACACATAAGAGAAAACATGTAACCCCCGACTTTCTGAGTCTGGCTTATTTCACTTAGCATGATAGTTACTAGACTCAGAAACTCAAGGGTCAAATGTTTCCATTTTTTATTTTTATAACACACTTACTTGGCAATTCAGCAGTCCCAGTTCTATAAATATGTTTCTCCAAATACACAAAGAAATATGCACAAGGATATCCCCTACCAGAGGCTTTGTAGAGTAACTAGAAATAATCTCAATGGCTAACAAAGGAAAATTGCCTAAGTAAATTCTGCTACCTCTGCCTTTTAAAGGAAGGAGGCACACACATGCAGATATTATGAAAAATGCACATTCAGGGTAATGAAATGAAGAACTACACTGCTGAACTCTGTGCAGTTCCATTTGTTTAGAAAGAAAAGGATACATTTGTGGATATGTTTACTTATCAAAACAGAATTGCTCTGAACAGTTCCCTAATTGTCATAGCTTGTGTTTAATGGATTTTTACTATATAGAACATGCTTTCATGGATTATTTAATCCCCATAACAACCCTAGAGAGTAAGAATTCTCTTTTGTACTATTTTACAGATGAGAAAATTGAGATTTGAGAGACTAAGTAGCTAGCTGAAGGTCACACCAAGTAAGCAGAGCAAACTGTAGAAGCAGGTGTGGGCCAGGCAGGCTGCCTTCTGCTCGCCTCTTATACTTCGCCATATTGTTACTAGTGAAAGTGCAAATCGGAGACTCAGGCTGGACCAGGTTGGCCAGGTGATTTTAGTAATTGATGCTGAAGTGCCAGACATCATCTCGTTCCTGCCTGGGCAGCTCTGATGAGATGCAGACAGTGTGCCCCTCATCGCACCCAGTCAAGGAGAGAATGTTTTCTTTCTGAGCAGCCTAATAATTAATAAGCTTCCATTTTCTTCTTTGAGCAGGGAAAAAATAATAGATCCTGATTTAAGACATTCATCTGCAGTGAGGGCAGGGCTGGGGATATAGCTCAGTTGGTAGAGTGCTTCCCTCATAAGCACAAGGCCCTGGGTTCAAATCCCCAGCACCACCAAAGAACAACAACAAAACTCATTTGTAGTGAGGGCAAACAAACAAAAACTGCTATGTTTTGAAAGAAATGAGAGAAAAGTAGAAATGAGGAGAGTCTAGTCTGTGAGCTGGAGAACTTCCTTCCTTTTTTTCTCTGCCTGACCAGGAAACAGGCAGTGGGGGCTTCTTCCCACTCACCTGGCCTCTTGAAACAGTGGCTGTGACATTCTTTGAAGGATTTTATGATTACAGGGGCTGACGAGGACAAATACATCTGAGAATGGGCTGGCTTGGCAGAAGGATGGTGGAAACAAATACCATCTAAGAGATTTTAACTCTGATAAAAGCAGGTTAGCAGAATTCCACCACAGGCATATGAATAAGTAAGGGGACTGAGGCTGTCCTTGAACAATGTCAGAGTGTCTAGGTGAAGAGTGAAACTCTCCTTCCTTATGTTTGAATTACTCTGAAACCAATATCTCAGTGCTTGGATAGAATGGAGAAGGAATGAAAAAATGGTTGGATTTCGTTTGACAGCAGCAAAAACTGCCATTTTCCATTTTATTCTATGATTTTCCTTCAGTTGAACCTTCTGAAGAGAATCCACTAATTTAAATGAAAGGAGGCTGGATTGAGGGTGTAACTCAGTGTTTAGCATGTTCAAGACCCTGAGTTCAATCTCCAACATCACACACACACACAAACACACACCTACACACGCACGTACACACACACACACATGAACAGATGTGCTAAAGTAAATTTAACTAAAGAATTAAAGATAGCATAAAGTTTTGGGGCCAAAGCAGAAAAAAGAACCCCTGCCAGCAATGAGATTTCCTAGTAATGTTCTAACAGTGTTTATTTGGCTGGTTTTGATGTAAATGCCCCTCCTGCCTTTGAACCTGCCCCACACTTTGCCAGGGGTTGCTTGAAGTAGCTGCTCACAGATTCCTTCTCTGTGACGCTGGTGTCGTGCAACCTTTCTCTTCTCATTCTCTGTCTGGTCACTTCCCATCAGGTAAGGTCAGCATGCTAGCAAACTGCGAAGCCGTTTGGGTTGCCATGGAAACATCCACATGTCAGGTGGAGATAGAGCTGGTCCCCACCGTGGAGATCCCCACCGCCTGGTCTGAGAAAGCACAGTGGCCTCGATGTCTGAAGCGCTGGCCTTCCCCAGAGAAAGTGGAGTGCATCAAGGTATCAGTGACACTAACCATCAGGACACTAGCAGCTTATCCATTCCAGTATGACTGAGGGTCAACCGGCTTGCAAAGGGAAGTTGGGGGTTCACTAGATCTGCAGTTCTCAAAGTGTAGGTCCCAGCCCGGCCCAGCGTCACCCGAAAACTTGTTAGAAACACAAAACCCCAGGCCCCAGCCTGAACCTGCAGAATGAGGATCTACACCCTCCAGGGGTCTCTGATGCACACTGACGTTGGAGAACAGTTGCCGCAGAGAAAGCAGACAGAGACCTCTCCTGCTCACTGTCCACATCCATCGTGGCAGGTGTTGTCACCGTGTAGGATGCGCTTTTGCCCAGCAGCAGGTCCCCAGGACGGCTTTCTACCTCGGCAGGCATCCTCCTCCTCATTTTGCCAATATTTTCCTCTCCCTCCAGTCATTTGGGTTCAACCTGTCGGCCCGCTCAAACTATCACTGGCAGCTCAGCTTCTCCCAGGCCGAGCAGATGCTGCTGGAGCAGCTGGATGAGGATGGGGGCTGCCGCAGACAGTGCTTTCAGATCATGAGGCAGCTCAAGGAGGACGTCTGGTGTCCTGGGAAGAGACCAGTTATCACCTCCCACCATCTGCAGGTGAGCCCGGGGTGGCAGTGGAGTGACCAGGGGCAGCTGTGGTTAAGTGGGCCCCCTGTGGCCTTGTATAGCTTGGCCAGGGCCATTCAGAAGAGGGTGGTGTGTGTGATCAATTTAGGAAGGGACTGTAGTAGCCACAATTGCCATTCCACTGATTATTACTCATTATGGAAATGGAATAAACTTGGGCTCTGTGTGTGTCCACAATGGCCTGCCCGGTGTAAAATACCCTCTGTCCCCCGGCCTTTTCCAAGTTCCTTTTCTTTCCTTCTTTATTTTTCTTCCTCTCCTTCCCTCCCTCCCCTTCTTTGTTCAGTATATCAGTGATAATTTATTTATCTTTAAATTGACACATACTATTTGTACATATTTATCAGATATCAATAATTTGATTCATGTATGCAATGCATAATGATCAACTAGGGTAATTATCATTTTCCTCTCCTCATGCATCTATCATTTCTACGTGTTGGGAACTTTTGAACTCTTTTAGTTATTTTGCAAAATACAATAAATCATTTAACGTACAGTCACTATACAACAGAATGTCTGCCTCCTATCCTGCTATATTTTGGAATCACTAGCCACCTCCCTCTCTACCCTTTCTAAGCTCTAGTGAACACTATTCTATGCTCCACTGCCACAAAGTCAACTGTGTCAGCTATCACAAATCCTTGTGTGAGTAAGAATGTGCAGTATTTGTCTTATTATAATAAGTGGCTTATTATTCCACTGACATAATGTCCTCCAGTTCCATCCAGGTTACTGCAGATGACAGGATTTTGTTCTTTTTTATGACTGAATAGTATTCCATTATGTACATAGATACATCACATTTTCTTTATCCATTCATCTGTTGATGGGCACCTAGGTTGGTTCCATGTCTTGGCGACTGTGAACAGTCCTGCAGTAAACTCAGGAGTGCAGGTCACTCTTTGATAAGCTGATTTCATTTCCTTTGAATATACAACCAGTAGTGGGATAGCTGGATCATGTGGTAGTTCTATTTTAAGTTTTTGGAGGAACTTCCAGACTGTTTTTCATAATAGTTGTACAAATTTACATCCCCACCACCAATGTACAAGTTCTCCTTACTCTGTATCCTCACCCTATTTACATTTTGTCTTTTTGAAATTAGCCATTCTACCTGGGATGAGATGGTATCTCATTGTGGTTTTGATTTGTATTTCCTTGATGTCTAGTGACCTGGAGCATCTCTTATATATTTGTTGGCCATTTGTATTTCTTCTTTTGAGAAATGTCTATTCAAATCATTTGCCCACATTTTCATCAGATTATTTGTTCTTTTGGAGTCAAGTTCTGTATATATTCTGAGTATAAATCCCTGTCTGGTGTGTGGTTTATGAATGCTTTCCATCATTCTGCAGTTGTAACTTCATTCTGTTGACTGTTTCCTTTGCTCTGCAGAAGCTTCTTAGTTTGATACAATTCCATTGTCTGTTTTCACTCTTGTTACCTATGCTTTTGGTCTTATCCAAAAAATCTTTGCCTATATCAATATCTTGGACTGTTTCCCCTGTTTTAGTATTTCCGCAGTTTCAGGTCTTACATTTAGGTCTTTGATCCATTTTGAGTTGATTTTGGTATAAGGTAACAGAAATCTAGTTTCATTCATATATATATATATATATATATATATATATATATATACACACACACACAAACACAAATATATGCAAATATACATATATAAAATTTATATTCATATACACTATACATGTATATTCATTCATCTCTTCACACACATATGTATCCAGTTTTCCTAGAATGACTTATTAAAGAGATTGTCTCCAATGTTCTTTTTAAAATACTTATTTTATGTTTGATTAACTTGTATTAATTGTGCATATTTGTGAGGTTCAGTGTGCTATTTTCCCTCATGCATCTGACATGAACTGATCAAATCCACCCCACGCTTACACCCTTCCCATCTTCTAGTAACCACCATTCTGTATTGAGGTCAACCTCTTTTTTAGCTTCCACATATGAGAGAGAACATGCAGTACTTGCCTTTCTGTGTCTGACTTATTTCACGTAACATCATGTCCCTCGATTCCATCTGTGTTCCTGCAGGTGGCAGGATTCCATTCTTTATGGTTGAATGACACTCCATTGTCCACAGGTACCATGTATTCTTTATGCATTGCTCAGTTGGTGGGCATTTCCACTGATTCTGTATCTTTCTTGACACCTTTGTCAAAAGGCTGGAAAGGAAGACTAAGGCCAAACCTCATAGACTAAATCATGTAAGAATTGTACTTTTAGTTAACTAACAGTGGGACCAATTTGAAGCATTTAAACAAGAAGGAACAAAGATTTATATTTCATAAAGGTCATGTGGTCTGCAGTGCGGATGGTGTCAGGCTAGACAGTGAATGAAGTCAACGGTTGTTGACAAGGTCCAGGTGAAATGTTGTGTGGTATGAAGAGGATGTTATCACTGGAGATGAAGTAAGTGGGCAGAGTTGAGAATTGCTTAGGCAGGAGGATTGGCAGGACTTGACTGTGCATGGTGGGGAGAAGGATGACTCCTAGGTTTGTGTCTTGCATAACTGACTGAATAAGCAACTCTGGAGGCTGTGTGGAAAGGCCACGAGTTCAGTTTGGACATGTTGAGACTGACATAACTTTTAGATATCCAAGAGAAACAGGTAAGGAGGTCAGAGAAAAAGTCTGGGCTGGAGCAAACGATTTACAGGTCACCCATATTTATGGGAACTAAAGCCTCTGTGGTGGAAGGAACACAGTTGGGGAACGAATATAAAGTAAGAGAAGAAGAGGTGCAGGAAGGGAACCCCCAGAAACTCCAGCATTTAGAGGTGGGTGAAGGATGATATGCCTGCCAAGGAGTAGCTGTAATGCTAGGAGAACACCCAGAGATTAGATTAGCTTGGAAGCTGAGTGAAGAATGGCTCAAAGAGGAGGGTGTAGATGAGACTCTAATCAGCTGAAAGTCAGATAAAGTGAAGTCTGAAGAAGGCTCACTGGATGTAGAAACTGGACATCACTGAGCCATAGCAAGAGCAGTTTTTAGGATTAAAGGAAGGAGACACCATATTAGAGGGGATGGGAAGCAGGGAATGAATGAAGGGAAGAAAATGATGACAAGTGGTAGAACTGACTGTTTGGGAAGCCTGGATTTGCAGAGAGGCAAGAGTCAGGGTTAGGAGGGAAGTGTGGGATCAGGGAACAGGAGAGCTGGAACAGGTTGAAAAGTCATGGAAGAAGAGGGAAAGCAATCATATACAGTTTCCGGGAGGCAGGATCTTGAGTCCTGTGCAGGGGTCAGCCCTGCCTAGAAGGAGTGGTGGATGCAGAGGGGAACTCTGGTTTACAAGGATGAGGGGTTCCATGTGGCCTTTAAAGTAGGAGGCAAAGGCATGACGTGGGTCACTGTAGACTTGAGGAGAGTGGCGAGAAATGTCAGAGGAACCTGAGGGGATAAATCAACAAAGACAGTCAGAGGACCAACTGGCTAAGACTGAGGGCCCTTCTGAGACTGGGGATCATGAATTCAGGGCAGGTCCCATTTTCCTGGGTAGCTCCTTTCTCCCTCCTTCCAAGACCACACAGACTCAGTACTTGTTTGTGAAGATATTCTGCTCAGTGACCCAAAACCACATCTGACACCACCTCTTCCTTCTGCAGACAGTGCTCTTTTGGACTTGCGAAAAGTATCCCCACTTGAAGGACTGGCAGGTCTTCAGCAAAGCCCTCCTTCGCCTGGTGAGGAAGCTGCACAAGTGTGTGAGCCAGCACTTCCTGAAGCACTATTTTGTCCCAAAGAGCAACCTCCTCCAATATGCTAACTCCAGCGAGCTGGACTCTGTGGCCCAAAAACTGGCCTTCTTCCTGAAGAATCCCCAGATCAGCCTGCCCTGAAGGCCGGCCCTGCCCGGGAGACCCTTGCACACTCCATTCTGCCTTGACCTCCTTGTCCAGGTGGTTCCTGCATCCGGTACCAGGATCCTACCCAGGAGAGAGGCAGGAAATGGCAAAGGAAATAGCATCAAGACTCCAGAGAGGGAAAACTGTGTCCTGAGATGTCTGACCCAGGCCTCTCTGGAGCTAGGCAAGCATTTCACCCCAGCTACCTCTCTTGAGGATGGCTCCCATCGAGTTTTCCAAGCCACCAATACTGAACTGATGACAGCTCTGGTTTATTTTCTCTTACTCCAGCTCTGATTGTCTGACAGGGAGAACCCCCAGAAGGCCAGACTTTAGCCTGCTGCCCAGAAGTGTTCTCTAGCCCACTGAACATAGGCTCATTATCTTTCCATTTGTAAAATGGAGATGTTAATATGCCTCCTTTGGAGCAGAGCTGTGAACCTGTGGCACATGCTGGGGACTTTTCCATAGGAAGACATTGGAGCAACACAAAGTGCTACTAGCTGGTTTAGGAGCTGGTGTTTGCCTCCTGGACTGGTCCCCCCACATTGATGGAATGGTCATGCCGGACCATCTGCACACCCGTACTGCTCTCAGCCTCCCACACTGTGGTCGAGTGGCCTGTGGTTCTCTCTGCTCCCCTGGTGTTCTCTAAATACAGAAGAAGTGGTCCTGGTAGCTAGTGTGAGTCCACGATCCCCCTGCTGCCAGCCACAGCCCTCTGCTTCCCATGCCAGCATGCAGGAATGGAACTTCTTTCTACTTCTGGAATGAGCTCTATACCATGAACTTGCTTGGGATGATCTTGGTGACATTCACCTAATATATTCCTTTGCTCAAATCATTCAGGCACTCATTCATTCATTGATACATAAATGTTCGTTAGGCACTGGGAAAATCAGAGAGAGCGAGATGGACCAACTGAACAGGGTAACACCTAGTGGTGAAGACAAGAAATGAACAGATAAATAAAACATTACTACAGATGAAGCAATTGCTTTGAAGAAAAGAAACAAAATGTTGAAACAGAGATACACGAAGGATGAAAATGAAAACTGTGGAAGAAGGAGGAAAGGTGACTAAGGACAGGCTTGGAGGGGTGAGCATGAGTCAGATCATGTGGTTTTGCAATGCTGGTAAGGGGTCGATATTATAGTCTAAGATCAAAGGTGTAATACTGACTTCTCCCAAAGCAGAAGGGTATCATGATCTGACTTGCATTTTAAATCATTGCTCTGGTGACTGCATCCAGAAGTCTGGGGCTCAAGAAAGTCAGGGCACTGACAGCTGACATGCCTACCTATTTTAAGGGGCATTGAATCCCACAAAGCAGCACATCCTGCACAGCACAGCTGACCAGAAATTCTAGGAGTTCTTGGTAAGAACAGTGGTTTCTCTGGCATTTACTTAATGCTTCTCAACTCAAAGGGCTCCTTTATTACTTTTGAACATCCCTCCCCGCAAATACAAATGACAAAGTGAAATTCCTAAAAGAATAAACTACTGATTTTGTTTTGATGCAAATTCACCTTTGAAAATGAAAAATGATTAATTTTAAAAAGTACTACAACCAAATGATGGAATCCCTAGATTATCACACAGGAAATTGTAATTTCAAAATATCAAAACAAGTCGTAACAGGCATACAAGAAATTTCAGAGTCTTGAAAACATGAAATTACAAACAAAACAGTGCTTTGTTAAATCCTCAAGATTTGCATTCTAATTCTTATATTCTTGAATCTTGAAAAACGTCATCTTTGAAGAAGTAGCCTATGTAATGAAATTTTTGCTTTTGTTTTTATGATGCAAACATCTTGATCTAGTTTTTAAAACAGTATGCAGTCACGGTATGCCAAAAGTGAAAAGTGACTGTTGTTGATCAACATGTGTGTGTGTGGAGAGGGTGGGATTGACATACACAATCACAGTCTGATTCCAGTAGATTCTTCCCCTCTTTCCCAGTAGATCTGTGGTTTATGGAGGAAGTAGGACTCTCAGCCTATTCCTGAGTGTTCCCACTACTGGCCAGCAGAGGGCAGCAGAAGATCACATATGAAAAGAGTCATGTCCTTGCCTATCCCATTCCCAGAGCCCAGCAGGTGTCGCCTACTCAGCCCATCACCTATACCTGACTACTCCAACCAAGGGACCCAGGAACTGTGGATTCCAGCTCATGCTGAATTGTTGAGTATTTCTGCCATTTTAGCAAAAATTCCATTTGAAGCTGAAATCTAAAAGGAGCACCTGTGTGAGGAAGGTCCATCCAGGCACTGTGCAGCTTCCAGCTCCTTTCTGTTTCCAGGGAAAGACTTCACAGCTTAGAAATGTCTGAGGACATTCTCTTTTATTCTGATCAGTTTTTGTTTTTGATTCCTCCAAAACAGCTTTTCCATCATTCTTTCCTTTTCTAGGCACAGGACTACATTTTATCTTGGACAGGTTGGCTTTCAGCTACTGTGATAAACCCACTTGTATTTGCATCTCAGCTCTGATGCTGCATGGCTGAAACAACTGGAGAGCTGTTGGTTCTCTGAATCTCTAAATCTCTCCAAAATGGGTGGTGCTGTGGCCTGAACTGCGTCCCTCCTGCCCTCCACCAGTTCCTATGCTGGAGCCCTGATCTCCAGCATCTCAGAAAGTGACTGTGTTTAAAGAGATGATCAAGTTAAAAGTGCCACCTTTCTGGCTGAGCCCCTAATCTGATCTGACTGTATCCTTATAAAAAGATGGGATTAAAGCACACAGACAGACCCGAGGAATGACCACGTGAAGAGGAAGAAAAAGGACAACCATCTACAAGCCAAGGAGAGAGACCACAGAGGAGACCCAACCTGCTGCACCTCTGTCTTGGACTTGTGGCCTCCAGCACCATTAGAAAATAAATGTCTTTGTTTAAGGCACTATGACTATGGTATTTTGTTATGGCAGTTCTAGCAAATTAAGACAGGCATCATATCTCATTGCTTTGATAACAGCAGTAAAGGGAAAAATAGATATTAAAAACTCTTAGTTTAGGACCTGGCAAGGAATAAACTACTCAGTAAATATTTGCCATTTTAGATGCCTGTCCTTCATGGTCACTTGTCCATTCTTGATAATTACACCTTCATACAGGAGGCAGAAACCCCCACAAGGAAAGCATGTAGAAAATTCCACTGCAAATTCCACGAGCCCAGCTCCCATTTTCTTCTTCTTGTTAAAATGAAGGAAGTGTCACTCCTCAAAGGCCGGTGTCTCTGTGTGCTGTGGTTCTGATGCCCCCACTCCCACATCTTTCCACTATTACCTGCAGTGCCCTCCTGCAACTGCACGCTGCCTCCCCCCAACCACCACTACATAGCTTCCTGATGTGCATGTGCATCTCTGTGTTATGGTTTAGATATGAGGTGTCTCCCAAAACTTATGTGTGAGACAATGCAAGAGAATTTGGAGGTGAAATGGTTGGGTTATTAGAGTCCTAGCCTAACCAGTGCAGTAATCCACTTGAATGGGTTAACTGGGTGATAACTAGGCAGGTAGGATGTTACTGGAGGAGGTGGGGCACTGGGAGTGTGCCTTTGGGTATATATTTTATCCCGGGTGAGCCAGGCTTAGTCTCTCTCTGCTTCTCGATTGTCCTGTCCTGAGCTGCCTTCCTGAGTCATGCCCTTTTACCCTGATGTTCTACTTTACCTTGGGCCCAGACTGAGTTGGCCATCTATGGACTGAGACTTCTGAAACTGTGAGTGCCAGCTAAGCTTTTCCTCTTCTGAAATTGTTCTTTTATAGGTTTTCTTTGGTCACAGTGGGGAAAAAGCTCACAAAAACATGATACTTCCTCAACTCTTACACACCCTTTTTCTTGAATTGTGAAAGATAGTCATACGTGCAAAAGTCTTCATACATGCAAAAGTCTAATATGTTCAAAGAATAATAACAAAACAAACACCAGTATGTTTGACCTAAGCCAAAAAAAAAAAAAAAAAAAAAAAAAAAAAAAAGCACCAGCACTTGAGAATGCTTCTAGGCACCTCTCCTTCCCTCGGCCTCCTCCCTCCTGGACACAGGTAATCACTGGTTTACCAAATTTTGTGTTAGTCATTGTGTAAATTTTAAAAAATAGTTTTGTCACCTACTATTTTTTGTTGCACAGAGGTGCCTAAGAAAAGAGAAAAGTGCTAAATATAATTGTCAGACACCACTGGTTATAAGATGCATGCCATTTTAGAGAGATTAAAATATTAAATTAAAAGGTATATCTCAGAATCAACAAAATATGACCTGCTGCATTTATCCCAAACAAAATGTTTTTAGTTTTGCCTGTTTTTGAGCTTTATGTAAATGGGATCAAACTGAACAAAGTCTTCTGTGATTGCCTCTTATGTTGCTCAGAATCCTTCTGAGACACCCAAGGGGATGCACGAGAGAGTGGGTTGCTCCTTTTCACTGTGGTATCATCTTCCGCTGTAGGATCTGCTGCACTCAATGTATCTATGTTGCTGTACTTGGGAGTTGGATTTTTTTTTTTCTAGCTTTAGTGATTTGCATATTCTTACATGTCCTCTGATGCAGTTTTAAAAGAGTATATACATAGGACTAAGATTCAGGTCCACAGAAAAATGCACAATTAAATTTACTAAGTAATACCAAAGTATTTCCTATAGTGATTTTAAAGTAGATGAGTTTTCAGTGACTTCTTTCATTATAACAAAACACATTTAGCATCTTATTTTAAAAATCACCTTCTTAAGATCTTGAGGATGTGCTCCAGTATTGTTCTCTAAAACTTTACAGTCGTGCCTTTCACCAGTATTAGGAAATGCTCTTAATATTTTCTATCTTATTCTAGTAATATTGGAATAATTTTTATTTTATTTATTTTATTTATTTATTTATTTATTTATTTATTTATTTATTTATTTATTTATTTATTTATTTATTTTACTTGAAGGCTTGTTATCACACAGCAGGCTGGGCCTTGTGTTTTCTTAGAAGGTTTCATTTACTTTTACTTATAAAGGATATTCAGACTTTGTTTCTTCTTGCAAGTTAGGTATTACTTTCTTAGAAATTTCTTCATCTGAGCTTTGAAATTTACCAGCACAAAATTATTCATCATATTTTGCTACCTAGGTTTTGATGCATCATATCATCTTTCTTGATAAAACTGCCAGAGTTTTTCAAAGAATAATTACAGTTTTGTTGATCTTTTCTATTGTATGCTTGTTTTCTGTTTCATTAACTTCTGCTCTTGTCTTTCTTTCTTTTTACTTTCTTTAGATTTATTGTGATGTTCTTTTTAAAAATTTATTAAGATGCTTAGCTCAGAAGTTCTTAGCACTTCTTCTTTTCTAAGTATATAAATTTCCTGTTAAGACCATTTAAGTGAAATTCCACAGGTTTGGGCATATTGTTAAGTTCATCTTTGTTCAGTACTACTTATATTGTAATTTCTACAGTGATAAACGCTTTAACCCATGAAGTGCTCAGAAGTTCTTAAAAAGCATTATTCCTAAGCACATTGGATTTTTCTAATTATATTTCTTTAGAATCAGGGAAAGTAGTCTGAAATACCCCACTCCGTTGATGTTCCCAGACCAACTCTTAGTCCATCACTCCTTCCTTATCTTGTGTACATATGAAGATGGAATAGTCAAGAAATATCAGTTAGATCATATGATGCTCAAGTTTTCTATATTTCGCAGATTTTTTTTTTGCATTGTCTAACATTTATTGAAAGAGTTCAGCAAACAATCATAGGTTTTTGTTTCTCCTTATAGTTTTGTCAAACTTTTTGCTTTTTACTTTGACACTATGTTACTACAGGCATAGAAGTTTAGTCCTTTTATGTCTTTCCAATTAATTGAAACATTTATCATTATAAAGTGATCTTTTTAGCTCACGCAATCATTTTGTCTAAATACTCTTTGTCTTATATTAAGATTAGCCATACCACTTAATTTTGGTCATAGCTGCCTAGTTTAACCTTCAATCTATGTTCAGTCTATTTATATTTGATTCATTGTTACTCTCATTATTTACATTCATTTGATTCATTGTATAAATCTTCCTATGCCTCCCTCCTGCCCCACCTTCTTGCCTTCTTTAAAACTGAGAAGTTTGTTTTTTTTTTTTTTTTTTTCATTTTCTTATCTTGCTCCTTTGGAAATTTCATACCCTATCTCCGTCCTCATAGTGATTACCAAGGCTGTTGATAACTATGAACTAAATCCTCCGAATTAAAGTTGGAAGTTAATCAATGTCTTTATTCTAATGGGGACCTTAGAAGACTTTGGTTCTTAACACTCCCTTCCCCACTGATCTGCTATTATCATCCAAAATCTTGGTTCAAGCCCATCTGCCACCACCTACACACCAACACATTAAAAAGTAGCTATTTTTGTTGCCATTATTTCATAAAGTCCTATTTTCTTACTTGATTCAACACATTTGCCACCATCTTCACTTAGAGCTCTTCTTGCATCTTAGACTTTCAGTAAGGGAGGTTTTCCCTCTTCACTAGAGTAGTGCTCCAGCATTTCCTGCAGTGAGAGTAGATGCTTTTCATTTGAATGTGTCCTTATACACCTTCATTCTTGAAATTGTCTCTATTTTGGGTTCACAACAATTGTTCTCATCATAAAGATACTTTCCCCACTGTCTCCAGTTTCCATGGTTGCTATTCAGAAGGTGCTCATTAAACTATTTGTTGTCTCTTTGCAGGGTATCTGCTTTTCTCCCCTCTGGTTGCTTCTAAAATCCTGCCCTCCCCACCGTATCTCTCTGTCTCTCAATTCTTAACTTTCCTGGATTTTTTTTTTTTTTTTTTTTTTTTTTTTTTTAGCAATTCTGGGAAATTTTCAGCATTTAACTCTAAGTACTGGCACTTCCTTATTCTCTCAAAAAAGAAAGTCTAACTTAGACACAGAGTAGTCTCAAATCATTTTATCTTCTGTATCTTTTAACTTATCTTTTAGAATTTATACTGTTTTATCTCTGAGAACTGCATTCTGAATAAATTTGGAGATCTGTCTTCCAGCTGACCAATTCTCTCTTCACCTGCATCTCATCTAATGTGTAGTGTAGCCACTGATTATATTAGTTCCAGTGTTCTGCATCTCATTTTCAGGAGGTCTCATTAGTTATTTTTCAAACCTGCCAGATTGTGCCTTAAGGTCTCTTGTTCTTGCTCTTGTTTTTAAGCTTCTATTTTGTGTTTAACATAATAAACATAATTATATTTTAATCAACACATGAAAGTTCTAACATCTAAAATATTTGATGGGTTGTTTCTGTTGTCTGTTCTTTTTTTTTGTTTTTTTGTTTTGTTTTGCTTTTGATTATCAATAATCGTGCTTGTTTCTTCTGTGCTTTGTAAATTTTTAATGTGAACTGTTTATTTTTCCTTTAAATGTTAGCTATGGGAGTTTCTTTGAGGTCTGGGTTGAAGTTGATGTACATAAAAGGATTTACTTTTAATTTTGTCAGTTACTCAACCCAAGACCATTTAAATTAAATTTGATGTGTGTGGTTTTTTTTCATGCCAGCATATATATGAATCCAGATTGAAAATATTTGGGGGGCTGGGGTTGTGGTTTAGTGGTAGAGTGCTTGCCTAGCACATGTGAGGCACTGGATTTGATCCTCGGCACCACATAAAAATAAATAAATAAAAAGAAGGAATTGTGTCCATCTACAACTAAAAAAACTAAAACAAAACAAAACAAAACAAAAAAAAACAGAAAAAAGAAAAGAGAAAATATTTGAGGCCATTTTTTGGTAACAAATCCTTAGGTGATGCCTATGTTTTCCTTCCACTCGGTGCCAAGAAATGTTTTTGTCAGCTTTTTTAACGCTGTGACTAAAAGATCGACAAGAGCAACATAGAGGAGGGAAAGTTTTATGGGGGGCTCAGGGTTTCAGAGGTCTCAATACATAGACAGCTGACTCCATTGCTCTGGGTCCAAAGTGAGGCAGCACATTATGTCAGAAGGATATGGAGGAGGAAAGCAGCTCAGGACATGACAATCAGGAAGCAGAGAGAGACTAAGCCTGGCTCACCAGGGATAAAATACATACCCAAAGTCACTCCCACTGACCCACCTCCTTCAGTCACATCCTACCTGCCTAGTTAACCCATTCAAGTGGATTACTGCACTGATTAGGTTAATGTTCTCATAACCCAATCATTTCACCCTAAACTTTGTTGCATTGTTTCACACAAGTTTGGGGGTACACCTCATATCTAAACTCTAACAGTAAGCAAGTCCCCTTCCTCATGAAGGTTTGTTCCTTATTCACCCCTATTCTGAGAGTGTGGCCTTTGAGCCCAACTTTATACAGAAGACTCCTGCTAGATTTCCCTCTTGAGCCAGCCATGAACTAGTGCAGCTGCCCATGGAAAGCTCCAGATGTCTAGAGTCAGCAAAGCCCTCAGGGCAAACTTTGCTATCCACTCACCTATCAGAGGTCCTGGCTTCACTTTACTTTTGGAGTCTGTAGGCTCCTTACTTTCCTATCTACCTAGCAAAGCACTCATAGAGGTATAGGCTGAAGCCAGAATTCTAGTACTGTCAGTGGGAAGGTGACGTTAAGTGCCTAATCTGCTCTACAGCTGATTATATAGCCTGACCTAGACTGGAAACTTCAGCAATATCTTTGGCTCATGTTCTACAAGTACTCCAAGTATGACTCCTCACACCCTCCAAGCTACCCCACCCCAGGCCAAGTCATCACCTTGGCCTCTAACAGTCTTGCCCCATCATCCCATCCCACCTCAGCCTTCCCTACACAAGAACCAGGGAGGTCTTTGTAACATGCACATCAATTGTGCTTCCCCCCCCCCCCCCCACACACACTCTTATCCTTCAAATAGCTTCTTATCACTCAGAAAAAATTCAGAACTCCCTTCCCTGGCCCCCAAGGTTTGGCTCCTGGCATTCTCTCTTCCCTTGCCCACACCACTTTCCTGAACTCTGTTCCAGTCACATGACACCTTGCTTCAACCATGTCAAGATCATTTTTGTATATCTTTGTACCTGCTTGCCTTGGCTCATAACTCCTTTTCCCGTATGTTGACCTGACCCACTCCTCCCTGGCCAGCCTCCTCAGCAAGCCTCTCTACCCTGCTCTCATAGTGATTTGCCTATTCCCCGGAACATAAGCTTTCTGCAAGTAGAGCTTGTCCTATTCACTACTGTATCCCTGCACCTAAAACCACACTTAGTGCATAGTAGGTGCTCTATGGATATTTGCTAAATGAATAGTTGGAGCAACTAATGAGTAGATGGATGAATGAATGATTTTGTTCCATGACATGTATCTGTTTGTGCATGGACTAGACTTGAACTCAGTTTTCTTGATGCTCAAGCCAGACTCTTCCCTCTAGAGAATAGTATTTTGAGAGGTTGGAAAACCACAATGAGAAAGAAAAATTACCTCTGGCTGCAGAAGTCTGTTTTCCAGGAAGGTCCTGGCTCTTCTTGCTGTGCAGAATGCAGCTCGATACAGCAGGGTTTGACAGCACACACCAATGCTGCAGAGGGCCAGCGTTGCACTGTAGTTCCCAGGCAGATGCTGGTGCATAGTTGTAGCAGGTGTCCTCTGGACACCACTACCCTAACTGGGATCCAGCATGCATTTTGTAGACAGTGTGAGCAACACAAACCCTCTGCACTTAAACAAAACATGTCAAAAGAGAGTTCAGGCCTTCACCTTCCCTTTCTGCCAAGCACAGGGACAAATGGAGTGGTCTTGGCAGAAGCCCTCTGTCCATTCTTTGTCTCTGAGCTTAGATCATTTATTTTCTCTCATTAACCCAGGTTTAATTTTCGCAGAGTGACTTTCTTTTGTGAGTTTATATCTTATGTTCTCAGACTTTGTACCACATAAATCTTCTGTCAGGACCCAACCCACGAGCGCCTGAATACAAAGGACCCAGTGAATAAATGCACTGTGTGAAAGAATGTCATTGCCAGTAAATAAAACACCTTCAGAACCTAACACTTGCTTATGATATAAAATGTAACCTTTCTCTTCCAGGCATAGAGGAATATGAGAACATAGGTCTGACACCCAACACATTGGGATGCCCAGTAAAAAGAACCCCAACCTGTCGTTTCCAGCCTGAGCAATCAGCTGAGCAAGGGAGCACAGTTTGGGTCATTTGCTGGGTGCCAGGTACAAAGGGAGCCGAGCTCCAAGTTCCAAGCCTTCCCTGCTCATCATACCCTTTAGAGCCGGTCTGCTCTTCCTCTCGTGAGCTCTTTCCTCTTCAGCCTCCTACCAAAATGTTCTTCTCTGTTCGCACTGTTTGATATCAGGGTCATCAAGAAAGCTCCCCACCCTCGGCTTTCTCTGTCCGGGGTCCACCATTTGCTTTGTGACCAGGACCTGGAGTAAGGAGGAGCTCCCATTCGAGTAGGGCTGTGATCCTCCCTCGGAGCAGCAGGGGGCGCCCGCGGCTTCTCCGCGTGGACCCAGAGATCCAAAACCACTGGGGAAATTCCGTCTGCAGCAAAAGGCGCCGGTGGACAGCACGCGGGCCGGGACACTGAGGACCTCGCTACGCGCCGCAGCTGGCCGCGTACCTGTGCGGCTCCCTCGAACTAGGCCCGGACCGCCCACGCCGGCTCTGAGGAGACCGAGAACACTCTGACAGCTGCCCCCATGGAACTCTGCACCCTTGAAGCGTCCCTTTAGCTCATTCAGTGCCGAGAGAGGCTTCCTGATCCACAGGTTCACCAAGGGTCCCTCTTTTCAGGGGAAGTATTTGTTGCCCTGGGGGAGGCACAGCAACCTCGTCCCAGATGGTGGCTCATTTGGACATTTGTGTGCTGCTGTGGGGCGCAGGAGAGAGAGAAACCTGTAGTGTTCCTTTGGACTCCGTTTTCTTAGATAATCCCCATGGGAAAGCAAAGGGGAAAGTAGAAGATCCGGCAGGCGTCATGGTAGGTGGGGCGAGAATGGGTGGGTGAGTGAGAATGCTCTGGAAGAGGAAAGGACGGAGCGCCAAGATTTGCAGACACTTCCTATGTGCCCAGCACATTTTGGGGTTGCCTGATGTTCTATCTCATTCAATCCCTTCAGTAATTCTTTGAGGTAGGTTGGTACCCATGAGCATTTGGAGGCTCACAGAGAAAAAAGTACTTGCCCAAGGTCACCAGAAGGACGTGGGCAGTCATGTTCTTCTGCCATTCGTCATAATAAATTACAGTGCAGGTGTCAGGAGAGACACAGAGACAAAGCAGACCAGGATCCAGGTTCCAGGTGGAAGCCTTGGCCCTTCCTGCTGGGCCCTGAAGCCAAATGAGCCTGGCAGAAACCGAAGGACAGGGGGCTGGCAGGGTTGGGAGGGACCCACACATACTCTTTCCTGCCCTTGCCATGACAGACTCCATACCTGGACATGGGTCAGTGTCCTCTGAGGAAGGGGACATGGGTGAAGCTCTAAGCTAAAATTTTCTAGTTGTACCTTTGAACACTGTAAAAATCCTCAAAAATCACTTTTACAGAAGTTAATCATTCACTCTCTCCACAGGTCAGATGACCTTTGCAATGTGGTTGGAGTTTTATTTGCTTTTCTTAAAAGTCCTGAAGTTTGTATTTGGAACAATGTACTGTTGGTGAGGAAGAAAGGAATTTGGGGTCTAGTAAAGGGCTTGGTTTTCTTCCTGCCCTCTGTGTCCCAGGAGTTCAATAACATTTCCTTGGTGAGAGGTTATGAATTGAGGACTAAAGAAAAGTCAGTCTTCTATAGCTGGGAACTTCATGGATTGCTATATATGAGAGACCCTAGCAGAAAAACATATTCCAAAAACAAAACGAAAATAAAATGAAATCCAATCTACTACTATCTTATACCTGATTCCTTAGGATCCTGCTCATGGATGGGTGGCAGCCTAAGTTTACAAACAGAAAGCATTATCATCCATTTCATTAGTACAGGGTCTTAATCAACTTTTCCCTTAAGAAAGATGCAAATTAGGAGCTTTTTCATTAAAAGAGAAAATATTATAAAAATACTAAAATTTCAATCACTTAAAAGTTAACTTTTAAGTGATTAAGTGAGGGCTGGGGGTGTAGCTCAGTGGTATAGCACTTGTCTAGTATAAGCAAGGCCCTGGTTTCCATTCCTAGCATTCACACACATGTGCACACACAGTTAAAAGAAAAGAAAGTTAACTGGCCTCCTATAAGAATTATGGAGGACACATTGTGTGAACTCAGACCAGTCAATGGACCTCCTTATACTTCAGATTTCCCTTCTGTAAGGAGGTGGAGGCATGAGTCACAGCCCTTTCTGAGATCAATGCTCTGCAGCTTATCATCTTGCAGGCTGCCATAAAGGCCTTCTCTAGCTCTGTTCCACTCACTATTTTTGATTCAGTGATCAAATGGGCTCTCTGGACCACACCCCTCTCTCTGACATTCTGACAACTGGTTGGACATTTTCATTAGGCATCTCATGGGACACTCAAACATGAGATGCACTAATCGAACATGTCATTCCTCCCTTCTCTAACTTCTCCTCCAGGAACTTGATCTGATCTGGGAACCTCAATATCATCTTCAGCCTCCATGCTGAGTTGTTTCTGAGACTTGAATGTTCTCTCTGTGTAGTGCCCTTCTTCCTTACAGTCCCACTACTTCTACCAGGCTCGGGCCCTTATCGTCTCTTCTCTGGCTCCTGCTACCACCAGCCTCCTGCATGCTCAACAGTCACCCTCCCTTTCGCCCCCGTCTAAAGCATATGAAGTGTCCCTATCAGATCCATCACACTAATCCACAGCTCTGGCCAGCCTCTCCTCTGTGACAGGAACTCAAAAGGTTTCCTGTTGCCAACTGAATAAATGCCACTCAGGGTCTTCCATGAAGTAGCCCCAACCTAACTTCCCTTCCACATGTTCCTCACGCTTCTGCCAAACTCAGTCTCACTCACACAATCCTTGCTTTTCTTTTTTTCTTTTTTATTGATTGATTGATCAATCGTACCAGGGATTGAACCCAGGGGTGCTTAACCACTGAGCCACAGTCCAGTCCTTTAAGATTTTTATTTTGAGCCAGGATCTTGCCAAGGTGCTTAGGGCCTCACTAGGTTGCTGAGACGGGTTTTTTTTTTTTTTTTTTTTTTTTTAATTGTAAACACATGGGATACATGTTGTTTCTCTGTTTGTACATGGAGTCAAGGAAGAGAGACAATGGAAGGTTGGGAGGCTCAGAGTCGATTTCATTTGTGTGTTATTTCCGCAATCCCATAGTGCTGGGGAGTCGAACTCAGGCCTCAAGCATGCAAGGCAGGCACTCTACCAGATAGGCTATATGGCCTGCACTGCTGAGACTGGTTTTGACCTTGTAATCATCCTGCCTCAGCCTCCAGAGTTGCTGGGCTTACAGACAGACGGGAGCCACCTCACCCAGCACAGCCCTGCTTTTCTTATCTGCTCACTCATCACGTTCTGTCTGAAACAAGTGCAGCTCTCATACCTGTAAAAACTCAACCTCTCAATGAAGGACCACCCCAAGGACTCCTTTTCCTTGAAACTTTCTAGGAGGCCCACACTTTCATTTGTTTATTCAGCCAACAGATATGTATTAAGTATCAACTATGTGCCAGATTCTGTTCCAGGTATGGAAATTCAATGGTGAATAAGAGGGATGAGTTCCTAATCATAGGGAGCTGGCTGTTGCTGGGTGACAGAACCTAAACCAACAAATAAGAAAACAGCAGATTCCTAAGAGTGCAGGGAAGGAGCACTTGGATTTGTTGGCCTTTGTGACAGTCTACTTGTAATTTGCTTTTTTGTGATCAAATATTATCTTACAAACCCCTGGAGGCCAGACCCAAGTCTCATTTACCTTTGTAACTTCCACAGTGCCTGACATCATCACATCTGCCATCTGCACAGTGGCCCTCAGTGTGTATTTGTGGAAGGACACAGACCCTGGATTTAGTTGCTGCCCCACCACATTGTTAAGAGGTTTAGAACAGGTTCCTTGATCTCTTTAAGGCTTAAGGTCCTCATATGTAAAATGGGGACCATAAAACCTGCCTCACTGACTTGGAAAACCAAATGAAACAGGGAGTGAGAAGTTACTTAGTAAACTATACAATGAAGCATCCCATAATCATAATCATGAAACCATGGTTACCCTAGGTCCTTATACTGGCTTCCTTTGGATAATAAAGTAGGCTATCTGCTCCAAATACAGAAACCCTTTGGATACAAGATTATTTAGAAATCCAATTTCTAAGTCTAACTTTCTGGGTTCTTAAGGAAGAAAGAATTCTGGGCTCAGGATAATCTCAAACTGCCTGAGAAGCAACAGGGTTTTTTTACTCTCTCCTAAAATATAACCTCCCAGGGCTGTGTATTTTCCAACCATTAGGGTTTGTTGCTGCAAGCATAGGAGCCATATAATCCTCTCAGTTAAAAAGCAAGCCCCTCTGCTTGGTGCTCTCAGAAAATATGACCTAAGATGAAGTCCTCTCTTGCTCTTGGCTATGATTCTCTAGAGCCAGTGTGTGAACTGTGGCTCACCCATACCGCTACTCAGCAAACACAGATGGCCAAGAACCTGAACACTTCTGTTCTCTTCCCACACGGTCTCAGACTCAGTTTTCCATATTCTGTGCTTTCCAGGATGATCCACTCATCCCTGCAAACCCTGTCAGCCCTATTCCTGCAGGGTTGGGATGGCAGCTGATGGCTCAGCCTCAGGATGTACCAGCCAGAATGAAGCCTTGTGGAGCACGGTGTTGCTCCAACAAGATGTTGGGTCACTGGGAAATAAGTTTACCCCCTTGCTCACTCAAAGTTTCTGAATGGGTTCCAAAGTTTAGACAAAAGTTCCCAAAGCATCTTCAGCTGTTATCTTATAATAAAGTCCCCTAAAAATGACTCTTGGTCATTGAGATCTACTTCTCTGAAAGGTGAATAAGCAGTGCTTGGACAAATATTCCTGTGGGTATTTGATAGATATTAATTGAATTGAAAGAAGTAGAGAGATACCCAAATGTGCAGCAGTGTTGGTTGACACATTCCTCCTTCCCACTTCTTCCCACCTTAATTAATCGGGACTCTGGGAAGTATGTTCCCAGTTTCTTACTCTAGTGAGGCCTGGATCCTGGACCTTGGAAAACTTTGCTCTTACGTTTTCTATCTAGGGACTCAGAATTTCACTTCCAGCACCACATGGGGAGATAAACACAAAGCCAGGGGACAGTTAGTGGGAGCCTCTGCTGACAGGGTCCTTCCACTGAGGGCCTGGGCCTGTGGTTCAGCTCTGCCCATGAGCACTTCTCTGAGTCTCAGTCTCCCCTCTGTACAAATGGGACCAATTCTACATACCCCACATCACATACCTTCAATCTAGAAAATTAAGCCTTATGAAATAAATAATCTGAGTCATTTTATAATGATTAGAAATTTTAATTCATTGCTAAAAACACTTTAAAAAACTGTATGGGGAAAAATTCACTGAGCGCATTAAATTATTTGAAAGGATAATACAAAATGCTAGTTACTGTCATCTCAGAGATAACACCCATCACACACAAAATATAAATTTTTGAGCATCATTTAAAAATCATCATACAATAAAATTGATTGGAGTATATGTGCATTTGTGTGTATGATTCTGTGAATTGCAGTACATGTATAGATTTGTGTAACCATCACAACAATGAGAATATAGGAGGTCCATTGCTCTATTCCTTTACTAAAGGACATTTAGTCATAGTGTATTATTATTTTAATATATTGCTGTGTTCAATTTGCCTTTGTGTGGGGGGTAAAAGACAATATGAGACCTACCCTTTCAACAAAATTTTAACTATATAATACAACATTGTTAACTATGGACACTGTGTTGTACACCAGATCTCTGGAACTTATTCATCTTGCATAAACTATATACCTGTTGACTAGCAATGAACTCCTTCCTTTGAGGGACATTGTTCTGAAATTATTTCCCTTGTGCAATCTTGTCTGGTTTTGATATGAAGGTAGTGCCAGACTCATACAATAAACTGAGAAGTACGCCCTCCTATGTTCTGGAAGGATTGGTGGTACTATTATTACTTTTTAATGTTTGGTAGAAGTTATCAGTGAGACCATCTGGGTGTAGAGATTTTTTTCTAAAGGATTTTTAATTATGAATTCTATTTTTTAACCATTACAAGGCTACTCAAATTATCTATTTCATCTTAGCTAAATTTTCTAGATTGATGTTTTCAGGAAATTGGTGTGCTTCATCTAAGGTATCAGATTTATGTGTGTGAAGCTGTTCATAATGTTGTTATCTTTTTAATGTCTGTAGGATCTCTAGTGATGTCCCTCTCATTTCTGAGAGTGGTTTGTGTCTTCTCTCCTTTTTAAACTAATGTGTTTCGATTTCTTAATCTTTTCAAAGAACCAATTTCTGGTTTCAATTTTATTGATCTTTTCAAAGAACTTTTAGTTTCATTGATTTTCTCTATTATTTTTGTATTTTCAGTTTCATCAATATCTGCACTTACTTTATTATTCCCATCCTCCTGCTTGCTTTGGATTGATTTTGTTCTTCCTGTTCTAGTTGTATAAAATGAAAGCTTAGATGATTGATTTGACACCTCACTTCTTTTATAATACAAGCTTTTATTTCTATATATTTCCCTCTAAGCACTGCCTTTGGTACATCCTATAAATCTTGATATGCTATATTTTTATTTATATTCAGTTAAAAATATTTTCTACTTTCAAGCTTTCCACTCTGACAAGAAATTACTTATACATGTTTCATTTAATCTCCAAGTGTTTTGAGATTTCCCCACATAGACTTTTATAATCATTAAACCTAAAAGCTGCAGAAATATAAAGAAGCCATTATGTAAAAACTGAATAATTTACTGAGCACCTTCTGTGTGCAAACCACTAGCTAGGCTGCTTGAGATTCAATTCCAGCCTTCAAGGAGCTGATCTAGGAGGGAGCCCAAGATACCCATGCAGACAAGTGGAATGTGTGGTGGGGGTTGACACATGGTGCTTCAATGGTGTGTGTGCAGAACAGTACTGTGACCGGGGTCTCTTCCAGTAGAGTGGTCAAGGTCAAGGGGGTGAAGTAGGCCTTAAATAGTAGGACCCCTGTAAGGAAGGCCTTGGGGAGGTCCATTTCTAGAGAAAGAAACTTTGCCTGGAAATGGCAGCAACTCCGGCCTTGTGGGCTCCTCTCCTTCCCAGCGTTCAGCCAAGCCTGCAGCCACTTTGCACTTTGGTCTGCTCAATTCACACACACCTGGAGAGAGAACTAATCAGACTCTTAGACTGAGGCTCTTCTAAAAGTTGAAGGCAGCACCTGCACCCAGGGAAACAGGATGTTCATTGTTTTCTGGACCAGCAAAGGTGAAGGTAGAGAGGGATGGCACAAATAAAGCTAATACTGAAAAAGCTTTCTACTTCTTTCACATTGTACAACCTCAAGATGTAGTCTTTCTGCTTTGTCAGAAATTGAGCTAAGCCACTGGCAGTCAAGGACTTCACACAGTAAAGTGACTTCTTGGTGAAACCTGGAGCATGCTGCTGGTGTCATGAGAGTGAACCAAATCAGCTTTTGAATTTCATTCTCTGTATTAGTCCATTTTCTCTTTCTGTAACAGAATACCTGAAAATGGGTACCTTTTTTGGAAAGAGGCTTATTTAGGTCACAGGTTTGGAAACTGAAAGTCCAAGATCAGATAGCCCCATCTGTTTGTCCTTCAGTGAGCGCCATTTTGGCTACTGGTGGTGAGGTAGGAGCACAGGGGTGTGGGAGAGACCACTGGTGATCAGAGATTCGATGGCCAGGCTTGCTCTTTTCATGACAACTCCCATTTGCAGAAACTAAGGAATTAACCAGGTTCCCACAAGAACTTCAGTACTTGCTTCCAAGGGAAATGATGATCTCAAAGACCTAATCAACTTCCACTAGATCCCACTTCTAAAAGGTTCCACCACCTTTCAAATATATCCACACTGGGCACCAAGCTTCCAGGACACAAAACTTCCAGGGATACACTCAAACCATCTGAAGACCAGAGCAGGCTCTCTAGTGTCTGAAGGCCGGAAAAAGGCCAGAGTCAACGTAGCTAAAGAGAAGAACGCATGCAGTGGGAATAGAAGTATTAGCTTCAGCTGGGAGGGCTTGGCTTACTGCAAAAGAAAACAGGGAAATATGAGGAAAAATAAATCCTATCCCTCAAGGTACATGGTAGAACCACCAACAAGAAAGAATTCAGGGGAAGGAGAATTAGTGAATCTAAAGTTCTTTCTCACCCTTCATGAAGTTTCCAGTCATATTTCACTTTCTTTCCCATTTTTCTTCAAAAACTGACCTGTAGGATCTGCTTTTGTTATTTAGGAAGAATGGATTAAGAGTAATACTCCTGAAACTTTTGCAATTTCCATGATTTTTTTCCCTTCAATTTATTTTTCACTTGCATATTTTGGTTTTTAACTGAAGAAGGATTGTGCATATGTTGGTGATTTGACAGGAAAAATATTTGTTTTAAAGAGTCTTCTAGCAAAGATTCAAATGACTGACTAGCTTTAACAGAAATTTTTTATTTTAAAGAACACGATTTATTTCTCATTGACTTTTCTCCAGCTAGTTACTCAAACTCTCTTAGTTTTCTTATCTGGAAAACAGATAACAATACCTACATTGTGGACTTGCCGTGACATGGGAAAGACAAGAATCCCAAGACCACCCCCTACAGTTGGGAAAATGTAGAATCACTGATATGGACATGTACTGCCTGAATAAATCACCCTAGTGCTTTATGAAATTCTATCATGGAACTTCCAAGTTATTCTATAAAATCCAAACTAATTCTTCTACCTTAGCATCTGAACCAAAAATGAAAGGTTGATATGACCTGTTTTCTCATGCAAATAACTAGTTTGTTCTAAGGAGGAATAATTCTAAAGCAGAAGGAAATTTTACGAAGACCCAGATTCTGATTTATGTAAAAACAAGATATCCTAAGGGATTTTGTATTTTTTATGATGCTTTTTAGCTAAGAAAGGACTTCTACATGCTTCATCTCTTTTGGAATCCCAAAATCACCCCAGGAAAAAAATGCTAGAAAGGGATTGACCACTTTGGTTTTACAAATAGGAAATTAAAGCCTCTAAGAGGGTAAAGAACTCATTCATGGCTAATAAGGGCCTGAAGAAGTCTCAGACTCAGTGTCCTGTGTTCAAATCTAAAACCAAGATGTCTTTGGCTTAGCGAACTGTAGTTAAAAGCTATTTAAAAGGATGATTTAACCTTTCATTTTACATGTGCCTTTTTAGGTTTTCCCATATACAAAGTGCCTACTAGCACTTAAGATAGGGTAGATTACTATTTGATTAGTTGTCATGTTGAGAGTATTACCTATCTTACTGAAGTACCTACATGTGACTAAAGTGCAGATATATAATTGTGTTGAATGGAAAGAGAAAAAGGGAGTCCAGGGGGCTGCTTTGAGTTATTGGATAGAATGCTGCTATAATCTGATTATCTCCTGCTATAATCTGATTATCTCCCCTTCCCCCCAAATTAATGTTAGAATCTAATGCCCAATGAATAGTAGTGAGAGGTGGGACCAGCCAGGTATGGTGACACATGCAAGTTCAAGGCTAGTTGCAATTTAGAAATGCCTTTGGCAACTTATGGACTCTGTCTCAAAATTAAAAAATAAAATACAAAATGAAACTTGACAACATGCAGCTTCATGCTCCCAGGACTCACCGTGGGACAGGTCTGTGAGATGGCTCTGGCCTCAGATAGACAGATGGTGATTCATTTATAGGGAGCCCTGTTGCAGTTCTGGGTCCTCAGGTGATCTAGTCCCTCGCTCACTTCTGGCTCTTTAAGGTTAGCTCAGAAGATGCAGCTAGCCACAGTCAACCCTAAGGCACTTCCCTGCCAAGCCTCAGAAGTGTCAGTAGGCAAGATTCAGGGAAATGGAGGCCTACATGGGGCTCTGAGCCTGAGATTCCAGGAGGAACCTGAGAGGGTCCTTACCTCGAGTGTCCAGGCCTGTGATCTCATTTCTCTTTCTCAACACTGCTTGAACAATTCCTGAGAAGGAATTGATTCTCTAATGTCTTTTCTTTCAGAAGATTCCCAGGCAGTGGCACTGCTATCAGACACCAGGTACATTGCCGAATCCTTAACACCCCTGCTTAATGGACACTGAGTGTTGCTGAGCTCCCCCTAGTGCTTGTGACAACCAAAATCATCTGCCCACCCTGGAGCCCCTCCATTTTGAAATTCCTTTTGGCCCTCATATGAAAATCACTATATCAGAAAGATTTTTGTTTAGAAATATCTTACCCAATGACAGCAGAGATAGTAAACTGAACTTCAGGTCCACAGCTGGTTTTCTTAGCACTCTTGAACTTAGAATGGTCTTCACATTTTTAAAGGGATTAGGAGGCAGGGGGAGAAAGAAGAGGAAGAAGGAGAAAAGGAGAGCCTGCCTGTGGTCTGCAGAGCCTAAAAGACTTATCCTCTGTTCTTCACAGGAAAAGTTACACTCAACAAGCAATGACGGAGTACCAACCACACTGCCAGGAGCTAGGGTTCTGCAACAGGTAAGACATGGCTCTGTCCTAAGGGGGCCATAGTCATGTGTGGGAGAAAATAAACACACTCTAATCATTGAGAGACGATAAAAGGACAAAAGAGGGACACCCACCTCTACCTTGGGGACTTAGGATACACAGATCAGGGGAACCCTCCAAGGGGAGGTCACAGGCAAAATGAATCTGGAAAGGTAAGAAGGCATTAGCTAGGAGAAGGGTGTAGTACAGCTGGGGAGAGGATGGTGAGGTAGAAAAAGTAGGAGAGAGAGAGAGAGAGACAGAGAGAGACAGAGAGAGAGAGAGAGAGAGAGAGAGGAGGTGCAGAGACTACTAGGGGAGCACAAGATAAGAGTGTCAAGAACTAAGCTAGAGAGGAGGCAGAGGCTGGTGCCAGAATTTGTGTCTGACAGTTAGTGTTGGACTTTATCCAGGTTCAAATGCTGGCCCCGCCACTTAGCAGTTGTGTGGCCTTAAGGAAAGCAGGCAGCTTTTCTGGGCCTCAGCAAATGTTGGTCCTTGTTGTTTACTGTCCATGCTCCTATTATACTGTAAGCAACAGGAAGGCATTGGAAAGCTGTGAGCACCTACTGTGTACATGTGTCTGCATTAAACACTGGGAAGACAGTGGTTTCACTTATCTTACTATTTGTGTATGTGACCTAGACCTTGCAGAAGCATAGGTAAAAAGTGTGACTATGGAGTTTCCAGGTACCTTAGTGTTCAAGGTGCTGTGCTGAAGGTGTGTAGAAGTCAGCCCTGGAGCACAGAGAGTTGATTTGAGAGCCCAGGAAGGCAGGAGCTCAGCATTAATGGCATTAAGAACCCATGTGAATCCCTGTTTCTTCTAAATGGAGAATTTTGAATGTGGCCTAACGGTGGAGAATAGATCAAGTCTCCTCATCGGTCTCTTGATCCTGGGCAGCTTTTCTTCCCCTCAGTGGCCCGATTGAGCCATCAACTCTCTGAAATCTCCTAGGACACATACAGTTCTTCACTGGGTGGCTCCTTCACAAGCAAAGGAAAACCTCTCTCCTTTCTGTGTAGTGTGATCCCAGAGCAGAAGCCACTCTGGAAACAGAATCCATCAGTGGTGGCTTGTTTTGGACAGAAGAGGAGTCAATTCCTGCTCTCCCCTGTGAGTTCTCCTTCTTGTTGCTCTGCCACCACACATGGGACTTTCTCACAGAGCCTACAAAGGAAGCAAGGAAGCCAGCACCAATTTGGAGCAGAGAGGCCTGCAACTTGCCCCTCTTCCTCTCTCCTTTTACCAGGGAAATGAGCAGGAGGGCTCTCCTCTTTCTGTGGAGCCCCTCCAAACTGACTTCTAAGTGGGGAGGGGGTCTTCCAAGTGGGTGACCTCTCACTGAGGACGGAGCTCTGTGGCTGAGTGTGATGACTCTGCATGGTGCCCTTGGCCTGGGTTCTGCCTTCCCCACTGCAGGAGAAGCTGGAGCAGGCTGCTGGCAGCCTGAGCCACCCAGGCCAGGGCTATGAAGCTGGGCACTGAATATGCAATCTCTAAGTGCTCTGGACTCCTTCGACAAGGAGGACATTATCTTTGATATTATTATATAGTAATGAGAAAATGTTCCTGTGGGCTGTGGCTTTCTGGCAGAGCACACTGTGCTCTCTGAGGAAATATGGTTACAGGAATTATGCTCTTATTTATCTTCCCTCCAGAATATCCAAGTTGACAGCCCAGACACAGGTCTGTGGTCATTTCCAGATCATCCACCTGCTCCTGCCCCTCTCCCTCTATCTCCTGCTGTGGGCTTCCTGCTCTCACCTGTCTTCCTTCCACCTTGATGCTTATGACATACATCTGCTTAAGCACTTTGCTCAAATTATGTCATTCAATTCTTAAGAAAGCCTAGGAGTTAAGTATGATATCGCTCTTATCTTGCAGGTGAGGAAACTGAGGACTAGAGAGGTTAAGAAACTAGCCTAGGATCACACAACTGTACATGGCAGAACATGCATTTGAACCCAGGTGGTCTGGCTCCATAACTTTAAACCTTGCACTATGAAGCTTCCAGTTCTGGTGTTTTTCTGTGTGGTTCTAGGTACAGAGCAAACTGTGGGCACTGTGATACTTGGCATCCACAGCAGGGGATACCATGGAACCAAGAAATGCTATTGATTAGCACCAATTACCCACCCATATGAGAAGAGAAGCCCCTATGGGAGCTTCAAGTCATTCAGAGTGAACAAAGTTGTCCTTTCCCCAGGGTGTTCCCAGAGCGTTTCCAGTAATCCCACAGCTTGAGTGTGTGTAATCCCACTGGGCAGCCCAGCACCTCCAGAGCAAATCCCGGGATTCTCGGAGCTTCCCACAACCAGTCTCAGTTTGAGCAGCTGACTTCTGAATGACCAGCTGCCAGATACCTGGGCTCCAGGCCTGCTCTCTGAGTGTGGCCATCAATGGGCCCTGGGGACCCTCTGCAGGAACACTGGTCAACACATGCTGGAGTCTGCCACTGTGTACATCTGGGTGTGGACCTGCCTGGGGGTGTAAGTGGACAAACATGTATCTCACCAGGGTGCCTCTCACCATGCTGTCATGTGGTGTCTTCACTGTTGCCCATTAGAGTGTGTGTAGGTGTAATGTCCAAATATGTGCATGTACTAATAAGGGCACAGAGTGTGTTAAAGTATATGTGTGTGTACACACACCCTGACAGGGGTGTGGGCTGACGTATATGGCTCTATATGTGTGTGCCTATGGGTATCCTCCTTAGTGGTTCTCAACACAGTTGCAACTGACAGCTGCCTTCATATTGTCCCTTCTGTCTTCAGACTCCAACAATATTCTGAGGTAATATGGACCCTGCCTTGCAAAGACAGGCAGCTTGATTTTGTCCCTGTAGGGTATGGACCCTCCCAGCTCTCCTGTCCTCCCACTGGTTTCTGCTCTCCCCTTTTACTCTGTCCCAGTCTTGCTGACACCCCCAGGACACATTAGAAAGGAGCTGGAAACCATTTGGTTGAAACATAGTTCTCCAGCCAATGAAAGCATAGTGCACAGGAGCCCCTGAGGCCATGGCAGGGCTGTATCCATGAACTTCTGTGCCTTACACCTCCATCTCCTGGGGTGAGTCTTTCTTCCCAGCCTGGATAGGCACAACCCATGAATGAGAGTCCTTTCTTCCCTAGTCATTCTGTCCCTGGGTGGTTCCCAGTGGAAGTAGCATTACTCTGGGACATGGCCAGTCACTTCTCCAGGCCTACTGTAATTTCAGTCATGGCCTCTACATTGCCATGCAAAGCTGGGAACACTGGGGACTGTGGGGGCCATTAATTGTACATTTTCAGTCAGCTGGAGAGTGGGACACTAAGCCGCTGGTGGGCCCTCAGGAGAGGAAACACGTTCAAAGAGGCAGATGCCAATGATGGTTTCTGCAGTTTGGCAGGGACAGCAGCTCTTGGCACTTGCTCTAGGAGGCCTGACGTACTGTCTGTCCCACTGCAGCTGTTCTCCTTGCACATGACCTCATGTTCCCCAGCCCTAGTGCCCAGGTCTAGGTCTCCCCAGTGTGTGGTAGCCCTCAGTGCTGCTCCTTGGCCAGGAGGGCTCACCCAGCCCTCCAGGTGGGGATTTTCTTATGATGGGGAAAATAATCAGAAAGCTCTATGGTGTTGAACAAATTGCTTAGGTCCTTTGTGCCTTGGTTTGTTAACCTATCAAATGGGGATAGTAACAACATGTACCTCACAGGTGTGGTGAGAATTAAACAAGTCACCCTATCCTTAGAGTATACTGAGAAACACTTAGAACACTATCTGGAATGTATGTAGGAAGCATTCGATGATTGCTTATTGTAAGATTACCCCACAGGCCATCTGGCCTTTCCCTGGTCTGCAGGAAGGGGAAAGGAGATACTTGACTTTTGCAGGGTTTAAGGTTGGAAGGAGGGAGGGACAATGCCCTTTCACACCTGGAAAAGATCCCTGTTGTCCGGCATTATTGGGGACAGCCACAGTACTTGGGGGATGCAGCCCTGTGTAGGAAGGTAAGGATGTCAGCAGGACAAAACTTCCCTTCCTGGATAGACAGCCCACCTGGCCCTGCTTCCCTGCTTTTGTCTTCTCGGTCTTTATTAAAGGTCAACAGAGCAGAGAGACCCTCTAGAATTTGTCTCTGTTGACAGGGCCAGCAGACATAGGCTCTAAAAATAAACCTTAATAAGATCTTAAGTAAACACTTTTTCAACAACAATTCAGATCACGATTCTTTTTCTCTCCTACTGCACAGTGTGACCTATGGTGAAGCCCACTGCACAGAGAAGAAAATGTCAGAGGCTTCAGAGCCCTGGTAGACTTATAAGGCCTGTGGCTGCCTGTGGCCTGCCTTCCCAGAAGGATCCTGATCCAAGAGCTGCAAATCCACCCCAGGAGGCACCGGAACTACTGTTTCCTTCCCCCCATGAAGTGTCTGCACCCAGAGTTCAGCAAACAGAGGGTGTCCTGGCTTTGTTTTCATTTCAGCATGGGGCTCTCATAGATGAGGTCTAGGGGCCACCAATCTGTCAAGTTCACTGGGGGTGCTTGCGGGGTGCTCCGCAGTGCAGTGCAGGGCTTAAAGCATATGGGAAAAGGGCTCAGAATGGGAATGGGGTCTCCCGGGCAACACAGGTAGGAGGCGGGGGAGACATGCAGCCAGGGATGTCCGTGGAGACATCATTCCTGCTCCTTCTTCCTGAGAGGCGAGAAAAGGTCAGAGGGCCGCTGGGACCGCTGTCAGCCACACCAGCTTTCTGGGGTATTCCATAAAGGGGGAAGTGCAATAGGTGGGGAGAGAAGGAAAAGGGGGGGGGTGTGAACGGAGACCAGGAAAAGGAAAGAGGACAGAAAGGAAGGAGGAGCCAAAGAAGGGGCGGGGAGGGGGCTACCAAGGCCGCGCCAGCTGAGACTCCCTCCTGCGCCCTCGGTCGCCCAACACGTGAGTCAGGACCCGCTGTCCCCGGATTGGGGTACCTGGAGAGGGGGCGCAGGAGCGCCGGGCAAGGCGATCTGCGGGGCTGGGGTGGGAAGAGAAAATCGAGAGGCGGGAGCATCTCGCAGCGGGAAAGCGCCTGGCAAGCGGCCGCCCAGTCCGCGGGTTCAATGACGCCCGGGCGGGAGGGGCCTGGTGCTCCCACCTGCGCCCGGGGCGCCCCCTGCTGGCCGCCCCCCGCACCCACTCGCATTTTCTCCAGGCTTTCAATTGAATGGTGGAATGGCCTGTTTCCTTCCTGAGCTGTGGTCTGGAATGAAATATTGTGCTTTCTCCTCTTTCTGGTTTGGAACTGAGGATGGAAAAGATGTATTCCCTCATAATTAATTTAGGTGGCTGTCAACTGTGGCCACAGCTGGCCTCAGGCAAAGAGCACAGCCTGAGAAATTGAGGTGAGTGAGAGGAAATACTAACCACAGCCTACATGGTCTGCATATATAAAACCTTGCTGCATTTACAGCTGAGTGTGGAACCAGGGGGCGCTGACCATGTGGTCCTCTCTCCACTGCCCAGTGCCTCCTGACCATAAGCACCAGTCATTTCCGGAGCATGGGATTACCTCTCTTAATTCCCAGAATCACCCCATACACTAGCTGATATTACAATTTACAGATTTATAAAAAACCAAAGAGATAATTCAGACAGGTAATTAAGTAGCTCCATTTAGCCTTACAGCTAGCACAAGCGGAGGATGACTTTGAACCTGAATCTATCTGAATTTGCAATGTTATCTCATGTATGCAGGAGGCAGCCTAGTTTACACACAACTCCTTATGATTCTTTTGTGAAGGAGTCCCATCCTTCTCACTTTTCTCTTCACCCTCTCTCACCTACCTGAAACCTGACTCAGGCACTTATTTGCCTTCTCTACCTCACTATTCCATGATAATGTGTTCTATGAGAAGGATCTGGAACTAGTTCATCCTAAGGTTTCAGTGACTGGTAACAACTTGAAGTATTCTACCCCCCACCCCACCTCCAAGATTTGCCTTTAAAGTAGAATCTAAGCTTCAGATTAAAGAATGGAAATTCTTAGAGTAATTGATTTGACTGTCAGGAATGTGGGGCAGTATTGTGGGCCTAGCAAGCCCTGCAAATGCCCACTTAGCACATAGGTAAGCCCATTCTCCATTCTGATTATGGGCATGACTTTGGAAAGTGAGTGTGGAAAAGCAAAGTGACAGGCCCTTAGCCTAGAACCTACCGAGTCCTAACTTGCTCAAGGAAATGCAGCTAGTAAGTGCCTGAGTTGGAATTCAAACCCATTCATTCAATCATTCATTAGCATAATTTTATTTATTAAATATTATTTTGATATGGAGACAAACTAGAATCCTTCTCTCCCTCACTGCTTACGTTCCCATAGGGGTGAATGAACACGTAAACCTGTCACAATCATCAAATGTTGTGTGATGGATGCTGCATAGGGCATCATGGGTGAGCCCCAAATGCAGAACATGGCTGGTTGTGCCCAAAGAAGAGAGGTGAAGAGGAAAAAAACAAACCTTGAAGGAGAACTGTGGATCCAGGCCTCCTCGCCTCCTCCAGAAGCACTGCCACATGCAGGAGGAGGTCAAAGAGGCTTCAGATGGAGCCTCTTAAAATGTCCCCAGATTCTCCTGTGTGGGCCACCTGACTGCACTACAGCATTCTGAGAATTATTGGATCATTATAAAGTACCTTGCATCTCTTGGTACATTTGGGAGGCCTAAATGTACAGGAATCATCATTTTTCGTTGCTTTCCCAGTTCAACAGAGGATGATTTAAAAATATGCTTGACTTGAAGAATAAGGAGAAAAAATAAATAAACGTGGGAGCCCAAGGTAAAAATGGAAAACAGATGAAATCCAAAGTATTTTCAAGGTGTCTTTTTCTCTGTGTTTCTATTTTGCAGGTTTTAAAAGCAGAATTAAAGTGTAAAGCAGAGGGAAATTTCTCTGATGCAGCATTTACATAAGAAACACATTCAGAAAAAGAGGCTGTGATTCTGAAAGTGTCCTTATTATACTGCACTAAAAATTTCCCTGGGGATGGGGGAGGTTTAAATTAGTTGGAGAGAGGAGGAAATAAACCCCCCTCTTCAAAATTCGAGTCTCTCCCAAACCAAAAATTCCACCTTAGGAAATGGCCACATGGTGTTCAAGGGCAGACAGAGCCCTCATTGTGTAAGGGCTCCACCTTCTCAAGCCTTCATTACAATTCACTGGCTCCTCCTACATCCGCTTGACAAGTCCCAACATTGAACTTGATGCTAAATCATAGACCTCAGCACAATTCACAAGGAGGTCCTTGTTTTTAGTGGTTGTGCATCTTGCTGAAGAAATGTATCCACAAGCCATTTAATAGGCTTGAGGAATTAAAGTTAGCATGAATAGCACAAAAATGCCACAATCCAGCATTATTTATATCTATTTCCTTAAACATCTGTCACATATTTACCTGCAAAACTGAATTCACATACAAAGAAAATGCTATGAACACGGTATTTTAGTTATTGCATACTGAACTACCCTAAACTTAGTGACTTCAAGAGTAACCATTTTATTATGCAGAGTGATTTTGTGGATCAGCATCCAGCTGGGTGATTCTCCCTCTCCATGGATGTATGAACTGGGTCACTTGGTGATGAAAGTGGTCAGACTTCTTAACAAGACAGGTTAGGGCTCTAAGATCAAGTGTTCCAGGACACACAGAGTCCACACTGCAGACCCCATGAAAGGCCTTTCACTGGAAACCCAACACCTTCAACTTCCTCATACTGCCTTTTCAGTGATGAAATTGCCACAGAGATAGATTTAGATATGTAACTGGCTAAGTCATTTGTGTAGTACCCTAGTTCTCAAAGTTTGGTCCAGGGACTAAGAATGTGGGCATCATGGGGCATCACCTGAGAACTTGCTAGAAATTCTAATTCTCGGATTCCAGAAACTGGGGTGGGACCCAGTAAGCTGTATTTTGATAAACCCTCCAGGTGACTTGATGCATATTAGAATTTTAGAACAACTATTCTGGCACATGAAAATCAATTACAAACAAGTAAAGGAACTGGATCTCACCCCATAGAATCTATTGGTTATTCTGCAGTGCCCCAAACATTCATGGAGATTCTATTATACAGGCAGTATTGAGAACATCTGGGCTAGAACACAAAACTAATCCAGCTCAGGTAGACAAGTTAACTATAAAACAATTAGTAAACTACCACAGGCCATTGCAGATTCTGGACAGATAATCAGAATGATGTGCACCCTGGGGCTCTGGGGTCACTGGATTGCAGAGAGTGTATGATACAGAAGTTAAGTTCTTCCTCTTCACCCTGACATTCAAACCCAGCACCACAGGGCTCAGGTTTATATTCCACTGTCTCCCTACACACATCCTAGTTGCAGACTGCATAGTTCAAAACTTGCTATTCAAAGTGAGGTCCTTGGACCAGCAGCATTGGCATCAACAATGAGCTTGTCACACAGAGTCCAGACTATACCTACCCCTACCGAATCAGAATCGGCCTTTTAACAAGATCGCCCAGGAGACTGAAGACACAGCACAGTTTGAAAAGCTTGGTTGTTGAGCAAGTATCATTCTTCCTGGGCATTTCCTGAGTTTTGACAATATCTCTAGGTTCCCCAGATGGATCAGGTCCCTAGGCACTGCAGCTGTAATGACTTAACTGAGACAGGGTATTACCTGAGAGTCTGGAACACACAAATTCTCCTCATGCTTTTAATAACTATGAATTTGGTGATAAATAACAAAATACAAGTTTGTTTTTGATTCTTAGCCTTTTGATGATTACAAAGAACTAGGATTAGACCTACATCTATTTAAAAAAAATATTGAAATACCCAACTCAAGCCCAAAAAAGGGAAACAAACTAATTGCCTAACTATTGGGAGTATCTAATACTTTAAATTTCTTTACCTCGTGCCCACTAATAGATGACCCTATGCCATTTTCACAGCTTTGGACTCAGTCCCCACTAGGGTGAAGCACTGTTTTGAATTCAGGTGTTGATTACCCTCTTCAAGCTGTTTTTTTGTTGTTCAAAACTAAATGTCCCCAACCAGCTCCTTCTGTCTTGCCTAAGGGAATTTTTTTTTTTTTTTTTTTTTCCTGTTTGACTATATGGAGAGTTAATGGTCCATTCCACTAAGGTTTTATGTAGTGGGTTTGGAATTCACCTTTTGGTATGGTTAAACCCAGGGACTCGAACATACCTGAACTACATCTCCAGCCTTGGTGTGTTTTACTAAATTAACTAAACTTAGCGTTGGTTAAACTATTGATGTCAACCATGGTAAGAAAATGAAAGTCTTCCAGACCCCTTCCAATATGCAGGACCCCTTGCCTTAGCCTTTTATCAGTCAGTCCAATTTGATCCCTTTTGATGGAGGGATTCAGAAGGTGTCAGGCTGCCAACTGATCTCATTTCCAGTTGGGTCCCTCTGTCCCCTTTTGCATTCTCATGGTCTAGTGTTGTTGCTAAACATGAAGTATGATCTTTCCCAGAAGAGGAAAAGCTCATCCCAGGAGTCTTCGGCAGCTTTTTAGTAGTGCAGGCATGTGTTCAGTGCCATGCTGGCCAGGCTCCAAGCAAGACGATTCCTCATGGAAATTCTTGCCATTTTCACAGGATGCTGTGTTTTTCTATTTTTAACAGAAGAACACCATTGTCTGGGGATGAGAAAAGTTTTTGGCTTACATGAAAGAAGAAAGTCATGTTGATGCCAATAGAAGAGTGAATTGTACTGATAGAATAATCAATTTTCTTTCAAGTACAGGTTGTCATGCTGTGACTAGACAGAGCCATCAAAATGATCTTCCTCCAGCTGACCAGGCTGTTTTAATTGAGTATATCATCTTGTGGGAAGAAAAGAGAGGCTATGCCAGGTAGGATTTTTCTGGGTGCCTACCTATGTGGCCACGATTGAGCAAAATAATATACAAAAATTAGTAGTTGTGAACGGGTTCAACCAGGGAAGGATTGTTTGTATTGCTGAAGGAATTTGCCACAGATTTCTTTAAATACTAAGGACCCAGAATTTGGGGAGTCTGAAGGAGATGGGGATGCTTTGAGGGAACCTGGCTGTCCAGGTGTCTCAGGATAGCAGCACCTACATGGGTATAATGTAGTCCATAGCCTGTTTGTTAGCTTTGTAGACTAAGTTCGGTCTTGATGTACAGATTTAATGGGGCTCTGTGGAACTGACTACCTCTAAGCTAACTCACAAGAGTCCAAGGTATAACTTAGTTGCCAATTGTTTGGTTTACTATAGGAATTCTCCTTTCCATTAATTAATTCAACACATTTTTGAATGCATACTATGGGATCAAATTTCCTTCCCTCATGCTGCATACATTCTGGGGTGGTGGAGATAATTGATAAACAAGTAGAGAATGTCGGGTGTTAATAGATACCCTGAGAAAAATAAGGATGGTTAAAGGGCAGAGAAAGTGTTGGGTGGGAATGAAGGTAGGGGGTTGTTCCTGTTTCACTTAAAAATATCAGGTAAAGCCTTTCTGATAAGGTCACATCTAAGAAACCTGAAGGAGCTAGACCCAGAGATATTTATCTGCAGGAGAATACTTCCGGCACAGTCTGAGCGCCTGGAAGTCAAGTATGTGCTTAGTGTGTTCAGGGAATTGAAAAGAGGTTATTGTGGTTACAGAGAAGTGAGAGGGAGGGAAGGGGATGGAATCAAAGTGGTGGCCCTAAGAACCCCTTGCTGGCCTTCGTAAGGATTTGAACTTTTGCTCTGAATGAGCTGAAGAGTGGTATAATCTGACTTAACGTTTTGATGCAATCTCTGGCTGCTGTGCTGAAAATACATGATGGCAGGTCAGGGAAGAAGCAGGGAGACCAGTTGAGATGCTTTTGTAATAATGGAGGCAGGAAATGAGACTGCTTGGATCAGAGTTGGTGGCAGGAAAAGCTGCAAGAAGGACCAGATTCTGGCAACATTTTGAAAGTAGATTAAAGGAACTGGACGGGCCTGTAATCTCAGCTGTTCAGGAGGCTGAGGCAGGAGGGTTACAAGGTGGAGGCCAGTCTGGGCAACTTAGCAAGACCCTGGCTCAAAAAAAAAAAAAAAAAAAAAAAAAAAAAAAAAAAAAAAAAGATCTAGGGCTGTAACTCAGTGGTAGAGCACTTGTCTAGCATGAGCGAGGCTCTGGGTTCAATCCCTGATTCCCAGTACTGGAAAAAAAAAAAAAAAAAAAAAAAGGAAGAAAGAAAGAAGAAAGACAAGAAAAGAAAGAAAGTAGATCAGAGAGTTTTGCTGATGTTTTGGATGTGTTGAGAGAGTAGAGGCAAGAATGATTTCAAGATTCTTGCCCTGAGGAACTGGAAGAGTAGAGTTTCCATTGCTGAAAGTAGAGGGAGAGAGAGAGAGAGAGAGAGAGAGAGAGAGAGAGAGAGAGAGACCACGTGTGTGCCACATGGTGTTGATGTTCATTCTGATATATGCCCACCATTTACCTGGAGTGACAGTTCTGAAGGCTACATGTGTCAGGAATTCTGTGAAGAGGTCTGGGAATCACAGCATGTAGGTGGTAGAAAGAGAGAGAATTTAGAAGGGTGTGAGCTCTAGGATGTTCCAACCTGGGGAGGTCAGTGAAATTATGGGAACCCAGTGAAGAAGACCCAGAAGAAGCAGTATGGAGGAGGGAGGGGAACTCAGAGAAAGCAGTGGCAGGGGCCCAGAGAGAAGTGACAAGCTGTGTCACATGTTGCTAACAGGTTAAGAACTGAGATTGACTTCTGTATTAAGAACCAGGAAGTCATTGTTAATTGCTCTGCTTCGACTGTTGGTCTCTCAGAATTCATGTATTGGAAAGTTAATCTCCAGAGTCATGAGTAATTAGTATTTGGGGTGGTGATTGCATGATGGTTCTGCCCTTGTGAAAGGATCTGTGCATTCCTGAATTGATGGATCATTGGATTGTCATGAGTTCGTTATCCTGAGAGCAGGTCTGTTATAAAAGCCAGTTTGTCATTGTCCTGAGCTGCTTTTCATGTGTGTTCTCCACTGCCTCAGAATTCTGTATAGAGTTTCTACAAGCTAGAATGTCCTTTAAGATGTGGTCCCTCTACAATGGTCTTCCCAGCCTCCAGAATTGTAAGAATTAATTTTTTCCTTTCTGGATTACCCCATTTCAGGTATTTTGCTATAGAAACAGAAAATGTTCTAAGAAACTAAACTTGACAAGAGCCATGTTAACAGAGAAGTGGGATCAAAGTTCTCATTGAACTGGGTTTAAGAAATAATGAGAGGGGCTAGGGATGTAGCTCAGTGGTAGAGCACCCGCCTAGTATGTGCAGGGCCCTAGGTTCAATTCCCAACACGACAAAACAAAACAAATGAAAAACCAATGAGAGGAAGGGAGGAAGATGAGTACATCGACCTCTAGAGTTTTGCTGTAAAGGAAAGCAGACTATAATAGTCAGCAGGGGCTGGGACCCAGGGAGCTTTCTGTTTGCTTTGTTGCGTTTTTATTTTGCTTTGTTTTGTTATGTTGTTTTAGGATGGAAAATGTCAGAGCATGCTTGCCGATGAAAATGACCCATAGATGAGATGTTTTAGAAGTTATGTCCTTGGATAGTTGAGGGAGATAAGATCCTGTGACACATGGAGGGAAGACAGCAAGACAGATCATTCTTAGGAGTGGGAAAGAAATTGAAGTGCACAAGTACACTTTAGATGTGATGGAATGGGCATGTTTTCTGATGACTTTTCTTTGTTCTCAGTGAAATGGGCAACAGGGTTATCCACTGAGAATTGAGGAACAAGTGGGAAGAGATATTAGATGTCTGAGGAAAGGGAGATCACGTGAGTCGTGGTTGTGTTGAGCAGCCAGAGAGTCAATGATCCAGAAAAGTAGTTTCCAAAGTGTTCGCAGGATGAGCTTCTCCTGAGAGCTTGTCAGGAATGCACACCCCAAGACTCCACTCTAGACCTTCTGAATGAGAAACATTGAGGCTAAGACCCTGAAGCTGTGCTTTAACAAGCCTTCCAGATGACTAGGATGTGCACTTAAGTTTGAGAGTCACTAGTCTAGAAAAATATGATAGAGTAAGGTATAAATGTCAGGATGCATTCAGTGTTCCCAAGGTCAGTGCTTACAAATTTACAGTATTCCCAGTCAGGACCCTCCATCCAAGCCCATCCTGCTCAGTAGTTCACCTTTCAGTGGTTAGATTAAGGAAAAAAAAAAAAAATATATATATATATATACACACACACACACACATATGTATATATCTAACATATATATCTAACGACATATATATCTAACCACCTTTCAGTGGTTAGATTAAGAAAAAATATATATATATGTATATACACACACATACACATATATATGCACATATTTATATCATATATACATATATATATCACACACGTGTGTGTATATATACATATATACATACACACCCATATAACAATGTTATAGCTAAGGTGACAGAGGATAAGGTCTGCAGGGACAGGCTTCTATTGATGATTTCCTTAATTTTAAAAAATAACCCAAGCTGGGCATGGTGGCACACACCTGTAATCCTAGTGGCTCAGGAGGCTGAGGCAGGAAGACTGTAAGTTCAAAGGCAGCCTCAGCAACAAAACGAGGCCCTACAAAATTTAGCAAGACTCTCTCAAAATTTGAAAATTATATAAAAAAGGCTGGGGATGTGGCTTAGTGGTTAAACACCCCTGGGTTCAATTCTCGGTACCAAAAAAGAAAAAAAGAAAATAAATGAAGGAAGAACTAATCTCCTTATGCTGCTGCTGGGTTTTTGATAGGTGGATGTGGCTCTCAAACTGATAGCCTGATGATAAGGCCTAGAGGTAAGGAGGGCTGAGTGGGAGTTTGGAAGGCACTGGAGTTGCTGATGACATTGAACCACTGGACTTCCAGATGCTCAGACTGATCATCCTTCTCTGTAAAATAGTGATAACAATAACTGTCTCTCCCATGCTTGTTATAAACACTGAGGGAAAATTTTGTTATTGAAAATAGATTATACCGTTGTAAAGAACGATGCAAATGCAAATTACAGATGTAATTTTCAAACAGTGTATTTGTATTTTGATTCAAATTGTATACATTTTGTTTACAATTTTCCACAAAGTAAGGTGTAGTAATGGTGAAGGCCACAATGCATTTGGGACTTCCTTAGATGCTCCAGTGTCAAGTCATCTGTTTTTGTGCTCATTTTTCAGGATGCCAGCATAGCCTTGGGCCTCACAGACAGGTGCTGCTGGAGTAAACCCAGGTGAGTTTTGCTTACTGGCTCAGCACACCAGGAACAGTCTGCAGCCAGGTAGGCAAAACAGAGGCTGGAAGCAGGTGCAGAAGATCAGATCATACCACCCAGAGCACTACCACCCCATGATGCATCTTTCACCTCTTTAAGAAACTCACTATCTATTTCAACCCTTCCCCTAAGATGACAACATTCATGTTGCTTGAGTTCCCCTCTTGTAGCCAGCAGCACCCCTTCACCCTAGCGCTCTTCCATTCACCGTGGGGCATGGATGTGCCCTTTGGCCTCCATGTTGAGTCCTTGTATGCCCCAATCAAAGTTCATTTCCCCATGTGGTCATTCCGTGTGCATTCTGCTCCCCTTGTGAGCTGGTGCCTTTAAGGCTATCTCTGGATCATTTCCTGTCCTTGCCCATTCGGCTCCAAGAGAAATTTCTTTCTGTACTTAACCACTGAAACTCCAGTTAGCCTGATCCGTTTTCCTCAAATTCCACTCACAGGTGTCAACATATAAGCACTAAGCATGCATTGGTCCCTGAAAGAAACAAAGCTTTGTGACCTGTAAAACCTCAAAGTTTTCCCTGACCAGGTCACACTTAGCTGAGGATACCAAATAAGTTGACGCTTATGCTGCTGGCATGATGACCCTTATTTATCATTTCACTACTTTACTGACCACTTTGTGCTTGGTGCTGAGAGTTGTTGGCTCTGCCTCTGCCCCTGTAAGAAGCCTTACTAAAGGTGGCATCAGAAGAGGTTTGGTGAGGACACTCAGAGGAAGAGACATTATAAATCCTTATGGGGCAGGGAGAGTGGTGAGAGGGAGAGACCAGATTGCACGTGACACCTGTGATAAAAAGGTAACAGGGAAAGAATAAAACAATCCACTGAAGGAACAAGGGACACTGCCATGCAGAAAAGGCAGGTGACTCTTAACTGTTGGAGAGGTGGCCTGAAGGACTTCAGACATCATGATTGGCTACCTGCACCTGTTTGCAAAGTGCCAGTTGAAACAGTTGGCACAGGGAGACACCTGGATGTGACAGCTGCCCACATCCAGACATCCCCAGAGACGATTCACTGAAGGTGGCTCAGCAGACCAGCTTACTCTTCTACAAAATTGGTGCTCTGTGGAATTAGGAGTGGTCAGGACCCTCCGAGGGGCCACACTACCTCATATTGGGATCTCTTTGCACACCGAACTAGCATTTAGGTTTTGTTCTCTTCTCCAGCACTGGGCCTCATGAGGACAGGGCCACGCTTTGTGCAGGGTACCACCTGGGGATGAGCAGGGCCTGGTGCAGGTCCATCCTTAAGAGTCCATGCAGTTGGAAGTCTGGACTGGGTTGGACAAACTTTTTCTTTAAAGGGCCCAAGAGTAAATATTTTGGCTTGGTGGGCCAGAGGTCTTCTTTGTGGTGCCATTTCAGCTGTGGAAGCAGCCATAGATAGTACCCAAACAGAGCAGCGAGGCTGTGTTCTAATAATACATTATGTTATGGACATTGATGTTTGATTTCACATAATTTCTACAAGTCATCAAATATTCTTTGTTTGATTTTTTTTCAACCATTTAAAAATATGAAAACCATTCTTAGCTGTGGACTATATAAAAACAGGGCCCTTGGCCCAGATTTGACTTAGGGACATACTGACCTCTAGTGTGAAGCATCAAAGGAGGCCCTTTTCCTGTTTCTAATGGGGTTAAACATGGGTCTTCCTTGTGGGCACTTCCAGGTCTCTTAATAAACATTGGGATGTGCAGCACCCTAATAGCTGGGTCACCCCCACATCTCCCTGGAGCAAGTGCAGGTGTGGGCACACAGACAGTGCTATCCAAAAAAGGCCATTGTTCTGGACAGCAGAGTGTGAGGTGGGCAGCCTCCAGGTTGCCATGGTAATGGCAGATGCACTTTTAGGAACATTGCTGCTTGTAAGAGAAGGGATCAGATTGTCAGCAACTTAAGGCTGATTTATCTTTCTGCCTTCTTTTTCCACATCTCTCCACTGCACATTAGACCAGAGTGGGAGATCATAAATTAGTGCAAAATTGGCAAGGACAGATAACAAGTGGCAATAAAAGCATTTCTAACCTTAGCAATGTTTCCTCTTGAACTTTTACATTTTTTAGTGCATTTAAATTTGTCAAGTTCTTTCACATACTTGAGTTCTTTTCATCCTCACAACCCCACAAGGGAAACTTGGTAGAGAGAGGTTTTGGGATTTGCTTGCTGTCATATGGGCTTTAAGTTACAGAGCCAAGATCAGAGTCAGGTATTTTTAATCCAAAATGTATTTGGTACAACAAACTTGAGTGTACCAAGCATTAGGCACTATGAAATAAAGATGAATAAGATGTTATTCCTGTCTTCAAGGTGCCTCTATCTAGCACTGTGGTTCCCAAACCTGCTTTAGCACTGACTTCCCTGGGAGATCTCTTTCGTGGAGATTCTCAGGCCCAGGCCTACTGGATTCAATCTGGGTCTCCAATTGCAGCAAATACTCTCTGGAGCAAAGACCTCAAGCCAAGTTCCCTTTCCCCTCTGCCCCCTCTGACCCAGCTCCAGGCTGGGGAATGGCTAACTCCAGACCATAGAGGAAACTCCTCCAGTTCAGGCTGGTAGGAGCAATTCTAGAATAGAACTAAGCATCAGAGTTTATTATGAAACACCGAGGAGTCTCCAGTCCAACCTGGGTACACAGGAACCTCTCATTCCAGAGGTGGCATTCCCACTGACCAAGTCTCATACCCAGTTGGTATTTGGCACTGTAGCCCAGTAAAGTAAGAAGAGTTTGAGATTTGAAACCAGAAGCCCCAGGTTTATGTAACCCTGTAAACTTCCATCTTCATTCTCCATTTAGGTCTACCTTGGTTAATCATGGAGTGGCTTGCAGTGTTTTAGGTCTGGTAGACCAGGATTTCATCCCAGGATTCTGACATCACCTTTGGAAAATGTGTTCCAGAGTGTCAGGCATGCAGACATCTTGCAAGATGAAGACTGGCCTCTTTCTTCTTCCTGCAGACAGTATTTGAAGTGAGCTTTCTCCATAAAGAGAGACAATGTGAAATCCACAGTGAGGTATTTAAAAATGTTACAAGCTTGGTTTCCCAGTGCATTTGTTGACAAGTAATATTTGGGGTACAGTTGTAAGTTTGCAACCTGTCCTTCCACAAAGCAAATCTTTACCATTCCTACTTCAGAGTTCTTACTGTAGAGAATTCTGCCTCATTTCTGTAGCTTCTTATTTAAATTAGATGTGTTTTTTATTAGATTTTAGTAGCCAATACCTTCAAGTGGGCTTAGAATTATTTATTTTTCTGCAGATGAATCTGTCTTGCGAAATGGGTATGAAGCCCCTCCCTAGTTTGGGATTTATAGCCTGACTGCTCTGGGTTCACAAAGCTTTTCCATTAAAAGTCTCTCTCCTCTGCCAATATTTATTGCTAGAGTCACTGTTTGCCCAGAAGCGACTGTCTGCTGCATCTTCTGGGAAATGAAATTTATGTCCCCTGGCACGGATGGGGTGACATCACTGAAGTGCTGTTTACATCTCTCAGTGGCACAGCCCTGAGCTCATATGGATGGTAAAGGTGGGGGTGGGGGAGGGAATGAAGCAGGTTTATATAAGTAAGTACTGTCCACCTCTCTGTCGCCTTCCCTGCACCATCCCATCCACCACTCATATTGGACAATACCGTTATATATTATCGGAATTTCTGAAACTTGATACCCTTCAAAATTACTAAGGAAGAGTTAGGGTCAGTAGTGGTAGAGGGGTTGCGTCTCCTTGAAGAGATGCCTTTCCTTTATGGCAGATCGCCCTCTGAAGAACCCCAGCTCCTTCCTCTGCAGTGCCCTGAGCCTCGTGTGGGGGTGAGTGCAGCCCTCGCCCAGGTCTCTCTCCCACCTTCCTTACATGAAAGTCATCCCCAGGATCCAAACAAGCTGACCTGGGGCAGAGAGATAGAAAATGCCTGGGCAGCAGATTTGTGAACACATTTGGCCTCCCCCACTTTTCTTCTATTTTCCCATCCTGTCAGTTTTCCTGTGTCTATTTTCTCCAAAGAGTGTTGGTAACGTTTCTCCTTCCTCACTTCACATTCGCTCCTCCAGGGACTGAATTCTCCTCTCCTTTTGTTCTCCCTGTTGTTCCTGGATTGGCCAGTGGTCTCCCAACTGCCCAGCTTAATGGACAGCTCTGGGACTGGTCTGGCTTTATGAGCATGGCAACTGTGTAGTCACCCAGGGTCCAACTCTGAAGGGCGCCATGATGGGTTTAAGACTCCACTGTGGTTGTCTTGAAATTCTTCACAATTTGTGAAAAGACATTCTGCATTCCCAGTTTGCACTGGGCCTCTCAAATTATGCAGCTGACTGTGTTTGAGTCTTTTGAAAATCTAGTTTCTCTAGCAGACAGTATCCACTGTGTACCCTAATATCCTTCTCCTCCTCTCCTTCCCTCCTTTGGTCAGCTTTGGAGGGCCCCTTGATCTCATGGAGAGACCCTTTCCTTAGGCACAGAGGATGAAACAAATTATTAGAAACTGTGATGGAATATTCAGACGTTTGTCAGGGACTGATCCATAGGTGACCAGATGGCCTGGATCTCATCAAAGAAAGGAAAGTAGAAGCTTATTCTGGGGGAAGCTTTTGCATTTCTGGAAAAAATTGTCAGATCCAGCTAGACTGCTCCTTACCTTTTTGTCCCCTTCCTCCACTTTTCCTGCTATGGATGTGGGCACAATTCCTGGAGGTATAGCAGCTCTTCTGTGACGTAAAGGGAAAAATCCAACATAGTATGAATGGAAAAGAGAAATAGAGAAGGAGGTGGGTCTCTGATGGCATTGCTGAGCACTGCCCCAGTTTCAGACCACCTCTCTCCGAACTTCTTGTTATATATCAAGTAACAACATCAAAACCTCTTTTTTTTTTTTTAATCATTGCCATGACATTTTTCTATTCTACTTACAGTTAAGTGTTTTGTAACTGCTCTGATTTCTTAGCAACATTTAAGGCAGTGTTGTCTGTTCCTTCCACCTAAAACAGTCTTTCCTTGGCACTGGTGACAGAATCTGTGGGATTTCCTTGTCACTTATTCTCATAGTCCTTCTCCTTGACCCAGTACTTGGTACACTGTCCTGCAGGACTTAGTGGTTTGTTATTTTTATTGACCACGAGGTATTTACTGCATATACTGTGTGTGTCAGATGGAGACAATAAGACAGCTGAGGGTCCCACTCTCACACCTCCACAGCTCTCACTGCTGTCCCCAGACCTCTAGGAACGGTCTCATGTGTGGCCTCAGTACTGGCACTCAGAGGGACTCCACTCCAGTGCAGACTGCATGTGAGTGATCCTAGCTAATCAACAGGCAACAGCTGCCCCTGGAAGGGAGGAAAGAAGAGGCCAAACTGTCCTCAGTGAGGCCCCGTGAAGTCCCCTTTACTCTGCACTCCCCACCAAGCTGCGGAAGAAAGAAAAGAGGTGGCCGCCTTTTCTCCTTAAGTTCCAACCAGCTTTTTCTGCACCAGTAAGACATATTAGGGGATTCCACAGTAGGAAGTTCCTTTACAGGATCCTGCCGGATGTGGGAATTTGCGCTAATTTCTCTTACAGGGTATTGAAAGAGCCCATCAGGTTTCACAATTGCTGTATACCAGTACTGCCACCAGCTCACTCACCTGCTGTGTCAAATCGATGAGAACCACTGGGAATGAGCAGGTGTCAGAGGCCCCTAGGCTGCTCGGGAAGCAAGACTCCTTCATTGATTGGGCTTCATTTGGGAATTGTGTAAAATGAAAGCATTTAAAGTAAAATGGGAACTCACTGATCCCACATATGAGGATTTAACCAAGGGTATAATCCAAACAGCAGAAAATTGTTTATCTGTGTTTCTTTAGGATAACAAGCATTAGGGGACAACTTATTTTTGTCTCTGAGATTAAAGGAGAAACACACAATCATGTTGGATGTTAAAACAGCACTTATTCAACTTCGTTGGCCATTCCTAATAAAAGATTTTAGCCAGCAATAAAAGGATAGCCCTAGTTTATGAAGAATATAGGAACACACACACACACACACACACCATTACACACGAAAGGTAACAGAGGAAACCATTCTATCAGTTTGGTAAAACACCCTACAGACCCTGAGAGTTGAGACAAGTTATGTGAGTGAGGAACTTGCCCCAGGTGTGTAGTTGAAGAATGAGTCAGAAAACTCAAGAGTCATCATAGGTGCAATGATTAACTGTCCATTAAAAATTAAAAACCCTTCAATCAAGTAAGATAAGTAATAGTAAATCAAAATTAATACAAAAATCTTTGGAGAACAAAATCTGCAAATTTCAAATAAAGACAGATTTCAGTGTTATTGATTTTTCCTTTTGCTTCCAAGTCTAATGTGGCTTTGATGTTTGTTAAGATTTCCTTTGTCCTGATTCCTGAGCTTCAGGTGCATCTCTGTGTTTTGAACCCAAAGCAAGTGCCTTACTTGTCGCCTCCTAGTTCTAGACTTGTGGTTCTTCTCAGCAATATTTTTAGAATTTTGATTAGTGTAGTATGACAAAAAGGAAAAAAAAAATGAGGCAAAACTCAAGAAGCAAATCTATTACTTGTAAGTAACATTGTGGAGAGGCAAGCACTGATGCCAGCCTTTACTGTGTGACTTCTGGCTAGTCATGTAACTTCCTAGCTGAAAAACAGGGATCATGAGAAGTGACTGCCTCTTAAAGTGATAGCGAGGTTTCAATGAGTGAATACATGCAAGGGCCTTGGATGCCTGGCAAAGGGAACATGACATAGTGCTGTCTGGACTGTCCCTAGACAGTCCAGGAGGAACCACTGAAAAACAAATCAGGACCATTTCAGGAAACATAAAACACCGACAGCTTTCCTACACAGCAGCACTATCCAACTAGTAAATACAATGCAGAACATGTAACAACTAAAATTATTAATGACCCAGAATACACTGAACAAGAGGTATCAGAGACTTGTGTGAAGAAACTATAATACTTTATTGACAGTAGTGAAAAGAACCCAACCAAAGCCAGCGACGTAAGTTTTTGATGAGAACACTCAATACTGTAAAGAGACAAAGGTTCTCCCCCAAATTCATCTAAATTCAGTATAATCACAATCAAAATTACAGTGGAAGTTTCCAATCATTTTGGTTGATTCTAAGCTTCATCTACTGTGCCTGGGTAGTCAAGAAAATCTGCTGCTGAGAGATATCAAATATATTACAAATTTATGGTAATTAAAACAGTGTGGTGCTGGCACGACAGCAGGATAACTAAAAAGAGACTCAGAAACATTTATGTATGGAAATTATCTGTTAGCTATGGGAATTAGCATATGCTAGAATTATCCTTTCAAGTCAGTGGGAAAAGGTTAACAAGTCAATGTACTGCACAGAGAAAATTTGTTTTCCTTTTGCAAAAAGAAAGTTAGTGTCCTGTCTTATACCATACCCTGAAATAAAATCCTAATGATTAAATGCCTAAATGTAAAAAAATAAGGCATGAAAAGACTGTCAGAAAATAAAGAAAAATTTTGTTTTCCACAATTTATAAAAAGCACTTTATAAATATTTGCTGTATAAATAAATAAATAAATCTAGAAGTGAGGAATAAATAAATCTAGAAGTGAGAAAGGTGTTTCTAAAGAAAATATCAAACCCCAAAGCCATAAAGTAAAAGACTGACTGACTGGACTATGCAAACTTCAGTGATTTTGAATAAAAGAATCTGCAAAGTTACTTTTCAAGCCACAGCCTGGGGTAGGGGGATACTTATGACATTATCTAATGTTAAAAAGAACTTTTACACAATCTTGCTTGCAGTACTCCTACATAGTGATAAGGAAAAGAAAACAGATTAGAGAAAAATAGGTTATTTAGAGAAGGAATGTAAATATTTAATAAACATATGAAAAGATCTTCAACCTCAGTAATCAGAGACATGCAAATGAAAACAAGATAACACTAGCAACACAAGATTGATAGGTTCATTGTGATTGAGGGCAGAGGGAAATGGATATTCTCTGACAGTGTTGATGGGAGTTTAAATTGCTGTAGCCTTCAGGAAAAGGTGCAGGGGCAGTCATGTCTCTTTAATATCCAAATTCAAACTGTTTACCCTAGCAGTTCCACTGCAGAATCCAACCTACAGAAATATGACCTAACTACACAAACACATGTGCATGCATGCACAAGTAAGTTTACTTAAAATATTACAAAACTGGAAATGATTCAAAGAGTCATTAGTAGGAGAGGAATTTAATAAATGATGCTTCTCTTAGTCTACTAAATATAACCCAATGGGTAAAAAGAATGAAGATGTGTACGTCCTGACATGGAAAACTCTAAAAGATATATTGAGGGGGAACTAAAGAAATTTTAGGAAAAATAGTAATTTTGTTTGTTCTGCTCAGTGTTGGATTCTCAGTGCTCAGGCAGTGCTGTACTTGGGATGGCTCAAAAATGTTTGTTGAGTCACAGTGTGGTCCTATTTATTGAATGGAATCACAGCAAACTATAAGGTCTTTCTCTCACATAAATATATCTCAGTCCTAACCCAGGTTTTGGGGTACTATATGGAAAAATAATGACACTAGGGTCAAATTCTGATTGTCTCTTACTGATTGATAGCTTTGAACAAGTTATTTACCTTCTCTAAGACTCATGACCCTCATCAGCAACTAAAGATAATAGCACATCCCACCTCTTGAGGATGCTGAGGAGAATCAAAGGGAAGTTGTAGGTTCATTACTTTAGGAACACCTGAGTCACCCAATATGTCCCTGATACATTGAAAGTGCTCTGTGTTATTATTGCAATCTCTGTATGTTCTCTATACACCTGTTGGCTCTCTAGGGATTTTTTTGGTGTAAAGTCAAAGATAACCTGTTTGGATTTTTCTGATATATAAGTGAACTCCATTGTGGTCCTCTATGGTGGCTTGTGAGGAACAATTACCCATCAATAGAGCCTTGATTATCTTTGCCCTCTCTGGCTTTTTTCCCATCTCCTCATCCTTCAACCCAACATATGAGAATAACCTGAAATAGGGATTTGTTTTGAGTTCATATTTAATAAGCACCTACCATGCAACAGCACTGGAAGTGCAATGATACACACACTCCCAGCCTTCAGGAGCTACGAGTTGCTGATGGAGAACAGAAGTTAAACAGGCAGTCACAATAGAGGATGTCAAGTGCCTTGATGTTTGTACATGGAGTAATGACAACACCCAGAAAGGCTTCTGACTTGTTCAGGACATCAGAAGAGGGGTGGTTCAACCAAACTTTGAGAGTTGATTAGGAGCTAAAGGGTCAAAGACGTTCCAGATGGAGATAAGTATTCATGAAAAACTCATTTGAGAATGTGAAAGAATTGCAAGAGGGCTGGAGTTCTCAAGAGGAAAGTGTGGTGTCATAAGGAATAAAGCTAGAAAGGTAGGCAGGGGACGGATAGTGAGGGCTCTGAGAACCATGCTTAGGAGCTGGGAATTGTTCCTGAGAGCAACGAGGAGGCTTTGAAACAAGAAAATGCCTAGATTGGGAATTGGGCCGTGTTTTAGAAAGATGATTCCAACTATCCTGTAAAGAATGAAAAAAGGGAGAGTTACCTTCAGGAAGACCAGTTAGGAGTTTGTTCTGATGATCTAGAAAAAGATAGTGGTGGCCTGGATTGGGGTGGTGGCAGGGGGATGTTGGTGCATTTTAGAGATATTAAGTATGTATAATCAAGAGAACTTGGTGGCTGATTAGATGTGGCAGGTGAAAGAGGGAATAGCATCATGCATGATATCCAGGTTTGTGACTCGTTCATTGGGTTTTCTATATAATAGTCTTGTATCTAGCAACCTTGCTGAATTTTCTTTGTAGTTCTAAAGTTTAACTGTACAATTACTTAGATTTTCTATATAGAAGATCATATTGACAGCAAATAAGGGCAGGTTAGCTCCTAGTTTTTTGCTTTTTTGTGTTTTTTGTTTGTTTATTTTTGTTTTGTTGATGTAGGATCAGTCAATGACCAGTAGAAAAAAGAAACTGCTCTTATGGTTTCAAGCAGAGAAATATAATAGAGGGGGTCAGGTTCTCACAAAACTGGTAGGAGGGTGAGAGTAGTGAAAGCCAGGGGAAACTACCACTAGCTGTTAGGTTCACTGCTGCAGCTGTGGCCCCGGAAACAGGAAGTAGTGTGGCAACCCAGATCAGGAAACTGCCGCTGCCATCAGCAGCTGTCCTACAGCAATGAAGGTGGCAGCTGAGGGGTTCTTTGCGAATGTTGTAAATCCTCATTTCCACCAAATACCAAATATCTGCAAGCCACTGCCAGAGAGTGACATGGCTTGCTTCTCACTCCCTGCCATCTCCAAATATTAAACAAGTGCATCACATCTCATTGGCCGAGGTTAATGGAGTTCAGAACCCTGAAGGTAAAGGGGTGTGGGAAGAGGCTTTATCACAGGCTTCTGGGCCCCTGAGATGAAGGGCAGGGATAACAGAAATAACAACTGGTTGCAAAACCAACCAACTAAACAAACCTTAATTTTTCTAGGCCTAGCCTTCTTTGAGCTCACAATGAGCTAGACTCTGTAGGGCCTTTCTTACCACTCCTTTCCATGTACACTGAGCTCTAGAAGATGTACAAAATGACCTGTAATTTTCCAAATGTATTTCCATGCCTCTGCACTTGCGCCATTCGAAAGTTATCTTTCTTTTGCCTGGGAGACTCTTTCCATTCCTTCACCACCCACTTCCTCCCTGCTCCCACACTGCACCAGGCACAATCGACCTCTATCTCCCCCATATTTCTGCTGCACTTGGTTCACAGTTCTTTTATAATAGCTCTTCCCACTGAATTTTAACTTTAGTCAAAGTGTGCATCTGTCCCAGTAGATCCAAAGGTAGGTAAGGGACTAAGACTTATTTCAGGTTGATGCCTCAGGCACCTACTGCAATGCTTAGAACATAGTAGGTGCCCATTAAAGGTTTCTTGAATGTGTAGAGGACTATGTTCTACAAGGACACTCAGGTAAGTCCATGAGGTCATACAAAGACCATTACCTTCAGTAACAGTCATGCCAACTTGTTCCTGAAAGGCAGTGATAGGATATTAGTATAAGAATCCATGTAAATGAATTGCCTATTAATGTTATCTTTAAGTTCTAAATTCTGATTTTTAATTTGTGTTGACTTTTTTCTTTCTTTTCTAAGCTTCTATCATCTGTCCTTTTTTCTTAAACTTGTGGAGCTGCCACCCTTTAAAATATAACTCCCCTGCAACATCCTGATTGCCCCTATCATATCATATTAATGCAAAGCCCACTTAAGCAACTGGGAAAATATGGGTCACTACATGCTGCTGACAGTAAGCATGTGAGGTGACATTGAAGCAGGGACAGAGGATATCTTAATAAATAATTACTCATATAGAACCAGAGAAGCCTAGAGCTCAAAGTGTCCTTAGTGAGACTGTTCTTTTGTTTATACAAGAATGGATATAGAGAATTTCCCATGATTCCCTGGCACTGTGAAAAATTACTTAGCAAGCTCATCTAGCAAGTTCTTTCTTCAGGACAGGGAAATCTCTACAACCAAATCTCTGAGACTCTCTAGCACCTAGTGCCGTGTTAGGTGCATAAGAAGTAACTAAGCAAATGTTCTAAACTGGGTAGTATGGGCATTGTTTTCCCCAAGATAACTAGGAAAATGTGTGTTTTCTTTGTGCCTGCGTACTGGCTCACTCAGCATCCATTCCTAACCTCATTTTCTCCAGCTCATCATACCTACAAAGCTCAGGGAAGCTAAATACTTTCCCTGCACTTGAAATGAGTGGGTGACAGTTTGACCAGTGAGAGGTAAGTAGAATCCCAGAGGTTTCTGTGGAAGCTTGCTTTCTTAATAGAAGGGACAATAGAAGCAGGTGTTTTCCTTGCTCCTTCTCCTTCCTGGAGGGTGACTGTGTTGGCTGCACCCACATCAGCCTTCCTGTGCTCATGAGAGAGGCCTAGAGATTCACAAAGAAACTGGTCCTGATATTGTTGAGCTGCCTCTCTGTCACCCGCACCAGCTACCTCCTGACTTCTTGTTATGTGAATGAAACAAAGTCCTCTTTGTTTAAGCCACTAAATTTCTATTACTTGCTCCTATGTGCTTTTCTAATATTTGCTTGGCTCTAGCTGCAGAACCTTTGTAAGGTCATTTCCCAAACCATGAAGGCCAAGTCTGTGTATCAAATATGACCAATGTCTGTGTATCAGATATGACCATTAGCAGAATAATTATTTTATAAGTTTAGTTTTGTGACATTTTCCTGTCACCAAGTCAGTCTATAAGGAAATGAAAAGGATTATTTTAATAAATACACAACATTTAATCAAAGGGAGACCCACGACCACTGTAGTCCTATTCAGTGTTTATTGATTTTGTTTTTTTGTTGCACAGAATTGAGGAAATTCGAATTCATACAAGTGAGGGTTATGACTATAAGAGGCCCTGCAATTTCAGGTCAGAAACGGTTTCCCTTCAAAGTGGAATCAACAACAGCATGGAAGACCTGTTGTCATTCCTCAGCTGGCAAATGTTGAGTCTGGAGGGAGGGAGTCAATAAACAGGTCTTCTACCAAGTAAATCTTCATTGTTCAAAGGAAAATACAGTGCAGTGAATATGAGTCCAGATCCTACAGGCAAACTTTGTGAATTCAAATCCTGGGACTACAACTTGCTGACTAAGCATCTCTGCCTTGGTTTTCTCATGTATAAAATGGGCACATTAATAGTAGTGGGCTTACAGGGTTGTTGGGTAGTTCAAGTGAATCAATACCAGTAAGGTTCCAGAACATTTCTGGTCACAGGGTAAAAAAAGTTAACAATTAGGAGATGTCCAGGGATGTCCTAGTTCCCCCATTGGTAGTCTGGTAGATAATGATTCAAAAATTTAAAATAGATAAATTTATTTTGCTTGGAACATTGCATACATATTTTACACATAACATCTTTGCTAACCAATTATCCAGAATTAACCCAGAAGTTTTGCCTTGCCAAGGCGAACCAATTCAGCCTTTAAAAGGAAGAGAGAAACATTCAAATCTTACAGTCAGTTCACAAATATGTGTCACGTGACACATTACAAAACATCCCATTGTTATTTTAAAATGATGATTGCACTGTGTTCACACAAAATGCTAAGCAAAAGTGCATTTTACCTGGATTTTAATTTCAGGGGGACTGTGCAAGCTATATTTGATACACATGTGTACAATTTTATATAAATAGATGTGGGAAAGTCTACATTGAAAAATAGCAATAATAATAGAGAAAAGATCAGTATTGAGCTACAGCATTCTGAATCAATGAAAATTATACCAGAAGCATGTGAAACTGGAAGTACAATTTAATATTATTTATATATATATATATGATAACATATATATATGTTAATATATACTGGTTCTCTCTAGCATGTAAACATTGTTGTATGAAAAATTTGTGCAAAAAAATTTACTTGAAGAATTTTAAATTGTGAGACAAAATTCTAAAAGAATTTGAATCAAATATTGGTAGGTTTATAAAGCATCCCTGTATAACTATAGAAGCCCATTGCTCAGAGCTTTAAAATCACTCAAATAATTATCCCAAAAGTCCTTTTTAAAATTTGTGATTTGGGGTTAGATAGGTTAATCCTTGAGAGCTGTGTCCCACCTATCTTGGTCATTCATCCAGTTATAGTGGCTATTTTTGTTCATACAGTGGGTTCATCTAACAACATAGTAAGATGATCTTACTTTAACACTTTCCACAGAAGATGGTTCCATGGCATGGGGCTTACATTAATTAGCACTTTTTTTTTTTTTTTTTTTTTGGATACCAAGGATTGAACCCAGGGGTGCTTGACCACTGAGCCGCATCCCCAGCCCTTTTTATTTTTTATTTTCAGACATGGCCTTGCTAAGTTGCTTGGGGCCTTGCCAAATTGCTGAAACTGATTTTGAACTTGTGATCTGTCTGCCTCAGCCTCCTGAGCCACTGAGATTACATAAGTGCATGTGCACCACTGAGTCTGGCAATTAGCACATTTTTGCCAACAATAACAGTCAATTCCATTTACAATGGTTTTAAAATAATGTGATGCACTACATTAATTAAATGCATTACACAGTATATAGAAAGATGAACATTAGTGTTAGTTTATTCACTATTTAAATAACCTCAGAAGGGTCTAGGACTTTTCCATGATTCTGTCTGGCCAACTTCATCATGTCAGTCATTTCCCCTCATGACCACAAAATGGCTGCCAGGGCTCTTGTGATTATTACTCTGTGAAAACATGTTCAAAACCAGAAGACACCTCTGTATTCCTTGTAGTTTTCTTGAGAACTGGGAAACAACTCTTTTCCACTCAGCTACTCAGGATGCTGAGGCAAGAGGATTATAAGTTTGAGGCCAGCCTGGGTAACTTAGTGAGCCCTGTCTCCAAAAGAAGGTAAAAGAGTTGGGAATGTAGCTCAGTGGTAGAGCGTCCCTGGGTTCAATCCCCAGTACAAAACAAACACAAAAACACAACAACAACAACAACAAATTATTCTTTGTTACCCTCCAATTTCTTTGATCGGAATTGAGTGACATGTTTCTCCTTAAGCCAATTCCTATCCTAGCAAGGAGAATAAGATTTTCACGATTTTTATGATTGATCAGATTATCGAGATTGGTGTGCTAGGGCTGGGAATAGGGTCAAATTCAGCAAAGTCCATGCCACCCCTAGGGAATGAGCATGATGGACTAAGCCGAGGCTCTGGATGGGAAACCAAGGGTCTCTGTTAAAGAGGCTGGGAAATCTCACCCTAAGGAGGCCCAGAAAAGCCTCCTCTTTTGTCTCCCATCTCCCCTTCCCAAGCTGTATGAGGATGGGAGCAAAAAACACAGGGGACAGTGGGGACAGGAGGGGGATAGGGTGAGCCTACCCAGAGCCAAGCATTCCCAATGAAAGTGAAGCTCCCATTGGTCTGAGTGCTTGTGTAGCCTGATGCGAGATATTCTGGAATGGCTCTAAGGGGCTAGTTTGAAAGTTGTTATCCTTATGGTAACAATTTAATTTTCATTTGTTGTGCTATGTATGAAGGGAAGGTGACAGCCTTTCCATCTATCGGTGTTGTTTCATCTTTTGCACATCATGAAGATTTTCATGAGTCTATTTGTATTAGGGACTCCATCCCCAGAAAAAAGCACCGTGCACTTTCATTCAAATTCTACATGTAGTTTTAGTAGCTTCACTGATCACTGTGCCCATTCATGGTCTCCAAGTGATAGCCTTCTGTTATTCTTGATTCGCGTCATACACGGGGAAGAAAACCCATGAGTTTGGGAAAATAAAAAAGAATGAAACAGCAAAACTAGGAAATATAATGGCCCCTGGTTAACTGTGTGACGTTATTTGAATCTTTATTAAGGACCGAATATTACCTCCATAAAATGGAACTAGTAGGGTTGTTTCAAGAACCAAGTGGATAGCTGGACAGGTGGCACATGCTTGTAATCCCAGCAACTAGGGAGGCTAAGGCAGGAGAATCACAAGTTTGAGAGCAACCTCAGCAAAGTAGTGAGACCCTAAGCAACTTAGTGAGATCCTGTCTCAAAATAAAAAGGGCTGGGGATGTGGCTCAGTGGTAAAGATTCCCTGGGTTCAATTCCTGGTACCAAAACAACACAAACAAACAACAACAACAAAAACAAGTGTATACTGTGTAAGATTGTTTTTAAATTATATAGCAGTTTACAAATGTTGGCTTAAAATCTAATTGCCAGTGATTTAAAACAGGATGACAGCTTTTACTTCCCAACTGAATCTGCTTGTTTGGATTTAAAATCATGCACCCCTTGAGGACATGCCTGAAAGTGTTTTGAGGATCCAAGCAGAGGAAGTTTCCTTTTTCTGTAAGAAACTATCATTCTCAAACTCAGGGACCAAGCTCTGCACCCATTTTCAGCAACTTATTAGAAAGAGTCCCCAACTGAAACACCCCTTACCCACTGACAACCCCACTCCTACCAGCCGTTTGAAGTCAGGACAAGCTGACTTCAAGTATCTCTGGGATGTGCTGGACACATACTCCAGCCAGACAGCAAAGTCTGCACATGGGGGCTCAGCACAGCTGGAAGAGCCGGGTCTCAACATCCCGAAGGTCCCTGAACACAGCACACATGGGCATGGCTGCACTCCACAGGCTACAGGGCTGTAGGGGGAACTCAGTTCCCAGTCTTTTCTATAATCATCCACACCCAACCCTGTGCATGTCCAAACAAGCGAGCAGTACCTCTGATGCAAAGTATTTTTATCCCTCGAACTCCCAGGCCCTGGCCTCGTGCACCAATTAAAGTCGGAAAAACTGATGCGGAGTGATCTCTCAGGTCTTCCATCCATGGAGATGGGGGTTGATATCTGGAAGAGGTGCTAGGGTTAGGCAGAGCAACCCAACCTCGCAAGGCACAGCTAGGAGGAGGGTGCGCTCCTGGCTCCAGTATCAATTTATTTCACTGTTATTAACAAAAATTGCTTGTCTCCTCAGCAGGTCAGCTCGAGGCTCCCTCTAGACGCGTACAGCCTCAGGAAGGAAGGAGAAGAAAGAACTACCAGGAATGGAGCAACTTTCCCCTCCTCATCCAATTGCTTCTGGCTCGAAGAGTTCCCTGGGAACACACTGGCTCCCTGGCCTATGGTTACATAACCACACAGATTACTAGCCTAACAACCACGTTCATCCTCACGACCAATTTCTCAAGCTGTGCACAGTCTTTGCGGACTCTGATCTGGGCCTGGCTGAACGGCCCTCTGATCATCCCTTTCTCCAGGTCTTTGTTTCGCCTTAGATCTGGGATAAGTTCAAAGTGTTCAGTTACCTACAGCGTTCTTCAGGCTTTAGCCTATGAACTTGCTTATTATTGTCCATGCCTGGCATGTTTTGGAGAGGTTCTGGATTTGTCGTTGTTTTCTGGTCTTTGAAGGCTGTATGGAGCTTCCTTCCTTCCATCTCTGCTTCATGGCTGTATATTTGGATTTAATGCATCCAAAAGTATCACTGTAACTTTCACAGTATCATGACACTACTTAGTTCCAGTAGTCTTTATTTTTCTACCTCTCAATGATGACATTTTTGAATCTGCTTAGTTCCCCAGATATAAATGTGGTTTGCAAGTCACAAAGACTATCTGTGTTTGGGTCTCACTGCTGCTCCTTACTAGCCGTGTAACTCACAGTTAATCTCTTTGATGACCTATCTCTTCCTTTGGCGAGGCAGTGAGAATAAAAGCATCTCTCCTTTCTCTTTTAGAGATATGTTTTGAAGATGAAATGAGGTCATGGATTAAAGAGAGCACTGAAAATGGGCATAAAAATATTAATTTCCATGTATGAAGTGTTACTCTGTGCCAGACACCAGGCCAGGCTCTTTATATATAATTTCATTTCATCCTCATGACAATGTAATAAGGAATGGTGTCATTGCTATCCATGTAATGTCCACATGAGTCATTTGAGCTTTAGAGAAGGCAAACAATTGACCTGGGTTCACACAGCACATAAAAGCTGAAGAGCCAGAATTTAAACCACGACTCCATCCCATTGCCTCAGTACAATACATGCTCATAAATATTTGCTTATCTGATAGTTCATCATTAAAGAAATAGTATGCAAAAGGCATGGAAGCAGATATTAGTAAACCAAGAAGCCACAGAAAATAATGAGACTATATAATTGGGAGAAATGACTGGCTTAGATCTCCTGATATAAATTATTTCACCAAAGAATAATCCAGAGACAAAACACAGCATGAGCCTGTATAGTTCTCATCCATGCTGAAACAACTGGAAAAAAAAAAAAAAAAGTAATCCTTGGTTGCAGAAACTTGATTATTGACTTTGGCAATGCTTTTGCCATCTCTTTGTGCCATTAAAGTTATTAGAATTGAATTGAGAGAGGCAGATGCACACGATGAGCTGAAACAAAGATGCTGAGCAGTTGAAATCAATGACCCGCGGAGCTGACTCCCTGCCAAAGGCTACAACAGCTCCTGGGAGGAATCCACCGCTCTGGCCAGCAACCAAGCACTGCGGAAGCTGCTAGTTTGATTTCTGGAGGGAACTTCCAGGTGGCTGGGGACTAACAGCTGTGGGAAGAAGGAAAAGGGAACCCTTCTCATTACTAAGAACCACACAGCCAGCACCCACCAGTATTGAGCACATCCTCCCCAGGTTATAGAAAAGGAAGAGGAGGCAGAAAGGGAGGGTGAAGGAGAGTGCAGTGTGATTCCCGGTTTGTTTGTGACAGGAAGAAAAAGTGGCTTAGTAATCTGTAGCCAGATTGATGGAATATTCCTTCTTTCCCCCCACAGAGTTGGTCCTATGGTGCCATCACCCATAAAATGGGAGGCAACTGGGGGAGTCACAGAGCTAATTAACCAATCTGCCCCCAACTGTGCGCCAAAACCCATCCCACTAGGACTGCAAAGATGAAAAGTGATTAGACACGGGCTTAATGAGGATGCTTTAGAAAGTCACTGTGACTGCTTGCCATCTTGTCTGTCCACCAGTGCCTTCTCAATCAGCTGCTTTCCCACACTCTCCTGTGTTGAGAGTCTTCCTTCCATTCTTGCTCCGTATCATCCATCAGTCATTCAAAGTTTGTGTCCAAATCATTATGAGAATGATTGTATCTGTATAAGTTTGTGTGAAGACCCTAGCAAGGATATTAGTTGAGTTATATATTTGTTTCTTCATGTGCATTTTTCTATGATAATACTAATAGCTAATATTTGTAGAGCACTTGCTATATGCCAGGCACTCTTTTTCTAGCACTTAGAGTGCTTGAGTAATTAAGAGGAACAAATCTAAGATCACTGATACAAGAGGTGCTCCAACAATCCTACAATGCAACACACCGTCCAAAGCTCCACCATCTTGCCCAGAGTTTTTAGTCAGTGTAAGAGTTTCCAACAAAATTGATAGTTGTTCATTCTTAGTCATGATCAGATATTCCATTATCACTGAACAAGTGAGAAGAGCTGATAATGTGGATGATAAATACCAAAACAAATAACAGACAAACAGAAATCAAAGTGTTCTGTGGAAGAATGAGAATACACAGGAAGAGGAGAATTAAAGTGCATGTATAATATATTTGTATGAGATAACAAAAGAGACTACATCCAAGAATAGAGAACATGATGAAACAAGAAAGGAACACGCAGAGGCTGTAAGGGAAGGCTTAGAAATTAAAAAGTATGACAGTAGAAATGGAAAAGCTCAGTAGTAAGTCTCCAGAAAGTAGAGTAAAAAGTCAAAGAGATATAAAACTGAAAAGAGAACAAAACTAGAAGACTGGTTTAAGAAGTCCAATATATAAATCAGAGGAGTTCATAAGAGAGAGAAAATAGCAAGAACATAATAAATAAAATGATTCCAAAGAAATTCCCACAGATAAAAGGCAAGAATTTTGAGCTTCAAAGAAGACACCAAATGTTCAACATTTCAAATAAAGATAGATCCAGATTAAGGCATCTTATTAGAAAATTTCCCCCCAAAAAAAGAGTTGGGGGGGGGAATTTACAAAAGAAGGGGGAGGGGACAGGAGGGTTTGTGATAGTCTATGAAAATTTAGAGAATGGAAAAACTCACATAAAAAGGATAAAAAATTAGAAAGGCTTGCAGCCTCTCAACAGCATCATTAGAAGCAAAAAGAAAATAAGGAGCAAAATATTCACAGTTCTGAAAGGAAATACTCTCCAACTTAGAATTCCATACCTAGCCAAACTATCAAACAAGCATGAAGATAGAATAAAGATATTTGTTTAGATGTAAAGTTTAAAAACTTATTTCCCGTGTGACTTTTCCTAGAAAGGGAAAGACACAACAACAGAAATTCCGAGAGAAGTAAAGGGCATTCCTAGAAGGATAGTGAAAAAAGATCCCAAATCATATTGCATACCAATGATAGAGGACAACGACCCAGACCAGTACAATACCATTCAGGAGACAGATATGCTGGAGTCTATCATCTTTGAGGTGCTCAGGGTCACTGTATTGTCTTTGAAACCCATGGACAGAATACCCAGGTAAAGTTGGCCCATATTCTTCACCATATGCTTCTCTCAACCTTTGATTTGTCATCTAGATCAATTCATTTACCCCACAGAACTACTGTGCTGTGATGTATTCCTAAGAATTGAGGTGAACCAAAGTGAACTTCAAAGCACAATATCCAAGAATAGCCAAGGTACATACATCACGTTATTAGGATAAGGCAGGTTTTTCAGTTCTTAGGAAAAATCACATCTGTAATTGAGTAGTAGAGGAAAATCTCATGAACCTGAATGTAAGGCAACACAATATTTTAAAATCAAGCATAATCACAAATAATGAAATTATTTTTAAAGAATGGCACTTACATTCAAGAATCTACCTTAACTCAAATTAGGCCATAAAAGGGGGTTATATAATAAAAGTCACTGAATAGAGGAGTGATATGTTATTTACAAAATAATTATTATCATATTCATAGATACTTCTGAAGTATGGTGGGGTCTTGAAAGTGGTTGTTCTTTTCAGCGTTTTAAGCATTCCTCATAGAATTGAATTTTACTTAAAACTCCTACAGAACTAGAGCACCCATACACTGTAAGCACCTAACATTTTGACAGTATTTACTAAAATTGAACAAATGCCTACCCTATGACCTGTCAATCACATCCTCCGGTACGTACTCATAGAGTATGCTATGACCCTCAATGTACACACACAAGAATACTCATGAAAGCACTATTTGTTATAGCCCCAAACTGGGAAAAAAAAGTCCTAATATCTATTAACAGGTAGAAACCTTGGTATATTTGTACAATGGAATACTTCACAGCAATAAAAAGAACTTTAACCACTATGTACAATAAAAAACATTGTTGAGGGAAAAAGAAAAACATTGTTAAGACTCCCAAGAACATACTCTGTGCAATCTCAACTAAAAGAAAGCCAAGAGCAGACAGAATTACATAGTGGTAGAATGTGGTTATTCTTGGGTGGGAACTGACTAGGTGAGGTTATTCTAGTGTGCTGAGAATTTTCTACACATTGGACATAAGTAAAACTTCATCAAGCTCTATACTTTTTGTGTCCTTCACCTCAATGGTCTTATCTTCACTCCACCACCACTATGAAACTCAGTTCTAATAAAACAAAACAAAAAAAAAAAGCAAAAAAGCACTGTGAATTATAACAAAAATATTTAAAATAGAGTTCTTTCCCTGGCAGAGATTGAAGATTAATTACAGAAGGCAAGACATGTGCTCCAATGAGTAGAATGTAGAGTAGGTGTGGCAGTGTTAGGTGAATGGCCCAGGTGAATGTTGTCGGGTTGCAGAAGAATGGAACAGGGAGGGAAAATAGAGCTGGTACCTGAGCTGAGCTCTGGGCATCCTCTGCATGCTTGCTCCACCCATTTTCTCTCTCTTGTAAATCTCTACAAGCTGTTTCTACTGGGCAGGTAATTGTGTTAAAATCCCCTCTACTGAATTCTCCTACTCAGTTCAGTGCTAAGCTCCCTCCTTCCCTGCTAGCTGAGCTCTTGGGTGGAACAGTCAACCTATTGTCACCACTTCCCTGACTCATGGCCTTCCAAATTCTCTCTGCTTCTTCCACCCAGTCAGCAATAAGTACCCAGATGCCAGATCTCATGCTTCTTTCCAGTCCTGTATTCCTTGACATCTATGTCATGTGACACTGTGGAACACTTCCTCTTTCTTCAAAAATCACCCTTCCTTTGTTTCTGATAAGACTGTCTCTTTCCATATCTTTGCTTGCTCCTCCTTGGTGGCTTCATTTTCCTTGGCCCTTGGCATTTTCTGGATTAGCCTCCTCTGTTTATGTCTCAGGCCCTCCTTCAGCAAGTGTTTTGGTCTGCTCAAGCTGCTATGACAAAATACTGATAAACAATAGGAATTTATTGCTCACAGTTCCAGGGTCAAAGTGCCAGCAGATTCAATGTCTGGTAGGGAGGACCTGTTTCTCAGAGATAGTGCCTTCCATGTGCCCTCACATGGCGCAAAGGAAGACAGCTCCCTCGGACCTCTTTTATAAGGTCACTGATTCCCTTCACAAACCAATCACCTCCCAAGGGTGCCACCTCTTCATATTGTCACCTTGGGGGTTAGATTTCAACCTATGAACTTGGGAGGGGCACAAACGTTCATTCCATGGCAGCAAGCTTTCAGTTCCATCTGCTGATGTCCTTGGGACCTGGGATCTCCAGATCACTCTACTCTCTTGAACTTGAATCTGGATATACACAACCTGATGGGTGACTGTCTTTGTCTATCTCATTCAAAAATCAAGTGGAACATATCAAAACATCAATACTTCCTCTGTCCTATTTTTCTCTTAGCATCCGGTTGTCATTCAGTGAATGGTACCTTCATGTAACTGGAGAAGCCATCCCTAACCTCTACCAAGGCCTCTCAGTCCTACTTTTAAAATAACTCAAATCTACCCCATACCTTACACCTCCATGCTTTATTTTAGTCCTGGATTTTTCTCCCAGATATTTCAAGAGTCACTTTACTCATCTCCTTGTTTCTAGGCTCACTTTCAGCTAATCCATTGATGATATCTCCCTAAGGCTGGCATCTGATCATATTTCTTCCCAGCTTCCTTCCAGGATCAGTGCCTGGCTTCTTAGCCTAGACCATCACCCTCAGTGTCTTCCTTGTCTTGTCTTTTTTCCAGATTCATCTTCTGCTCCTTCCTCTCAGGCAGTCTGAGCTCCACCCATAGTGAATCCTAGTTTCCCCAGATGATCCCTTTTCTCACGGTGATAGGGACCATCTCCTCCTCTTTCATCTCCATCACAGAACTCTTGGTGGTCTTTCAACTGGTGACTTCTGCTGATGGAAACAGACCCTCTGTCCTCTCCAGTGGGGACAACAGGCAAACACAGTTGGAGCTATTGCCTCTAATTCACACTGGATAAACTCTCCAAAAGCAGCTATTTTGTCTCATAAATGAGTAAATTTCCAGTTGTTGGGTACACAGACAATTTTTTCTTTTTTATTTTTTTGCCATAAAGACACATAGCTCAGCAACCGCATTTCTAGCCACTGTCACTGTTTCTATTTCTGAATGTAATTGCTAATGCACAAAACTACTCAGGATAACAACTATAGCTGGTGGAATGGTCCAGCAACTCCTTTCCTATGAGAATGCTTCATGCTCTTGTGAAACTGCTAAAGTTTCTTAAAAGGGAGTAGACCTTTGGAGATTTAGTCAGGAAAAAAATAAAACTCTGCCTGGGAGATCACCCACCCTCTCCCAGAAAGTCCTTTGCTCCAGGAATGTCCCTCGCCACCACCACCATTCATTGCATCAGACTGCACTGGAAAATCACAAAGCTAAGAACTCCACAAGGACAAGCCCATGGGCAAGGGTTGCTCATGGGCCACAACCCAAGACTGAGGGTACTGTTCTCTTTCCTCAGGCCCTGCAAATTGCTGCGTGACCTTCCTGGTGGCAAACTCAGAGGGTCATGGTGCACCCTACACTGATGCCAGCTGACCTGAAACTTTTTATGCATGCTTTCTATGGTCACATGTACCTCTGCCTTGGCTAATGAGTTCTGTAAGTCTATTACTGGTTGGAAATAAAATAGCATTTCTTTGCATGAAACTTAAAGTCCTCTGGCTTAAATGTCATTGAACCCTTTCTAAACCTATCACACTGGGATTCCATGTGCAAAGAATTGCTCCCCTAGTCATCTGCGCCCTTTGGGACTTTCTGAACAACTCCAGCAGCCCCCCTTGGCCTTCAGCTTTCCAGACCGAAGTAAATATATGGTGTCTGGAAGGAGGCCCTGAACATAATAAATATTGAATAATGATTATGGAGCTGAATCATGATAAGAGCTGCCTTTAAATGGGGATTTAAATTCCTGCCATGAGTCTGAGATGTGAGAATTAACTAATAAATCATTGCAAGCAGAGTTGAGTGTAACAAATGAATGTGCTTGGGTCCCCTCAGTAGAGGGACACGTAATCCTTTGTCCCCAGATCTTCTCCAATTTGTTCTTGTTTCCAAGTGAGAAATAGTCCCTGCATGTGCATGGCATCCTGCCTTTGCAAGATGGCAGAGCACTGTGCTGGGCCTGAGGACAGGATGCTTGTGTAGGGACGATTGCTTTCCTGTTAGGAGGAGGAAGGCGATAAGGAAGAGATGAGAGAGAAAGAGCTATATTATGCCAGACACTGTTCTAGGTGCTTTACATGGATGGTCCTTTACACTGCACATTAACTCTGTGAAAGAGATTGGGAGCTCCTCATCATTATATAGATGAGGAAATGAAGGCCCAAAGAGTTTGAGTAACTCCCAGGATGTTTGGAGCCTGAGTCTGGACTTCAAAACTAGATCCGTTGGACCTGTGTTAATGATACTACCCTAGGTCCTTTACCTAAGGGACTTTGCAGTCCATATGACCCTCCTACTTTCATGTTGGCATGATTCTTGCCCTGCTTTGGGCAGTGGGACTGTCCCCATGACTACCTTGTCCATCTCCTTCAGATTTTTTCTTTCTTTCTTTCTTTCTTTTTTAACACTTTTGAGAAAGAATCCCACTTATTTGCCCAGGCTAGACTTGAACTTGCAATCTTCCTGCCTCAGCCTCCCATACTGCAGACTCTTCAGCCAGGAAGCCCCTCCAGGCCCATGAGGGGCCACATGAGCTGTCTGGTGCCCCTCTTTTCCTGTTTCCTCCTCTCTTTGTCTCCCTACGGGAAGCACCAGACATGGCAGCAGTGACTCACCGCTAGAAGAATAAAATCTTGAGTGGGGGATGCCTGAGTGGCTGGATACTCTGACAATGGAAGAATGTCCCCTGAGCTTGCAAAGGGCGTTGCCACCCACGGCTGTAAGACAAAGGCAACAGCCACAGTGGGGTGGGGTGAGGGTGCAGACCAAAGGAAGGAAAGGGGGAGTGGAGAGCTGATTGTGGCACTTTCCAAGATAAAAAAGAAGGAACAAAGGGGATTATAGACTCATCTGTAGCTAAAAATAGTTATTTGCAATGTTAGGTGAATCCTGTGTGTTTCATTCACTCCTGTTTTTATTTAGCAGATGAACCTGGCCTTTACGTATGATGAACATTTTCCACTTCATAGGCCAGGGGACCACCCCTCCCTCGGCTCCTACATGGTTTACCCTGTGAAATGTGTGAGGCAATCTGCCCAAGCACAGGCTCTGTGAGGCAGCTGTGTTCTGTCCCAGGTGGGTTCTCCCCTCTGCTGAGTAACAGATGAGATGTGTCTGCTTCTTCTTGCTCCTCCCCAAAGCTCTCCCCCTCCCAGGGCATGACCAATGACCAAGAGAGAGGATAGAGACAAGCAGGCATTATTTAGGCACTGGTGGGTCACCAGACAGACTGCCATTCAGAGAGCTCTGCCAGCCTGCTCCACTTCTTAGGGACCACTCTCCCTGGGTGGTAGGAAGGAGCATAGTCAGGTTCTAAAATAGGGGAAGGGAACCCAGGGGTGAGCAGGAAAGAAAAGGAGGCCTGGGGCTGTGATTGGGAGCACATGCCTCAAAGGATGCTACCTTCCTGAGTATCTGCCGTTTGACCACTGCTATGGGTGGAATTGTGCCCCGCCAAAGTCCACATGTAGAACACTAACCCCCAGTATGAATATTTGGAGACATGGCCTATGAGGGAGTAATTAAGGTTAAATGAGGTCCTAAGGGTGGAGCCCTGATCTAACGGGACAGGTGTCCTCATAAGAAGATACACCAGAGGGCTGCTTCCCCTCTGCCACAGGAGGACGCAGAGCCAAGGCGCAGTTGGCAGGCCAGCTCACCAGGAGTTTAGTGAGCCTGAACCTTGATACAGGATTTCCCAGGCTCCAGAACTATGAGGAATAAATGTCTGTTGTTTAAACCACCTACTGTTTGGTACATTCAACTCCACATTTATAGGTTCCACAGGGGTGGATTCAACCTACTGTGGATAAAAATCGTTGAAAAAAAATTCATTTGTACTGAATAAATACAGACTTCTTTTTGTTGTGATTCTCTAAACAATATAGTGTAGCTACTGTTTACATAGTATTTACATTCAGTATTGTAAGCTATTTAGAGATTAAAAGTATACAGGAGATACGCAGATACTATTTTGTTTTATATAAGGGACCTGAGTCTCTGAGGATCTGAGGATCTGAGGGAAGTCCTGGAATCAATATCCCATGGATACAGAGGGAGGAACTGCATTTTGGCATGGCAGACTGAGCAGACTAGTACAACCAGCAAGGTATCATTTGTTAACTGACCAAACTGATCCTCAGTTTCCTTCTATTTCTAGCATTAAGCTTTCATCCTAATCTAAGCAACCATCATGCCACAAAATAAAGATAGTTACCGAGCTGCTGTTCCAGAAGAATCTGCTCAGGGCAGGGATTCCTCAGTCTTGCCTCTACCCGGCCACAATTTTGGGGAAGGGTGTAGCAACCTGATGGAATCTAGTCCCCAGCCTTGCTGCCTGTGGGAAAAGGAGATGCTCTGGAAACTGGATATCCCGACCATGACATCATGGGAACTGGCTCCATCCCTGCCTCACCCAAGCCCCTTGTTTAGGCCAGTATCAGTGCCAGCACTAGAGCCCTAACAGGCCCCCTCCTCAGATAGCTAGACTCACAGGCCACACTGTCCCTCTCCCCAAAATCTCTGAAAGATAAAGCAGCTCACAAAGAATTCAGAGTTTTGACATGAAGTCCTAAGAAAAATGACCTTTTATCCAGATTTTAAGGAACTCAATATAGAAAAAGTTGCTTAATATGCTAGGTGTGACTTAGGAAAAGATTCTCAGTGGAAGTATGTTAACTAGACTTTTCTTCTTTTCTAGCAAAAATATGAGGTTTTAAAAAATTAGACCTTTACTTAAATTCCTTAAGCACATCTATATTCTGTGAAATAAAGGTGTGTGTGGATTTGAAACGAATGTTGGAATGGGCTTCATGAAAACAAGTCTACCTTAGACCTCAGGAATGACTAGATGGGGCCACCTCAGTGACCCACAGAGAACCAGGAGGGGGAGAGTGGGGTAGGGTGGGATATTCAAGCAAGCTTCATGCTTGCTGTTTTGTGGTTCTAGCCAGGTAACCTCTTGACATCCTTTGAACCCAAGTGTTGATTTCAGCAGCAACCAGGAGCATCCGTTACCACAATCCAGTGGGCTGGAGTCTCCACTCCATCTGCTTGGGCCTTGCTCTGCCTCTGCTTTGGGCCACTAGTTGACTGAAACGTTGTCCTGTCACTGCACTCACATAGCGCACCAAGACCCCAAGGGTGTATTCTCCTCCCCTTCTCAGCACAAAAATGCTGAGAGGAGATACTGCTCTCACCTCCATGACAGTGCTGTGTGAACTGGCCCTTAACTCCCTCTGTCCCATTTTCTTCTTGGATTCCAGACACAAATAAGAATAAAGCTTGGTTACATGTCTAGGACATTTCTAAGCTCCAGTGCCTACAAAATTTTCTAGTATTGAGAATACAAGTCTGTCATTATGGTATTTGCAGAACCAAAGACTGTATTTAAGGCTTCAGAATGATGCTTATTATAACCCTTTCCTGGACTCTCGTGCCAAGAACATTACATGAATAGTCTTTTTCAAGGAAATTTGCCAGGAAAGGCAGAATGTATCTGATCACATAGGAAGCGTTTGGGGTTGGCTTCATGCTATAGAGTCTGAGGAGAAAGAAAATTTCCAGGGACTATTGTGAGGAAGGAGAATCCACCCAGGGCTGTGCATCACACAGTTCAAGAGGCTGCTAATGTCTTATGGTGGGGATAGCAGTCATCACACCCCTGATGTCACCTGCAGGAAGTGGGCAACTGTGGAAGATGTTAAAACTGAAAGAAAGATCAATGGCAAGGGAAGTGGGTGCCTCAGTAGATGGACAAGGATTCTAAGATCTTCTGGAGGAAAATAATGAGGGAAGCAAGTAGAAACATAAGCCTAACACACAGAACTCTAAAAGGAGTTATGAGGCGGTCGGGAGAACAGAGACACTCCTTCCAGTGAAGTTCCCATTTTCTAAAAACATTTTCAAATCCATTTCCACTACTCAATGGCCCAAAATAACCTTGCCATTTTGAATTTCTCCTGAAAAAAAAAAAAAGCTCATAAGGCAATTAGAAAGATGGCATCCCACATAATTACTATCACCATAATCCATTACCTTATTTTAAAAAGGCATTGTAGCTTCTTCTGATTATTAAAGCAAAACCTGCTGTTACCTTGCCTGTGGGGAGGAAAGGAAATCATCGGCAGGAGGTTGTGTTCCAGGGAGAGTGATCTGAAAGTCATGTAGATTGGGGAAGAAATAAAAATGGTCCGAAGCCAGCCTCAGAAACTTAGCGAGGCCCTAAGCAAATTAGTGAGATCCTGTCTCCAGGGAAAAAAAAAAAAAAAGATGGCCTTGAGATGTGGCTCAGTGGTTAAGCACTCCTGGGTTCAATTCCTGGTACCAAAAAAAAAAAAAAAAAAAAAACCAGAAAAAAGAAACAAACAGAAGAAAAAAAGATCCAGGAAGTCTGCTCATTCCTTCATTCATTCATTCAGCAAACATTTCCTAGGCACTTGCTCTATGTCAGTCCAGGTGCTAAGAGGTACATAAAGATGAATTCTGGCCTTAGGTATTTTAACTTCTCCAAGAAGCAGACATCAAAACAGGATTTGATGGGTCGGAATATACTAGGGGAAGTGCTTGTGAAGGACAAAGGAGGAAGAAGCAGGAATGGAAGGGGAGAGTCTTCACACTGCAGTGCAAGTGTGGTACCATGGGAGAGAGGGGAGGAGAGCTCTGGGTGCAGTGCAGTTCGCAGAGCTGCCTCCAAGAAGAGCCCACTGGAGGAGCTCGGGTGGGGCCAGAATAGGCCAGCTTTAGTCCACATCAGTGTGCTTTGGCTGGGGGCAGATGGGAAGATTCAAAACCATGGTGGGTCCAAGAGCTAAAGGCTGTCAGTCAATCAAACTTCCTGCAGCAGGTTCTGACAATGGAGATCTGAGTCAGCACTTCCATGATCCTTCCAGGAGTTCTCAATTTAGACAGACAGACAAATACATTTCAGCTGCCTTGCAAGCCTATGGACTAGCCCTTGGGTGTTAGCTGTCACCCACGTGTGGGCTGGCAGGAAGCAGCCACGCATGGCTCCAGAGGGAGGGCTGCAATGAGTGGCTGTGTACCCCCCACGTGCCCAGCACCGCAGAGAGAAGGCTGATAGAGTACAATGATGTACAAGATACAGGATGAAGGAGGGAGGTAACTAGCTGCTTAAGAGTGGTCAAGGAAGGGGTCAAGGGCAAGGGAATGCGATAATTAGGTTTTGCAGCATCACTGGAATTTCTTATACATGTGGGAGGATGCACAGCGAATCTGTATGGAATCCTGGATTTACATCCTAGCTCTGACAGTTATCAGCTGTGTGATTTGGGGTAAGTCTTTAACTGCTTCAGGTCCCAGTTTCCTTTCTTTAATTTGATTTTTAGCTTTTTGAGATGGATCTCCCTATGTTGCCCAGGCTACGCTTGAATCCCTGGGCTCAAGAAATCCTCCTGCCTCATCCTCCAGAGTAGCTGGGGCTACAGGAGGGTACCATCACATCCAGCTCTAAGTCCTAGTTCCCTAATCTGTAAGATGGAGATAAGGATAGTACCTATTTTATAGAATTGTTATGATGACTTATGTAAATTCATCAGCAGAGTCTCTGACCCATGGCATGTGATATAGAAGTGGTAAGAATGTTCTTGTCATTACCATTTCTGACATCCCAGACCTGAAAACACTTACACAGAGGTAGGAGATGGAGGGCAGCCAGCTGTTAAAGGAGGTTACTTATGGAGGGAGAAGATCAGATTGCATTTTTAAAAGAGACTAGAGGTGGGGCGTGGGTTCAAGGGCTTTTCCACTAATCTAAGCAAAAGATCAAAGGACTTCAAGAGAGGGGGAGAAGCAAATTAGATAGACATTTAGAAAAAAAGAAAGGAAAGAAAGGCACTTAAGGGGAACTGACCATCTATGTAACCAGTTGGGCATATGGGTGAGGAAGAGGTCTTGGTTGAAGAAGATGCCTGGTTCCCTGGCTGGAGTGACCACATGGATGGAGTGAGTCTCCTGGCTGGTGCCTATCAGGCAGGGTTATGTGATCAAGGGCTGGATGCTGGAGATAAGAGAGCTGTCTGCGGGCCTGTTGAATCTGGGGGCCTCTTGGACCTGTAGGGGCACCTGTCCAAAAGTTTGAAAGAATGGTTGTCGAGCTCAGACAAGGTACTTGGAGACTGGCCACAGACCACATGGCAGTCTGAAAGAGATTGACAGAGCTGTAGGACTGAAAGGAGGGTGGGTACAAGGACCATGCTGTGTGATTCACATGGGCACTTCCTGCAGCCACCCCATAAACACAAGCCAAAGGTGGGGAGACGCTCATCTCCCCACCCTTACAGCAAGAAGCCCCTGGAATCTACAATGATGCTGAAAGAGTGAACAAACAGAGTGAAAATCAGCTTGGGCAGAAAGAGGAAAAAGAAGTCCAGTGAATCAGGCTGAGTTGGGGAGGACAGATGTAGATACCAGAAGCCCCAAAGCTAAGAAGGGACCTTGCTTCTCCCAAGGTCATGCCAGGACTGTGGAATGATTGACTACCACTCTCTTACCAGTGACACCCCCAGACCCATTTGCTAAGTCCTTCTGTTACTGAGGACACCTGATTGCTAAGGTGCTCTTGCTTCATGACAGCACTGTACCCCTCCCTGCAGCTCCTGATTTCACCCCAGAAAGCAGAGTCTAGAACTGACCCTGCTTCCCCTTCCACCCACTCTACATCCTTCAGCAGAAACACAAACCTTGCAAAGGATGCAGCCCCCTTCCCTCTTGTCCAGTAGCACTGGCAGTTCCTCTGAGGCATCCTTACTCGCTCTGTCAAGCAAATAAATCTGCGTGTGCGTGTGTGTGTGCATGCACATATGCATGTGCATGGTCTTTGGGTGATTTGTGTTTAATAATATGCAAACCTTAAAAGCAGAAGTATTGCTAATGACAGTGTGCATACCAGCTGTTTCATTGGAGGCCCTGAGCCCCTGCTTGGAATAAAGGATGTGAGGAATAACTTTAATTAGAAATCTGGATGGAAGCAGACCTCACCACACTTGTCTGGGGACCTGTCAGCCCACCTTTGAGAGCTGCTAAAATAACTAAATAAGTCATACAAGGAATGTTTGTAGGAACTGAGGTACTTGGATTTTGGGTTTTTTGTTGTTGTTGTTATTGTTTTTTTTTTTTTTGTTTTGTTTTTTGCTTTGTTTTTGGTACCAGGGATTGAACCCAGGGGCCCTTTACCACTGAGCTACACCCTCAGCCCCCACTCTTTTTTTGAGACATGATCTTGCTAAGGCCTCACTAAGTTGCTGAGGCTGGCTTTGACCTTGTGATCCTCCTGCCTCAGCCTCCCAAATCCCTGGGATTACAGGCACACACCACGGTGCCTGGTGATATTTAGTTCTTGAAGAGAAAATGCAAGAAAATCATCTTCTATTATCTAAGGAACAGAACAGTTAAAAGGCATTGAACTTGCCTGCTCTGGCCTGGAAGAATGGAATAGAAGCAAGGAGTAAAGTGCCAGGCAGTCAGATCAAAGCTCAGCAGGGGTAAGTTCACTAACAGCCAGTGTGGACCACAGGCAGACTGGCAGACTGGACTGCCTCGGGGCTGCTTGTCACCGAATGTAGTTAGAGGTCCGGTGCTGCTTTGGCTAGGCTGTGGCAGAAGGAACCCAAGTCCTACAGGGCTTGGCCTAGATGACTTGAAGGTCTTAATGCCATCAATGCCCACAGCTCCATTCCCAGGGGCTGAGGTGAATGCAGATGGGGTGGTTATGAAAGCAGACCAAGACCTCTACCAAGGGAGGTTCCTTCTTCAGCAAGAATGTGACACCAACTCCGCATCCTCACCTCTAGGGCCAGCAGTTCCTATTTTTCTTGCATTAGCCTCTCTCCCATCAAAACAATAGAATCTAGAAGACAGTGGCTAGGTGGGAGCAGCTTCCTAGAACAGACAGGATACTTGACTTTTCAGCCAGAAGGGGTTTGACCACCAATAGAAGGCAGCATCTGCTGTGGAAGGGAGAGGGTATCTGAGGTGAAAGAACAGTCTCCAAATCTTCCAATCAATCAAACTCTCTTCTCGAAATGCAGACAGCCAGAGCCAACAGTCCAGCAAGCCCCAGGCTGCAGAGGGAGGCTAGTGACCTCACTCGAGGGCCCCTCCCTCTGGGCCACAAACTTTCTCTGCAAGATAACTGCAGCGTCATCTGGGAAGGCATGAGTTTATGTCAAAATATTATTTATGAAGGCTTTTTTGACTCTGCTTTGTTACTGCAGTGTAATATTCAATGCACCCTCAGGGCACTGCAGTTGAGTCCCAGTTAGTGACAGCCACATCTGTTATGACTGCTGCTATTGCCAAGGCTGTTCTTTAAATATTGTTTTTTTAGCAAATAATTTCCTGTAAGGGGCAGGGGGCCTCATTTTTTTTCTATATCCCCAATATTTAACAAATTGCATGGCACAGAGTAGGGTCAAATAGACAAATTTAAACTCACAAATATTTTGGTTCCATCCCAAATATCTGATTTCTGGTCCCCTGCTAAGCAGTGGTCCCAGAAACCATGCATTCACTTTGAAATGCAGTACATATTTATACAGTGTGGTTTCCGTCCCTTGAGTTCCTAGGCTGTTGTCAACATTCTCAGACCCCTGAAGACACAGACAACATTACCTAGTTCCTTTAGTAACGCTTCAGAGGATATGTTTGGAAGATGGGGTCTTGTTCTCTGAGTTTTGCTAGGATGTAAATTATTTAAAATGCAACAAGTAAGGCCACTAAATCATCTCTTACTAAACAGAGAATATTAAGGACAAGACAGGGTGTATAAGAAGAATACTTATAGAAGTAGACACTTTGTGTCTGCATCACAGGCTCTGTGTCCTGACTCTGCCAATCATTATGAGTGTGACTATGGACCAGTTTCTAAACCCCTCTGAATCTTAGTTTCCTCATCCATCAAATCAGGCACTTAGCATAGGCCTACCATAGAAGGAACTCTGAATCAGTGCTAGCTGATTGTGGTTCTCTAGAGGAGTCAAAGAGGTTGTAAATGTCATCAAATTTCAGATTGAGTTAAACATCTAGTCAACAGCACTTTGGGAGGGGAGGAGGAAAAGTGGGAAATTAAGCAGACACACCCTCACTTAACCAGAATGCACTGCATCCATCTGGTTGATTGAGCTTTTATGTAGATTTTAGGGGACAGGAAAAGAATGAGTTTTCACTGTTCAAATTAGTTCAACCTGCAAACTGGTGCTGGAGTCTCCTGTTCAACCTCCTGGCCAATGTTTTTTTAAACACTTAAATTCTCCATGAGGCCCCAAACTAATTTGCTTAGCAATTTTCTTACTCTTTGGAGTATTCAGAAGCTCAAACAAATAGCTAACAACATTTTATTGCCTTGTAAAAATTCCTCCAGACCTACTTGTATGAAAAGAGCATTGTTCAAAATTAATTGAAGTCCAGTATCCTTCAATAGTGCTACCATCCACATTGAAAATGGTTGTCCTCCCTAGGTTGTACATGTCTCCCAGCAATCCTGGATGCCCTGTTAATTTGCTTTGCAATTCCTAGTTATATAGAGCATAAAAATAATTTTCAGCCTAGGTCTTTATGCAAATTTGTCCAAATTCTGAATCAACAGAGTTTGAAAGAAAATTATTTTAGTGTCCTCATAAACGTTTTTCATTTTACAGCACTTCTGATTCTTCAAACCATTTTCATCTCTGACGTCTTACTTTAGCCAGTCCTTCTGAGTTGAAGTGAGATGAGATGAGAAACAAATTCTGTAGGTCAGCATGCTCTATAAACTGAAAAGCTCTGGAAGTGATTGTTATTAGTAAGTTATTAAGCCCCAGGTCTCTGGGCTCTGACTCACAGCCTGGCCCATCTTCTCACACTGTGCACCTCTCTTGCTGTAAGGGCTGGAAGATGACTCTAGTATCTTCCAGGACTTAGAAGAATATAAAGACTTTGCAACTGGCAAATGCTAAAGCAGATGAGAACAGAAATAAATGGACGAACATATATACATAAATAAATGGGTGTCATGAAGGGGTATCGTTCATCTTTGAAACCTGCTCTTTGGTTTATGGTTGTCACTGTTCTTCGCTGGGCTTGCTGCCCTCACCCATGTCCATTTTCAGAGTCATAGCCATCTTTTAAGCCAAGGCCAACAAATTCAAATGCTACCTTCTTCAGGAACCAGTTCCGATCATCTCAAGTTCAAGGCATCCCTCCCTGTCCTCTGAACTTTTTAAATCTCTTTGCCCCACTCCCCGCAACCCTTCTTCCATATTACCTTGTATTGTTGCTATAGAGCAAGGCATTTCTGTCCCATGAATTTGCAAGCAACCTTAGAAGAGGACCTTTGCCATTTTCATCTTGCTTAGGACACAGTGTTATGTAGGACTGTCACTGCTGTCCCAACTACCCTCCTCACCTTCCAACTTAGACTGAGTACATAGCTGCCTAACTAGAGCTGCATTTCCCAGATTCCTTTAGTTAGGCATGGCCTAGTGAAGGTTTTGTCCACTGGATAAGAGCAGAAGTGAAGTCAACTTCCACTTTGGATTCTTAACAATGGAAGAATTTGCTCCCTTGTTCATTCCCCTTCCCAGGGTCCGGAGAGCAGATGTGTCAGATAGCTACCATACCCTAGGGACAGCAGAGAAGCAAGATGGAAGGATCCTGGATCTCCAGCAAAGTTCCCTGCCACATCAAACATGTGAAAGAGGAATAAATGCATACTTTTCTTAAACTATTCTGTTTTGGGATCTCTTTATTAAAACCACTTTGCCTAATCACTTATTAGTGCACAGGTATTCAGTACGATTTTGTGAGTGGGTGAATGAACACACCGATAAATGAAAGGAAAAGTAAAATGAGGGTGCAAATGAGTATACCACCTGTGACCAGTTGTAGTTCTGCTTGGAATGACATCTACTTTTCTTAATGGTGTCTCTGATTTTTCCTGATAGAGAAATAGCCAGGAAATTTGGGGAAAGAAAGGTGGGAAACTATGTTTTAGAGGGTGAGTCCCTCAGGAAATCCAGTGACTTATTGACTTTTTGTATGATGTTAGGCTATTCTCCAGCGATCTGCTATCAGAAGACTCAGAAGGAAGTTTCCTGCTGTCAGTATGTGAGCTGCAACATCTGGAGCTGGCAGAGCATCAGGGGAAGAATAATGTCAGTGGACAATAAAGGACTCTCAGATGAATGCAGCCTTCTAATGGCAATGTTGTTTAAGAAATTCAAAGTGTTTTGGCTAATGTACAACCAAATACCTCTGTGAGGCCAAGTGGTCTCATAGAGTGGAGATAAAGAATCTATTGCTCTATATTCCTCACAGGGTCTGGTGAAGGAGCTTGTGACTGGATCATCATACTGGATGGCTGCTGTTCAATCTGCTTGGTAACTCTCTTCCATTATTGATTCATGTGATTCTGGTTTGGCTGCTGATCACAGTCCAAAATAGTGGAAAGGAACCCAGGTTTGGCTAAACATAACCTCCAGTTTCTTGACCACGATGATTCATCCAGGGAATGACCATAGGACTTACACAGGCTGGGCCAATGGGAGATGCTCCGTGGGGAAGACCCCATGCCCTCCCTTCCCCTGGTTTACCAGATGGCAGGAAATGAGCAGAGAGCTCTTTGCAACCCTGGGTTGTGAATGGAGAAAGCAGAGTTTGGAACTAGAGAGGGAGGTTCTGACTTCTTATGTCTGAGACCAGTTCTACCTAAATCCTCTAGAGATACACAAAAAAATTATGTTTGTTAAATTTTTAAAAATTTCGTTTTCCCCTTAAGCTGAGTTATCACCTGAAATCATCCTAATAAAATATTATATACAAGTAACACATCATTATCCAAGAGACTCTTTTCAAATGAACTTCGAGCTTATGTAGAGATTCTAACTAGGGACTAGCCACTTGAAACCCTATAATCAAGAATAGCCTTTCTTCATTTGGAAAAACTATTTTTTTTGACCAACCATGTAGTTTCTAAGGGGACACACACACTTTAGTGAAGGTGAAAGGGGACCCAACTAGTCAGTGAGTTCAGTCTAGCCCGTGCTGATGATCGCTTGGATAATAGCTTTGCTTGAATATTTCCAAGAAGGGCAGTTTCACCTCCTCACAATCCAGACCACCCAATTGCTGGACACCTCTCATTCTTAGAAATAGACTCCAATACATTCCCTCTAAACTGTTTTTTGGCCTTTGTTTCATTTGCTGAAAATACACAGTATTTCACTCTGCTGGCTCCAATTCCAACTCTTCTAAGTGGATAGCTCTCAGATGTGTGAAGATAGACAATATGTTTGCCTCAGTCTTTTCTGCTCTGAACTAAAAATTGACTTTGCTCAGGTGACAAGGTTATTTAACACTTCACCACACCGACTTCTCTTCTCTGGGACCCTGGCAATGACTCAATGTCTATTTTCACCCATGATGCACTCACATTCGCAACTGCAGCTCTGTTCTAACAGGGCAGAACATACCAGAACAATTGCTACCTTCAATCTTGGCTCTCTGCATGCTAGAAATGCAAACTAAGTTCATGTCTTTTTTAAAAAAATATTTTCCTATTATTTATTCATTTTAAGCTGAAAATAAACTAAAGCTACAAATTCCTCTCTGTGTCTCATGAAACGCTGTTAACCTGTCTTTGATGGCTTATTTTTCAAAACCAAGTAGAAGAAGTTATATTGATCTTGATTTATTATTGTGGTCCATCACTTTATGGTTTTTAAAATACTGAGAATGTCAACAAACATGTTTCCTACATTTCTCCGAACTGGGTTGGTTGCAAATCAGACAAGTTCACCTCTTTGACTTTATTCAAATCATTAGTTAAAATTTGGAATAGGACAGGGTCAAGGGCAAAAACCCTCCCTTCAGAAGTCCAGGAACTTTTTACTGGGCAGAGACTTTAAGCCAACTGTGAATACACTGACAGATTTCCTTGTCCAAGTAACATTTCTCCATCAAGTTCCCACTGTGAGAAATGTGTCAAACTCCTGAGCTAGCCTGATCAATGCACCAGTTATAATGGTCCCTCAGCACTGGAGAAAGTTCCAAACAAATGGCTATGAGACAGGCTCATTTTGTAGATTTTAGAGCAGCAGCAGAATGAACCTACATAGAGAAGATCAGAGTAGCACATAGGCCCTGGGTGTCTGGGGACATGGGAGCTTCAGAAAGAGATGGGAGAAAGTCAGAAGACAATTTCCTCCCATTCACAGTTTTCAGCCAAGTAGCCTTGTAGGGGATGAATCTAATCATTGTGCCTGCAGCTATCTAGCATTTAAATGTGGTGAGAGACTATGGTACAAACATAGTACTGCTAAGGTGGCCCTGTGTTCTCAGAACCAGGATATTGTTCTCACTATCCCCTCATGCAGAGACAATGCAAAACTTTGAACTTGGGCAGGTGAAAAATTGTGCCAAATATCCTTAAAAGCTGGAGTGTGGGGAGCACAACTGAACACATCTGTGGAAGGTAATGTTGGATCTATAATAATGTGAAGGCATAGAGCTCTGACGGAGAGTCAAGGAACCCAGGGAACCCTGGGCAATACTCTGAGACTGCTAAGCCCAGGGAAGCTGGCTAGGACTTCCAGAAAGACTTTCTACCATCAAAGTTTGGAATCAGGCTTGGGTGTTTATGTGAAATCTTCCATATTGAACATTTTTGAGAAGATAGCATTATGGTATCGTACTAGTTTCATAGGGCTGATGTAACAAATTACCAAAGTGAGTAACAAATTAACAAAGTGAGTTAACTTTAACAATAGAAATTTATCCTTTCATATCTCTGGAGTCCAGAAGTCCAATATCATGGTGTTGGTAGACAGCCATACTCCCTTCCTAGGCTCTGGGGTGAGTCTAGTACATGCCTCTCTTCTAACTTCTAGTGACTGCTGATGATCCTTGGCATTCCCTGGCATGTGTTCCTTATAGACACATCAAACTGATCTATGCCTCTGTTCTCCTCTTTAGCCTATCTCACATCCACATTTGCCCTTTTATTATCAGGATGCTGGTCATTAGGTTTATGGCCCCAGAATGATCTCATCTCAAGATTCTTAATTTAATTACATCTTCAAAGGCCCTATCTCCAAATAAGGCACCATTCACAAATTCCAGTGGTTGGAAAGTATGTACATACTTTTGGGGACCATCATTCAACCCATGATAAGAATTCATCTCAATTTTTTTCTGCTACTACTAGATCATCTCATGTTGAACCTGAGCGGGATTTTGTTGCCAAAAGCAATTAAGAGATGCAGATATAAATGGACAGTATGTGTATTGCCACCTGTGGTTAAAACAGCACCATGTTTCTAAGACCTGGAGGAAGAACACACACACACACACACACACACACAGAAAACATTTGATTTTAAGCTGCCAACCCCAAACTCTTACTTTCTTTAGATATATCACCAACTAGAGTGACTATACAATATGTGCGTGTGTGTGTGTGTGTGTGTTTATGTTTAAAAGAATCATTTGACTAGGATTCATCATTATTATGTGCTTACTTGTTTTACTTTTGCTTTTATTTACTAGTTTGAAGACTACTTTTCATTTATCATCAGGTCATTATAGTCTTCCCTAGTCTCACTGTTTTACTTGACCACTCTTGTTATAGCCCAGGTCTTTGGGGATCAGCAAAGTGATTCAGGGACTTTTTTATTCCTGCAACTAACCTGGACTCTCCTCTCCTCGTTTGTCCCATTCTTAGTGGCTCCTCCTATCTATTTTTACCTTCCTATGGCTGCTGTCAGATGGGTAGCACCTAAGGCTATCCCAGTAGGAGAACCAGCGAGCATGGTATAGTAAGTGCTACTGTTCACACACCACTGCTTGAGCAGGTATGAGTCAAATTTATTCATCCATCAGATGCTCTGAGTACCTGTCAGATATAAGATACCATTCCAGGTCTTAGGAGATAGGAATGTAAAGATGACCCTCACCTCTACACTGTTTAAAGCAATTTCATAACATCTCATCTCTCAAACTGAGAATGTTATATCCAAAGTAAAGAATTCAAAGTCATGTCAGTAGAGCAGCCACCTGGAACACTGCCAATGCCTTTCTGTTTTGGTTCCCTATAAGCAGCAGTCATATACATCATCTCCTTAAAACTAATGCTGTCACCCATGAAGCTTGTAGCATCTCAGCTTTCATAAGAGGAAACCAAGGCTCATCTGGTAAACTGGTTTGACCCAGATTCCCAGAAGTGAGCAGCAGAGTTAGAATCTAAGTTGAGGTTGCTTCCATGAAGTCTGGCCTCTTCCCACTGGACCATGAAAGACACTGTGTTTCTTTGCTCTTTCCTGCCTCCAATTCTAAGCCATCTCCATTCTAAGCTCTCCTCCAATGCTTCCGGGACCCTGTGCTTTTAATGGTACATCTAGCTGATTCTACCCTGAGATTGCGTGGGCCAACTCTTCCTCAGTCTCATTGCTTCTCAGTTCTCTAATTTGATAAATTATGCTAATGGAAGAAAACAGGTCAAACATAGCAAATTTCCAATTCTATTTTAAGCTTTGAGGAGATGAAGCTTTAATGGAAAATGAACACAAAGACTATTTAATGAACATGCTGGCTAAAGGATAAACCACTTTCATCATTATGCGAACATCTATCTGGCGCTCACTGTCTTGGAGGAACTGAGCTAGAGCTACACAGGAGGGGATGGCACTTTGCTCTCCCAGTGCCATAGCACAGAGAGCTGGGAGTTGACAGCTGGTCCCAACTCTGCTGGAACCCTTGCTGTGAGACACGGAGCAAGCAACAAGCTCTCTGAGCTTAGTGTTCTGTAAAATGGAGATGGAAAGAATTACTCACAAGATACTGGTGAAGATATGATGGGCTCCATTGTGTATATTGGCCTGTTAGGTCTTAGGAGTTTCATTTTTGAATATATCAGTTTCTTTCCTTCTCAGGGAGCTTGCATTTTGGCTGGGGAGGGAAAGTCACTAGCATAAAGTGACCTGAAGTTAACCACAGCCCAACAACCTTACCCTCCCTGAACTTTTTTTTTTTTTTTGCAGTGCTGGGGATTTGAACCCGGGCCTTGTGCTTGCAAGGCAAGCACTCTGCTAACTGAGCTATATCCCCAGCCCCTGAACTTTTCAAATGAATCACACACTCTGGAAGGTGCAGACACAGGTGAAAGGGCAGGGTGTAGGGAGAGGATGGGGAGCTGGCGTGGGGGGGTGCAGGTCTGTGGCCAGGTGGGTAGAGTCTTGAGGGCAGAGAGGTGGATGGTGATGGGTGTCAGGGAAGGTGCCTCCCCTCCTTGGGTGGTTTTTGGCCTTTCTTGTGTTCAAAAACATGCTGTGAATTACAAAAATGACATAAGTATAAAAAGAGAATGTTAAACCAATACAACACTTCATAAATTTATTATAAGATATAAGTAAATTGCTTCTCTTACTCTCCCAGTCTCACTGCCAAGCACTAAGTACAGTAAATAATTTGGTATTGTCCTTCCCCACACAGTCCAATGTATTTTTATATTAAAATTATTGCTTTGGTTTTCTAACAGTGGCTTATCCTAAGAATTGTTCTTTAACTGTTTTTGTTGTTGCTTTTTGACTCAAAATCTTTCAAGGCTCACTTTCCATATCAGTAAGTACAGATCTGCCTTGTTATTTGAAAGAGTTGTGTGCACATACCATAATTTATTTAACTAGGGCCCCCAATTTTTCACTATCATAAACAATGATGTAATGTCTTAATTCAATAAATGTGAACTGAGTAGCTAGTATGTACCAAGCACCTGCTGTGCTCTAGAGACATGAAAGTGAGTAAAAAAGGTCACAGTCCCTGTTCCCAAGGAACTTACAGACTGCAGGTGAGAGAAGCAGACATCAGTGCAATAACCACACCAGTAAATATAAAGTTGCAATTGTGATTGGGAGGTGCACTCTGCTCTCAGGAGGGTGTGACTTGGTCAGATGGAAAAGGAAGGCTGCCAGAGGGGAGCACCGCTGAGTCTGTGGCCGTCACACAGGTGAAGAGTAGTTACCCTCTTTCACTCAGACTGACCAGGATGGCAGGAGCTCAAAGAACTTATAGGTAGGAGAGGCACTTTATGGGGCTGGCAGGTAGGGCCTTGGAGTCCTGCTTGAAGGGTTTTGCCTGTCCCCTGAGATCCACACAAACCCATGAGAGGGTTAGGAGGAAACTGCTCAGTGTACAGAGGACAGAGCTTAGATTATAGTGGTGGCTACGAAGGTGGAGTGGAGTGGGGATTTTTAGAAATATTAAGGCAATAAATGGCATTACTAGGGGCTTTAGTGACTGACAGGGCATAGGGTGCTGGGCAATGGTGTAAGACAGCAGGGTGACTCCTGGATTTCTGACTTGCATGATTTTCACAGTCAGGATGCGAGAAAAGTAAGTATGGAGAAAAGTAAGAATGGAAAAGGAGCCCCAGAGGTGAAAGGGGGAGAGAGAAGGGAGAGGGCAGGATCCAGCTGCCTCCTTCCTTGGTCAGGCTTTTGCCATTACTCTCCTTACTAAATACACTGTCAGAACAATTATCTAATTTAAGTTCATTTTTCTACTTTTACACTAAAAATAAAATCTGATGGGGCACCCTGGCACATGCCTGTAATCCCAGTGGCTCAGGAGGCTGAGGCAGAAGGATTCTGAGTTCAATCCTCAGCCTCAGCACCATAAGATCTTAAGCAACTTAGCAAAAACCTGTCTCTAAATAAAGCATAAAAAAAAAAAAGCAGGGGACTGGGGATGTGGCTCAGTGGTTAAGCACCCCTGAGTTCAACCCTAGTACTAATAAATAAATAAATAAATAAATAAATAAATAAAAGGGTAGGAATCTATATTTTTTAATCTCCAAATCCTTACCACCATGGCAAATTACTAAAAGCTAGGTGGCTTAAAATAACAGAAATGCATTCTCATAGTCCTGGAAGCCACAGATGCAAAATCAAGGTGCCACTTCACTTTGGGGGTTCTAGGGGAAGATCTTTCCTGCCCTTTCTGGTGTCTGGGAGCTCCAGAGTTTCCTTGACTGATGGCAGCAAGCAGAACTGCGATTCTGCCTGTCTTCGTATGGACCCCTTCTCAGTGTCTGTCTCTGCCTTTCACTGCCTTTCTCCTAATGTAGGATGATCTCATCATAAGCCCCCTAAATTAACTGCATCTGCAAATTCCCTTTTCCCAGCATGGGTAACAGTCTCAGGTTCTGAGGCTTAGGACATGGGCATATCTTTTGGGGTCCACTACTGTAACCACTGCCCTCATTAAGCACTGGACAAAACCTGTTACAGGAAGAACTGTGCAGTTTAATAATGCTGATGCAGAGGGCACCTCCTGATGATTCAGATGGGAGCAAAAGCCTCAGGGCCTATAAATCCAGATATAATTAACAAGGTGCCTCTGTTATGGTTTGGAGGTGAGGTGTCCCCCAAGAACTCATGTGTGAGACAAAGCAAGAAGGTTTAGAGGAGAAGTGATTGGATTATGAGACCCTGAACCAATTAGTGGATTGGTCTCCTGATTGGATTAACTGAGTGGTAACTAAAGGCAGGTGGGGTGTGACTGGAGGAGGTGGGAATTAGGAGCATGCATTTGGGGTACATGTTTTGTATCAGGCAAGTGGAGTCTCTCTTTGCTTTCTGATCATCACGTGAAACACTTCTCTCCACCAGACTCTTTCACCATGATATTCTGCCTCACCTCAAGGCCCAAGGAGTGGAGTCAGCTTTCTATGGAATGAGACCTCTGAAACTGTGAGCTCCTAAATAAACTTTTTCTCTTCTAAACTTGTTCTGTCTGGTCTTTTAGACACAGCAGTGAAAAAGCTGACTGAAACAGTAGGATACTGATTCACAATTCACCTTCTCTAGAAATAGTCTTGGGTACATGTTAAACACCTGGATTTCCATGTCCTTCCTTGTCCTTCCCAGAATCAGAGTTTTCCAGGGGAGTGGATTGAATATCTGAGTGCCGAATAAGTAGTCCCAGATCACTGCAATCTCAATCTTAAAGCCCACTGAAGATTGTTGGTGGGGATGTACAACAGTCAACCACCATAGCTGTTCATTAAAACATTAAACATACTTTTGCTGTTTATTCCACTCTACCTCCATGATTTTACCTAAGAAAAAAGAAAGCAAATGTCTACACAGAGACTTGTATGCCAGTGTTCACAGAAGCTTTCAATTGTAATAGTCAAACAGAGGTCCATTTAATAAGTGAATAAATTGCAGTGTGTACATACCATGGAGTTCTCCTCATCTATAAAATAGAATGAGCAATGTGGCAACATGAAAGAATCTCAAATATTATGATAAGTGAAAAAACAGACAAAAATGAAAAGGAACATATTCAATGATTCCACTGATATAAAATGCAAGAAGATGCAAACTGGCCTTCAGAGAACAAATCAGTGAAGAATTGAGGATGAGAAGGAAAGGGGGTTGGAGGGAGGAACTAAAGAGCAGAAGAAGGGAACTTCAGGGGATGATAGACAGTCATTGCCTTGATCATGATGATGTTCCACAAATTTATATATATGGCAAAATATATCTCATAGTACATTTTAAATATATTCAATTTAATGCTTTTCAATTATACCTTGTTTCATTTTTTTAAGACTCACTCAAGCATTTGTAATTGAAGTAGAGGTGAGATCAGATTTTCAAAGATCTTTTAGTTGTATAGACATGGAGGAAATAGAAGAGAGAGGGGAACCAGCCAGGGCATCACTGTGTATGTAAGAGGTAGTGCTGGTTTATTTGTTTTAGTTACTGTGTAGTATTTAATTGTGGGAAGAGACAACATTATTTATCCATTTTCTCATGGATGGACATTGCATTTATTTCCAGCTGTTAATTATTACAAAAATGCCTTAATGAATAGTCTTGTGAGCTTCTCTGTGTACCTATATATGACAGTGTCTAATGAAACCTACCTCTGAAACCTCTGACACTGCCTCCATATAAGGACATTGATAAATTGTATCAGCCCCATTTATCATAGACTTCACATTCCCCGCTAATCTGCCTTGGATCTTTATCATATAGCAAGCTTTCATAAATGCTTGGACTTGTTTCTGAGCTATCTATTCTGTTCTTTTAATTATTACTTTTCAAAGTGTGGTCCATGGACCAGGTGCATCAGCATCACTGGGTAACTTGCTGGGAAGGCAGAGGGTCAACCCTCAACCTAGACCTACTCAATCCAGGTCTATGGTTAACAAGATCCCACAGGATCTGGGATCTATATGAGCATGAAAGCTTGAGAAGCATTCGTTTATCCAATGTTTAGAGGATCTTAATTATGATAGCAATATATCAAGTACTGCTGTCTGGTAAATCAAGTTCCCCTTTCTGATCTTCATGCAGAATTCATAATTTAATTTAGGAAAAATTGGAAATTTTATAATAATCTAAGTTGATCCATCAGTTTGTCATATTTTTTCACTTATTTACATTGTCTTTTCTATTTTTCAATAAACACTGATAATTTTCTTTATAGAAGTCTTATATATCTTTCTTATGAGTTTTATTTCTAGGAACCCTACAGATTTGTGTTGCTACTACAGATGGTATTTTTAATTATCTTTTCTAATTGTTGCAGATATATTGGAATGCAATTCACATTTGCATAGTGATATAGCTACCTTGCTGAAAATTTGTTCTAATCATTGCTAATAGTCTCTGTAGATTCTCTTAGTCTTGTTTTGTAGATAATAATATTACATATGAATAATGATAGCTTTGATTCTAATTTTCTTTTCCTTTTAACTTCTATTTATTTTCCTTGCATTAATCCACTAGCTGGAATTTCCAATATAATGATGAGTAGTGAAGCAGTCATGGTTTTGATCCTGAGGTTAAGGAAGAATCATTTTAAATTTCTCAGCATGTTTACAGTAGTTTTTGATGGATATGCTTTACAAGGTTAAGAAAGTATTCTTTTTTCCCCCTCTAGTTTGTCAAGTTCCTACAGAATTAGAAATGTATGTCAAAATCAAGTGCTTTTTATACATCTCCTAAACTGACTAATGTGCACATGAAATTGCAGGAAAGCTCCAAAATTATTAATCATGTTACAGTGGAGAGTTATACATAAATGATTGTTTTCAACTATTTTTCTCTGTTTCTAATATTATCACCTTGCTTCTGTTCTAAATACTTCCTTTTTCAGGATACCCAATGAGTGTGTTTCAGGATTCAAATGAAATATATCTTTCTAGTTGGTGTGGTGCACACCTGTAATCCCTGCTACTTGGGAAGCTGAGGCAGGAGGATCACAAGTTAGAGGCCAGCCTCAGCAATTTCGCAAGACCCTGTCTGTTTCAGTCAGCTTTTTTGTTGCTGTGACCAAACATCTGACAAGAACAATCAAAGGAGGAATAAAAGTTTATTTTGGGAGCTTGCAGTTTCAGAAGTCCCAGTCCATAGATAGCTGAGTCCACTCCTCAGGGCCTGGGATGAGGCGGGATATCATGCAGAAGAGAGTGGTAGAGGAAAGCAGCTGGGAACATGATACCAGGGAGAGAGAGAGAGAGAGAGAGAGAGAGAGAGAGAGAGGAGAGAGAGCGCTCTGCTCAACCAGGACAATACATAAACCCTATAGGCACACCCACAAGGACCCACCACCCCCAACCACAGCCTACTTGCCTACAGTTACCACCACTTAATCCCTATCAAGGATTAATTCACTGACTATGTCAAGGCTTTCATAACTCAATCATTTTACCTCTAAACCTTCTTGCATTGTCTCTCACATGAGCTTTTGGGGGATACTTCACATCTAACAAAACACTGTCTTAAAAATGAGCTGGGGAAGGGGGCAGTACATTCAGGAATGTAGCTCAGTGGCAAAGTACTCCTGGGTTCAGTCCCCAACACAAAACATATCTGTATTTGTGTGCATTTGTGCTTGCTATTATTCCTTTTAGGAAGTCCAGAAAGTCAGCCTATTTGGTGATATTAAGAGAAGAATGTCCATAAAAATTCAGACCACATAAGCACTCACATATGTAAAATATATTTATTGAGCACTAACTATATTCCAGACACTGTGCTAGAAGCAAGGATTTAAAAACTGAATAAGATTGGGCCCCTTTCGGAGAGCATAAGCATTGTGCAGTACTTAAAAGTCCTGGAGCCAGATTAACTTTTTACAAGAACTTGAAATTGAGTAAATTACTTAATTAAATTCTTTACACCTCAATTACCTCATTTTTAAAATGATAAAATAAAATAATAATAGAATATTCTAATGGATTTTATAATGATTAAGAGGATACTAATATTTCTACTTAAACAAAAAGGAAAATATATCTCCTCACATAGAAGTCCTGACGTGCTTCAGTTGATTACTTCAGTAATCAATGGACTCAAGGACTCAATTCATTTTCATTTTTGGTTCCAACATTTTCTTTATGTCTCTCTGTGCTCAGTCTAATTACCCTCTTTGTTGCAAAATGATTGCCCAAATTTCTGACATATAGAAACTTCTAGAAGCATCTCCCCTTCTCCCACCCATTAGGCTTATCTTCATATATCATTGGCTAAAATTGCATTACATGTCTATGCTGAAACCAATTGCTCTAAGAGAAATGAGATCACAGTAATTGGTTTAGACCAATTGGTATATTTGTCTTCTTGACTTACTAGGAAGAATAGTAGACCTCTTTACAAAATCAGGGTTCTACCAGCCATGAAGAAAGCGACCGGTAGCTTGGTACACAAGAACAGTGTCTACAGAAGACTGTTGTAAAACTTCAGTGAGATCATTTGCATATAGCTCTTAGAAAAGGATCTAGTGTATAGTAAACATGCAAACATCAGCTACAAACATTTCTCATGCAGTTCACAATTAAGTTGTAAAACTAGGCAAAAGTTTTTAAATGCATTTTTCTTCTGATGTCCAATGATGGATGCTAAGAAGGCATCCACAGGAGCACCCAGGAGGAGTCCCTAACCTGGCATGGAAAGAGAAGTGGAAGGATGAGGAGAGGTAGGAGAACCCGACAGGCGAGTCTTCTCAGAAAGGGATGATCTTCAGCTGAGTCTTGAAAGATGGAGTGGAGGTGGGGCAGAGGCATGGGACTGGTCCCTTCCCAGTCCCCTGTGCCCTTGAACATACCTGTGGGAGAAGATTGGAGAGGACTCAGAGAAAACCTTGCAACTGGGTATACCCGAGAGAAGGGAGATGGCAAAATACTCTATGTCTTAAACAAATTGATCTTAAGCATGTTTCAAAGTTTATTGTCTTGCTAGCAAAGAACAAGCAAGGTGATAAAAGAGAATACCGGTTCAGAAAGGGCTTACATAGTTAAGAAAAAGAATCTTAGATGTAGGCAGTTCTTAAAGTGAGAAGGATTGAAAAGTCATTTCACAAGGTCATAATTTCAAATGCCTTTGGATTATACCAAGGGAGAATTGTAGCAGGACCATCTAAGATGCCAGGTGTGCTGGCCATCAGTTATAAAAGGGGTAGGGGGGAAGACCCCTACCCCTTTAGGAAACAATGCTGGGGATTTCTTCTCATCTGCTTCTGGAATAGCCAGGTTACATCCCCAGCAGTGGGGATTCAGGCAGCTGATGGGCAAGCAGGAGCCAAATGCTACTGTTCAGGGCACAAGCAGAAGTATGAGTGTGAGGAAAGGCTGTGTTAAACAAGTCACTCTTCCTGATTTGTTTCATTTGAGCCACAAAGATGCAAGATACAGTGTGTCCACCACTGCCAAGTTCTTAGTTTTCCCCACTAAATCTGAAAAGCAAGCTATATGCAATGCCAGGGGTGGGGCACATGGGGGAACTGAAATTTATTTTGAAAGTGGGAGGGAACCACTGCCAAGTCACGGGTCTCACTCTCTGGGATCTAATCCACTATTTCCAGGCCTGGAAAATCCCACCTTTATCTCCTAGAGGGAAGACAAACTGACAAGCAATATATCCCATGGTGCAATTTCTTCCATTGTGATAAAGCAACTCATTTATACTTTTAAACACTTGCATGAAGACACTGAGCACAAAGACCAGTTTCCAACAAGAACTTGCAAGTATCCTCTCTAAAACAACCAGTTGAGTCAAATCCAAAGCAGGTCCTTGGTGCGCCCCCTTCAGGACCAGAGGGTGATGATTCCTGGCATATTTCCACCAGCCCAGCCTCCCTCCAAAGGCAGTAGCAACCAGAAAGGACCTGGATGGTGACAGCATCCATCTCAGGTTCAGTTTGCTCTAGGCCATTGAGGGCAGTTCCTCCTGAACTCTCTCCAAAAAGAGGCGTCCTGCCAAGACAGAATGTTCCAACCCTGCTACACCCAAGAGATAAAACAATATGTTTGAGAGAAGCAGCAATCAAGGGAGGGAAGGTAAATAATCTTGCACTCCCAGGCTTGGCTGGAAGCTGAGAAGGAAGTGAGAATGCCCTCCCCACCCTCGCATGGGGCTCTGGGCTTTGGTGTCTTGGCCAGCTCTGTCCCCACTTTTGCTCGGCACCATCCTGTGACCTTCTCAAGAGCCAGGCCTGAGTCGCATGCATGCTGTATTTGGATACCCGGTCCCATGCCTGCACACTGTAAGCCCTCTGTAGCACCCCTCCACTCTTCCCTTGACCTTGGCCTTTGCTCCAGCGTTGGCTCACGGGGGATTCTTTACCAATTCCATATCCTGGGATGTGAATTTTACCAGATGTGTGCTTCTACATCACTTCCATGCCTTTCTCCAACTTGGATTAATTGATTACAACCTGAATGCAATTTAAAAATACATATTTCTTGGGTTTCTGTTTGCTCAGACTTATTGAGCTGAGACATGTGTGCATGCAGCATGCACACACGCACACACTGTGCGAGTCTTTGGGCAGAGTTTCATACCACATTCTCTGAGCACAAACATTTTTTTTTTTTTTTAAGTTTTGTGTCCTATTTCTAAAGTTCATTGGAATGTTGCATTCTTCTCCATAAAATATTTATATTTGATATTAAATAAATGTATTTTAAACCACTTACTAGCAAATAGAATTAACATTCTGGAAAGGTGCCTACATTTGTCCTGTGTCTCCCTGTGCCCCTTGGGGCAATGCTGAGTACTTGCAGAGGTACTTGTATCTTGTTTGAGAAAAACAGAACTGCAAATTAATGGTCTCTTATTTGCAAGTCCATCAATTCACTATTACAGTATAGGTGATGTGTTCACATTCGATTTAGGTGTTATTTAATTATATTAGAGGGAGAAAACATTAGGAATCACAGGAATCATAATACGGTTGTTCCATTTGGGATCCAAGTCTATAGTCCCAGGACAAGTTTGTGGTGAGTTGGGACTTGTAACCAGTAGCCTGTTCTCAGTCATAACTTTTCCATTCTACCATACCTTCTCTCTTTGATGTTTTTGAAGATCCCATCTAGTTCTCAATACATGTGATTCCAAATAGGTTACAGAAATTAACCCTTATCTGCTCTTCAAGATGCCTTCTCTTCTCGAATCCATTACTCATTCATGAAAACCTTTGTCCTTAGGCTTTGTCCAAGCAGTGTTACTGCTCCTCTTCAAGAATGCACTTAAGTTTTAGACAAATTTAAATAACTAAATAGCCTGAATATACCTAATCACTTCTTTGTTTATAATTATTTCTTTGATGGGATTTACACCAAAGACAGAGATAGCTCAAATCCCATTTTGAAGAAGATGCACTCTTTCTCCAAAATCTGCAGTGACTGGCCACCACTTACAGTATCACAGCCTTCCCCAACTTCTTTGCCTGGTCCTCTGGGACCCAGGGTGGGCATGTTGTGTGTTACTAGAGGATACTAGAGGACATTTAATACATTTTTTTTTTACATATTTTAACACATATTGACCTTTTACACATGATTTGAAGACTAAACAGGTGAGGTTATTGCTAATGATTTCTCTCTAAGGAAACATGAAAGGGACTAGGAAAGGAGTGGGTGGCCTTGGGAGAGGGTTCTGAGCCGTCCAGTTCTGTTTTCCTGTAGTCTAACTCCACCCCATCCACTTTCTCTTCATTGATGAATCCTTTTCTCTTCACACTATATTCAGTCATCCAAAATCTTCCTGTGCATTCCCAAACTTCCCATATCTATACCATCACAATCTCTTCCTGGGAAGGACTAAATCGTTATGTCCTCTCAAAATTCACTTGCTGAAATTCTACCTGAGATCATGGTATAGGAAGTAGGAACTGTAAGAAGTAATTAATCATGAGGGTGGGACCCTAGTGAATGTGATTGGTGCACTTATAAAAGAGGCCCAGAGAGCTCCTCCACCTCTTCCACCAGGTGAGGATACAGCATGAACATGGCTGTCTGTGAAGCAGGAAGCAGGCCCTCATCAGATGCCAGCACTGCCAGCCCCCAGAACTGTAAGAAATAAATCTCTGTTGCTTAAGCCACCCAGTCACAGGGTTTTTTTTGTTTGTTTGTTTGTATGTATGTATGTTTGGCTCACAGTTTTATGAGTTGAAAGCCCAAGATTGGCTTGCCCCTTCTGTTCAATCTCTAGTGAGGGATCATTGCAGGTGGGATCACAAAGACGGGAGCCTGTGAGGAAAAGATCACATGGAAAGATTAAAGCAGAGAGATTTGGGGCTCGACTTACTCTTTTTATAACAACCAATTCTCTTGGGAACTAACCAGGGTACAGTGAGTACCACATTAATCCCTTTCAAGGGTGGCACCCCAATGACCTAATTGTCTTCTACTAAGTTCTACCTCTTAAAGGTCCCACTACCTCCCAAAATCACCATGCATGGGACCAAACTTCTATCACATGAATATTTAAGTGACACACTCATAATAGCTTCCCTATCTTCCAGAGCAATTTGGAAGATAAAATAAAACTTAACACATGGGACTTTGAAATAGTTTTAAAAGACTTTTAAAGAGGTGCTGTGCTAATTAGGGAAATGTAAATCAAAACTACACTGAGACTTCATCTCATTCCAGTTAAAATTGCATCAATTAATACAAATAATAATAAATGCTGGAGAGGATGTGGAGAGAAAGGAAGAGTTTCACACTGTTGGTGGGATTGTAAATTAGTTCAACTGCCATGGAAATCAGTAAGAAGGTACCTCAAAAGACTGGGAATGGAACCACTATGTGACCCAACTATACCACTAATTTATCTTAAAGAATTAAAATCAGCATACTACAATACATGAATACTCATGTGTATAGTAGTACAATTCACAAGAGTCAAACTATAGAACCAGCCTACATATCCATCAAAAGATGAATGATATAAAAAATATGGTAAACAACAATGAATCTGTTGTGAAAGAAATCAGGAAAATAATTCCATTCACAATAGCCTTACACAAACAAACAAAAGACCCTAAGAATAAATCTAACCAGGTAAATGAAATACCTATACAATGAAAACTATATATCATAATAAAAAATTGAAAAAAACTGCAGAAGATTGAAAGACCTTCCATGTTCATGGATAAGCAGAATTAATCTCATTAAATTCCCCTACTACTAAAAGCAGTATACAGTTTCATTGCAATACCCATCAAAATACCAATGACATTCTTCACAGAAATAGGAAAAAAAAAAAAAGTCCTAAAATTCATTTGGAAGGATAAAAGACTCAGAATAACCAAAGCAATTCTAAACTAAAATGGTAATATTGGAGGCATCACAATACTTGACTTCATATTATCCTACAGAGCTATAGTAACAAAAACTGCATGGTACTGGCATAAAACAGACACATAGACCAATGATGCAAGACCAAGACACAGAGACAAACCTACACATCTACAGTCACCTGATCCTTGACAAAGGTACCAAAAACATACATTGAAGAAAAGACAGCAGTTTTAACAAATGGTACTGGGAACACAGGTTATCTAGATGTAGAGGAATGAGACTAGACCATTATCTCTTATCCTGCACAAAACTCAACTCAAAATGGAACAAAGACATAAGAATTAGACCAGAAAACATAGGGTCAAAACTCCAGCACGTAGTCAGAGCAAAAACTTTCTCAATAGGACTTCTAAAGCTCAGGAAATAACGCCAAGAGTTAATAAATAGAAGGACAACAAATTAAAAAGCTTCTTCTCAGCAAAGGAAACAACTGGGAATGTGAAGTGAGAACTTACAGAATGGGAGGGAATCTTTGCTAGCTACTTTTTTGATAGAGAATTAGTATCTAGAATATATAAAAAACCTCAAAAAACCTTACACCAAAAAAATCAATAACCCAAATAATAAATGGGCAAATGAATTAAACATATACTTCTCAAAAGAAGAAATGCATTTGGTCAACAAATCTATGAAAAAGTGTTCAACATCATTTGCAATCAGGGAAATGCAAATCAAAACTACACCGAGATTTCTTCTCACACCAGTCAGAATGGCAGTCATCAAGAATACAAAGAGTAATAAATGCTGGAGAGGATGTGGAGTGAAAGGAACACTTTTACACTGTTGGTGGGGTTGTAAATTAGTACAACCACTATGGAAATCAGCATGAAAGTTCCTCAAAAGACTAGGCATGGAACCACTATATGACTCAGCTATACCATTCCTTGGTATTTAGGCTAAAGAATTAAAGTCAGCATACTACAGTGGTATATGCATACCCATGTATACAGCAGCACAATTCACAATAGCCAAACTATGGAACCCATCTAGGTGTCCACCAATGGATGAATGGATGAAGAAAGTGTTGTATATATTCAGCCATAAAGAAAAATGAAAATATGTCATTTGCAGAAAAATGGATGGAACTAGAGACCATTATGTTAAGGGAAATAAGTCAAACTCAGAAAGTTAAGGTCATGTGTTTTCTCTTACATGCGGAAGTTAGGGAGGGAAAGAAAAAGAGAGGTGGGGCAGATCTCATGAAAATCAAAGAGAGAGCAATAGATGAAAGGGGTCAAACGGTGGGAGGTGAGTAGGGAGTGGGAGGGTGCTGGGGAGTGATATTACAACATATTGTTATATTGTGTTATGTACATGTACAAATGCGTAAAAAAATCCCATCAGTATGTATATAATGCACCAATAAAAAATGTGGGGAAAAAAAGAAAATGCGGTACAGATACACAATGGAGTTTCAGCCATAAAGAATAAAATTATGTCCTTTGTGCAGGAAAATAAATGGAACTTGGGGACATTACATTAAGCAAAATAATCCAAACTCAGAAAGTCAAGGGTCGTATATTTTCACTATTGTGTGGAACCTAGAGAGGAAAAGGAAAAAGAAAGGTCGTGGAGGGTGTCTCATGAAAATCAAAGGAAGATCAGTAGAGGAAAGGGATGAAGGAGAAGGAGGAGGTGAGAGAAAGGGGAACACTGGGGAATGATATTGGCCAAATTGAATTGTTATATGGCGTACACATATGAATATTTAACAAAGAATTCCATCATTATGTCCAATTATATGTACCACTAAAGATATGGAAAAAACTAAAAACAGGTTCTGTCCTAAATGCAAAAGATAAAGGCATTTTTAAAAAACAGTTATGTGCTAGGTACGATGGCATGCATCTGTGATACCGGCAACTTGGGAGGCTGAGGCAGGAGGATTACAAGGTTGAAGTCAGCCTCAGCAATATAAAGAGGACCTAAACAACCTAGTAAGACTCTGAATCAAAATAAAAAGGACTGGGATGTAGCACAGTGATAAAACACCCTGGGTTCAATTCAGTACCAAAAAAGAAAGGAAAAAAAAAAAAAAAAAAAAAGTTAAAGAAAAAAACAAAAAAACAAAAAAACTCCTACCAGAGATCCCATTCCTAGATATTTGCCCAAAAGAAATAAACTTATGTTTGCACAAAAACCTGTATACGAATGTTAATAGTGGTTTATTCATGGTAGCAATCCAAAGGGATAATCAATGAGACATCCATAGAATGAAATACTACTCAACAATGTAAAGGAATGAATCACCGTATCTATGTTATAAGCTTGGTTATTCTTGATGCATCATACTAAGTAAGAGAAACCAACTCAAATGACTCCATCCTGGCTTATAGGTCCAACTGTGGGGTCAGTAAACAGAATTTGTTACCATACTGGTGCTCAAACAACTGTGTGTTTATCAAAATGCTTAAAAGGGGAAATTTTATGCAATAATTCATACCTAAATAAATTTGGCCAAGAAAATCAAAGGTGCTGTGCTAACACAAGCTATTATTAATAATCATCTAATAGCTACAAAATGAACTGATCTCACAGATGAAGGGGATGGTGCATTCATGACTCCCTGTCCATATGATACCTTCAGTGAATCCCACAACAGCCCTGGGAGGTGGCCAGGAGCAACCCTTCCTGCTCTTTCACCAGATGAAACTCAGAGTAAATTATTTTCAAACATCACACATTGCTTAGGAACACAGCTGCGCTTTCAACCTGATTTTCTGACTCCTACTCTTTTCAATGTCATTAAGTTGTCAAGGAGTTAGGGATAATGTCAGATAAAGACAAAACAAATAAACAAACAAAAATCCAAAACACTACTGATGAGGAGCAAGGAACCACACAAAATCAGGGCCAGCGGGTTCTTTTTACATCTGAATCTGGATTCTGCAGGGCCTGAGGCAGGATCCTCTGCAGCCCTTCTGCTTGTGATGGAGGCCGCTCTCTCTTCCCAGGGAATAACACTGTGACTCATGCAGCGGGAGGGGGCCCTTCTGCCTGTGGGAAAACAACACAAACAGAGACTCATTGGCTTCCAGAAATCACCCCGCTTTGCAACTCACCAACAGCACCCTTCCCAGGGATTGGTAGCTCCAGACACTAGAATCCTAGGACCTGAATAAACAGCAGAGACAGGTTGATGAGACCTTCTTTCTTAAAGAGGACTGGGTGGAAAATAGAGTGCATGCTGAGCACTATTTCCTTGTCCTTGTGCATGCATCAGAAAGATTGGCCCCACCTGGCCACCTCACATCTGTCAGCATCCTATCAACATTAGTGCTGCACATTAGCATGAATGAAGTATCCTACCCGTGTTGTGTTGGGTGAGCCTCATAACAACTCAAAGGAAAGGACACCCCGATTGAGAAGGTGAGAAAATAAAGTCCCAGAGAGCTAAGTTATTCTGCCAGGGACATTCAGCTAAGAAATGGTGAAGCAGGACTGGGCCCTCTCTTCTGCATCCCAAGACCATCTTCTTCTTTTAATCCTCTTTCTTTTCTTTACATCACTCTGTCTCTTACTCTTCCTATTCAGTGGGCACAAGACTAGCCCTTGTCAAGTACACAGACTGAGGAAAAGTCATGAACTTGTTGCCCATGATGTTGAATGAAATGTTAGAGCTGTGCTCCTCAACAGTTCTTCACTAGCAGTGGGGTTTGCCTTGGTTTGGTTGGTACTAGGGATTGAACCCCAGGGATTCTATACTAAGCTACATCTCCAACCTGTCTCTAGCAGTTGTTTTTAATCATATATAGTCATTTGTAAACATTTTAAACTAATTGATAGTTATCTATTTAAACTGATCATACCTTTTGGAGGAAGTAAGGAAATAAACTTTTTTCTTTTACTTTCTTTTTTTTTTTTCTTTTTTTCTTTTTTTGTTCCAAAGTTGAAACCAGGAACTCTTAACAGCTGAGCCACTTCCCCAGTCCTTTTTATGTTTTTTAATTTTGAGACAGGTTCTCACTGAGTTGATGAGGCTGACTTTGAACCTGTGACTTGCCTGCCTCATCCTCCTCAGCTGGGATTACAGGTGTGTGCCACTGCACCTAGCTGGAAGTAAGCTTTTTGAGCATTACCTTGCCCTCTACAAAATACTACTTCTTTATCTCTCTTGGACTGACATTTTTCAACTTGCAATGATTATTCCCTATTCGTACTCTTCTGGGTCATCTGACTTTTCACCTCTTACTACTGGCTCTGCTCTGTCACAGTGCTGGTTTATGGTGTTTTGTCTGTCCTGGTCCCCACAGGCGCTGCAGGGGTTAGACTGCAGTAGTACTTTCACTGGTGTGTTAGCAAGGGAAAACTTGCAGGGGTTTCTAAAGAGCAGAACTAAATATTTCCCTTTAATTAAGAATTCTACTCTCTCAAAGGAGAGGGGCTGTAAACTGAGGTGAGAACTGCTTTCTTCTTCAAAACCTGTCTCCTGCCACAGCGCTTCTCTGCATTTCTTTTATGTTCTTGGGTTTTCTAACTCACCTAGCTCCAAATAACCCTGTTCCATTTACCCTCCTGAAGGCTGGGACAGGCCCTCCCTGTCCCTCTGAGTGCTGGAGCCTCTGTACTGCCTAATTACCTGCTCGATAGAAGCCCGGGAGGGAGACTCCAGTCCCAGCTGGAGCCCAGCTGCTGGAGAGATGGAATATTAAGACATTTTCCTTTCTTGGGAGTCCTTGTTAATTCTTCCTGGTGGTGATTAGCCAGTTATTTTTAGCTCCATCTAAGCTCCCTGGTTAGTATTCAGGGCTGGTTCTGACAGCTCTGAGGTGCACTCACCACCATGTTACTGTGCCAATTCCATTTGGTCCCACTGAAGTGAATAAAATTAACTGGCAGAGTGGACCCAGCCCCCAACCTCCCCAGGTGTACCTTCTCCTGCTGCTCCCAGAACCTCTGGCTTCTTTCCAAAGGATCTGCAGCACTGGTGCCAGGGACAAAGTCTTACAGGAGGAATCTGGAAAGTGAGCAATTTGGAGGTCATCTGAGGGGATGCAAATAACACCACTGGGGAGTGAGGAAATGAAGGTTTTCTTCTGAACTGTCGCCGCCAGCTAGCTGCGTGATCCTGGGCAAGTTGCTTTCCTTTTCTGAGCCATCAGTAAAGTGGTGTGGCTGGACCAATCGGCTCCTAAGTTCTTTCCAAGACTAGATGCTATAGAGGTCCCAAGTGTAAAACAGGAGCCCAGCATGAAGAAATCTGAGCCTGTGGGAGGGCTTCTTGAATGTGGGTTATGGAAGATGTTTCTCTTCCTTCTTTTGATCCGCCTGGCTTCCCTTTTCCAAACCTAATCCAGAAATGAAGCAGTTCTCACTGCAGGTTCCTGCTTCAGTCTTTGTCCACCCGTTGCTAGTCCCTGGGGTATCAGCTCCCCTGAGACTCCCGTGGGTGCTGGACATGCTCAGGAGTCATTTAGATGAAACAGCAAAGCTGGTCAGGGAGACTTGGGCATCTAAGTGCAATCTTGTTAACAAGATAGAGGAAGTCCCTGGACGGTAACAAGGCAGTGTGATTCTGTTCCATTTAATCAGCACAGAGAAGACGACTTCCAAGTTATGGCTCTTTCTATACTTCCTTAAGCGAGCATGACTCTAAGCCAGCTTGGATTGATGTGGACATTGCCATTTGTCCAGAAATTTACTTTGCTTCATAAGTCCCATCACTGGTGTGATGGTGGCAGGACCAGTCCTCCACCTGGATACGTCCTTTCCTCTCAGCTTTGTTTGTGTTATGGGGGTGCTAAGAGCTGCCTGGGAGGATATATACAGTTTATATTCACATATATAATTTGGCCCAGTACTTGTCACACAGTGTCTTTGCTTGCTTATTAACTTGGTTTTAAATCCATTAATAATAGCTAACTCTTGCTGAGTGTTCACTCTGGGTGAGAATTGTACTTAAGTGTACAGTGTTTTGCAATAAAGATTACTACATTCCCTTGTTATGGTTTTGATATGAAGTATCCCCTCAAAAGCTCCTATAGCAATGCAGGATGTTCAGAGATTAAATGATTAGATTATGAGAGCTGTGACCCAATCAGTAGATTAATCCATTTGATTGATTAATAATTTAGGTGAATTACAAGGTGATAACTGTAGGGAGGAGGGAATAGATGAAGTAGGTCACTGGGTGTTGCCATTGGGGCAATATCTTCTCTCTCTCTCTCTCTCTCTCTCTCTCTCTCTCTCTCTCTCTCTCTCTGCTTTCTGGCCGCCATGAGCTGAGCAGCTTTCTTCCACAACTCACTTCCACCATGATGTTCCACCTTACCTCAGGTGTAGAGCAATGGAGTTGGCCAACCATCGACTGAGATCTCTGGAACCATGAGCCACAACAAACTTTTCCTCTTCTAGGTTGTTCTTGTCGGGTATTTTGATCACAGTGAGAGGAAGCTGATGAACGCACCCTCTATTCTGATTAAATATTGAGAACTACAGGAGGAGAGCAACTTGCATGATTGAACCCAAGCTTCCTGAGGCCAGGTCTGAGCTTTGAACCACATTCTACACTGCATTTGAAGAGAAAGATAGAACTTTTTGCTGTGTATACGTCTTTGAGAGCTGCATTCATTTTTAAAACTCCCATGAGGCATATATATGGGAGTATATTTAATAGATATCTTATTGATGAATCAAAACCATGACCAATCTCTTTGTCACACCCTAGTGCTTTGGTGACCAACCATGCATTCTTCCCTGTCATTAGTCTCTAGCTAGAGTCCTGATGGGTCCTTCTGCTTCCCCAACTGCCCACATAGCTCTGCATTTCACCCCATCACATTTCTAAGCTTATGGATAATGATATCTGCACAGTTTCTGCCCATGACAAATTGGCTCCAAACCCCATTCATGAAGTTTCCTTCAGCACCAGGATCTCTCCCAGGCCACTTTTCTATCAAAACATCAAAGCCTCAGGCCCCCCTTCCACTGCTGCCCACTTCGTATTACTGTTGAGAGTTGGACTTGCCATCCCCTTGGTCCACTCCCAGACTTCCTTGAGGGCATGCTCCCACTAGGTTGACCACCAGCCCTTGCATGCCCGTGTTAGAACACTGATGGTACTTCTGAAGTAAGTGAAAAGCAGACCAAGCACATGACAATTGACTGTGCACACATGGGAGTAAATGTGTGTCCACCTTCAAAAGGTTCTGGAGGCTTCTAACAGGGCTGTGCTTCTACTGACCAGCAACACCGCAGGGCACAGTTAAGATAACCTGGGACAAAGACTTTTGAGTAGGCCAGCTGACTCTGCCAGCTGGTCGGATAAGACCAGTCCTCACCAGCTGAGGTCCAGGCAGCCTTAACCTGCGTTATCTCCCCATTACTCCCAGAGTACCAAACACTGAGTGTCTGAGTGACCCACCCAGCTGCCACTGTTGGGACAAAGATCAGGCAAAACTAAACCCAATGCATTATTTTTATGATCACCTCTGCAAGCAGGTCATACTTGAAAGGACTTTAGTTGGCAGGCACCTGTCCCTTCCTCACTCTGAGTTTTGGAGTCAAAGAAAACTCTTGTAAACCTTCTAAAGCTGGAACTATATGTTCTATTGTAACCATAAACAGCGACCAATGCCACAACAGGTGCACCCGGGGACTTGGTTAAATAATAAATGCAATCTGCTTTGTTTTCTATTCACCCAACCTGGCAGGTCCTGAGACAGCTGGAGTGGGGGTGGGGCCACTGAACAGAGCCCCAGCTTGGTATTGAATCCAGAGAATCAGAGAGGGAGTGTTCTCCCCTTGCACTCAGGGAATAGTGTGGATGTTGACATGGCAATAAGTCCACACCTATGTGGTGTGGGGCCCAGTTCAAATACCAGTTTACCCGCTGCGCACCTTGAGCAGGCTGCATACAAAGTCTGCTTTCTCACTTGTGAAGGCCCCAGAATTTAGGGAAATCCTGGAGTAAATGAATTAGCAGATGAAATTTGGTTTTTTTGTTTTGTTTTGTTTTGTTTTTTGTTTTTCTCCCTCTGTAAAGAATGCACCCAGTCCCAGTAGTTGGAAAATCTGCCTCTGAAGCCCAACCTTGGGCAGAGAAGCTCCCTAAAGTCAGCCTTAATAGTCATGGACCTCCTAACAACCACTAGGATGACTGCTATCAAGACAAAACAACAGCATCAACAGAAAATAAGTGTGGGTGAGGATGAAGAGAAACTGTAACCCTGTGCACTGTTGTTGGGAACATAAAATGCTGTAGCCACTATGAAAAACAGCAATGGTTCCTCAAAAACTAAAAAAAAATAGACGACTGGGTTTATAATTCAATGGCAGAACACTTGCCTAGCATGTGCAAGGTCCTGGGTCCAATCCCCAGCACTGAAAAAAAAAAAAAAAAAAGTAAGAGAATTACATGATCCAGCAATTCCACTCTGGGAATATACCCCAAAGAATTGAAAGCAGGGTCTCTAGGAGATATTAGCACACCCATGTTTATAGCAGCATTATTTACAGTACCCAAAACATGGAAGCAACCTAGGTGTCCATCCATGGATGAATGGATGAGCAAAAGGTGATATATACATACAATGGACTATTGTTCAGGCTTAAAAAAAGAAGGAAATTCTGAAATATGCTCCAACATATGAAGTTTGAGAACATTATGCTAAGTGAAATAAGTCAACCACAAAGAGACAAATACTAGATGATTCTACTTATATGAGAGGCCTAGAGTAGAAAAATTCAGAAGCAGAATGCAGAATCATAGTTGCAAGGATCTGGGGTAAGATGGGATGAGGAGATGACTAGAGAGTTCCATTTTTGCAAGATTAAAAGAGTTATGAAGATTGGTTGCATAACAACATGAAGAACTTAACCCAACCAAACTGTGGTTAAGATGATAAAGTTAATGGCATTTATATTTTACCACAGTTAGAGTTATGGAAAAAAATGACAGCAAAACTCAAGGTTCTCCAGAGAAGAAACTTTCATGTGTTTATATTTCTCATTCATATTTATATTCTGCAGATGTAGATAATAATAATTATAATAGCAAATGCTATTGAGAATTAAGCTGGACTTGCATGTCATCACCTTTAATTTTTATAACTTTTATAATTTTATTGAATTAAGTAGTTAGTATTACCCCCAATTTACAAATAAAGACACCAAGGTTCATAGCACTGAGTAAGAAATGAATGAGCTATGTCATTGACAAGCTAGTACCTGGCTAAGGACTTCCCCAGCAAGATGGCACAGGCTAGGATCAGGAGGTATAAGTGTATCTGGAGCTTCTCTGTGACCTCTGGGAACTCCCAGTCTTATGGAGGAGAAATACAATGAGAGAAGTTAACACTGACACCCTGGGGACTCAGGAAGGGAAATCACAGAGACCCAGGAGTTGGTAAATTGGCAGAAAATGGGGAAGTGTTTAGGAGGCCCAAGTTCTTGGGGATAGGATAGCAGAGTTAGTTAGATGGAAAAACAGTATTTGTTAACAAGAGAAAAGAAAATACAGTTCCAAATAAGATTTCCTATTAGAAAAAGGCCATTAGGCTAAGAAAGAAAGGGTTGTTGTTGCAAGCACATATTTTTTATTTTTATTTTTTTATAGTGCCGGGGATTGAACCCAGAGCCTTACTCATCCTAGGCAAGCACCCTACCACAAAGCTCCATCCTCAACCACTATTGCAAGCACATTTAAAACCACGTAATAAAAGTTAAGAATTATTGAACCCTGCTTGTGCACCAGGCACTGTTTCAAGCTCTGTGCATACATAGTACATTTAATCCTCATAATAATTTTATGAGGTAAGTCTTATTCATCATACTCATTTTATAGATGAAGAAACTAAGACTCAGAGAAGTAAGTGATTTAGTCCAACATCACAGAGTCAGAGCGTAGCAAAGCCAGGACTCAAATCCAGAGTTTCACTCCAGAACCTAAACACCCAACCCCCTACTTAATGTGGTTTGGTAATGATGCAAATATAAGCCTTCATTATCCAACCAAAACTATTTGTATTTCATCACAGGCATGAGCAATTTTGTTTGGTCAAAATTTAATATTTTGAGAAAGGTTGCTGATGTTCATACCTTATGCATCATGCATGTCATAGATACTCGTGGAAACTCTGTAAACTAATACACGGAGCTGTAAAGGGGGAGGGGCATCTCCATGTCCACCCCTCCACCCCCCATACTGGGGATTGAATGCATGGCCTTGCACTCGCTAGTAAAGTGTCTACCACTGATCTATATCCCCAGCCCTCCACATCCACTCTTCTTCGGAGTGAGTAACCATGCTGAATGTTGTTCCTGACAATAAAGCATAACTTTGTCCCTGCAGATCCTGTATTCACCACACAGCTAGCTGAGATCACAGAGATCAGCAGGGATCAGCTGAGATCACAGCAGATCAGTCAGGATATGGTGGTGTTTTTAAGAGGCAAAAACACAACTCAAGCAAAGGGGACAATCTGTTGGTTTGCCAAACAACTTCAGGGACAGCCTGGAGTGAAATGCTTAAACACACACACACACACACACACACACACACACACACACAAGTCAGCAAAGCCATAATAGGCTATAATTTTCAATAAAGGCCCCACCCTAACCTTAGGTCACTTTTAAAATTTGACCAAAGGCCATTTGCATGAGAATCATTATTAAGAATATAGATTTTGAGAAGGGATTCTAGACCTGCTAAATCAGACTTCCTGGAGCTGTGTCCCAGGGATTTGCACATTAAACAAACTTCCCTGGTGACTTTTGCAAGTCCCAAGGCAAGAACCACTTCCTAGGTTACAGCAACAGCATGAAGGCATGTCCTGTGTCCCTTTCACACTGTCTCCTGGAAACATGGTCCTTTCTTAATGCCTTATGGAGTGGTTACTCAATGGTGTGATTACGTGATTAAAGCCTTTTCTCTCAACCAATTACAGGCTTCCTGGCAGCAGGAACTACATTTATTAATAAAATACTCTCCATTGTGTCACCATGGCCTAACACAGTGTCTGGCACACTGTGTGCACTCAATGTGTATTTATTGAAAAGATGAATGGATGGGTGGGGTGGGCGAATATAATGATTTATAGTCCATAGAGTTACTCTAATGCACTTTTTCCCTTTAATCCACATACCATCTCTAATGAATTATGTAGGCTAGAAATTATTATTTCCATTTATCAGATAAGAAAAACCAAAATGCAGAAAGAGATTGATTTGACCAATTACATAGTAAGTGGTCTCTCAGCTCTAATTCTCTGATATTCCAGTATTCTCCTTCAAACAGGGTTGTATAAGGGTTCAGAGGAGTTGCTGGGTCATTAAGAGAGTTGGTACATGATATTCCCAGTTCCAGCTGACCCATAGGCCTCTTTCCTGGATACTCCTTTATATTTTATTTCTTATCTCTTCCTAGTTCAGCTCAACAGATGTTGTATATTGAACCAACCTCTTTTCTGCATGGGTCAAGAGAGGAAGGTGATTAAAGAAAGCACAGGGAAAAGAAGAGACCGGGTACTCAGAGACTTGTAAATAAGATCTGATCTGTACACAGTGGACAAAGAATAGCACATTATACCAAAATATACCCAGCCCTCCTTGCTGTCCACATGCCTGGACATGGGAATCACACACATCCAGATATAGAAGGGCAGCTGTGTCTTCAATGTGATCCTGGCAAATAGTAACAATCATCTGCAAAGACATCACTGAACTTCTAGGTGTTTTGTTGTTCAAAGAATCCATCACAATTTACTGAGCTCCTAATTGTTCCTTGGGCATGGGGGCCACAAAAAAGACCTGAGATATGAAGCCTTGCCTGGAGGAGTACATAGCACCCCTTACATTGGAAAGAATGTGATGTTATGACACAGACAAGAGAGGAATCAAAGAATGCTCTTAGCTATGTGCTGACTTTAATGCTGCGGGAGGTCAGGGCTGAGCTGTTTGGGCCAGAGGGCAAAGAAAGTGGTCATGGAAAATGTGACTGGGTCTGGGGAGGCAGTTATAATTTTAAAAAGCAGTGGAGATGAGGAACATTCCTGAGAAGGCAGGAATGAACACAGCCTGAGAGCCGAAGAGGTTCTGGTTGGCAGGAGGAGGTGGTGAGGTGGTGATGCCGGGTGCTCTGGGGCCAGATTGCCTTGTTCTGCTCCCTGGCTTGGACTTTCATTTCCTCTCCAGTAAAACAGGATGACCATGATGTTCATCATAATAAATATCCTAAAAATAAGCATCATAACGGTCTATTTCACAGGGCTGTTGTTTATAAGAACAATTCTTGCTGGATTAAATGTGTTAATAAATGTAAGGAGCTCTTACAAAGTGCCTGGTTTGAATATAGTTGACATTATCCTTCAGCAACATTCCCTGAGGTTCACCTACATGCCTGGCAGGTAGGACACAGAGATGCAAGGCGAGATCCTTCCTTAGAGGGTCCCCCAGGAAGGAGAGGGAGAAAGTTCAGTTATACCAGTGCACCACAGATGCTTGTGGTAGGCAGGCACATCACAGGAAAGTTCAGGGAACTTTGGAACTCAATGACCGGTCACCTCTAAGCCTGCCTGGAGGCATCTGGGAAGGACTTCTCAGAGGAGGTGATCACTATGGAAGCCAAAATGCAAAGGAGGGAAAAGGGCAATGGAGATCGAGGAATCACCAAGTGCCAGAAGTACCAAACACAGCAGACAGGAGAGAGAAACCAAAGCTGGGAGTTAGGAAAGGGAAGCGAAAGGCCTTGGGGGTGGCCCAAGCAGGTAGAACCTAGTAAGTCAGAAGGAATAATTATTGAGACTTAAGGAGAGTGAAGGGGTTGCTTCTAAGAGTGAAGTCCCCTCACCTCTCTGGTCCTGGTTTCCTCATCTGTGAGGTGAAGAAGGCTGGGAGCACCCATGCATAGCTCACGCTCAAAACTGCTTAGTGAATTCCCTCAGCCTCCAGTCTCCTGTCCAAAATCTGCTGCATTTACATAATCACTAGATCAGCCATAGATAGCACTGCAGAGAGGGACAGATTAACAGATGGTGCTTAACCATTGTTAAATCATGTATTCAACAAACATTTAATGAGTACCTATCAAACACAAACACTGATCTTTAAGATAGTCATGGTGCCTGTCCTCCTGAAGTTTATAATCTACCACCTTGTACACAGGTAGAGGTGAAGGGAGGTCCCAAGTTTGGGAGCCCAAACTCATGAAAATGGGATGGGAAGGGATCTGGGTAGTGCAGTCTGGTTGCCCCCCTTTTGTGGCCCTGGCACAGAAGGCACCTGAGGCAAAATGGAAGCTGACTGCATGCAAGTGCCTGCTAGAACTGGACAGGATGGGGCCTAGGGCAAGGCGTTTTCTTTTGTTCCCTCCCGTGACCACATCCTGCAGATGTCTGTCTCACTTATCATTCACATTAGAGGAAGATTTTCAGACTTGAAACGGGAGACTGTGAGCAGAAACCTGGCAGGGTAAATTGGGAACCCCAGTGCGGTCCCCCATAACTAACAGACAAGAGGCTCCAGTAGCTTGTAGAGGTTTAGGGAAGTATAAAATCTTTTGTTCTTGGGCTGAAAATTCCCACTCCATAAATGCCTCAAACCCAGCTCACTGGGCATTGTCCCATGTGAAGGAATGCTTCTCTGTTAAATCTTCTTCTAATCCCATTGTCTCTTATCTTGCCCATGCTCTGGAGTTCCCACAGTTTCCCAGGGAGCCTGTCTCTGTTCTCATGCAGATTTGTCCAACTGGAACCAGCTCAAGTTCAGTAACAACTGGAAAACAATAGGCTGGTATGGTTGCTGTCACTTGCCCAAATACAACAGCTTACCCTAGGTGGATTCTGGTGGCAGAACTAGGACAGAAACTCCCCATGGGTCAGGTTGTTCTTGGGGGCTGCTGATGAGAACACTTGACTCTCATTTGTTCCTAAGCCCTGGCCTATCTGACTCTAGCCCTGGCTTTCCTACCACATGAGTGTCCCCAGGCATGATCTTTAATTGTCCCAGGCCAATGCCACAGGTGCTCGTGTCTCCTTACCCTGCTGCCATGCCCTTACATGTGAACCCAGGTTTCAACCTTCACCAGCTGAATAATTTGGGACTATAGAAAAAGTAGAGGCAGCATTTACCTCACAAAATTATTGCGAAGTTTCACTTAGCTAGCATACATAAAGTACATAGTAGATGCTCAGTAATTGTTAGAACTCTTCTTTCTTTCAAATAGACACTGAAACAATCAACAGAAATTACACTGAATATCTACTTTATGCACAGGGCTGTGTTAAGCACCATGAAATATAACATTGAGGTGTCCTCTGCATGATTTCTACTCCAAAATCAAAACTAAGTAATCAGAAAATAGGCATTGTGGACTTAATGTATGCCTAGAATTATGCTAGAATAGTGATAAATTAATACACACATGGTGCATGTCATGGTCCCTTCTCATGTGGTTCTTACTCTGAAGAGATTAAACAAAAGCACAGAAAAGATCAAATAATCATCCAAAACATAATAATGCTGAAAGAACAAAGACAGAAACATGGTGTGCAGGTTTGCTGCTAACTGGGATGATGGTTAAGCATAGCAAAGGAGGAATCAAGAGGCATGTAGAGAGGACATGAGGACAGGGCAGAGGGAATTCCCCCAATTGCTTCTGGGTTTTTGCCAGTGGTGGTGATGGTAATTGTGGTTATTGTAGTTTTGGTCAGAAGGGGCCAAAAGATGGAGCTTGGGCCACACTGTGGTAAAAGCAGAACCATGTGGCAGATCAAGGGTCACAGGGCTCTGTTAATTGTATGAGACAGCCTACTCCAGCTCCATTCTAAGCACCTGAATCAAGTCACTTAATTTCTCTAAGTCTTACACCTTTTCTACCTCACTGAATTATTGTAAAGATTAAATAAGATGCCCATATATATCAAACGTAACATAGGACACTTGTGCATCAATATGTTAGTTTTATTATTAGTAATAATATAAAGGGAAGTCATGATATTCTTTTTGTGCTTTTTATATTGGGCATACAACCTATCCTAATCCTTGAAACTTTTTTCTTTTAACTTGTACTGGAATTTGTACCCACAGTGCTTTACCACTGAGCAACATCCCCAGTCCTTTTTTTATTTTGATTTTGAGATAGTCTTGCTAAGTTGCCTTGAACTTGCAATCCTTCTGCCTCAGTCTCCTGAATCACTGGCAATACAGGAGTATGACATTATGCCAGGCTTCAAAAGTCTTTTTTGCCAGGAAAGAGTGGAATACTGTTACAGTGTCTTTTTACAATTGGTTTTCATATTTTTGGGGTTTTTTTGCTAATTAATTTGATTTTTGGAGCATAAAATCACTCAAAAGAGAAAAAACAGTGTTCTTTTTATCTCAAAATCCAATTTCCTCCATCTACTATAAGAGACAATCCTTTAAAGACACAGGGTAAGTACACTTGGGTACCCTCAGCCTGCAGGGTTGGATGGCACCAGGTGTGCCTGCCTTCTCAACCCAGTTAGTCTCAGCCAGGATCCTGCTGGCAACAATTAGCAAATCAGAGAGTCAAAGAACTCAAGGCAGTTGTTGTCTACTTACACAAGATCAGTGGGAATGGGATCCCTAAGAATATGCAAAATCCACACTCTAGCTTACCTGCATCTTGAATACGCCCTTTACTGTGATCACTAACAGGCCTCATGCTAACTGGTTTTTCATCCTCTGCCTATTCCTCCTCTGGTGGGTGTATCAAGGAGGAGAGCTAAAAGGCAGCTGGCAGAGAGAGGGGTAGTGAAAGGACAAAGAGGGGGTAGAGGATCTACAAATTGAACCATCAGTCTATGAATAATTGAGAGTTACCTCTATTTGAAAATTGACTATTATAATGGTTTGGCCAGAGTAGGGGCCCAGGAGACTCTGTTCTAGCCTTGTCATGGTAACCACAGGGCCCAAAGCCAGGTCTCAATGTGTTTTTCTAAATGGATCAGCTGCTAGCCTTACCCACAGGAAGGTGTCTCACAGGGTGGGTATCTCCCAGCAGTCCTTCAGCCATATTATCACAGGTAGGGAAAGGGCTGAATACCAGGACACACACATCCTGAAAGGACAGTGGTCTTTGGCCAGTTAGGTCTGCCCACTTGGGGTTGGGAGGCTGAGTGAGCTGGTCTTTAGACTAAGGTCTCTGAAGTCTGGAGTCTTGGAAGGGTTTGGCAGCTTCCTTTGGTTTTCCTTTCAATCCTGTGAGATAGAATCTTATGGGAATTAAGATCAGGTCAGGGATCCTATTTGCTGCAGGTAGAGACTTGCCATACCCTCAAGGTGTTGGCGCAGAGCCACCATTGTGAGTGACTGTCAGGCTGGGTTGTGCTTACTTGGCATCCATGGGGTAGCAAGCTGGTCTATCAGAATACTCAATCTGCTAATCCAATAATGACTTGTTTACGTCTATAAGCAGCGGGGGTCATCTCATTCATTCAGAGAGAGGCAGTTGGGGGCTTACAGGAGACAGACTGGGACTCTCATTGAGCTGTGTGACTCTGGCAAATCACTAACTCACTCTGAACTTTAGTTTCCCCTTCTATGGAAAAAGGGTAAAATTGTTCACCACTCAGAATTCTTGGGAGGAATATAGATTATCAAAATCTTCACAGTATGTAGCATGACAGATGTCAGCCAATAAAATTGTCTTTCCACTCATGGTGGATTATATCAGCACCTTCAGTCTCTGACCAGTGGTGGTGGCTGTTGGGACCACACAGGATTGTTTTCTTCTACAGTGAAGAGTCCCCAGGCAGAAACTGCGGCTGGTGAGAACCTTCTGTTGAATTACACTATTCTTTATCATTCTTCCATAGACACCAAGGGGGTTCCCTAAGTTTAAAGTCTTTTACTCCAAAGGACAATAAGGACACTTCTCAGTCTCTGAAAAAGAGCAGCTCAAGTTCAAGGCAAGTAAACCACAAAAAGCAACAAAATATCACAAGGACCCTCGGGCCACTCTGAAGGTCAATGAAAATGGAGATAAGATAACACTCGTTTGGGTCATCAAAAGCATCTCGCTGACAGAGCTCCTGGGACACCCGGAATGAAAAGTTCTCCTTCCAGTCAGTTCCTTGGTTTATTCTCCTGGACTGGTGGAGAGAGCTTGGTCTGATCAGGAGAGGTAAGGGGAGCACGGTTCACGGTGCTAGAGCCAAGGCGCTTGATCCAGTCTCCAAACCCCTCCTCCCCCTGGCTGAGCCATCTGTCTCCCCAGGGCAGCCAAAGGGGATGAGCTCATTTCCAGAACCCAAGAGGTGGCTCTGACCCTATCTTCCCTGTTATTGCTGAAGCTGGGCGGTGGAAGCCGAGCAGGGCATCATGCTGGGATCTGGCCAAACTCTCATCAGGCAAATCTGCTGACTCATCTCCTTCTTCTTCTAAACAATCCCTGAGAGCTGGCATGCAGGAAGCGGCACTGAGGAGTCTGATGGCGTGGGCCACCTGGCAGGGATTGACCAAGGGGAGGCAGGGAGCGGCAGCCACCTGCCATCCCAATCCCACATTCCACTAACTGCACTGGGGACAAAAAAAATATGTGCTCACCCAGGGAATTCAGGGCCACAAGTAGAAACAAGTGTATCTGAAGAGGGAATGTTGCAATGCGAGAAGTGTATGTTTTGCATGAGAAAGTGGATAGCTTGACTTGAATGATCTTTAAAACTTATGTTTGGTTTATGGGGAAAATTAGTAGTTCCTAAAAAAATAAACCATAGATTAGTATTTGCACAATAAGCACAAGGAAGTATAATGAATAAAACAAACATGGTCCATAATCCTCCTCCCTGGATAGTATCTATAGATGTTTAAATAATAGAAGTACTTGAAAAAAAAATATATATGTACAAAATGAAAAAAAGGAGGTTACCATTCCCTTACTTGCCCCTCACCCAAAGGCTTGGGCTTCTTTTGTTTCTTTCCCAGGGTAGAAGTTTGTGTATAAACCTATACATCCATTTTCCATAAACACTTTTAACATCAACATAGCCTCCGAATTGCATAGCTCTGTGGACCATGAGTCACATGGTGCTGTGTGCTGCCCTGCGCAGGAGCTGTGTTCCCATACAGCACACAATGTGAATGGTGCCCACCAGAGTTACACCCTCTGGTAGGAGTGCTGTTTCCACATCAGAATGTACCCCGGAACTCTCTGCAGATCAAAACATAAACATCCATCTCATTTTTAAACTTCTTGCTTCATACACCATCATTTGAATATAATTTCCTCAATAAGTTCAATGTGGAAAGACAATTTGTACCACCCATTACAAAAATTCTACAATTAGCATGCCTGTAAGGATATCTTAGTAAACGCTTGTGATTGTCCATAGAGTAGATTCTATTTAGTGGAATTTCTAAGTTTGTGAGAACATACATTTTAATTTTATAGATATTGTCTACTCAGTAACTTCATTATAAAGAATAATTCCAAGAAACAAAGAAGTTTCCCTGATTTAATTCCTTCCTTATAGGAAAGTGAAAAGGACTGACATGACTTGGAACAGAATCTTTTTATTATTATAAACAATATTGAATGTGTGGGTCTACAGATTGGCTGAATAAAGAGGTGACTTCTGAAGCCTGGAGCTCTTGGTGACATTATCTGATAAATAAACCAAAATAGAAAAGGGAGAAGAATCGGGAGGGATGAGGGAGAAAATAAAGAGAATTTTTTGAAATTTAGAAAGGGCTGTCTTCTTAATCACTCATAAGGAAAAGGTAGACAAAGAGGTTTAAAAAGGCACTGATTCTCTTGTTCCTTGGTCAGAGAACCTACAGGGGCTTTTATTTAGGGCTTTTATTATTTACATGCCATGTCAGGATGTCAGTGGAAGTTAATCCTAGTGCCAGAACTTTTACAGAAGGTATCAGGATTTTCTCAGAGGCTCCATTGTTCAATGTCTCTTCCAGTTATCTTTTGCAGCAATCGCTAATAAAGCAATAATTTATTGCTCTCTCTCATGGTCCTGTGGTTGGCTGGGCTCAGCTGGGAGGTTTTCACTGGAGACCTTCCATGTGGTTGGAGTAACATGCAGACTCCTGTTTCCACTGAGATTGCCCAAAGGAATTTGTAATTTTTTTCCCCCAGATTCCTGCAGATTACTATCCTCCTAAAGAGAAGAATGTGGAGACTTGTCCATTAGTTTTCAGTTCACAAGAGACAATGCTCAACTGACAGACTTGAAGGAAAAAATAAATTCCTTCTTACAGGCAACTTTAGGAATTCTTTAAGATCAGCTGGGTCTTGTGGTTAAAAGAATGTCATGAGGTATTATTGGGAATTTGTTTATCATCATTTCTCAAATCTACTCATCTCTCTTGTCTTATTTTTCAAATAATGTCACCAAGAGCTCCAAGTTAAAGGTTAGTGACCCCAGGAGAAAGAAATCATTTTATTAACCACAGTAACCTCAGCACCATCCTGACACTTTTATTGCACTGACTTGGGTCACATTCATGTCTCTGCACAAATCATCACAAACAAGAGGCGGGGATATGCTGGCCAATGCTGAGTCTTGTGCTAACCTCAGGTCTGGGATGTGGGATCAGACTCAGACTAATTATATGAACTGAGGTTGAGGGTGAGTGGTTCCAGACTATAAACAAAAGCAAAGGTATCCACCTACAGGGCCCTGAAATGGGGTTTGTGTGACAGTACTTGGTCAAAAGTCATACTTTGGCTGACACTGTCATTCAATTGGGTTCTGAATCCCTGGCAGTGTTAAGGAGAACACCTTGATTTCTTTGCCTTTGACAATGGTAAGTAGACATGCAGAATCATAGAATCATGTGTAGTTGAGAAATTAGAGACCACTGACTTCCCTCCTCCACCTGGTGATGACATTCCTTCCACACCACCTCTGCAAACACCTAGAAACTCTCTGCGATAAAAGGCTCACTCACTGCCTTTCAAAGATGTCCTTCCACCATTATGCATCTCTGTGGTTTTTTTAAAGTAATTTTAAAGCATTTTAAAGTAAAATAAACACACTTCAAGCGGTCCCCGTGTGTGAGGCACCAGGATATGCACTTTACAGGAATTATTTCAATTTCTTTTTACAATATTCCTCTGAAAAAGTTATTATTATTAACCCCACTTTACAGAAGAGGAAACCAAGAGTACAAGAAGTTAAGTAACTCAGATATTTCAAGGACACGATCCTTATAGTAAATGTCTACATCCTGAGAGTCTACCAACTTGTAGTTTTAACCTATTGATCTTATTTTGGCCTTTGGGAGTTATTTGGATAAGTTCTTAAAATAATGATGGGCAGCTGATACATACCTCTTAAGACTTCAGTCTTTTAAGGTAAGCACCCCTATCACCTTTGTATATTCTGAATGTAAAATGATTTGTAGGGTTTTCACTAAATGCCCTTCCTTGGGTATCTTCAGTATCCTTCTCTAAATGTGCTTAAAACCTGGTCCAAATGAGATCTAACTAGCGTGAAATACTATGAGACCTCCCTGTGTTGGCTAGTGTCCACCTGTCAACACAACTCAGATTCTTTTTAGTTCTTTTTTTTTTTTTTTTTTTTTTTTTTGAGTTTTAAGGTCTTTATTTTTATGGGAGAGCTTCTGAGCTGAGTGCCTGGTTCTTCTTCCTCCTCCATCGCCGCCGTCTTCTTCTTCTTCTCACCGCGCAGCTCTCTCTCTTCTTCTCTCTCGCGCAGCTGCTGCTCCTTCTTTTCAGTTCTTAAACAGGAACATTCCACCGACAGCTCAGGTTGAGTTTGGGGTCATTTTTCATCCTAAGATCTTCATCTCAGTTTCTGCCTCTCGTCGGACGATTGAGGTGGAGGGTAAATGGTTCCTTAAAGTGAGCATGTGCAAGTGCCTCACCATAAATGAGAAATCATGACTGAAAACTCTCTCTCTCTCTCCCTGCTGCAGGCCAGGGTTGAGTAGGCTCTTCCCCATCACTCCCTCTGCAACATTTTTTCATATAAATGGATTCACTGTCTGTGCAATCCCTCACCCCAAACTCCCTACTCTCCACACAGCCTTCTTTAGCCATAAACAATTGGATAATAAGATTATCAAAAAGAGGAGATTTCTCCCCTCTCCTATCTCCTCAATCCTCCATATTTTCAAGTCCACCCCAGGATCACCATAATACCAACCCACAGGAAGCCACTTATGTTTATATAGACTGCATCATAAGTGAGGACCCCTTGAGTCGTGCAATAGCAACACAGACCAGCTCTCTACATAACTGGATTCTCCTGTCCTTCATCTCATCTCCTCTGGTGGGCTCTCGACTCTTGCTAGATGAAATTCTTTTTCTTAGAATGCTGCACTAAAGTAATGGCTGTGTGTAGAAGGGAAAGAGGGGCAAAAACGTCTTGCTGACACACAGGGTAGTGTCTGAAGACAGCACTTGGGAAAGCCTAGGAATCCTGTGATGCTCAGACTAAGCAGAGGCCCAGGGCACCTAGGAGGAATAGCCGCCAGCATTCTCTAAGGCCCCGAACCATACCAGCCTCTACCTAAGCTTGACCATGGCGTCTCATTGGCTCTTCCATGCACCCAATGTGGATGAGAATACAAAAGACTAGGGGACTTGGCCAACCCGCTGACCCAGTGAGTTGAAGAATAGTGTTCAATACAGTCTGGGTGGATCTTTGCTTCCACAAACAATACTTCCTAGGAGGAGGAGCATAGTGAAAAACCAAAAACAACTATGAAATTTAAAATAATTTTTAAAATATTTATATTTTTTCCCTGGATATTAAATAGCTAGAGATGAGGTAACAAATTACCACAAATTGAATGACTTAACACAACAGGAATTCATCCTCTCACAGTTCTGAATATTAAAAGCACAAAGTTATCAGCAGGGCTATGTGCTTTCTGAAGGATCCCGAGAGGGATGCTTCTAGACTCCAGGGGCTCCTGGAAGTCCTTGGCATCCTTGGGCTTGTGTGCATCTCTCCAGTCTCTGTCTCCACCACCATGTGGCCTCTTCCTAGTGTGTGTCTGTGTGTCTGCTCTTTTTCTTATAAGGACACCAGTCATTGGCTTTAGGGCCCACCCTAATCTAGAATGACCTCATCTTGACTGCATCTGCCAAGGCCCTATTTCCAAAGAAGGTTGGAGGTTCTAAGTGGTCATAAATTTGAGGGGAACACAGCCAACCCACTGCATCTTGTTCCCCAAATTTTCCTTAGGCTAGCTCAGAAGAGAAACTAGAACCCCAGCACTGTCTCACTTTGAGATTTGTTTCCTGCAGAAATGTCAGATCAGTGGAACACTTTCTGGTGGACAGAGGTATTTTCTAAATTTATTAACGGAGCCAATGATAGGAAAATATTAGTTAGGGGGATGGAGGTCACTCAGGGATAGAATTTCAGAATTGCTTCTTGATGCCAGTAGCCTTGATCAATTCTTATTTTTCTTCACGTTACCTTCATTGGCCAGCATGACTTGATTTATAATGTAATGTAAAACAAATTTGAGAATTTATTGTAAAGACCATGCCTTTATCCCAGACCCTAGAACAATACCTGCTTGGTCCAAAGTAGCATTTAGGAAAAATCCTCACTGAGAGCCCAGAAGGCAGTCCCGAGATGTGCCCTGTTATGGTGGGACTGAAAAAAACTGCAGAGAGAAACAATTGTTGCCAATGACCCATAAAGCAAGGCCATCTGCACAAGATGGAGTATCACAAGATGGATTGTATATAAGAGGCCTAGCCACCCCATGGCTGGGGATACCAGGAATCAATCAGTGAACCTAGGAAAGATAACTGAGGCATGAGCGAGCCCTATAAATTGCCTCACATGACACATGCCTTTGTACAGGTATAATAAAAAGAATTTCCATTTTATTTCATCTGCCTGAACATATTCTGCATGCTACTCACATGGAGTCTGGACATGGACCATGAGTTGAAGGAGACTACACCTCAGTGAGGGAGACAGGGCTGACACCAAGACACACACGACCTGCCCTGCCCTGCCCTCTCTAGCTTCATATCTCCTGTCCTCCCAGAAACTGCCTATCTTATGGTATATGAACAGGCTTTGGGAATTCCCCCCAAATTTTTTTGTGTTGTGTGCCTCCAAGCCTTTACCACCATTTCCAGATCTCCCAGGAAGATTAAAATTCATGGTTTTGATTCCGTTCTATGCCTTTTTCCAATTATGAGGCCCAGACAAGTTACTCAACTACTTCTTTGCTTCCATTTCTTCTCTTAAAATGGGGATAATTTTTTTTAAAATGGGGATGGTAATAACTCCTACGGTTGTAAGAACAACTAGATGAGTTAATACGTATCAAGAGTTCTCAGCACTTAGGAGGCACTAGATATGTTACTAATTAAAATTATTACTCATCCTTCAAGATGCAACTTGAACATTGTCTCCCTCAGGAAGCATTGCAAAAACCACCATAAACAAATTAAAAATACAAAAGATAACCAGGAAAATGTTTTCAACATATATGACAAAGGACTAATTTCTTTAATTTATGAGGAACAAGTACAAATTTGCAGGAACTGTTCTTCAATAGAAAAGTTTCCAATGTCCAGGAACATGAAGTTTGCAGAAAATACACACACACACACACATAGTTAATAAACAATAGAAGATGCCCAATTTCTCTCATAATTAAGCAAGCCAAAATAGTAATGAGACTCTTTAAACCCAGGACCTTGTACATGCCAAGCAAGCAATCCACCACTGAGCTATACCCCAGCCCGTGCATATATTCTTGAAGTAAGTATAGTTTTTGCAGCCAGTTCAGTGAGTGTTTTGGAAACATCTACTAACATTAAAAATGCACATTTCTTTTTAAAATGTTTTTACCAGTGCATTATAATTATACAAATAGGATTTTTTTTGTGATGCATTCATACATGCATATAACATACCTTGTTTCTTTTCATTCCCCTGTACTTCCTCTACTTCCTCTTTCCCTACCCTCTGCTCTTCCCCTGATCTCCTTCCTTTATTCTACTGCTCTTCTTTCTATTTATTGCCTTTTTTTAATTGGCACATTATAATTATGCATAAGTGGGATTCATTGTGGTGTATTCATTCATGCACATAGCATAATTTAATCATTTCATTCTGCTCTTTTTCCCCTTTCCCATCGCTCTTCCCTCCTCTTTGCTCCCCTTTCTCTACCATTCTCCCTTCTATTTTCATGATGTACCCCCTTTTTAATCCTTTATTTCTCTATAGCATCCTCATATGAGAGAAAACAGTCAGCCCTGACTTTCTACATCTGGCTTATTTCACTTAGCATGTTCTCCAGTTCCACCCATTTACCAATAAATGACATATTTTTTTTTTCTTTATGGCTGAGTAAAACTCTATTGTGTGTATATGCCACATTGTCTTTATCCATTTGTCTATTGACAGATACCTAGGCTGGTCCCATAACTTGACTATTGTGAATTGTGCTGATGGGCCATATCACTCTAATATGTTCATCCAACTCTTTTAGATGGACACCAAAGAGTTGGGTCATATGGTGGTTCCATTCCTAATTTCTAAGGAATCTCCATACTGATTTTCCATAGTAGTTGTATTAATTCACAGTCTCACCAACACTGTAAAAGTGTTTCTTTCTCCCCACATCCTCACCTGCCTTTATTATTATTTGTATTCCTGATGTTAGTCATCTAACTGGAGTAAGATGAAATCTTGGTGTAGTTCTGAAAGGCATTTCCCTGATTGCTAAGGATGTTGAACATTATTTTACTGTGAGAAAAAAACACAGGGCTATCATTCCAACATATAGGTGCAGGCAAAGACTGCCTTAATGAAACTTCTAAAACTCAAGAAATAAAACCAAAAGTCAATAAGTGGATAGAATAAAGTTAAAATGCTTTTGCACAGCATAGGAAACAATTAGAAGTATAAAAAGAGAGCCTGCAGATTAGAGAAGAAAATCTTTGCCAGTTACTCTCTGACAGAATTAATAGTCTGAATATAAAAAGAATTTAAAAAATAACACCAAAAAATAGAACAAATAGAACAATCAATAAATGGGCAAATGAAATAATAGTTCTCAAAAGAAGAAATACAAATGGCCAAAAATATATTTTACTGATGAGATTCTTCTTCTGTTCACTTTATTGATATTCTCATAAAAGAACAATATGTTACTACTATAGTCTAGATTTCTAGAAATGTGCCAAGCACACAGGTGTTCAATAAATATTTATTGAATGTGTATACCAACCAAAATGTTCATTGTTAGCAATGTTTGTAATTAACAAAAGCAAAACACAACCTGAATGTCCAGCAAAAGGAGAGAATTTAAATACACTTTTGTACACCTGCACAATAGAGAATTCTACAGCTATTAAAACCAACATCATACATTTATCTGTATATTCTGATTTAAGACTCCTAATACAGAAGAAGACAAAACACTAAAGCATCAAGGTGCAGAATAATAAACATTGCATATGATTATTGGCTCAAATAAAAAGAATATACACATGTAAATATTCAAATGGTCAAGTATATACACATTTTATTTCCTAGAAATATGACTTAGATGCTGTTTATAATCCCTTTGTGGAGAAGAATAGGAAACGGAAAAGTGGGCAACAGGAGAAGATTTTAGATTGACTTTATGATTTTCTATTGGAAATTTCTTTTTCTCTTCCTTCCCATGTATTGTTATTGTCTCAAACGATCAATAACGGAGCGTGACCTTGGCAGCTGTTGAGCTGCCAGCCAGTCTCCCCAAGACCTGCCCTGTCCCCCCTCCTCAGGCTGCCTCCGTCCTCCCACCTCGCATTCCCACAGTGCTGACTGACTCGAAGCTCCCCACACACCTGCCATGGTGGCTTTCTTCCCAGGCATTGGCCCTTGCCATATGTCCCCAGTATTCTCTTCCCCATCACTAGTTGAGCCTAGTGCCCACTGTGATGCATCCACCATACTCTGCACACATCTCCCTATGTTCCATTGTCTTGGAACCATGAATTTGTTTGGAAAGCTATTCTTCAGGCAATGTTGTGCTTCGCTCATCTTTGTGATCTGAACTCGCAGTGTTTCTCACATGAAGGATTCTCAGTAAACATTGGATGGATGGATATTGATGGGGGGAGGGACTGTATTGCCTGGAAGATTACAGGAAAAAAATCTTTAGTAGACCTTGTGATAACTGACATTAGCTTCCTTGCATAAAATGAACCACTTGCAAAGATGAATATTGCACTAACTAGGACACTTCTCCACCAGCAACTTGTTCAAAATTATTGACTCCAACACCAAAATTATCTCATCCTTAGTGAAGCCACCTCTTTCTGAGTCTCCCTTTCTTCCCTCTTAGTCTACTGTGGCTCCTCTCCCCAGGCCCATCTAGAGCTGCCCCAGCAAGACTGTGAAGTCTCAGAAAAATTCTAGAAGGTTTTTATAGTTCTTTTACCCCAGTACCAAGAGCTTACTATATGCAGGGAAATGGACCAGTTGATGAGCCAGCTGGGTTCAGAAGAGAACAAAGATATATCCTGACCCTTAAAGACCTAGTTTTGTTGAAAAGAAGGAGTTGGGGGAAGAAATTAAATCAGGACAGAAAAAGGCAGAAAAAATGTTGCTTCCCACTACAGAGTCAAAAGACTCCAGCTTTCCAAATCAAGACCCAGCTTGACCCGTGATGAAACCATACTCATCAAGAATATCTAGGGAGCAGGGAGGGTTAAGAAGTGCCACAAGGAGTAGAAAATGCTGCTGCAGAGTAGTTCTGGGTACAAATGGATTTCCAAGAAAGGGAGAACTGACAGAGATAGTCAAAAGGTTAATGCCAAAAGTGGAAAGTAGTTGATAAAAGTTTCATGCTTATCCATAAAGTGGTTTTCTGTCAATATCATGGGTCTTAGCCCCCCCCCCCTTGAAGGCAACATATATGACATATGTTTAACACAAGGGAGGAGCGAGGTCCTCACATATCTGTACTTATAAGCAGTTACTATGGAGGAGGGTGGCCACAGGCCGAGTTGGGAGAGGCCTGCTAAGCTGCCTCTCCACTTCCTGGAGCTACCCCCCTCCTACCTCAGCTCCCTCCTATCTTTGTTCTGGCCTTGTCCTCTGCAGTGCGAAGGTCACTGTGGCTTTGGCACCAATAGACTGAGTGGGAGCTCAGGTGAGGTGATGTGCAGAGCCACAGTGACAACATGCACGGGAGGTATTCTGAATGCATGAACCTAAGCCCAACTCCACCACAAATCCACTGCATGACCTTGGGCCCCTCTCTTTTCTCTCAGTGGGTAAGACTAGGTCCACAATAGCTGAGATTCCATCTGTGTGAATGTTCTCGATAGAAGTCTGAATTTCACATGTGCCCTTCAACTCTGAACTCGTGGAAGCACTCTAGGTTACCCAGAGGGAAAATGATTTGCTGAATTTTCACTTCTCACCAGGTATCTTGTAAGCAATAATTGGAACATGCCACCCATAGGGTCTAATTTAATTACCTGACATTTATTGAAGGCTTAGTCACACTAAGCAATTGGGTTAATATTTTGGAACAATAGCATAGAGAATATTAATATTGATATGTTCAACACTGCCATGAGTATTACCTCTCCTAAATGTTGGTTCTGGGCTGGTAGATGTTATCATCCTCACTAACATGGGGTGGGTTGAGGGGGAAACTCTGTGAGATTAAGAAATCTGTCCAAGGGCACTCAGGGAAAACACAGCAGGGCCAAGGAAAAAGCCCAAGCGATCTGACTCAGTCCTTGAATACTTCACTAAGATTTACTGTGTCTTCTGGAAATAATTACAGGTGACTGAGGAAGAATAAGTAACTGTTATATGAACTAAGCAAAACTAATCTGATGCTGGTCTAAGTAGAGCTTTCTTTTCCTTCCCTAGGTTAATATCCCAATGAACCTGGAACTTTCTATCACCAGCCCGAAGGCATTTGCCCACAGATTCCTGCTCTACAACTTCTTGAGGAGGCTGCCCCTCCTCCCAGCCTGGTTTGACCAAATGCCTTACACCAGAGTAATTCTCTTTATGCAAATTGTCATGAATGACTTTTTACAGGAAAGGAAATGAACACATTTTACAATACGAATCTGGAGTCTGGATGCTACATTCAACTGGGCTAAAGAAACCTTGCTAAGAATCCTCAGTGGTATTTGTTTTCTGGTTGTTATTTAAACTCCAGGGCCATTGAGCTGCTTGAGCAGACAAAGGGATAGATAACAGTTTAACTTTTCAGAGTCCAGGTGCCAGGAACCAAGGGTCTCTTGCTTTGTGGCTAGGCTGGGACTTCAGGGCAGAAGGAGAATCTTCAGCCACGTTAGGTTGTCCTGGGGTTGCCCAGGTGTTGGTCCCTACAAAAGTACTGAAAGTCAGCAGTTATTACTTCCAGGGCAAAGTGGCAAAAACACAAGGAGAGAAGTTTAACTTGGACTTGTAAATTTACAAGCAGCTGATTTGAGGCCTCCAAACGACATTCTGCTTACAGGTCTGGAGCAAAGAAAAGGAGTTTAATTGGTGTAAACCATTGTGGTCGTAGGTAATACATCAGTTTTGAATTCAGACTCAGTGAATGGAAAGCAACTCTTGTGAAAAAAAAAAAAATATATATATATAGAATTGAATGTATTGTGGGTTTAAGAGCAGATCATGCAGAGCACTGGAAAGGAGAGAGATCTGTGTCAGTGTCCCCAAGGATATTCACAGGAGTGAGGTGATAAGGGGGTTCCTTGAGATTTCTTCACCTACTAAAGAACATCAGAATTCCTAGGACTAGAAGGACCTTAGCCAACTTCCATGTTTCAGAGGAGACACAGAGAGAGGAAATGACTTGCCCAAGATCACACCTGGAAAAGGGGATCCAGCCTCCCTGACTCTCCCAATGCTCTTTTCCACAGTCTTGGTATTGGACTGTTTCTCACAATGGTTTCGCTGTTTCTCATTGTGTATAACAGCATCATCTTCTGTACTGTATCCTGGTGGTTCTGCTGCAGTGGTGGTGACACTTGTCATCTCCAGGTTGTATTTCATAAGCAGAAGAGTTAAAAAAGGTTTTGCTTGAAGGAGACTTGGCGGGAGATAATGAGATACCAAAGATCAGGTAGCTGAAGAACTGGGTAAGAGGAATTGCTAGACTCCTTTTTATTGCCAGAGAACACTGGTTCTCAAAGTGTGGTCCAGGGACCAGCAGCATCAGCATCACCTGGGAACTTGTTAGGAATGGAAAATCTTGGACCTCACCCTGGACCTGCTGAGGTCTCAAAAACTGTCTTAGCAAGCCCCACAAGTGATTCTGATGACCTAGTATGTATGAGGCCCTCTGCCCTAAGGACAGAGTTAGGATGAATGGGTCAAATGACCAGGAAGACAGGTGGGGAAGGCTTGTGTAACAAGGACAAGTTCTCTGGGGTTGGAGTGGTGAGCTCCCCTAACTGCATCTGTTCACACAGAATGAGGAGAGCTGGGAAGGACTCTGCTGGTAGGAGAGGTCTGAAGAGATCAGCCCTGTGATTCCAAGGGTCTGTGACAAATTTACAAGAAAACAGGCCAGGAATACATTATTTCCCCTTTCTAGAATGTATGCCCCACCAAGACAGGCACTTTGGCCCAATCCGGCTCACAGCCTACTTTTGCAAATGACATTTCATTGGAAAACAAATATTCTCGCTCAATCTATGACTTCTTTAAAACTACAACAGCAAAGTTGAGTTATTATGACTGACCAGATGGCCACAAAATCCAAACTATGTACTGTCTGATCTTTTATAAAGAAAGGGTTGACAATCCCTGATCTAGAATATTGCCTGTGTCACAGCAGATGCTTGATAAACATTTCATGAATGAATGAACATCTTTCTCTGTTGGCAGTAGATAGGTACAGCAACCTCACTTTAGGAGAGTCTATACAGGAACTATAGGAATGAAACTTAGGGATGACCAGACCTGGACCTGAATCCCAGCTCCACCAAGTAAAGAGAATGACTTCAGGCAAATTATTTAGACTTTCTGTGTTTCATATGCATCATTTGTAAAGCAGCAATGATACGAGTCATTTACAGTCAGTCTACTTATGATGAAGTATCACACTACATACTGCACAGAAAGAAGAGAATCTGGTGGATGTATCTATTGAATGCAAATAACCTCGTTATTATTAACAACTTTGGCAGGTTGTTGGTGAGAGAGGTTCAGACATTCAGGTTTGGATACTAGAGACTGGGGAGAGAGCAATCACCAGGCCTGGACTCTCCCTGGTTCTACCCCAATGTGTGAGTTCTCAGGAGAAGCAGGGGAAAGGGCAAATTTATAGATGATTATTATGCAGCTCATCATTTAAACCTGTAGAAAATTACTAGTCAGTCAATTTACATATGGTGATCTTTAAGATAGTGAATCAATAGGAAAGATCTGATTAGCTATAAATGTTCAGGTGTTTTTCCAGTAGTGAAAAATAGTGATCCATCCATTTTCTATGGCATATTCCCTCAATGCCCAACTGCATTCAACAGCCTGGGAGTCAGAGCTGAGCAACCTAAGGGTGTGAGAGCCCCTGGGAGCTACCTGGTCATACATGAGCTGACTGTGGTCCTCTTAATCAGCTCAGATGGGCTCTCCAAGAGGAAAGTACTTTCTCAAATAGTCCATGGGTGATCCCTTGGTGTTTGGGTGCCAGTGTTTTACTATATTTTTCTGGCAGGAGCTCAACATAGCCTGGGCGTTCTGGCAAAGTCTCCAAGCCCTCCAATTCCCCAGGGTGAGCCCAAAACAACATTAATCACAGGCAGGTTACAAATCCACTCTAGCAGGAGACTGAGTCAGAAACTTGTTGGAACTCAAAATCAAAAGTGGTCATGTTCAGAATTTCCCTGATTCTGAGATTTTACAAATGACCCACGTTGCTGCTTCCAACATGTCAGGAGATTCATTTTCCCTTACTCATGCTGTAGGCAATGCAGCAATTTTCCAAGCAAGTGCATTTTCACAGTTAAGGCTGACACCTGGAAGCCCACTCTGTCCCTCTTATTCACATGCATCAAGCTCCAACCCCTTGCCCTCAAACCACAGATCTCATTAAAAACTATTCATTTGATTTTGGGGTATCTCCAGAGTCTGAGATTCTGCTGTGTTTGTTCCAAGGAAGAGAAGTCTAATAAAAGGAAAACTGAATAAATGTAACCCAGATTTTTTTTTTCTTCATGTTTTTATCTTATATAGGATTTTTATCAGGATCCAGGATAACATAATCCCCTGGGAGCCAGTTGCCACTTGTATATAGAGAGAAACATGAAGACTTTTCTATCTCTAAAATGCACAACTGGGCTACTCCTCCCTGTTCCCCTATAACCTCCAACCCATAAACCTCAGCTATTGGCTGGTAATCAGACTGCCACCTACCACCAAGAACATTCCAAAATAGCCCCAAATTTTATGTGTCTCACTGATAGCTCAAACATGTTACTCCTTCCTTCCAGGAAGCACAACATATGTAAAGGGCTTCCAAAAATATCCATGGTCCAATTCCAAATCATCTGAGGAAGAATCTTTGAAGAGTATGAGAACTTGGTGGGCGAGGGAGCTGGGTCAAAACTTCAAGTGAGGAGGTCTGGAGTAGCTCCAGGTTTCACACTCAGGCATGGGCTCATAATCCACCGCTTCTCCCTGCCCTGACTTTTCCCATCACTCCACTGGCCACACCCTATTCTCAGAAGCAATGAAACTTTGCAGTATCTATAGTCAATATCACAGTAGACTAGCCAAAACATAGATGGCCCTCAAACCAGGAATTTCCATTTTAAAATCCTCATTTTCCCTGAAATACAAAAGTGGGCACCATCTGTCCAGGTGAAGACAGATCTAGAAGAGAGACAAGAAGGTTCTGGCAGGGACTGGTTCATTTTCTCTGACTAGATGTGCTCTTAGTCACCTCTGAACCATCTCATTGTAGGTCAGGGTCACAGACATTATTAATTGTCCATGAGAAGGTGTTTTTTCTGCAGGAAGGGAAGTTTGAATGCTTAGTTAACCATGATAGTGTATGGAACTGCAAGGTTCTATGAAGGCCTCCTACAATATTTTACACAAAAGCCTCAAGAAATTAGCAGAGACTTTCTGTAGGTAACACTATGCCTAGGCTCTTAGGGCTGCTGTCTTCAGTTTCCAGGGCCCAGACTCTCTCCAGGTTGCTAAGAAATACCCACAGCCATGATTCTGAATTTGTCACTCTACTGAGCATGACTGAAGTCATTTCTGATCCAAATCTGATCAATCTCCTACACCACTGCCTTCATCAAGGCATAAACCTCATTTTCCAAGGAGTGTAGCTGTTCTTTGGAGGACACAAGACCCTATTTCCATTTGGATCCTAACTAAACCTGGAGCCAACAGGTCCCATCTACCAGCAGCCCCACTGGCCCTCTGGATTGCATCCTCATACACCCCTCTATTTCAAAGTTTTTATTTGTTCTCCTCGATCTCAAGCTCACGTTTAGCTCTTCTTCCTGTCACTTGGTCCATTCTCTGCATCTGACCTACGCCAAAGGTCTTTCTTCCATTGATGGGCCATCTCCAGAAACTGCTCCTCTTCTGAGACTCTACTAGGTGACAGAGAAGAGAGTGAGTGTTTTTTCCCTGCCCAGCCCTGGCTGATCTTTTTTAGTCTCCACTCCCCAAACACACTTCCCTGTAGAAAATGCCAACAGCATAAACCCACAGGTGGTAGGGTGAGGAAGGAGACCAGGGATTGCTGGAAAGGGAGAGGAGCACATCTCTCCACATTTGCTCCTCACCAAGTGAAGCTACAAGGCAATGGAACAGAGGATTTGGTCAACTCTGAGAGGGCAGAAGATACACATTCAAGTATCTGGCCTCCTCTCAGCTTGAAGTCCACATATTTATATTCACAATTTATTTATTCACCCTGTAAGTGAGAGGTGAATTCAGGGTTTTGTTGTTTTGCTTGATTCCTGTTCAACTTAGCTCCAGTCTCTGACTTTCATATTTCTTTCTCCCTACTTTGAACTCATATGACTTAATTTTTTATTAATCAAATTGGCCACCAGGGTTCTTTCTGGAAAAAGAGATGTTTTAATTACACCTATTCATATATTTTTGTTCTGCTCCCATTCATGCAAATAAACACAAATATTCCCCCAAACAGCCAAGAACACAATCAAGCAAGCAGCTGGAGGCCTGTAAGAGGCCATGTCCCCCAGAGGCTCATGCATTACAGGCTTTGTCCACAATGCAGCAATGTTTCAGAAATGGGACTTTTGGGAAGTGATTGGATCATAAGTTCTGAGCTAATCAATGGATTAGTCCATGGATAAATTCATAGCTGAATGGACTATTTGGAGGTGGTGGAAAATGTAGGAGACGAGGCCTCATTGAAAGGAGGGATCCTTGGGTGTTGCTTCTGGGGACTATCTTGTTCCCAGACCCGCACCCCCACCCTGTCCCCTTCTTCCTGCCCGCTATGTGGTAAGCAACTTTTCTCTTCTATGCACTTCTGCCATGATATTTCTGCCTTGCCATAGGCCTAAATAAGCTATGAATCCATCTGACTATGGACAGAAACTTCTGAAACCATGAGCCAAAATAAACCTTTCCTCCTTTAAGTTGATTTTATTAGGTATTTTGTCACAGTGACAGAAAGCTGACAAACACAGGACCTACATAGGTAATAAACAAGGTGGGCGACACTGTGCTCATGGGTTTATTGACTGGCTAAGTGACTTGACTTACAGCCTTGAGTGTATTTATTGATGAATTCCAGAGGAATATTATAAAATATACTTACTCCAAGGCTTTAGTGAATTCTTGGCCAGGATGAAGTAGGTTTGGTGCTGTACTGCTGAAAGGCAGAAGATATGCTATATGAGCTGTCAACAACCTTGTCAGCCTTAGAACGGCTATGATGACATTCCTAGGACTTAAAATGCCGTGGTAGTGCACTCTGTTTTCATTGGCAGTTTCCATGTTTGTCATGAGCAGAAAGGGCCTGGGCATTATTCATTTTTGCATTTTCCAAGCTTAGTGCCATGCTAGAACACCACAGATGCTCTGGAAATACTGATGGATAGAATGATAGGCTGATTGAGCATGGGTCTGAAGAGCAGGGTCCATCCTGCCTTTACCCCCAGCACCCTTGGGAGACATCCCAGGCAAAGGCCAACATTGAAGAACTCCTGCCCTCTGCTCCCATAAACATTTGCGTTTGTAACCTTGGAAGCAAGCACTATTGTAATTCTTATTTCATAAAATTCATATTTTTAAAATAAAACTGAGGCCTAGAGATGCTACAGATGTTATTGTTCTCAAGACGTGGAGCCAACACTGGCCTCCCAGACCCCAAGACCCAATTTCTCAAGCACCAAGCTAAGCTTTATATTCCTGCCACTCTTGCATGACCATTGTTTGTTGTGTGAATACTAGAGCCAAAGTTTTCTTAATAATATAATCTATTTAAAATAGTTGTGCGATATAGATGATGTGTAGGAGAAAATAAGCAGAGAAATGGCAGTCATACTTTCCAAGGTACTTTCATTAAAATGAGAAGGAAAGAAGCACATGAAGAGTTTTCTTACCTAGACAAACTTAGATAAGAAGTTATATTCATTGTATCACCTCCTCCTTGAAAGGACTAAATTAATGATTAAGCCTTCACTTTTACCCTTTACCCTTTAGTTCATCAAGTACACACCAGAGGCCATTCATATGCCAGTTGGTACCCAAGGACAGGAAAGCCCAGTGGAAAGGGGGCTTTGATTTGGAGACTTACCCTGACATCTCTTAACCTCTGTAACCCTCAGTTTTCTCATTTATAAAATGGAAATGATAATAACTAACCCACATAGCTGTAAGATTTAATAGGGTTCATATACAAAAAGGACCAGGTCCATTCTCTGATACAACATGCACATCTACAAAATATAGCAATTATTTCCACCATTGACATACTAAGGGCGGGACAGTTGGAATGGTTTAATTCAGTTCAACAGCAGTCATAACAGTCACTTAGAATTTAGATTAGCAGAACATGTATTGGGAAGAGATAAGAATATTTCATCACTGATATTGTTAAGGATTGCCAGTGCATGGTAATAACATAAAAGTAAATTGGCTTTTAGTCCATCTTACTAGTATTATTTTAAATTCCTACAGATAATGCACCCTCTGCCTGCACCTGACCATTTCCACCATCAGGCTTCAGTAATCACTGACTTGCATGTTTAAATATTGAGAGGATAATCAGAATTAATTAGTAGTAAACCACATTTGTAGTAACTCCCTTTGGAATTTACACACGAAATCAATAGACTTTTGTTATTTAACAGTAAACATTTTAATCCAATAAAAATATGGATTTTTCTAATTGTAAATTTTTTATTGAAGTATAATACACATAAAGAAAAACATGCACATACTATTTGTGTGCTGCATTCTCATGAACAGAACACACTCATGTCACCAGAATTCAGATAAATAAACAGCATGTAGTCAGCACCCTAAAAACCCCTCTATGCCTGCTTCCAGGTGTTATCTCTTTTTTTGGAAATAGGCTTCATATACTAAGAACTCTTTTATGTGTGGCTTCTTTTGCTGAACATTATTCGTGAGATTCACACAAACTTTTCTGCATCATCGTAGATGACTTATTTCCATTGTTGTATAGTATTCTATTGTGTGACTATACCATCATTTATCCATTCAACTATCGGTAAGTATTTGAGCTGTCTCCAATCTCTAGTAATTATCAATAGTGCAACTGCGAGTGTTGACTTTTAGTGAATATATGTACATGTTCTGTTGGGCCTTTCCTCAGAGTGCAATTGCCAGGTCATAGGAAATGCGTAGGTTCAGATTTAGTATGTACTTCCTGATAGATTTCCAAAGTGGTTTTCAAAAGAAGGAATTATATTAAGAATTCCACTATCACTTCTAAACCTCCAAGTTCTTTACATTGAATTAAGTAACAGATTCCTGGAGAAAAGCAAGAAATGGATGTTTCTGGCTAAATAAGCCATGAGGCAGAGAACCCACTAGCATTAAATTAGTCACTTGGGGTGAGCACTCCAGAAACCTGCCTGGAGGAACCCAGGGCTTAGTTTCCCAGGCTATGCTGTAGATTGAATATTCCATCTTTCTCCACAAGAGGCTTCTAGCCATTATCAATGATTTTTGGAAAAACAAGCAGAATGAAAGAAAGCAGGAAAGGGATTCAAAAGAGTGAAAAGAAAGCAACCAGGTTCTAGAGGAAATTTGTGAAATTCAGAAATCAGCTATGGAAAGTAAATCACAAAACAAAGTCATCTGCCTTCTCTTCCTTGTGATCATTCATTCCTTTAATGTCTCAAAGAGCCATCCTGAGAAGAACATCTTTGACATCTTGACAGCTCTCCTGTCACCTCACCTTACTCAACTCTTCCTACAAGGCTCTTCATTTGCTTTTCTCCTCAAGAACTGCACTGCCAAAAACAGTTGTCTCTCCTAAGCTCCAGATCAGCATGTGCCCCTGTCAGTTACACACTGAGACCACACCTGAAACCCAACGCCTTCATCCACTCCCTGCTAAAACTCCACCTTCCTTTCCTCACAATGCTCATCCCTATAACCAATCAGAACAAGCTTTATCAAGTCTACTTTTACTACCCCTAATCCCTTCCTCTGCCATCTTTCACCTGCTGGTCTGCAGCAGCACCCATGTGTCTCCCCACACCTGACCTACCTTTACTCATATCCTTAAAGATCTTTCTAAATAGGAAATAAGATCATGCCATCCCTCAGTTTGAACCTGTGGGAAGTTTTTCATTATTCTCAGATTCAAAACAACCATAATTCCTTAGCATATTCATCAAGACCATTTGGCTAATAACTTATTAATGAATGTGCTAATAAAAAAAGTGATATCCTATCATAGCCAAATTTGACTTATTAAAATTTTAATAGTATTTCAGTTTCAATAGAATTGGTTTTCTTCAGAGTCTTATGTATAAATTAAGTATCCTTTATCCAAAATGCTTGGGAACAAAAGTAGATTTTGGATTTTTTTAATTCGGGGATTTTTGTACATACATAACGAGATATGTTGGGGGTAGGACCTGATTCACATAAAGTCAAGTTTGGAAAATTTCCACTTGTAATATTTTATTATTGCTCAAAACTGTTCGGATTTGGGAGCATTTCTGATTTTGGATTTTTGAATTAGGGATGGTCAACCAGCATTTTATTTTTTGTTTTTATAAACTGAGAAAGGGCCCCTGGGCTTGATCAAACTGCCAAAGGGGTATATGACATAAAAATCTTAAGAAGATCTCCATTAAATAACTTTTTGTATGATCCTGGGAATTAAACCCAGGACCTTGGACATGCTAGGCAAATGATCTACCACTGAACTGCATCCCCAACCCTTTTTAATTTATTGTGAGACAGGATCTCACTAAGGTGCTCAGGCTGGCCTTGAACTTGGCAATCCTCCTGCCTTGACCTCCCAAGTCAAAATGCAGGTATACACCACACTCCATTAAATGATTCTTAATTGAGACTGGAGATTTGGAGACGGAAACAACATAGACTGAGCTTGGAAAACAGATGGAAAAGTAAGCAGTTTAAAGATGGAATGCAGGTCTCTTCCTCAGCATTCCATCCCATGTTGGTCCAGCCTCTTTGCCTGGGGCACCTTAGCCTAGAGGTATGCATCCAGAGGTTGACTGGAGTTGAGGGTGGAGGGGAGAGGAGGAGAGAGATTTGACAGATGAAGTCACTTGGTAAAAGGTAGGTCTATTTCTTAACGGTCTCCAGTGCAAGAGAGTATGGAAGGGAAGGAGAAGCAAGACCACCAGAAGCCCATGGGCTAAAATCACATAAGGACCCTGACCTTGAGAATCAGTCAGACCTAGATTCAAATTAACAACTAGTAGCCTATGGGAACTTAGGCAAATTATTTAAAATCTCTGAGTTCTCTTTTGTCACAACTAAATAAATACCTATATTTCAGAGTTGTGAAGATCAAGTGATAAAACATATGGAAAAGTATTCCATGAAGAGTAGACAAGTGATAAGTCTCAGATCCTCTTCCTTTTTGAGTTTGCCCAAATTCAGCTATGTCACCCTCTTCTCTAAACCAAGACTCTGATCTCTATCACTCATTATCTGGGCTCAGTAATAATAACTAGATATATTGACTTCTTACCAGGTACTGGATCCTATGCTAAGCACATCATTTTTATCCTCACAAAATCCCAGTGAAGTAGGAGATCTATATTTTACACGCCAAGAAATGAAGGCTCAGAGATGTTAATATAATTTACTCAAGGTCTCATAGCGAGGAGGTAGTTGAACTGGCATAGAAACCTAGGCAGGCTGACTTTATAATCTATGCTCTGTAGTCAGCAGTCATTCTGCAGGGTAAAACTTTAACCCACAAGTACTGAAGTTTGATCAAAGCTCAAGAATTCTCTGCTTTAATAAACAATGATTTTAAACACCAAAATAAACAAACAAAAAAATGCAAAGTGGCAGACTGGACAAGTGAAAATACTCAAAAAGAAGATTATCTAAACAAATACTGAGAATAGTAGCAGTAATCTCTTGGGTGCTAGAGACTATCTCCATTGCTCTTGGGCAGCTGGAAGCAACAACCATAGCAGAATTTCAGATTCAACAGTTCTTCATTAGGATTCTGTGGTGGAAGTCACCCTGGATGATGGTAATTTCTCTTCCTACAGTCTGTACATCCTGGATTCAAGCTCTGGAGACCCAATTGTTTTAGTCAGCTTTTTCGCTGCTGTGACTAAACGATCTAACCAGCACAATTATAGAGGAGGAAAAATTTATTTGAGGGCTCTTGGTTTCAGAGATCTTAGTCCATAGAGGGCGGGCTCCATTCCTCAGGGCTTGAGGTGAGGCTGAACATCATGGCCAAAGAGGGTGGTGGAAAAAAGCAGCTCACATCACAGTGATCAGGAAGCACAGAGTAAGTCTTTATTCTCCAGATAGAAAATATGTACCCCAAAGCCACACCCCAATTCCGACCTCCTCCAACCACACCCTTCAGTTACCACTCACTTAATCCCTATCAGGGGATTAAATCACTGATTGGGTTAAGACTCTTACAACCCCATCATTTCTCCTCTGAACCTTCTTGCATTGCCTCACCTGTGAACTTTTGGGGGATACCTCATAACACCCTTAACACCAATCATGAAGACTAATATGTATGTGGTGCTTAGAATTTAATAAACATTCACTCCTACAGGGCATCTGTGGACTCACCCTGGGAAAGGCCTGGGACCAGGGTCACCTGTTTTCTCAGATCAGAAACCCGAGATTCAGAAAAGCATGGTGACCTGCTCAAGGTCAATGGACTAGTAAAAGAGGGATCCAAACTACATCTTCTGACTGTTTTTCAAATGCTGTTTTCACCTCCATGGGTCATTTCCATTCCCAGTCTAAATTAGAAAGAACAGAGATTTAGGCTCCTTGGAAGTAAATTTCTAGACTCCTGAGAACTGTATATATTTTGGTTAAAAGTCTAGAAGATGGGTTGGAAGAAGAGAAAAGGTAGTGTCAATGATAAAAGAAAAAACACTCAGCATTTAAAAAATAACAGTAACAGACTTATTGAGATATAATTTATGGATCATAAGTTCACCCTTTTAAAATGCATGATTTGGTGGCTTTTCATATATTCACAATTACAACACTCAGCACTAATTCCAGAACATTTTTATCACAACAGAAAGAAACCCATAGCTCTTGCAGCCCTGGCGAGAGCTAATCTTTGCTTCTGTGGTTTCTCCTATCCTGGACATTTCATTAAGTATTATCATTCACTAGGTTTATGTTTTACTATTTCAGTTAGTCTATTTCCAAAGTAATTATACCAATTCCCTTTTCTCCACATCTTCCTACCCGTTGCTGTTATCTGATGTTTTTATTATAGCTATCCTAGTAGGTGTGAAGTAGTACCTCATTATAGTTTTGATTTGCATTTCTCTGGTATCTATTGATGTTGAATATCTTTTCATGTGTGTATTGGTCAGTTGTATACCTTCTTTGGAGAAATGTCTGTATCTTTTGCTCACTTAGTTGTCTTTTTACTATTAAGTATAGGAGTTCTTTATATAGTCTAGATATAAGTCCCTTATCAGAGATATGATCTGCAAATTTTCTCATTTGATTGGTTGACTTCTCACTTTTGATAGTATCCTGATAAGTACCATAGTTTTAATTTTGATAGTCCAATTGATTTATTTTTTCTTTGATGACTTGAACTTTTCATATTTTAAAAAATTAACGGACATATATAGAATATACCATCCAACAAAGAACGAATACACTTTCTTCTCAGCAGCACATGGATCCTTCTCTAAAATAGACCATATTTTATGCTACAAAGCTACTGTTAGCAAATACAAGAAGATAGAGATACTACCTTGTATTCTATCAGATCATAATGAATTGAAATTAGAAATAAATGACAGAATAAAAAACAGAAACTTCTCCAATACCTGGAGATTAAATAATACACTATTATATGATGAATGGATAACAGAAGACATCAGGAGGGAAATAAAAAATTCTTAGAAGTAAACAAGAACAAAGACACATCTTATCAAAATCTCTGGGACACTATGAAAGCAGGACTTATAGGAAGATTTATTTCATGGGATGCATTCAACAAAAGAAGTAAAAATCAACAAATAAACGACTTAACACTAGAGTTCAAAGCCCTAGAAAAAGAAGAGCAGACCAACACCAAAAGTAGTAGAAGACAGGAAATAGTTAAAATCAAAGCCGAAATCAATGAAATTGAAACAAAAGAAACAATCGGAAAAATTAACAAAATAAATGGTTGATTCTTTGAAAAAATAAAATTGATAAGCCCTTAGCCACACTAACAAAGAGAAAGAGGGAGAAAACTCAAATTACTAAAATTCGGAATGAACAAGGAAATATCACAACAGACACGAGTGAAATACAAAACATAATTAGAAGCTATTTTGAAAATCTATACTCCAACAAAACAGAAAACCTCGAAGACATCAACAAGTTTCTAGAGACATATGAATTACCTAAACTGAACAAGGAGGATATACACAACTTAAATAAATCAATTTCAAGCAATGAATAGAAGAGGTCATCAAAAGCCTACCAACAAAGAAAAGTCCGGGACCAGATGGGTTCTCAGCCGAGTTCTACAAAACCTTTAAAGAAGAGCTCATTCCAATACTCCTCAAAGTATTCCATAAAATAGAAGAGGAGGGAACCCTCCCAAACTCATTCTATGAAGCCAATATCACCCTGATACCTAAACCAGACAGAGACACATCGAGGAAAGAAAATTTCAGACCAATATCCTTAATGAACATCGACGCAAAAATTCTCAACAAAATTTTAGCAAATCACATACAAAAATATATTAAAAAGATAGTGCACCACGATCAAGTGGGTTTTATCCCAGGGATGCAAGGTTGGTTCAACATCCGGAAATCAATAAATGTCATTCACCATATCAACAGACTTAAAGTTAAGAACCACATGATTATTTCAATAGATGCAGAAAAAGCATTGGATAAAATACAGCATCCCTTCATGTTCAAGACACTAGAAAAAATCGGGGTAGTGGGAACATTCCTTAACATTGTAAAGGCCATTTATGCTAAGGCCATGGCCAATATCATTCTAAATGGTGAAAAACTGAAAGCATTCCCCCTAAAAACTGGAACAAGGCAGGGATGCCCTCTTTCACCACTTCTATTCAACATCGTCCTTGAAACTCTAGCCAGAGCAATTAGACAGACCAAAGAAATTAAAGGGATACGAATTGGAAAAGAAGAACTCAAACTATCCCTGTTCGCTGATGACATGATTGTATATTTAGAGGAACCTGGAAATTCCACCAGAAAACTCTTAGAACTCATAAGTGAATTCAGTAAAGTAGCAGGTTACAAGATCAATGCTCATAAATCCAATGCATTTTTATACATAAGTGATGAATCTTCAGAAAGAGAAATTAGGAAAACTACCCCATTCACAATAGCATCGAAAAAAATAAAATACTTGGAATCAATCTCACAAAAGAGGTGAAAGACCTCTACAATGAGAACTAAAGAACACTAAAGAAAGAAATTAAAGAAAACCTTAGAATATGGAAAGATCTCCCATGTTCTTGGACAGGCAGAATTAATATTGTCAAAATGGCCATACTACCTAAAGTGCTATACAGATTCAATGCAATTCCAATTAAAATCCCAATGATGTACCTTACAGAAATAGAGCAAGCAATTATGAAATTCATCTGGAAGAATAAGAAACCCAGAATAGCTAAAGCAATCCTCAGTAGAAAGAGCGAAGCAGGGGGTATCGCAATACCAGATCTTCAACTCTATTACAAAGCAATAGTAACAAAAACAGCATGATATTGGTACCAAAATAGACAGGTAGATCAATGATACAGAATAGAGGACATGGACACAAACCCAAATAAATACAATTTTCTCATATTAGATAAAGGTGCCAAAAATATGCAATGGAGAAAAGATAGCCTCTTCAACAAATGATGCTGGGAAAACTGGAAAATCATATGCAACAGAATGAAATTAAACCCCTATCTCTCACCCTGCACAAAACTCAACTCAAAATGGATCAAGGACCTCGGAATCAGACCAGAGACCCTGCATTTTATACAAGAAAAAGTAGGTCCAAATCTTCACCTTGTTGGCTTAGGATCAGACTTCCTTAACAGGACTCCCATAGCACAAGAAATAAAAGCTAGAATCAACCACTGGGATAGATTCAAACTAAAAAGCTTTCTCTCAGCAAAGGAAACTATCAGTCATGTGAAGAGAGAGCCTACAGAGTGGGAGAATATCTTTGCCACTCATACTTCAGATAGAGCGCTAATTTCCAGAATCTATAATGAACTCAAAAAACTCTACACCAAGAATATGAATAATCCAATCAACAAATGGGCTAAGGAAATGAACAGACACTTCACAGAAGAAGATGTACAAGCAATCAACAGATATATGAAAAAATGTTCACCATCTTTAGTAATAAGAGAAATGCAAATCAAAACTACACTAAGATTCCATCTCACCCCAATTAGAATGGCGATTATCAAGAACACAAGCAATAATAGGTGTTGGAGAGAATGTGGGGAAAAAGGTAACTCATACATTGCTGGTGGGGTTGCAAATTAGTGCAGCCACTCTGGAAAGCAGTATGAGATTCCTCAGAAAGCTTGGAATGGAACCACCATTTGACCCAGCTATCCCACTCCTTGGCCTATACCCAAAGGACTTATAATCAGCATACTACAGAGATACAGCCACATCAATGTTCATTCCTGCTCAATTCACCATAGTCAGATTGTGGAAACAACCTAGATGTCCTAGATTGAAATTGATGAATGGATAAAGAAAGTGTGGCCTTTATATACAATGGAATATTACTCTGCCATAAAGAATGATAAATTATGGCATTTGCAGGCAAATGGATGAAATTGGAGAATATCATGCTAAGTGAGATAAGCCAATCTTAAAAAACTAAAGGACAAATGATCTCGCTGATAAGCGGATGAGGACATATAATTGGGGGTGGGAGGGGTTAGCATTAGGGTTAGGGTTAGGTTTAGGATTAGGGTTAAGGAGGGTGGTAAGAATGGAGGAAGGAAGGACTGTATAGAGAGAAAAGAGGGATGGGAGGGGTGGGAGGATGGGAAAAAAAAACAGAATGAATCAAACAACATTATCCTATGTAAATTTATGATTACACAAATGGTATGCCTTGACTTCATGTACAAATAGAGAAACAACATGTATCCCATTTGTTTACAATAAAAAATTTTATAGTTCTAAGTGTGCAACCCTTATATTAATGTTGTTAAACTTATATCCTAAGTTTGCATTTTTTTTTTATGCTACAAGTTTTTTTCTAGACACATGTTTTTATTTCTCTTGGGTATATGTGTAGGGATGGAATTGCTGAATCATATAGTAAATGAAATTACTTTCCTAATTTTATTTTTGGACTTTTCACTGTAAGTGTATTATAAATATAATTGATTTTTGTATATGGATATAGACTTCTGCAACACTGCTGAATTCCATTTATTAGTTTGTATAATTTATAGTGGATACCTTAGGATTTTTTATATGCTTGATCACGTCATCTGCAAATAAAGGTAGTTTTACTTCTTCCTTTCTATCCGGATGTCTTCTGCTTCTCTTTCTTGACTAATTACTTTAACCAGAACATCCAGTACAATGTTGAATAGAAGAGATGAGAGCACTTGTCTTATTGCTGGATCATAGGGAAAAAACATTTATTATTTAACCATTAAGTAGATGTTAGTTGTATGTGTATGTTTTCCTTTTCATTTTGTCCCTTATTGAGGGCTTTTTTTTAATTTAGCTTTTAATTTTTTACAGATTGCATTTTGACTCATTGTACACAAATGGGGTACATCATTTCCTCTCTATGGTTGTACACAATGTAGATTCATACCATTTGTGTAATCATACATGTACATAGGGTAATGATGTCTGTTTCATTCCGGGTTATTTGTTTGGTTTGGGTTTTTTGTTTGTTTGATTTGTTTTTGGTATTTTTGTAGATGGCTTTAATTAGGTGAAGGAGGTTTCCTTCTAAGTTTGTTAAATATTTTTTATACAAAAGTTTGTTGGATTTTATCAATTGCTTTTTTGGTATCTATTGAGATTATTATGACTTTTTGTCCTTTATTCTATTGATATGTTGTATTACATTAGTTGGGTTTTGTATGTTACGTCGTTTTTGTTTCCTGGGAAAAACTCCACTTCATGTCTATGACCTTTTTTAGGTTGCTGATTCAGTTTACTGATATTGGAAAATTTGTACAAATGCTCCCAATTTACAATAAAGTTATGTCCTATAAATCTATTGTAAGTAAAAAAATCTTACCTTTAAAATGCATTTAATGCATCTAATCTACCAAACAACATAAGTTAGCCATACAGTATACTGTAGAGTATTGAATATTTATCCTCATGATTATGCAACTAACTAGGAGCCGTGACTCACTGCCACTGTCCAGTATTCTGAGAGAGCATCATACTGAATATTGCTAAATGGGCCAAAGTTTAACTTTTAATTTTAACAAATTGAACATATATTGAGTATATTAATAAATTTCAAAGTTTAATATTCAGTCTTAATATATCAAAGTTTAATATTCAAAATATGGCATAGCAAAAGTCATCATATTTAGTAGACTGTATATCATATTTATGTCATACTTGATATGAAAAATCATAAGTAAAACCATCCTAAGATGGAGATCATCTGTATCTATCTTAATAAGAGCTATTGGTCTGTAGTTCTTTTGTGATGTCTTTATCTGGTTTTGCATTGTAATACTGGCCTCATAGAATGAGTTGCAAAGTGTTCCCTCCTCTTCTATTCTTTGGTAAGAATTTGTGAATGATTTATATTAATTCTCCTTTAAAGGTTTCTTGTAATTTAGCAGTGAAGCCATCTAGGCTATGGCTTTGTGAGTGTGTGTGTCGGGGGGGAGTTTCTTGATTAATTATTGAGTCTCTTTGTTACAGATCTACTTGAAATGTTTATTTATTCTTGAGTCTGTTTTAGTACTTTATGACTTTCTCGGAATTGTTTTTGTATAAGTTATCCAATTTGTTGTCATACAATTGTTCACAGTGTTTCCTTACAATCCTTCATATTTCTGTAACTTTGGTAGTGATGTCTGATGATTCATTCCTGATTTTAATAATTGAGTTTGCCTTTTTTCTTTGGTCAGTCTAGCTAAAGTTTTGTTAATTTTGTTGATATTTTTCAATTTTTCTAATGTTTTTCTATTCTCAATTCCATTAATTTTCCATCTAGTCTTTATTATCATTCGTTTTGTTTTGGGTTTAATTTGTCCTTCTTTTCCTGGTTTGTCAAGGTGGAAGTTTAAGTATTGGCTTGGGATTTATTTCTTCTTTTAAATATATGGTTTATAGTTACAGTGTTTCCGTTGTACCCATAAATTCAGTATGCTGTGTTTTCATTTTCATTCATCTCAAAGTATTTTATAATTTTCTATGCAATTGTTCTTTTGACCCACTGGATAATTAGAAGTTTGTTATTTAATTTTTGCATATTTATGAATTTCTCAAATTTCCTTGTGCTATTGACTTCCAATTTCATTCCATTATAGTACGAGAAAATATTTATATGATTTCTATCCTCTCAAATACACTGAAGCTTATTTTGTTGTATAACACATGGTTTATCCTAGAAAATGCTTCAAGTGCATTTCAGAGAATTTTGTATTTTGCTATTGTTGGATCACATGTTTTATAGGTGTCCTTTGTCTAATTAGTTTACTGTATTGCTCACATCTTCCATTTCCTTGTCAAGTTTCTAATTATCTCTCAATTATTGAAAGTGAGATATTAAAGTTTCCAACTATTATTGTTAAATTGTTTATTCTCCCTTCAGTTCCATCAGCTTTTGCCTTGTGTATTTTAAGCCTGTACTCAGGCTCATTTGTGTTTATAATTATTATGTCTTCATGATGGATTGATGCTTTTATCATTATAAAATGTACTTATTGGTCTCTGGTAACAATTTTTGTCTCTTCTGGGTACTACTTGTATGCTGTGTTTCCCATCCTTTTGCCTTCCACCTGTCTTTGAATCTAAGATGTGTCTCATAGACAACATGTACTTTGGATTAAGGTTTTTTAAGATGAATTTTGCTGACCCCTACTTTTTCATTGGAATTTAGTCTATTTATATGTAACTAACTACTGACAAAGCAGGAGGTCATTATTCTTTTTACTATTTTTTCCTGTATGCCTTATGTATTTTTCATTCCTCTATTCCTTAATTGCTGTTGTATTTTTTCTTACATAGATATTTTCTGGCATAAAATATTCCCTTGCTCTTTGTGTTTGTGTGTTATGTAACAGGATCTTAACTGAAAACAATCTACAGATGACCCCAGACTTATGATGATTCAACTTAAAAATTTTCACCTTCATCATGGTGTGAAAAAAATGCACAGTCAATAGAGACCATACTTTGAATTCTGATCTTTTATTGGACTAGTAATAAGTGACAAGATACCCTCTTAAATTCTGGGTGGTGGCAGTGAATCAGTCATTCACTCAGTCATGAGATATTCTGCAGTATGCTATGTTTTCAATATTGAAAACTATATTCAATAAATTATATGAAGTATTCAACACTTTATTATAAAATAGGCTTTGTGTTAGATGGTTTTGCCCAACTGAAGGCTAACATAAATCTGAACACATTTAAGGTAGGCTAGGCAAGGATGTGATGTTTGGTAGGTTAGGCATATTAAATGCACTTTTATTAAACATATTTTTGACAGTGGTATTTCCTTTTTGGTGACTTGAATTTTATTGTATTTTCCACATTTTTATTGGTGCATTATAGTTGTACAAAATGACAGGATTTGTTGTTACATGTTCATACATGCACACAGTATAACAATATAATTTGACCAATATCACTCCTTAGCACATTCCCCTCCCTCTCCACCTCTCACCCTCTGGTCCCTGTCCTCTACTGATCGCCCATTGGTTTTTAGGAGATCCACCCCCACTTTCGTTTTCCTTTTTCCTCTCTAGCTTCCAGATATAAGAGAAAACATAGCTAGCAAAGATTTTCTCCCATTCTGTAGGTCTTCACTTCTCATTCCTAATTGGTTTTTTTTTTTCATTGTGCAGAAGCTTTTAATTTGATTCCATCACATTTATTAACCTTTGGCATCATTTTCTGAGCTTTAGGGGTCCTAATGAGAAAGTCATTGCCTGTGCCTATATGTTGTAGTATTCCATGTTTTCTTCTAGAAGATGCATAGTTTCTTTTGTAATTTCTAGGTCTTTGATCCATTTTCAGTTAATTTTTTGTGCAAAGTGAGAGATAAGGGTGTAGTTTCATTCTTCTACATCTAAACAACCAGTTTGCCCAGCACCATTTGTTAAAAAGGCTGTCTTTTCTCCAAAGTATGTTTTTGACACTTTTGTCAAAGATTAGATAACTTTAAACGTGAGGGTTTGTCTCTGTCTTCTATTCTGTACCAGACAATGATATTTTCAACTTACAATGTGTTTTATTAGGATGGAAACCCCATCCTAAATTGAGAAACAATTTATGAAGTTCAGGTGAACAACCTGCCTTTTCCTGGCACATCCTGATTCACATTTTTAATTTAATTCTTAAGAAGAACAAATTAAGAAATATGGGCTTACCTTTTCTTTTCTTTGTCTTGGGTTAAGGATTTGTTTGAAGCATGTTACTCAAGCATAATTCTATTCTGGGGGTTAGTGGTAGCCATACAAAAAAGATCCCTTTGATTCCCAGAGTACCGACTTTCCAGGGGATAATAACACCATCTTATGGACTTTTTAAGCTTCCAAAGTGCATTTACATACAACAGTGATTCTCAAAATACAGTCTGAGGATCTCAGAGCACTCCTGAGATGCTTTGAGGGATCCTTGTCTTAGCATATTTTCTGTTGCTATAACTGAACACCATAGACTAGATAATTCATGAAAATAGAGACTTATATAACTCATGGTTCTAAAGGCTGGGACATCCAAGAGCATGGTGCTAGCATCTACTTGCATCTAGTAAAGATCTTGCTGTGTCATGACATGGCAGGGGATATTACATGGCAAGATGGAGCAAGCATGTTGGCCAGGGGCTCTTTTCTTCTTCTTATAAAGTAGGAACAGCCTCTTGGGGACCCCTTTGTCATGACTACATCTAATCCTAATCACCTGCCAAAGTCCATACCTCCAAATACCATTAACATGTATCTAGTAAATAAATTTTGTGGATATGTTTAAACCATAGCATTTCTCAAGGACAAAACTATTTTTATAATAATACTAAGATGTTATTTGCCTTTGTAAACTCTTATTCTTCAATAAGAATAGAGTAGAATTTTCTGGAGGTTACATGGCATGTGATGTCATAACAAATTGACTGCATATATAGTTACGAAAATTTTGCTATTTCTGTTAAACCAGGCATTTAAGAGATTTGCTAAACTATAAAATAATGGTACTCTTTTCTCTAAGTTTTTTTAAAGAATACATTGCTATTTCAAAAAATATGTTGTTCCTCTTAACATATAAGGGCTTACTGTTAATTTTAAAGGAGTTAATTTTTTAAAAATTTCTTAGTTTTTATTTACAATATGATAAATCTTAATAGATATAACACAGGCAAACAAAAGCTTTTTTGGCTTCTTGACAAATTTTAAGCCTATAAAATGGTCCTGAAACCAAACATTTTTGAGAGCTGCTGACATATTATTTCACTCCACACTCACAAAATCACTGCATGGAACGTAAGACAGGGTTAGTCACTGCTTCCCTTGGGAGAGGGTATTGACTCTGTTGGCCTAGAGCACTCTGCCTGTAGGGCCTAGGTTTGATGAAAAGGCAGTCTATGATTCTGAGGCCCAAGCCAAGCCAAGTTAACTAGAATAACACTTCTTGGGAGCTACTAACTCCTATTGACCTTTGAAATCTTCACCTCTCCCATTCTCTGGATACTCTCTGCACCTTAGCTTCCATAACACCATGTTACCCATTTGGCAAATGGCTTCTTTTTTCCACCTGCTCCTTAAATATTACTCTTATTTGAGGTTCTATCCTCAGCTCCCCTCTGGCCTCACTCCTGGGTAAGTTCACTTACTATTGTACATGATTCCCAATTATACCCCTCCAACTCAGATGTCTCCCTTGAAGTTCAAAGTTAAGTACTAGATGTGTCTATCTTCATATTCTTCAGACATTTAAAGTTTATGTACTCAAAAATCTGTAAGTACTAGTCACTCAATATGCTCTACCAGGCACAGATAATATAACAGTGAATAAGACATAGGCCCTGTTCTCAAGGAAATAGCAATCTGGTGGAGAAATAAGTTTTTCCAAAACCAACTTTTGTATTTTGGATCCTGATTATTATTATCACCATGGCAGTAAAAAATATTTGAAATCATAATCCACTAAGAATTCAGGTTGGGTGACCACAGAGTCTTGGTTTTATGGTTCTTGAGCCTCTGCTTTAAGAGTCTTAAGATCTCAAGTTATGCTTCAAGTTATCATCATTTTTTATGTTAGTTTTCCATCACTGTGATAAAATACCTGAGATAACCAACTTAAACAGAAAAGATTTACCAGTTCAGGGGTTTTAGTCCATGGTCGCGTGGCTCCATTGTTTTTGGATCTGTGGCAAGGTGGGGCATCATTGTGAGGAGTTTGTAGTGGAGCAGAGTTGCTGATGGAAAGCAAAATGGAAAGAGAAGGAGGGGTCCCAATGTCCTCTTCAAGGGCATGTCTCCAATGAGTAACAAGGTCCCACTACCTCCCAATAGTGCCACAGGCTGGCAACTAAGCCTTTAGCCTATGAGTCTTTTGGAAACACCTAAGATCTAAACTGTAATATCTAGGTTACAAAACACAAATTTAACATGAATAACTAAAAGTTAGTTCCTCATTTATTGTTGTGAATAATAAATAAGGAACTGAGAAGAGAAATAAATAGATGTACCAGGTTTTAAAGTCCACTATAACAGAAGTATGCCAGTTTATTCCCAAAGTTGCCCCTGTGGAGATCCTCTAATTCTAGTCCCTACGGAAGCACCTTGATCCTTTTCTACTAGTCACAGAAAGTACCTAATCCAGGGGCAGGGTTTATCCTTGAGGTCTGTGACTTGAACCAGCATAAAAAGATGAGCTGTGCCAATTAGATTCTCTCCTGGAATCTGAATTTGGGATACCAAACTGAGAGAGCTGGCGGCAGAGTCAGATGCTAGACTTGCCTCCAGATGTTACCTTGAGGTAAAGGTGGGACTGGAAATTCCAGGGCAAGCCAAAATCACCTGGATGCCAAAATCATGAGGAAATAGAAACCGGAGTAGAGAACAAACCAAGCGGATCAGTACAGGAGCAAACTCTCAATAAGCAGCCACAGCATGAGAAAAAGACCATTCAACCAAAACTAGAGTAGTGGAGCAGCAAGTCCTGGAATCTGCCTAGGAACATGGTATCTTGCCAACCCTGGTCTAAATCCATGTGTAACCTTTGTGTACTCCTTGCCCCTGTTTTCCTGATGACTGTTTGAATGCTGTTCCTTACAAACTAAGAGTTAAACAGATTTTGTTAGGCAGAGTAGAAGGGAAAGAATTTCAGGATCCCAAATCAGCCTGAAGGGCATCATAGAGATGGATTTCTAATGGACCACTCAGGGAAGGGTAGAAAGAGGATTACTTTAAAAAGTCCTTATAGAGATTATAATGGTCAATACACCTTGATTTCTAAATAGGCCAAACTTGTATTTGGTGAATGAATAAAAGTAAACAACTTTGACTATCAGGATCCAGACTCTCTAGACTTGATACATAGGCAACAGGAAACCTCAGTTGTTTGGAACAGGAAGGTGATACCATCAATCTGGCATCTGAAAAACCACACAGGTTTGGAAGGACATTCCATCTCCAACAGTGAAGCATGCTGGTCCCAGTGCCCAGTGCCACGGTGCTGGACTGAGCAAGTATGAGCAACACATGGCTGAGGGAACATGAAAGCAGTGCATGGTGGGAAGCAGAGCCACACATTAGCAAGGTCTGAGGACGGTTCCCACCCAAACAGCCCGGAAGCTAAGAAGAAGCCAGAGATACCTGCCAGCCAGACCACTGTGGGGAATGCTTCTCCTCTTTCTGATTGCCTGGAAATAGCTCTAAGTTTTTATGCAAACTCACCATCAGTTCTCAATAGGTCCATTGGAACAGGGCTGTTGGCCTCCTGTGAACTTTAGAACTCAGAGGCCACATGTAGACCTGTGACAGTTGTGTCATCATCCTCTCAACCAGACGGCCGTAAAACAAGTACCACAACAATCTCACTCATGTGGAATCTAAAAAGTCAATGAAATAGAAAGTAAAATTGAAGGTTACCAGAAGCTAGGGTGGTTGGGTGGGAGGATGGGGAGATACTGGTCAAAGGATAGAAAATTTTAGTTAGATAAGAGGAATAAATTTAAGAGAACTAGGTACGAGTTGGTGACTGTAGTTAATGACAATATTTTGTATCCTTGAAGAGTACAAAAAAGGCAGGTGTTGTGTTCTCACTGTAGAATGATAACCATATAAGGCAACATTTGTGAATTATTTAGATTGGAATATTCCACAAAGTATATGTACTTCAAAACATCATGTAGTATATGCTAAACATGTATAATTTTATCTGTGAATTAAAACACACACACACACACACACAAAACATGTTTGTTCTGTAAATTCCTCCTTTTCTGGACTGCCAAGTTTCTTTTTCAGCCCATAACACAGCTTGGAAGAAGACCTACTTCTCCCAACTCCACCATTTAAAGAACCCACCATCTCCTCAAGGTGATGCTTGAGGTTATAAATAAAGTGTTTTGTTGTTGTACACCCAGCAAGGAGCACAGAGAGTATCTCCCCCAGGGCACCAGCTGCCTCTCCTGGGCCACTTGGCTTTGCTCCCGGGGCTCCTGTTTCTCATCCTTTGGCTCTGGAAGCAGGCATTGGCGTCCATCTGTGTTAATCCCATCTACCACCCAGCTCTGTTTGGACTCTGCATAAGGCTAAAGTGGAAGGAGCAAGGTTAAGATTCCCCAAGCCTAGGAGGGGCAAGGAGGTCTGAGAAGGGGGGTGGGGGCGGAGAATAGATTCAGGCAGTATCTGTGGGCAAGGGGTGAGGCGTGGGACCACCGCCAGCCCCTTCAGCAGCCCGCCCAGCACAGAGCAGGAGGAGGAGTTTTGCTTCCTTAGCCTCCCACGCCCTGACTGCATTAAGGGCCACACTGGGCCCACAATGACTTTTTGATGAAGTGGATGCAGCATCCTGCAGAGGCCAACAGTCTTAGAGAAGAGAGGAGCTCAGCAGAAAGCAGTCCCAGCTTTCCAATCCTCTCTTCTCTTGTCTGCTTGCTTTTAAAAGTGTGCCTTCTGGATGCCACTTTCATTCTAAGCCACCTATAGCTTCTCAGTCGGGTAGGGGGGTATTGGAAAGGGGGGGATTCAGCAACAGTCACTGCCAAGCGGCTGGCTTCTGTGAGAACACCTATGGATGTATACTGTTCTGGGCAAGAACAGAACAAAGTCGCTTTTATCTCCTGCTTTCCAAAAGCCTTTGTGTGCTTTAGAAGCTGGGTATTATTGCATTATTAAAGCCCCAGTGAGCCAGCCAAGGCAAGGATACACTAGAGCTGTCCCAAGCAGCCTCAGCTAGTTCAGACTTTGCCTGTGACCCAGCCTGACTCCTGGCCCATCTTACCAACCAAGGAAGGCAGGAGCAGAGGAGGAGCAGGAGAGAGGCTGGCTATTATTGAAGGTGCCCTGCTTCTCACCGAACTGGTCCAGCCAGTTCCCAGGAATTATTCTAAGTATAATCCATTTTGACAATATTGTGTTTCTTAAAGCACCAGCAGAAAAAAGCAGAGCAAAACTATTTCATAATATCATATCAGCAATCAGATTTCCCCAGGGTTCAACAAGCAATGTGGGGGAGGTTGGGAGAACCAATCCATCAGGTCTGTGTGTCCTCCCAAAGGGGCTGGGGACTGGGGACAGCCTGGGGCACTGTTTGCTGAGGGCAGGTTTGCTCTAGTTTGCTACAGATAACTAGTCATAACACCTGTGAGCTTTGCCATCTCCAGCCCAGCTCTCACAGAGGAAAGGAAGTCCAAGAGGCAAGGTGATTCGCTCAAGGTTGCACAGTGGGTTGTTCCTGCTCAGATAACTACAGCCTGCACACATGCTGAGCACGCGTGGTGTGCCTTTTCCAGGTCCACAGGCACAGGTGACCTTTAAATGGCAGTGGCAGCTTCACGTCAGTATCTGGGAAGATAAGCCCCCAGAAGACCAGGACTGTATTTTTCATGGGTCTTACCTGGCACCCAGCAAGGGCCACCATGGATGGGGCAGCCCCTGCACTCCACAAAAGATTTGGCTGCGGGGCCTAGCAAAGGCCAGACCCCCACCTGCCCTCCACTAACGGGGCACCACTCCAGCAAAATGTTCATCTTTCTGGCCTTACGTCATGTTTCCCTCTGTAGAATAGCTGCCCTCTCTACCAGCCCTTCCTCTGTAATTCCCCTTCATCTCATTCTTGTGCTATCTACTGAAAGCTTCCCTTTCTAAAATAAATGATTTCCAGATATCCTTCTTAAACTATAATGACCAAACTAATGGTGAGGCCTACCTGCACTGCACTGTCTGAAGCCCCCCAGCCCATCTCAGGCTACTTGTTCCACCTTCTGGACATGGTTTTCCCAAAGGCAACCAGCTACCCCATACTGCTTCCTCTGGGAGGCCTTCCCCGACCTTCCCTTCCCCCCACACACATCCTGCCTCAGTGCCTGAGGTCCTTCCCCACCACCCCTAGGCACACCCTGGGAAGTTCTCAGTATGCTTGTTGAAAATGATCTATTATTAAGCCTAACCTATCTTAGATCTGCTCTACCCAATATGGTAGCTACCAGTCATGTAAGGCATTGAGCATTGAATCATGTCTAGTCTGAGGAGAGATGTGTTGTAAATGTAAGATATATACAACATTAAATAAATACCTAGTATGAAAAAAATCATCTTTATCATGATGGCCTGTTGAAATGATGATATTATAGATGTACTGGATTAAGTTCAAGATATGATTAAAATTGCTTACTCTAGTTTCTTCTTTCTTTTTGTAATGTGATTATGAGGGAAAATGCATGTATATTTCATTATATGGAATATATTTATATTACATTTATTGCATTATATGTAATACATATATATGTAATACATACATACATATGATATTATTATATATATATTATATTACATTTCTATCAGTCTCTGCTGTGTACACTGGAAGCCTCCAGGTGTCAAGTACTGTGTTACTCATCTTTGCACCCCCAAAATATAATGCAGACACATGTTTGAGTGTTGAGAAAGTATTTGTAGCAATACAAGTGTCACCTGTGTTGTCACTCTCACTGCCCACCTGGTTGTCCCTCCTAGGGTGCTTTGCATGCCCTGAGCCTCACCTATCAAGCACATGGCAAGAGGCAGGTGCAGGAAAATACTAAAGAATGGAAGTAAAGTAAACATTTTATTTAAACCTGTAGAGAATAAAATTTTTTAAAATTTGATCTTACTTTAATCCTTCTTGGGGACCACAAATATGACATTGACACCATACAGGTGGAAGAAGAGTAATGTAGCTGGAACACCCCAGAATTTTTCCAAGTTAAGATAAGGGGCCATAGACTTTCAGATAAAGGGCAATTGTCTTAAAAAGTTGGTAATTAGAAAAACAGTTATGCCAACTCACAATGCCAGGGAGAGACTAGGGATGAATAAAGGTACTTTGGATTTGGCAGAGGGGAGTGAAGGGAAGGGAGTGGGTATAGGGGTAGGAAGCAGAGTAGAATGAATCGGGCATTATTACCCTGTGTACATATATGATTACACAACTCGTGCGATTCTACATCATGTACAACCAGAAAAATAAGAAGTTATACTCCATTTATGTATAAACTGTTGAAATACATTCTACTGTCATATATAAATGATTTGAAAAAAATTTTAAAAAAGAAAAACAGGAGTCTGCCAACATATTGACGCCTTTTTTGAGTGCAGATTGCTCACTGTCAGGCACCTATCATCCTCCATTTGCCTGACTCTTGCCTGTCCATCACCTGCCTTACACCTATCCATCACCCAACGCATGAGGTTCACCTCCCGATCATCCAACAACAGTCAGCAAACTGATCGCCAACCACCAGTTGAGCACCAGCTGCCTGCTGTTGCCTGGAAGTTCACTCTGACAGTACCTGCAGGTTTGATTACACGTGGCTGCTGCCATTTTGAGACAACAGCCAGGCCCCGTAGGACCCCTGGCCAGACTGACTGAGCCCTGTCTCCAGGATCCCTCGGCCAACAGATCACTCCCTGCCTCTGGGGCCCTCACATCCACTGACTGCTCCCTGCCACCAGACCAACTGACTGCGCCCTATCACCAGGACCCCAGACTGACTGATTGCAACCGGCTTCCAGGATCCCACATCCACACCAAAAACATCTGACCTCCAAGACCCCTGCCTGACCAACCACATCCTGCCTCTAGGACCTCCAGCTGACCACGGACACACCCTGAGCTGCAGCTCCCCATTTGCCAACACATTTGGAAGCCAGAGTGGCCATCTTGGATAATCCTGGAAGCCATAGCTCCAATCTTTAGGTGGGGCAAATCCCATCCTGAGACGCCTGCTGGAGGCTTGAAGCTCATTGTTAGGTACTTCTCATGCATCAGGATACCGAACTCTGGGAGGTTTCATTACTATATGACTGTTATACTGTAGATTTTCTTTTTTCTCCTTATTGAAAAAATTTAAGTTTTTGTTTCTTTACTTTCCTTGCTTTCTTTTCCTTTTGTTTAGCTGTTCCCTCAGAGTCTCATTCTCCATATTTTGCATGCTAACATCCAATTTCTTTTGATTACACTCTCACCCTTTCTATTATCTAGAACTTCTGTATATTCTTTTCTTATCCCATTAACAGCCACATTCTATATCCCTCTGCATCCTCTTTGTCCTCCATTTGAAACTGCAGACCTTATTGCAAACCTCTTTGTTTTACCAAAGATAATATTTGAACTCATTTTGTTTACTATGACAATTTTCTTATTGTCCCCATAGGGGCTATTGGTCTAGGATTGCATAGTGTCTGATTTGGGCACTGCTAATATTGATCTCCCCTTAAAGAAAGGGTTTTGGAAACCTATCAGGCCACTATAAGCCTATAGGGGGAAATCTGCATTACCCCAGATCTGAACTGCTAGAGGGGAAGATACATGAACAACATGAAAAAACAAGGAAAGAAAATGATCCAAACAAATCTAGATTCTATATTAATAGAATCCAATGACAGTATGTTAGAAGAAATGTCAGAAAAGGACTTCAGATTATACATGATTAACATGATTCGTGAAACAAAAGATGAGATAAGAGAGCAAATGCAGGCAATGAATGATAATACCAATAAGCTGAAAGAGCAACTGCAGGAAGCAAAAGATCACTTCAACAAAGAGATAGAGAGGCTCAAAAAAACCAAACGGAAATCCTTGAAATAAAGGAGACAATAAACCAAATAAAAAACTCAATGGAAAGCATCACCAAAAGATTAGACCACTTGGAAGACAGAACCTCAGACAACGAAGACAAAATATTTAATCTTGAAAATAAAGTTGCCAAACAGAGAAGATGGTAAGAAATCATGAACAGAATCTCCAAGAACTATGGGACATCATGAAAAGACCAAATTAAGAATTATTGGGATTGAGGAAGGCACAGAGATACAAATCAAAGGAATGAACAACGTATTCAATGAAATAATATCAGAAAATTTCCCAAACCTGAAGAATGAAATGGAAAATCAACTACAAGAGGCTTATAGAACACCAAATGAACAGAATCACAATGTATCCACATCAAGGCACATTATAATGAAAATGCCTAACATTCAAAATAAAGATAGGAGTTTGAAGGCCACGAGAGAAAAGCATCAGATTACATATAGAGGGAGACCAATACGGATAGCAGCCGACTTCTCAACCCAGACTCTAAAAGCTAGAAGGGCCTGGACCAACATATTTCAAGCTCTGGAAGAACATGGTTGCTAGCCAAGAATCCTATACCCAGCAAAACTAACCTTCAGATTTGAAGATGAAATAAAATCCTTCCATGATAAACAAAAGTTAAAAGAACTTACAAATAGAAATCCTGCACTATAGAATGTTCTCAACAAAATATTCCATGAGGAGGAAATGAAAAACAACAATGTAGGTCAGCAAAGGGAGGAACTACCTTAGAGAAAAAAACACTCAAAGGAGAAACTAAGCCAACTTAAAAACCAAAAATAAGCCAAATGACTGGGAATGCAAATCATATCTCAATAATAACCCTGAACGTTAATGGCCTAAACTCATCAATCAAAAGACATAGATTGGCAGAATGGATTAAAAAGAAAGACCCAACAATATGCTGCCTGCAAGAGACTCATCTCATAGAAAAAGACATCCACGGACTAAAGGTGAAAGGATGGGAAAAAACCTACCACGCACATGGACTCAGTAAAAAAGCGGGGGTTTCCATCCTTATATCAGATAAAGTGGACTTCAAGCCAAAGTTAGTCAGAAGGGATAAAGAAGGACATTTCATACTGCTTAAGAGAACCATAAATCAGGAAGACATAACGATAGTAAATATTTATGCCCCAAACAATGGTGCATCCCTGTACATCAAATACTTCTCAATTTCAGGAATCACATAGACCACAATAATTCTGGGTGACTTTAATGCACTGCTGTCACCACTAGATAGATCTTCCAAACAAAATCCAACCAAAGAAACCATAGAACTCAATAACACAATCAATAACCTAGACTTAATAGACATATATAGAATATTCCATCCATCAATGAGCAGATTCACTTTCTTCTCAGCAGCATATGGAACCTTCTCGAAAATAGACCATATGTTATGCCACAAAGCAGCCCTTAGGAAATGCAAAAAAATAGAGATACTGCCTTGTGTTCTATCAGATCATAATGGAATGAGAGTAGAAATCAATGACAAAATAAAGAACAGAAATTATTCCAACACCTGGAGACTAAATAATATACTATTGAATGAAACATGGATAACAAAAAACATCAGGGAGGAGATAAAAAAATTCTTAGAGGTCAATGAGAACAACGATACAACATATCAAAATCTCTGGGACACTATGAAAGCAGTACTAAGGAAAATTCATTGCATGGAGCGCATTCCAGAAAAGAATGAAAAGTCAACAACTAAATGACCTAACATTACAGCTCAAAGCCCTAGAAAAAGAAGAACAGAATAACAGCATAAGTAGTAGAAGACAGGAAATAATTAAAATCAGAGCTGAAATCAATGAAATTGAAACAAAAGAAACAATTCAAAAAATTGACAAAACAAAGAGTTAATTCTTTGAGAAAGTAAACAAAATAGACAAACCCTTAGCCACACTAACAAAGAGGAGAGAGAAGACTCAAATTACTAAAATACATGATGCAAAAGAAATATCACGACAGACACCACTGAGATACAGAACATAATGAGAAGCTACTTTGAAAATCTGTATTCCAACAAAATAGAAACTACTGAAGACATTGACAAATTTCTAGAGACACATGCTCCTCCCAAACTGAACCAGGAGGACATACACAATTTAAACAGATCAATGTCAAGCAATGAAATAGAAGAAGCCATTAAAAATGTACCATCCAAGAAAAGCCCAGGACCAGATGGATTCTCAGCAGAGTTCTACAAGACCTTCAAAGAAGAACTCATTCCAATACTTCTCAAAGTATTCCAGGAAATAGAAAAGGAGGGTACCCTACCAAACTCATTCTATGAAGCTAATATCACCCTCATACCCAAACCAGGAAAAGACACATCAAGGAAAGAAAATTTAGGACCAATATCCTTGATGAATATAGATACAAAGATCCTTAACAAATATTGGCAAACCGTATCCAAAAACATATTAAGAAAATTGTGCACCATGCTCAAGTGGGGTTCATCCCTGGAATGCAAGGATGGTTCAACATTTGTAAATCAATAAACGTAATCCATCATGTCAATAGACTTAAGGACAAGAATCATATGGTTATTTCAATTGACACAGAAAAAGCGTTCGACAAAATACAACACCCCTTCATGCTCAAAACACTAGAAAAAATAGGGATAGTAGGAACATACCTGAACATTGCAAAGGCTATTTATGCTAAGCCCATGGCCAACATCACTCTTAATGGAGAAAAACTGAAACCATTCCTTTTAAAAACGGGAACAAGACAGGGATGTCCTCTTTCACCACTTCTATTCAACATTGTCCTCGAAACTCTAGCCAGAGCAATTAGGCAGACTAAAGAAATTAAAGGGATATGAATAGGAAAAGAGGAACTTAAGCTGTCACTATTTGCAGATGACATGATTCTATATTTAGAGGATCCAAAAACCTCATCCAGAAAACTTCTAGACCTCATCAATGAATTCAGCAAAATAGCAGGTATAAAATCAACATGCATAAATCTAAAGCATTTTTATACACAAGCGATGAAACAGCTGAAAGGGAAATGAAGAAAACAACCCCATTTGCAATAGCCTCAAAAAAAAAAAAAACTTGGGAATCAATCTAATCAAAGAGGTAAAAGATCTCTACAATGAAAACTACAAAACATTGAAGAAAGAAATTAAGGAAGACCTTAGAAGATGGAAAGATCTCCCATGTTCTTGGATAGGAAGAATTCATATTGTCAAAATGGCCATACTACCAAACATGCTATACAGATTCAATGCAATTCCAATTAAAATCCCAATGATGTACCTTACAGAAATAGAGCAAGCAATCATGAAATTCATCTGGAAGAATAAGAAACCCAGAATAGCTAAAGCAATCCTTAGCAGGAAGAATGAAACAGGGGGTATCACAATACCAGAACTTCAACTGTACTACAAAGCAATAGTAACAAAAACAGCATGGTATGGGCACCAAAATAGACAGGTAGATCAATGGTACAGAATAGAGGACACGGACACAAACCCAAATAAATACAATTTTCTAATACTAGACAAAGGTGCCAAAAATATGCAATGGAGAAAAGATGGCCTCTTCAACAAATGGTGCTGGGAAAACTGGAAATCCATATGCAACAGAATGAAAATGAACCCCTATCTCTCACCCTGCACAAAACTCAACTCAAAATGGATCAAGGACCTCGGAATCAGACCAGAGACCCTGCATCTTATACAAGAAAAAGTAGGTCCAAATCTTCACCTTGTTGGCTTAGGATCAGACTTCCTTAACAGGACTCCCATAGCCCAAGAAATAAAAGCAAGAATCTATAACTGGGATAGATTCAAACTAAAAAGCTTTCTCTCAGCAAAGGAAACTATCAGCAATGCGAAGAGAGAGCCTAAAGAGTGGGAGAATATCTTTGCCACTCATACTTCAGATAGAGCATTAATTTCCAGAATATATAAAGAACACAAAAAACTCTACACCAAGAATACAAATAACCCAATCAACAAATGGGCTAAGGATATGAACAGACACTTAACAGAAGAAGATCTATAAGTAATCAACAAATATATGAAAAAATGTTCACCATCTTTAGTAATAAGAGAAATGCAAATCAAAACTACACTAAGATTCCATCTCACCCCAATTAGATTGGCGATTATCAAGAATACAAGCAACAATAGGTGTTGGAGAGGATGTGGGGAAAAAGGTACACTCATACATTGCTGGTGGGGTTGCAAATTAGTGCAGCCACTCTGGAAAGCAGTGTGGAGATTCCTTAGAAAACTTGGAATGGACCTACCATTTGACCCAGCTATCCCACTACTTGGCCTATACCCAAAGGACTTAAAATCAGCATACTACAGAGATACAGCCACATCAATGTTCATAGCTGCTCAATTCACAATAGCCAGACTGTGGAACCAACCTAGATGTCCTTCAATTGATGAATGGATAAAGAAACTGTGGTATATATATACAATGGAATATTACTCAGCTATAAAGAATAATAAAATTATGGCATTTGCAGGCAAATGGATGAAATTGGAGAATATCATGTGAGATAAGCCAATCTCAAAAATCCAAAAGGCGAATGATCTCACTGATAAGCGGATGATGACACATAATGGGGGGTGGGAGGGGGGCAAGAATGGAGGAGGGAGGGACTGTATATAGGGAAAAGAAGGGTGGGAGCAGGTGGGAGGAGGAAAAAATAACAGAATGAATCAGACATCATTACGCTATGTAAATGTATGATTACGCAAATGGTATGCCGTTACTCCATGTACAAACAGAAACGACATGTATCCCATTTGTTTACAATAAAAATAAATTTAAAAAATAAATAAAAAAGAAAAACAGTTCTGTGCTCTGCAAACAAACACAAGAAAAAATACATAGAATACAGACTAATAGTCACAACAGTATCTGTTAATAGTTTAATTGACCATTGATCAATTTGGTGTTAATTTTCAACTTCTAAAAATCTTCACTTTATTATGAATATACAAACAAAACTGGGAATTTTAGTACACTACTCCATTTTCTATACTCTTAACTGGTGCATTGGTATAGATGCCAGTTATCTACTAAATGAGATATCAGCAATATATCTTTTCCCCTTAAATGCAAAACAAGCAAATAAACAAATAAGACTGGCTCATTGTAAATGAATTTTTTAAAAACCTCAAACCTCAAAATGATTTAGATTTTTTTTCCAGTGCTAGGATTTGAACCTAGGGCCTCAAATGCTCTACCACTGAGCTGCACCCCAACCCAAATATGTAGAAATGTTTAAAGCAGAAAGTCAAAGTCCTCTGTGGTCCCATTCCAATCAATAACCCATTAAACACTAATGAATTTGGTGTTGTTCCTTCAAATTCTTTGTGTTGGTTTTTTAAAAATATTATATTCTAAATCTCAGTCTGCAACTTACTTTTTAAATGTATAAATAAACAACCAACACTCCTCTGGGCTGGTATACATAGATCTATCCCATTCTTTCTAGCACAGCATTCCTTCTCTTGACACAAGCCCCTTACTGCTGTAACTCAGCAGAAAGGACCAATAGCTTTCCATTATCATAAACAGACACCAATGAAAAACCTTAGACACGTCTTTGTAATGAAGGAAAAAAAAAAAAAAAACAAAAACCCTAGGGTTTCTCCTTCTGAATACATTGCACCCAAAGACCACTTGACTAATAGTAGAGACATGTCACTAATATACCTGAATTCAAGTCTGTGGACCTGTAAAATGATATGTTTTCATCAATTTTCTATTGCTATATCAAAACACCTGACACCGAGTAGTTTACAAAGAATAGAAGTTTATTAAGCTCATAGTTCTAGAGACAGGGAAGTCCAAGTGCATGCTGGTATCTAGTAAGCTTCTGGTGAGCACTTTTTACTACAAATTAATTTAGCAGAGGGCATCACAGGGTGGAACAGAGTAAGAACACTAGCTTGGGTCTATCTTCCTTTTCTTATAAATTCTCTAATGCCATCATGGAAGCCCCACCCTCATGACCACATCTGATTCAAATTACTTCACATAGGCATCACCTCCAAATACCATTCACACATGAATTTGAGGCCTAAGTTTCCTATGCATAAACTTTTGGGAGACACCTTCAAATCATAGTATGGTGCCATCTCCTTCTAAAGTTGTCCAGATTAAAGATGGTGTGTGTACAGCAAGAAAACAAAGTACATGCTCAAATAATGACAGCTATTATTATTTCCGGTTGAAAGTAGTACTAGAATTAAGAGCAAAAAGAGAGAGAGAGAGATCAAAAGACAAGGTGATAAGGAGAAAACAAAATCCTAAAAATAGTAGTAGCAAATTTGAACCCTGGTTTCAACAGCTTTGATACCCGTTGTCCAAAGTGCCAAGGAACTAGCAGACATCATGGAAGCACTTCCAGCCAAACTCTGGGCTGGGAAGTTTACATGCATTGTCCTACTTCTCAGAATAAACTTTCCAGGTAAATAATCTTCCCCTTCCATAGATGGGAAAGCTGAGATTCAGGATGGTTAAGGGGCCTTCTTAGATTTATCTAACTAGTAAGTGGATGAACTGATATTAAAACTCTCAAACCTGTGCTGTCTACTTACAGCCTGCCCTCTGCTGTACCAGGCCACCTAATGATGCCTTAACAGTTTATTTTCTGCAATTTTTTTTTTTTTTTCCACTCGACCCCACTGTGGTCACAGGGGCGGATTCAGGGCCTCCCTCTTGCCTCATTTGATTTGTCACTGCATCTGTCAGGACTTTCTCTGTTACAGTTGACAGGAAGTCAATGAAACCGGCTTCACCATGTGAGGAAAAAAATGTACTCATGTACATCAAAAGTCTGAAAGTGGACACTGACTTCAGGCGTGGCTGCACTCAGGGGCTCAGAGAGTGTTATTAGGGCTCTGTCTCTCTCCTTTCAGTCCTATTTCCCTTTGGGTTCCAAGATTGACCTTATTTTCAAAGTGCTCTCCCCTCTGGACCAAAATCTTATACACCATGTCTATACTATTCATATGCCAAATTTTAGTGAAAATTCATATGTTCATTCCCCAACCAGTCACTGTGTCTTGGGGAATGGCATATGCTGCTAACCAAGGTTCCATCTCCAACCCATCCCTGTGGTCAGGGGTCAGCCTTATCTGTGTCACAGGAGTGGTTCTGCATAGAAGACAGTCCTATAATGAAAGGAAGGGAAGAGGGAGTCCTCAACAGAACAAAGCCACAGGCATCGTCTGCAGAATCCTTGCTTTCCACTTAATGACCACTTTCATAGATTCAGTCTTTTGTCTTAGACAAGCACATGCTTTGGATACTACACAGGGATATCATGACTGTTTATTTTTGGCATATTTATCTTGCATTATTATGTATAGTCTCTATACGTCTAAAACATAGGTATACCCTGCTCCGTTTTCCTACTTGATTTGGCGTAATAGCACTATAATTTTCTATGCTTTGGGCTGCAATTTTCAGAAAACTCCAGTCAGAATGGCTTACATAATGAGGAAAATGTCCTTCACTCACACTAAGAAGTCCTGCAGCAGGGCAGTTCCAGGGTAGACTGAGCCAACGGCTCAGGCTCTTCCAGTTGTTCCTCTCTGCCATCCTCACTGTGTCAGCTTGTCTTCAGTGTGCTCCCCTCAAGGTGGCAGAATGGCCACACAGTCCTGGACACCATACACAGGTGTGACAGCACCCTGCAGGAGGAAAGACTGACTCCCCTTTGATTTGCCAGAACTCAGTTCCCTACTGTCACCTAACCTGCCCTGACAATATGGCAATTTACACTTAAATCGTAACTACTTAGGATTCTATAACTGAAAAATTCCTAAGTGACATTAGCCACATTTCCATTGTCACAGAATGTTCTATTATGGTTGTCAATTTAAACATCAACAGCAGAGTTCTTCATGGATCCTTACTAAGCACATAATTGTATACCTTCACTTTGCAGGGGCTCAGTAATGCAAAGATGGGACTTGGTCCTTACCTTCAAGAAATCTATAATCTAGTAGAGGAGATAGACAAATATACAACCACGATGAAGACTGACTTTCATCTACGCCGGAGGACAAGAACCAACCAAAGGACTCTTGAGTGTGAAATGTAAGGACATGTTGCTTCAGGTTGAGGAGAAAGGACAGGCTACGTGCACTTGGGGAAGGCTGCATGCACTTGGAGCAGGCCTGGAATGAAACAGGAGTAGCTTGCTGCAGGTGGAGTTTTAGCAAAAGAGAGCCTAAGACCTCTGCAACCAACTCACAGCTAGGAGAAAACCTGTCAAGCTTTTGAGGAAAGGTAGAGCCTAATCAGATTCAGCTGCAGATCAGTGACATGGAATCAATTGGACTAGAACAAGGAGAACTGGATTCAGACAGCTGAGAAGCTGTGAAGGACTGGGGGTGTAGCTCAGTGGTGGAGTGCTTGTGTGAGGCCCTGGGTTCCGTCCCCAGCACTCAGGGTCAGGGTGGGGGGCTCACAAGCAAAAATGGAGGCTTAAGAAAAAAGGGAAAACAGGAGACTAAGAGCGGGCAGTAGGGTGCATTGCCGTAAAAGACTAAGCTCTATTGAGAACTGAAAACTAGATTTTTAAAAAACTGCATTTCAGAATATTTTTTAGAATGTTTTTGTCTTATTCTCTTTATATTTATATGGTAAATCAAACTATTAGAGTAAGTTGCAAAAGGACCCCAGCACAGCAGGCTTGTGTTAGATCAGGACCCTATGTGAGAATTTTACTTTAAAAATAAGACTTTGTCCCTTTAGTTACCACACTGTCCCTTATAGTAATTGATATTTATGGAATAAAAATATTTATAATGATGCAGTAGTCTAAATTTAGACTTAATGGTTATGTTTAAATTATAACAGAGTGGTTGTTTCTTAGTGATGTCATTTCAAGTGATTGATGGGTTTCTTTGTCACAAGTGTCTCAGCCCATGAATGATGGGCTCCAGGGTACAGAAGACACAATTATACCCAACTAGTAGACTGAAATATAGCAGGACTCCTATTCTAGTGCATGTTATTGCAGTTAACTCTGCTGAAAACTGCTAATGAAACTGTAGATCCTCCCTTGACCAGGCATGGTAGACTCCTTGCTTCTCCATTTTCCCAGAAATCAGTCCTCCACCATCTTGAAGGTGTGAGACACACGCTGCCCACAGTGTTGAGAGCTGTAACTCTTTCTCTTCCAGGACCCACGAGGTCAATGAAGCTCTTCCAGGACCCACGAGGTCAAGGCAAGTGAGAGGTTCTCTCAGAACCTCTCACTTGCCTTGGCCCTTTCTGAGACCCCAAGAAGAGTCTGGCCAATGTGTTCACATGGTCACTTGTTTTTTCTAAAGTTTGCAAAAGTAAGATATTATAATTGTAATTGATTAAACATGCTGCCTTTCACTTGGATTCCCACTTCATCACATATTGATTGGATGAGGTAATGTCAGAGAGGACTGCAGACATTTTGAGAGGAGTGAGAGATAAGTTAAGGGTGCATTTACAAAGATAAATTCTTGTGGTCGCAGCTACCTCCATGTATGCCATGTTACTACCAGCCATCCAGAGAAGGAAGAACTTTCTGGAACATTCCCATCACCCACTCTGCCAATGTACCCACCCACTGGCACTCAGACTCAGGGCCTAAGGTCATGTGGACATAAGAATGTGCCCTTCAGCTCCCAGCACCAGAAAGAGCTGGAGAATGAAGGAGAAATCAAGTTTGAAATGTATCAATCCAGGAAATATATGGAAACTTCTTTCAGACGACAGATGTGGAAATTCAGAGAAGAATAATTCAGTTTGTAATGCTCCTTGCCAGACAGGAAGATGTCTGATAATGTGGTATATGTAATTATCAAAAGTGAATCCCCATCAGTGTTATTTTTGATGGACGTTGTGAGCGACAGAATTTATCAGAATTCCTGTTGGTAGGGCATGTATTCCAAACAGAATGACAAAATTAGTATGTTTCTAACTGTTCATATGTGATAGAAGTTTTTTTCAAATTTGAATCCAGTTACAAAAATTTTACATGTCTTGGCCAGTAATAAGTTGAGAAGATAAAAGAGATTCTTTTAAACTTAAAATTTAAAAATTTCTTACCAACCATTCCAGGGAAAATGTGAAATTATCTTTCTCTTCTTTTTAAATGATGATAAAGCCATAAGGCTGTATTCAAGTGTAGAGGTACTTGATGATTTTGCCACCAAAAGATGTTTTTAAGAAAAAGATTTTAGAACTGTACCAGCAGTTAATAAAAATATTTTGCTATTTTTCTTGATTTGTGATATTTGTTGTATATATCAACCTTAACATTTTTCATTTCTTGTGATTCTTCCCTCAATCTAAATAAATACTCATATTTGAACCTAATATCATACTCATAATTTTGATTTTAGTTTTGACAGAGGATTCCCCAAGTTTTAAAAACTTCAGGTTCCTCCCTTCAAAACCTGGATCCCCTGTTGGTCAAGTAAACAAGTGAGGCAGTATTAGTATCCATTTGCTTTACTCATTGTTCATGGGCTTCCTTTGTTTTTTTCCTTTCTTCCTTTTTCTGTTTTGGTACTGGAAACTGAACCGAGGGGTGCTCTACCACTCAGCAACATCCCCAGTCCTTTTTATTTTTATCTGGAGACACAGTCTTGCTAAGTTGCTTAGGGTCTTGTTAAGTTGCTGAGGCTGGCCTCCTCCTGCCTCAGCCTCCCAAATCATTAGTATGACAGAAGCCAGGCAAGTCTTAATTTCTGTCGAAGATTCCACTCAAAGAAAACAGAATTTGTACTTGAAGAATTAGTCTTTAACCAGAATGACACAGGAGTTAACCTGAAATGGTGGCAGGCACTACATTTTAGTGCAGGATTTGGTTGTCTAGCACAGAGTTCCTGATCCTTGAAAGTTAGTCCGTCATCTTTAAATGAGAGATTGGGGTTAGGTGAATTAGGTGTTATATTTCTGATTTTCACAGCTGGATGTAGCTAAGTCAAGGTATTCCATGACTTGTTATGGAGAACACAGAAGAATGAGTCATGAAAGTTTCATTTGTAAATGACTGCTGCTAAGTTCAAAAAGCCTGATCATTCTCATAAGTAGGTTAAACATATCCCTCATCAATTATTTCACATTGTTCAATTATTTAATAAATCTTTTTTTTAAAACAGGGCAAAGGTAAACTTCTGCACTGCTCCGAAGTCATCATGAATTTTGCATAAGTGGCATTCAAAGCAATTAAGCCTTACTGTTAAAACTGTCCCATCATCTACATCTGTATCCCTGCTGATTTTTACACCTATCTTACCTATGAGATCTTATTTTACCTCTACCAACTTCTTAGGGGATAAACAGAGCAGGGATCATAATTTCTACCTAATACATTTTGAAAGGGATGGGAAAAGGTTACATCAGCTTTCTATTAGCTTTAGTTGACTAGAAACAAAAACTAGAAGACAGGTGTTCAGCTGCCCACTCCCACGCTGAAGGTCAGTATCTAGAAATAAATGATTTGAATGAGATGTGGACAGTCTGGTTATCACCAGTTACTAGCATGTATTATCTCAAGCCCTAGGATTTTATGGCAATGGGCGCCAACCCCCATGAAATTTGAGGACTGTGTTCACCCATGACTGGGGATGGAGCTGGAATTCACTTTAAATATTAAAGGAAAGGCAACTGAGAGTAGCTGGTCCTGAAAGATAAATGGAACATTGCCCTGACACATCCTGCCAGGCACAGTGCACCGCTAAATGCACTGGCTAAGAGCAACCAGCAACCACCATCCAGCTCTGAGTTCGTGGAACACGGATAACACATCTGGGTGTGGGTTGGTTGGCTAGAGTTGGCCCATTTGCACTGATCAGTTTCTCCAATGAATACTTGCAGTTAGGCAGTTTCTTCCAGGTAGAGTTAGAGAGGTCACATCAAGAGGATACAGGTAGGGACCTCGTGTGCCTGGGTACCTCTGTTTGTATATACCTGCTCAGGATCTCTATTTAAATATTGATAAACAGCAACTTTGCCACAATAACTGAACTACTAGTGCTTCTCTTCTCTGCCCTTGCATTGACATGGGATTTCTCTCTGAAATGAAGGCTTACTGGTGAAGGTAGGACAGCTCAGGGGTGTGTGTATAAGGCCTTGCCCTTGCATGGGAGTTTGGTAGTTTGGTAGTTGATTGTCTTACAATATCGGCCAGGTGTTTCTTTTAATACACACACAAACTTGAAACTTCCCTGAGAGGAGAATGTCCTGACATGTTTTAGATGTGGAGGTGACATGAGATCAGTTTGGGGCCCAAGTCTATACAAGTCAACTGAGGCCAGCTGTTGTTATTTTCTGATGGGTTCTATCTAGCCTAGTTGTCCAACACCATCCTCCACCACTATATCAGGCCACTGAGATACTTGAAGTCACCAGTGAAATTAAAATTTCGCCCTCATGAACATAAATAAAATTTGAATGTCCTTAAAGTGAGAACTGCAATATCTAATGGGTGGTTCTGGTTTCCCAGAGTTTTGTTTTTAAATTTTTAAATTTTATTTGTTCTCATTAGTTGTACATGACAGTATAATGCATTTATACATTTTGAAAGATCATACATAAATGGAGTCAGTCATAGAGTTTTTAATGGAGAAAAACATCTTAGCTTTAGTCCCTATCTAAACTCTAATTTGTAAGATCTTATCTTGCCTCACATTTAATCACTCTAGTAAAATGATATTTTTTAGAGTTCCCTGTGCATGTATGCCCTTCATCAAAGATAATCTACAGTTATTGAAGAGGAAGAGAGGGATAAGTAGAAGAGACATTTGGTTAACTAATGCTGTCTGAATGCCAGAGTCCCTGCACTGTTTATGTCTTTTGGGTTTGGTTTTGTTTGTTTTGTTTGTTTGTTTTTAGCACTGGAGATTGAACCCAGGGGCATTTTACCACTGAGCTACATCCTCAGTCCTTTTTGTCTTTTATTTTGAAGCAGGGTCTTGCTAAATTGCCAAGGCTGACCTCAAATATGCAATCCTCCTTCCTCAGCCTCCTGAGTAACTTGGATTATAGGTGTGAACCACTGCACCTGGTTTGCATTTTATATGCCTTTTACAGCTTCATTATTACTTTTCTTGGGAAGGGATTGAATTTAGGGCCACACACGGTTAAGCAAGTGCTCTGCCACTGAGCTACACCTACAGCCCCTGTTTGACTTTTATACTTCCCTACAGTCCTTCCAGATCAGTATTAAAACCCCCATTTCACAGATGAATAAACTGAGACTCCTAAAGGCTAAAATGTCCACTCAAAATTACATAGGGAGTTGATTCTGTTCTGCTGTATTCCTAAAACCAATCTCTGATGTCCAATCTGTGAACTATGTTGATGAAATATAATAGATTGTCAAACTCTAGGGACTCTTTGCACTTCAATAAGTGAAATCGTTGGGCATTTGTGAGTTGCCTAAATATTCACAAGGCTGACATTTCCCACAGGAAGGCAGACTCATAAAATATTTTATGTGGTAGAACTGCTGATAAAAGCTAATCTTCCAGATAGGACCAAAGAACAGACCGTTCATTATTTTTCTAACTGTTCCTTAATGTTAATGGACCTTGGTCAATGTTCCAATGGTGGCATAAGGAATCTGGGAATTTAAGCCAAATACTCAGCTCTTCTCCTTGGTGATGAAGTGATCCTGGTTTTATTATTTTATTTTGCTGTGTTTTGCTTTCTTTATCTCTAAAATAGGTATAATGATATGCTACGGGTATAATAGGCTACATACATGAATGCTCTTAGGAAATATTAATAGTTATTTTGACTTTTATCTGAGAAATACAATATGGTGTGAAATCGACACACATCCATATAACAACAGCTGATGTTTGCTAACTTTACCGTGTGCAGGCACTGAGCTAAGTGCCTTCAGGCATCACTTCATTTAACTCCTCCGAAACTAGGAGACAGGTTTTAGTATTTGCAATTTACAGATGGAAAAAAAAATAAGGTCCAGAGATCTAGTAAAACTTCCAAATCATATAGCTGGAAAAAGGCAGGGCTCAGTGAGGTTTCAACCCAATATCCTTGCAGAGGACATTCAACTAACTACTATCCTTTACTGCCTGCCATATGCAAAATGTACTCTAATGGACACTGGTTGTATAAAGATGGGGTTAATTACCAAAGAATAAGCATTTGGCCTACATACTCCTGCCAGAAGATTCCAGTTCAAACATATTCCCCACTGCACTGGCACCCTGGAAGACAGCTTCCTTACTTCCCAGCACCCATGGCCAATGCCTCAGTTCTTGACATCTCCTGTTCGATCTCACCCTTCTGCTTCCCCTTAACCACTATCGCCCTCTGGCATTTCTCTCTGCTGATGTTCAGAGACTTGCAGTCTGTGGCCACACTGTTCCCCTGTCAGACTTTCCCAGGAAGCCTTCCCAATCCCAAGATGGACTGCAGATCTACCTCCCTTTGACCCTCAGAGCACCGGGCACTTCCCTCTGCCTGGCAGGACCTCTCCTAGGCAGATCCCTTACCTCTGGGTCTGTTCTCTTGTCATGTGCACCTCAAGGGCTGGGCTGCTTTTTAGTTCTCCTTGTACCTCAGAACCTCATACTGCCCCACACCCAAGTTTGACTGAAGAAAATTTCTTAAAATTATTGGACAACGTTAATTTGGCTCAGATCCAGGAACAAATGGAGGAGGACATTATAATGGAAAAACAGATGAAATCTGAATAAGATCTGTTTTGTTAATAGTATTGTAACAACTTTAATTTCCTAGTTTTGATAAATGCTTTTGGATTAGGTAAGATGCAAACAGTAGGGAAAACTGGGAGAAGGGCATATGGGGACTCTCTATATCACCTTTGAAATTCCTCTCTCAATATACAATCATTTTAAAATAAAGTTTAGAAGTTAGTCTTTAGTTGGATTTGTAGCATAATGTTTCAGGCTACTTTTTTGGAATCAGACAGACTTAAGTCACCTGCCACATGTACTGTGTGGTCTCAGGCAAATCAAAGCTTACTAGTCTCTCCCAAACTTATTATTAAATGGACTGGCACTGTGAATAATAAATGGTAGTTGGATTTTACAAGATATATTATATTCATACTAACAAAATATTGGTGCTATACGAATCTAGTAAGAATATGGCCCAAGCACAGGTGCAGTGGTACACACCTATAGTCCCAGCTACTCTGGAGTTCAAGATCAGCTTGATCAACATTGCAAGACCTCTACCTCAAAAACAAAACAAGCAAAAAAGAACAACGGCCTGAACTTTCCTTTTCAAGCTTATCTCTCTCTGCATACCTCCCAGCATCCCATATCCACCATCTACTTGGCAGATATTCCAAGAGTTTTCTGCACTATTCCAGGCATGGAGAGCTAACAATGAACTTAACACAAAAATTTCTGCTACAAACAGCTTGTCTTCTGGTGAGGAGAGACTGGCAATAGACATTAAATTTATAACATGTGGGTTCACAAAGTGGATCTCAGACCAGCAGCATCAGCACTGTCTGGGAACTTGTGAGAAATGCCAATTTGGGGGTCCTGCCCTAGACCTATAAATCAGAGCTCTGGGGGGACTGGTCTAGCGAACTGGTTGGATAACCCTCCAAGTGATTTTTGATAACTCCTCAGTTAAGAGCCTCCCGTATGACACGTCAGTGATAATCTGAATTTTAGAGAAAACTAAAAGCAGGAAATTGGGGATAGAGTGCTGGGTGTGTGAGAAAAGGTTGTGGTTTTAAATAAGGTATAAAACAAAAAGCCTCGCTCCAAAGATGACACCTACTTCAAGACAGCAGCAAGATGAGGAAAGTGGCCTAGATATCCAGGAGAAGAGTGTCATGGGCAGAAGATGCAAAGGCAGATGCAAAGGCAGGAGCAGAGCTGGGGTGCTCCAAGAGAGCAGCTGGACTGGAGTGAGTAAGTGGGGAGAAAACAGGAAAGATCACAGGGCTCCAGACTCTGCAGGGACTTGGAGGTCATTGCAAAGAGTAGGACATTTACATACTGAACCATAGTTTTTCCAAAATCTCTCTGCCTTTTTCTATAGGGGCTAGACCCCCCAAATCTACCTGCCCTGCCTACCCTTCATGATCCTAGTCAATTACTTTTCTCTCCTAGGCATCCCCATCCAGTACTGAATAAGTCTGTCTCACCTCTAATTTCCAACTTGCACTTCGGTTGATCTTAAGCACATCACCTGACCATAGGGTTTGCCTACATTTTCCCCTATTGAATCACATCTGCTTAAAGCAAAAATCTTTTTCCTCCCTTATTCCTATTGTTTGTCTCAATACCTGTATATTGCAACTGCCCCATAAATATTTACTGAGTTGCAGGCACAAAATGTTACAAATGCTGCTAATGATTTTGAAATTTCCTCTTTTAGAGATAATAGGATAAAGCACTCACAGATTTATTCTCAAACCACCAAAGCATTTTGGATTCTGTTTAAGGACTAAGCCAGTGTTTGACTTAAAACCAAAACAGTCACTCTTATTCCCAGTTGCTCTCCCTTTGTGCCTAATGGCCTGAATAGTTCTGGTTGGCTACAGTTCTGAATATTGACAGAGACTATCATCAATTTACTGTTAGCTTTGAGCCAAAATAGACCAAGTTGGCAGGTGGCATGCAAAGAAATGGGCATTAGGATTAGACAGAGCTGGGTCTGAATTCCATCTCTATCACCCTCAGGGCTCTTACCATTTTTTTTAAGTATTAATCTGTTCAGCAACTGATGAAGCCTATGGACCACATTCGAGTACAAGGGTTTTTTTAAATGCAAAAAATAACATATATACAATTACAGAAAAAAATAAATTTTATTGAAATACAGTTGAAATACTGTTAAAGGTTCTCAGAATATTTTAAAATTATGCTATAGTAATACTTCTACTTTTTTAGTAGTGCATTAAGTAATGAGATAGGCCAATTTTATGAGTCTCAAAATTTTGACATAAAGATGAGTGTAAAAGATATTGCAAGACATTCACAACAAGTATAATATGACATAAAATTTTGACAACCTCTATTACTGTCAGAGATACAGGTACTGTTATTACTAAAGTGGTTTTTGGCTTACATTTGCTGAAAGAGATACTAATTTTTAGTTTTAATGTAATTGTTAGAAGTTACTGGGAGGGGGAGTTTCCATCCAATTTCATCCTGAATTCTATATAAAAATCTGCTAATAACCCCAGACTATAAATTGGGACAAATTACTTTACCTCTTGAAATTTCAGTATCCTTATCTATAAAATAATGCTAAGTAAATGGCAGCTAATATTATTATTATTTTCAGTTGCACTGGTGGCCATGAAGGGCTTCTCATTAATATTCTGTAACATACTGTGGGTTCCTCACTTCTGGGTTATAACCAGTGACTTCTATAAATTCACCAGTAGAAGGTCATTTTTTAAAGCAGAGACTCCTACTCCTATGATGTTCCTTATTGTCACCAAATTTTACCTTGAGAGAAGTACTTATGACTTTTGGACTGAAAGACTCAATTTCAAGAAACTACTAACAAAAAGTAAGTACTCCTGACAAACCATCACACCCTAAAGGCTAGTCATGCATCTCCACAGCTGTAAATTAGGAAATGAGGCATTTGCTGGCCCATGAGAGAATCTGGTTGGTGGAGCAGGGACACATACTTGGGTCATTCTTCCTCCAGTTCGCTCTTTTTCCTGAGGATCCTTTAAGGAGACTAAATGGTTTGCAGACAAGATCATATCTAATATATAGCCATGGTCTTAAAGAGAATTTCCTAAAGCTCAGGAGTATGTTTGTTTATACTTACATGCACCTATATAATCTTGTATTCAAGTTTACTGCCCAGTTGATGACTATCCGAAAACAGTACCTTTATCATCTTTAAGTGACCTGGTTGGTTTTCAAGCAATTGAGAGAAAGATGCTTTCCTCTGGGCCAATCCCTCCAGCATTGCTCTTCTTTAAGGACCATGCTGCTTCTTCAAGCTCTGAAGCACTGTACTCCTCAAACTTCAGCATACATCAGAATCACGTGAGGAAACCACTAAAACACAGACTGCTGAAATGCCAACAGAGATTCTATTCAGCAGGCCAGGGAAGAGTCTTGGAAAGTATAATTACTAAAAAGTTTTTCAGGTTTCTTTAACTCTATGAGCCCAGTTTCTTTATTATCAAACCATAATATTGATACCTGTTTAACCTATTTGATATTAAACCTGTAGAAGATAGGCAATATATTCAAAGTACTAAACTCCTAGCGGAAATTTAACAACTATTAACTCCCAGGATGGGGCTGTTATAGAGAGAAGAGGATAATGTCAAAGAAAGATTTCTAGAGATGACACCAGAGCAATCATGGGAAGCAATAGAAAGTAGTAGGGAAGAAGAACTAAAGAATGTTCCTAGTTTTAAAAAAATGGTGTGTAAAGGCTGTGTGTACAAAAACACATCACTAATTCAGAAAGCTTCTCGAAGCTACTCTTGGCTAAAACAAGCACATGGACCATGTGTAGATATGCAGGGACCTGATAATAAGGGCTCTTTCTGTGATGCTAAAGAATTTCAATCCTGTTTTGAGGGAAATAGGAAAACCATTTTTTTAGTCAGCTCTTTTGCTGCTGTAACTAAAAGGATCTGACCAGCACAATTATAGAGAAGGAAAAGTTATTTGTGGGCTCATGGTTTCATAAGTCTTAGTCCATAGAAGGCTGGCTCCATTCCTCAGAGCTCAGGTGAGGCTGAACATCATGGGGGAAGAGTGTGGCAGAGGGAAGCAGCTCACATCATCAGGAAGCAGAGAAGAGTCTCCACTCTCAAGATACAAAATTTATACCCCATAGCCACGCCCCAATTTCTACTTCCTTCAGCCACACCCTACAACTTCAGTTACTACTCCATTAGTCCCTATAAGGGGATTCAATCTATTTGAGGTAAGACTCTTACATCTCAATCATTTCTCCTCTGAACCCTCTTGCATTGTCTCACACATGAGATTTTGGGGGACATCTCATATCCAAACCATAACATCACTGAAGTTGTTAAAGCAGGCCAATAACATGAAGTGGGGATGGAGGGGAGAGAGAAGGCTGAGTTTCTGCCTTGTTTAAGTGATGACGGTGAAACTCACCAGAAGTGCCTCAGAGGAAGCTGCTGGGGAAGAAGATAATGAGTTACAGGTCGGACAAGTTAAATTCAAAGTATCTATAAGACAGGAACTTGGAAACATAAAGTACAGTTAGATATGTGAATTTCAATGTCCTTGAGAAATCTTGATACTTAAAGTTAGAATAACTTAGCACAGGGGTGGAAGTCACATCCGCAGGAACAGACCACATAGCCTAAGGAGGATGTAACATGAGAAAAAACCAGAGGCCAGCATTCTGGAGAACCACAACACCTACGGGCAATCTCCAATAGAACTTAACTCCGGGTTAATGACAGAGGGAAGGGCCCCTGTTTTCTCATAATATCTATATACAAGTCAATCCTGGTTTAAATGGATATCAAGGTCAGCTTTGTTCAATGGTACCCACAGTATCCATCCAACACAAGCTCTTGTCTGGTAGAAGCCATGCAAGCAAACATCACCAAAGATCAGAGGGTGTTGGAAGGAAAAAATGTTCACTGGTGTTAACAATAATTAAGAGGTGAATGCGCTTCCCAGCACTGCATTCTTTGTTCCTCTGTTGCCACAGTCCCTAGACAAGTGACTCCAGGGACATCTTCCTCAATTGGTCATCCTCATGGGGAGGCCCCCTTTTCCAAGAATTTTTTACATGAGTGAACTTATTGATTCGCCATAGCTCAGAAATAGTCCATGAAGATATTGTCAAACATGAGTCATCACAAAAATAAATACTGTCCACATTCTTTTCCTTCAGACAAACAAGACATCAACATGGATCTTATTTCATACTGCCAACCCTATCATTCAGGGCTTGGCCAAACCCCCACAAACCAGCAGGATCCTGCATCAGGCAGCCCGAGTGCTCACCCTTCCTGCCACCAGCTTTTGGAAGGTCTGACCCACACAGGAACAATTTAAAAGGCTGGCTTGTGATCCCAAGGATGAAGGAGAAGAGACATCACAGAAAACTAGAAGGCCGTCTGCGCTCTTTCTACATAGGACAGGGCAACAGAGGAACTTCTGGGGAGTTCACAGGAAGGAGGAGATGCTGTACCTGCAGAGGCGAATCACGTTACACACTGTCCAGTGGTCTCCTCTTACAAAACTGTCTCACCTTAAGGAAATCAAGTGTTTGCAACAATCCAAACCACGGATAAATCAGTGGGCTATTTCAAATGTATTTCCCCTGCCCTGTCCCGAAAGAATGAATTTAAGTATGTGTCCACACGTGAGAATTCTCTGTCATTCAGAGAATATATGATGCAAAGATGAGGTTCCCCTGTATTTGCTAAGTTCTAGTTACCTTCAAAGACATTTTCTCAGGAAGGAAACCTAGGGCTTAACTTTTGCAAGAAATAGGCCCCAACCTGATTTCATGGAGATAGGGGCTGAGGGCTGAAGGTCCAGGGAGGGAACTGAAGCTTTGACAGGATTGTCACAAGCTAGGAAAGTACAGGAAATGTTCAGTCAGCAGGAACAAAAACATAGTGTACGGATAGAAATCTGATCTCATACCCTATCTTTATTATAGCTAGAAGGGGTGGCAAAGGGGAAAGCAAATTTAAAACCACCAGAGTGTTGAAACGGAACCGTAATGGGGCAAAAAAAAAAAAAAATCTTCCTCAAGAAATGACTTGTCCTATTCTTAGTAAACACCTGGGCCAGCCAGGAGTCACTGATATCCAGACTCTTAAGTACCTGGAACTGGAACATACTATTCTCACAAGCTGCACCCATGACCTTTTTAGAGGAATTTTCCCCCGTTTTGATTGCTCCTTGGAATGTGAAGGCTTTAGCTCTGGTCCTAAAGAGACCATCTCCCAAAGCAGTATTCAAAAAAAAAAAAAAAAAAAAAGGGAAAGGAGAGAAATGTCAGCTCTGGGTTGTGATCTCCAAAGAAAAGGGAAGGAAGCTGAACCTGGAGTCCCAGTTCCCATGCTCAGAAAGGCCCCTCTAACATGGCTGTCTTAGGCGTAAATACCTCCTTATGGAGAAGAATTGCTTACCGCCCACTCTGAAGATAGAAAAGAGGGCTGTTCTTCTCAGGAACAGACACTGATTAAATTCCTACTGGCCAAATTAGGTAAGAATTCACAGCTGGGCCTGGTGGAGCACACCTGTAATCCAGCAGCTTGGGAGGTTGAGGCAGAAAGATTATAAGTTCAATACCAGTCTCAGCAATTTAGCAAGGCCCTAAGCAACTTATAGAGACCCTGACTCTAAATAAAATATAAAAAGGGCTAGGGATGTGGTTCAGTGGTTAGATGCCCCTGGGTTCAATCCCTGCTACAAAAAAAAAAAAAAAAAAGAGAGAGAGTTCATCCCCCTGGGGTTGGAACAATTGTTTTTCTTCTTTGTTTGCCATGGGACACTTTCCCAAAGAACACCTGCAAGGAGAAGCGCCATAAAAAAACAGAGTCCAAGTTTGCATCAGGAAAGGCCATTCTGGTGCCCTTCCTGGCTCAAAGGGCTCCTTCGGGACATTTCCCTGGAACCCTCAACTGCTCCAGGCTCAATTTGGAATATTGAATCAGTGCCCATCACTGAGTATCTGCCCCCAGCTCCACTTCCCAAGCTTGATTGGGCTCAACAAATAGTGGCTCACCTCTCAGTAGGGCCCAGTGGACTCCTGCTCCCTGAGCCTTAGCAGTGACCGCCCCTCTCCCCCACAGGAGGCTGCAAACCAGCAGCTCCTATCTCATGACAGGGGCCACTGGCATGCCTTTTGATACATGTATTGTACAAGGCCCAAACCACTAAGAACCTTTGAGCTGTGATCTAAGAATCCCTCTAATATTCATTGTCAGCAAATGTGAATAATGCCTAAATTACAGATTATATCATTGGACTAAATTAATCTTCTCTAGAAGGAATGTGTCCTTAATATTTATACCAAAAATAAATTAACACATTCTGACCTGTAAGAAAGAGCAGAAGGGTTACCCTAGTTCCAAGCCTCTTGTGTCAACAACCCACTTTAGTTTCCATACTTGACACTCCTGAATAATTTAAAGTGAAGGTCATGCATGTCACTGAAGGAACCTATAATTAACTTCCAAGCTTCCAAGCTCAGCATCAGACTCTCTAATTTGCCTCCGACTGCTCTTAAAAGGATGGGGGGGGGGGGGTGACAAAGGAAGAAAGGAAGAAAAAAAGAAAAGGAAGGAAGGAAGGAAGGAAGGAAGGAAGGAAGGAAGGAAGGGAGGGAGGGAGGGAGGGAGGGAGGGAGGAAAGGAAGGAAGGAGGGAGGAAAGAAAGAAAGAGAGAGAAAGAAAGACGGAAAAAGTGACAGAGGCACCTTGGCCTAATATTTATTTAGAAAAAAAAATAGACTTTAGCAATTTCATAACTTTTTCTTTTATAAAGAGATAAAAACACATTTAACATAAATTCTCACTGCTCAAAAGATACATCCATCTCCCACTCTGCCCCAGAACTGGAATCAAACTCAGGGCCTCACCCATATTGGGCAAGCCCTCTACCACTAAGCTACAACACCAGTTCTTTTTGAAACATTTTATTTTGAGACAGGGTCTTGCTGAGTTGCCCAGGCTGCCCTTGAACTTGCCATCCTCCTGCCTCAGTCTCCCACATTGCTGGGATTACAAACTTGTACAGTCATTTTTAGGTGGATATTGCAAGACTGAGACAATAGCAATGTCATGACCTACATGGTAGATAATGGAAGGAAATTCAGATATGATCAAATCTGATATTCACATTCTCCAATAAAGAAATTGAGATTCAGTCAGGTAGAGAAATTGTCTTCATGAAACAGCTAGATGGCTAGCTAGTCAGCATAGAAATGAGAGCCCCTGTGTTCATGACTCCAGATACAGTGCTTCTCCTACTGTATCATATAATGACTGCAAAGCAATTAGTAAACAACTCCCAGAACTGCTGTTTTGCTTACAGTGCAATTTAAATAATATACATCAGAGCCTTTTAGATGCAGCTAATGTGGAAAGCCTGTCTGGTTTACTTATTATGCACATTTGCTATAAATGAACAATCCTTAGACTTTCAACCTCTCTCTCGTTTTTTTTTTTTTGGCTTCTGTGGATCAGGGAGAAGGATCAGAGTTACCTGAAAAGCCAGAGAGAGGACGCAAGGCCAGGACACATTGTTTTTAGCATAGCAGGAGGAGGTAGCATGATGAGCCCAGCAAGGCTCAATCCTGGATGCATGGACCTCCAGAGATTCTCATGTATTTGATCTGGGCTGGGATCTAGGCACTGGCATCTTCCAAGCTTCCTTTGGTGATGTGCATGTGCAGAAAAAGTTGAGAACCACTGGAAAGCAAGGATTTGATGTCAGAGCTGGACTTAAAATTCCCCAACCCTTTCTCTCTGAGTTTCCCTCAGAGACCCAAGCAAGGCACCAACATGGATCTTATTTCATATTGCTAAACCTCTCATTCAGAGCTTGGCCAAACCACCACAAACAAGCGGGATCCCACATCAGGCAGTCCTGAGTCCTCGCATTTCCTGGCTCTGGCTTCTAGACTGACTCACAGGGAAAATTTCAAATATATATGAATGTATGTATATATATGCACAAATTTAAACATTTATATACAGACATATCTGTACAAATTATACAGAATACATGTATAAATCAATTATACATGTGTATGAGTTGGGCTGCTGTAAGCATTAAATTAGATTCATATAAAAAGTATATAGTAACTTCTCAATAAATTTGATTCATCTTTTCTCTTTACATTTAGGCAACAGTAGCAAAAAAATGTAGCCTAAAGACATCCAATAAAGGAGAAAAGAATGAAGGATGATTCTGAAGTTGTGAAAGATATTTGGTACAGGATCAATATGTCTGAGTTCTTCCACGCCTATGCTAACTCCTTTTTTGCCAGAATAACTATTCCTGTAAATCATACCCCAGGATGTGGTTCAGTCCATTCAATCCTTTGCAGCACTCTGTTTGGTGGGGCAGCATCTGAGCACCTTCAGTTTTATGGGCTTTCTGCTCATGTTCATTAAACTCTCAGGAGGATCTTTCAGGGGAGAGGGGAGAGGCAACAGGACACGGGCCAGGCATCTCTTCTCTCTGTCAGACAGACTTTGTGCAACTTACACCTGCAGGAGGAGATTCCCTGTCAACCCAGCGCTTATGATATGCATCATGTGATCTCTCAAACACTCAACACAGTCGTTCCCAGAGACATCAGATACCATTTCCAGTCTCATCTCTGATCATGAACAAATGGAAAATTCTGGTGCCGTGGTGGGCCAGGCATGGAGCTGGAGTAAGTGAATAGCAATAATCAATACCTTTGGTTCTTTGGGCCACACCAGTGAAAAAAGCACAACCAGGTTTTTTGTTTTTTTGTTTTTTTTTTAATTAATGATGTTGTACTTTCTTCAGCTTATGTGGCAGAGTTAAACTTAGAGTCCTTGCTGCCTGGGCACTTGATCCTCTGCCCTGGGTCACCATTTGTCACCAAACCTGTGGTCCAGCAGCAGCCCAATCAGTCCTCCCACCGCTGCTCCAGGGTGAGGCATGTGAGACCTTTTATTCTCATGTCTGCCTTTGTGGAGAGCTCCTACCCAGGCCCTTGGGCTCTTTCCCACCCCCATATCCTCTGTTATCTCTATTTCTCATACCAAGAGACTGGATTTCCCGATATTCTGGCTGCAAGGATCTATCTTATCCAGAAGCTTTGCTCCTGAAATGTCACAATTCAGCATGGGCTGGAGACACTGGTATGGAGTGAAGGCAATGGCGGACCAGGCTGCCGCCCCCTCAGCTTCCTGACTCCATTGCCCAGGGAACTTCCACCAGCTGCCTCCAGTTGTTAGGCGACTCTTTGCTGTTGCTGTCTATAACTTTTAAACAGGCAAGACACCTTGTCCCAGGAATTTCTGCACCTTCTCCCTTCCTCTGCCAATAACTCTGGACCCTTATCCTACATAGTCATCAAATATACAATTCAAATATACAGTTATTTTTACTGAAGTGGAAAGGACTTTCAGGGTACAAATTATATTTGGCAGGGGTTAAAGTTCACATTACACAATCAGAAAGGGACATGTTTAAATCATTATAAACAGCCCAACTTATGCCCTTCCTGCTTTCATCCCTCTACAAATTGACTTTTCTAGTCTTTGTTTCTTCTTCCTTTTTTTTTTTAATTTTATGAGAAATTCCATTTTTATTGATTAAAACATGACTGCTTATGTATATATACATCTTCTTCTTTTTTAAAGTGCTGGGATTGAACCCAGGGCCTTGTGCATGCCAAGCGAGCACTCTACCGCTGGGCCACACCCCCAGCACCGCCCTTCTCCCTTTAAGGAAGCCTCCATATACATCAACACCTTTGTTCTCTACAGGAAATGGAGCCTTCTTTTTTCAGGCCTCAGTCTCTTTCTCAGCCTCAGAAACTTTTCTTTTGGCCACAAGAACCTCTGATGTAGCAGGAATCTATGAGTAAACATTAGATGAAAACTTCACAGCATTAAAATCTAGCTTTGAAATTCTTAGAAATGCCAACTATCCACCTTGTGGCATGAGACAACACTGATTGACAAATACTTGGCAGCTAGGCCAAGGCAGTGAGAAGGAATTTGACAAGGGTGTTCATTTCAGCATAAAGTTGTAAAGGATGGCACTGAGCTAGCTCACAAGCAAGAGAGGCATGGGGGCCAGGGGCCATGCAGGTGTGGGTCCACCATGCACCCCCAGATGTTCCTCTAGGTGCTGGTCACACTGCCTGCAAATAGACTGCACTCTCAGCCTTGGGCAGGATGTGATCCACCAAAGGGAATCACCTTGCTCAAGGTCACATACTTGCTGAGACAACCTACCTTCAAGGTCTAGTTGGAATGGGTTATAAAGCCTGGCCCCCTTCTCCTAACTCAGGACAACTCTGTAGCAGTATCCCTGCTTCACAGGGAGACTGAGTCACAGCTCAATTTCTTCCCCTGCATCTTCCATGGGTATAAGTCTCATGAGCTTTTCCCAACATCTTTTTGCATGCCAAGCTAATCTAGAGTTAGCTTCCCAGGCAACCCAACAGAGACAATGACCAGAAGAATCTAGTAAAATTTTTTAAATTGTGTAACTGCCTCTTAAATTATGTGTCTGCCTTTTTTTCTTTTAACCACTGCCATTGGCAGTAAAGCTCTTTAAATGCAAATAATAGATGTTCTTGTGCAGCCTTCATTCTTGACCCAGCAGTATCAATCTCACAGGAGAGTATTAGAAATGCAAAAGCTCAGCCCACCCCAGAACAATTCAATCAGAATGTGTATTTTAACAAGATCTTCAGATGATTCATATGCACAGTCATGCTCCATAAGCCCTGGTCTACATGACAGTCGGGTAAAGATGGATCCATGGGAATGCGCTTATTGCTACCAGAAGTATCCCAGAGACCCCCCGCCACCTTTTTTTTTCCTTCCCAATGAGAGTAAACTGTTTTTAGTTCAGAAATTATTGTTCCCACTAAAAGGAGTTTAGAGAGATTATTTTGCCACATAAAAATCCACAAACAAAGAGGCAGAAAACAAAACAAGAGATGGTCAGCAAATTGTTCCTTTTGAGGAACTGATCTTCAGTTTCAAGTCAACTGGAAAAAGAAAATATATAAGATTAGTACCAGCATTTCTCAGAATATAAAGGAAAGCTAAAAAACCTCCCTGGCAATACAATCAATGACCCTTGAACACTAGCAGTGATTCAAATCTTTCCCAAATAGCAATAAGGAACCTAGTCTAAGAGATCAGTTTCCACCATTCAGGCACATATGTAGCTCTAGGCCAGAGGCGATTCGCTACACCATCTAAAGGTTTTCACTTGTTTCTCAGAGGGGAGGAGCTAATGTATGGATGAATGGCAAGAGTTTGCTGCAGGCAAAGTGCTTAAATGATAAGGTGTCATGAAATGTTTCTTGTTCATGAGGAGGATTCAGTCACTTTCAGCAGTCCCCTTGTTTTGCTAGTGAAACACTGCATTCAACTGTCTTTCTGCATTTCTTCATGCAGGGATATCTCAACAGAGCTTGTTTTCTATGCAGATCTTCCAATAAAAGTTCTAGAGTAGGCAAGAGCAGGTTAGTAACACTCATGAAGACCATGGCTCGATCATGCTTGATCTATGTTGGGCTGTGGGCTGTGGCACATCTTTCCTTGTAGAAAAAGCAACCCTCTGGGCAAGTATAAGCATTAGTGGCTACCAAGAGGACAGGCAAGACCTCCCATTCCAGACGAGATGGAGCATCCTACCCACCTATCCCACAACAAAACCCCAAATGGCCAGAAAAGTGAATGGTAGCAGGTAGATTGGAGAAGAAGACCAGTATTCGAAGTGCTGTTCAACCTGCTGTTGGTGTCCCAATCGTCCCCTGAACTTCCCTTCCCTGAAATTGAAAGTGATCACCAGGTATGGGGAGAGTGAGTCTTCTAGTTCTAGCTCAAGTGTCAGTTAATGCTCAGAGAGAGTGAAGAGAATAATGCACTTGTTGTTGTTTTGTATTTTTTTTTTCTTTTTCTATCTTTTCTCAGTTTCCTCATGTCCCAATCCCAGGCAACCCCGTGGCACAGTAGCAGTAGTCTTGATGGCAGCAGCTGCAGTAAGGGCCACAGGGAACACTTTGCTTGGATGAGCTGAAGGCCCAAGAGTCTGAGGAAAACATCCATTCCTTCCCCCCCACCCTTTCTCTGTTCTCCCACTACAGAGCCACGCATGTGCCTGCACTTATAGGAAATATGCAATATAGCACAGCTTCCTGGCAGAGGAGGGAAAGGGGAGCCACAGAGGACTGGAAAGTACTAGGGGGAGCACAGAAAGGGAGGAACTCAGGAAAGTGGCCTCAGACACAGACTCCTGGGCTCCATCCTGTGCTGGGGGGCAGGGTGGGGACTGATTCTAGACAGTACACCAAAGCCTATGAGAAATAAACTGAGGACTGACCACCTCTGCCCAGGTCCCAGACTGGCCACTGAGTGGCACATACATGGAAAAGATCTGAGTAGCTTCAAAGGCTTAGAAAACAAAACTAACAATGAAACTACAACCACAGAATTTTTAGCCTAAATCTGTCCACGTTGATTGCCTATTAAAGCATAAATATTAATACTCATATAAGATGTAAACAAAATCAAGGGTCTCATCACATAAATTCAAAATATTTGGAATACAACCCAAATTACTTGATGTAGTTTCCTACTGCTGCAGGAACCAAAGAACACAAACTTAGAGCTTAAAAGCACATGAATTTTCTTATTATAAAGTTCTGTAGTTCACAAGTCCCAAATCAGCCTTACCAGGCCAAGTCTGCGTGCCAGCAGGGCTGATTCCTGCTAGAGGCCCTAAGGGAGAATCTGCCTTTTCTGGTTTCTAGAGTTCTCCCACATTTCTTATCTTCAGGACCCCTTCTTCCATCTTCAAAATCAGCAACATAACTTTTCCCTGACCCTTCTTCTAGGGTCACATCCCTTTCTGGCCACAGCCAGGAAATGTTCTCTGCTTTGAAGAATGCTTGTGATTACATTTGGCCCACCTGGATAATCCAGGATACGGTCCCAGTCTCATGGTTAGCAAACAAGAAACCTTGATTTGCATGTGCAGTCTTAATTCCTTTGTGTCATGTAACATAGCAAGGTCAAATTTCAGAGAATTAAGACAGGAATTTTTGGAGGACACTTTATTCTTCCTTCAGTCCTCAGTATTTGAAGAACCATTAAATCTCAACTCAATGAAAACAATCAGAAGACGTCAGCATTGAGATGATGCAGATGTTGGAATTTTCTGAAAAAGACTTTAAATAACTTTTATTTAAAATATTCCAGGAAGTAAGGGAGAACACTCTTGAAATAAGTGGAAAGACAAAAAGATCTCAGCGGAGAAGTAGAAAGTATAAAGAAGATCCAAATGTAAATTTTAGGACTAAAAATTAAAAACTCACTCTACAGACAAATAGAAACTATCCAATATAGTGCAAGAGAGGAAAAATAGAACAGATCCTCAGGGAATCAGTGAAACAATGGCAAATGTTTAACATTTGTGTCATCAGAGCCAGAAATGAAGGAAAAATAATTCAGAGCAGAAAAAAAAATCTTGGAAAAAATAATGACTAAAAATTTCCCAAATTTGGCAGAGGATATAAATCCACAGATTCAAGAAGCTTAGTGAACTCCAAATAGGATAAATCCCAATAGTCATGTCCAGATACATTGTAATCCAACTGCTGAAAACCAAGATGAAGAGAAACTTTGGAAGTATTCAGAAAGGATATACATAGGAGAACAATTCAAATGACTATGGATTTCTTATCAGAAATCAGGACCATGCAAATATAAATAAGTCGAAAATTTTTGCTTATCAAATTAGAAAACAAAAAACTTTAAAATTACTATCTGGTATTAGGATATGAGTATGTTAGTATGGAAAAAAAAGGAAAAACATTGGTGAAGGATAATTAGGCATAACATCTCAAAATTTTAAATCTACACACTTTTTATTCCTCAGTTCCACTTCTAGAAATTTATCCTACAGAAATATTTGTACATGTACCCAAGGATGTATTGTGACATTGTGTGTGATGGCAAATAAAGATATTAACAAAATATTATAAGTTAATACAGATGAAGTAAAGCCTAAATGAATTAGATAACATCACACCAAGGGATATAATGTGTTTTTTAAAACAATTATGTTGGAAACAAGTCTACTGGTCTGGGAAGAAGCAAGGATGTATTATTAAACAATAAAATGAAATTTGTCAAACAGTACACATATACATAAAGCAGGTTTTATAACTCTGTGTGTGATTGTAATTGACTAGAAAAAGAACTGAGAAGATAAAGTCCAAACTGACATCAGAGTTGCTCCTGAGGAACTGAGGGGAAGGTTACTTGTTATTCTATCTTTATGTGTATATATTTTACAAAGCACATCATCCTGCAGTGTTCTGGTCTTAGACATTCAGCAGTCTTTTACTGTTTTCTAAAATATTAGCATTTTATTCACTTCTCTTAAGGAAATCTATTCATCCCATTTAGCATTCTCTACTCTGTGAGTTATTTATTACTGCACAACAAATTACTTCAAATTTTACCAGCTCAAAAGAACCAAACTGTCTTATCTCATGTATCCTCTGAGGATTGGGAACCCAGGAGTGACACAGCTGGGTATTCTGTTCTGGGTCTCTAATGACCTTGCTGTCAATATGTTGGTTGATGTGATAGTCATCTGAAGGCTTGACCAGGATTGGAAGGCACATGTACAAGTCCCTCAATAGTTGTTGGAAAGGTCTCCTGATGGCTCCTGGTCAGAGGCCTTAGTTCCTCCCTACACGGGCCTCTCTATAGGATGCTCTCAGGACAGCTGCCTTCCCCTCGTATGATTGGTCAAGGAAAGAGACAGAGAAATCAAGGTGCAGCTTCAATGAGTTTTGTATCTAATCTTGCAAATGAACTAGCATTACCTCTGTTATAATCTACTGGTCACAAAGTCTAACCTTGGTACAATGAAGGGGGAAATACACAAAAGTGTGAATGCCGGAAAACAGGTCATTGAGGGCCATCTAGAAGATATTGCCATAGCTCATTTTTCCCCACTTTCGTTTTCTTCTTCCCTTAGTTCACAGACCTTCTAAGAACTTGTAAAATACATTTCCATCCTGATGCCATCACTGGTCCATTTACGGGTTTAGGAGTATCCAATCTTTCACCAAAGGAAACCTGATGGACTAATGAGAAACCCCAGTACTTGGACTCCCCCCACCCCATCTTCTCCTGTGAACAAAGGAATTCTGATTTCCCTAGAATGTGATAATTAGGGAGAGTTGGAAAACTGCAAGTATTAAAGAATTGATCAAGGAGAAAATGGTAGGGAAGAAGCAAGCTCCTCAGTGAGAATCTCTTTAATGAGGGGATACATCTTCTACTTCTATCCTGCAGCCCAACCTTTAATCCACACAAGTCAGGGCAGCCATCTCTTCTCCCAAGTGGAAATTCCCCTCAGCCACAGAATGAGGAGGTGGAAATGCTTGCCAGCTTGTAAATCAACAATAAGGGCCACTAAATCATCTGTTACTAAGAAAATATTGTAAGTCAGTAGATAAAAGCTCGAAGGTAAAGGTTACCTGTTGTCTCTGCACTAAAACAATATGGAGTCCTCCAAAGTAGAGCACATTGGAGAATATGTAAGAAAATTTCCAGATGTGTGGAAGGACCTGACTGCAAAAGCTATGTATTATATACCTGTGAGTATAATTAAATGGAATTACACTATGTAACTCAGGTTCAGTCAAACATTTCATTAAGTCTTTCATAATATGCTTGTATAAATACGGAGAAATAAAAGTAAGAGTTGATTCATCACCGCTTGAGTAATCTTTATGCAAAGAGTGTTGATTAAATCATTGTTAACGTGAAACAAGTAACAAGCCTCAGGGCTTTGAATCTGGCCCTGTCTCATTCAACACTTTTATGAACTGAACTATTTGGACAAAGACAAAGAAAATGTACTCATTATATTTTGAAGCATTATATAATTAGACTGGAGAGCAAAGAAATGAAATAATAAAATCATAATTTCTGAAGGTCTCCAACAGGCTGAAATGATAGATCAGAACCCTTGAAAATGAGTAGGAAGCAACATACAATCCTGTTCAAGTAAAAATAGGACAGACCTGGTGCAACACAGTTAATGGAGAAAAGCTTTAAGTGAACCACATATTTAATATGAGTCAGCAGTTTGCCAACTCTGCCAAAAAGGTAGTGCAAAAAAAATTATTCTGCATTATAAAGAATACAGTGCTCAGAACCAGGGTGATTTGATCCAATGAACACCACACTGTAAAAATGATTCCTGGAATGATTGAAAGATTCCCCTTTGACCATTTATATATACAGTTTAACTCCAACATCATACTGCTCTCTGTAGTGTTCCCCTTAATGATCAGTCTAGTAATTCCATTCAAAAATCAAAAGAAATCAGTTTGTTTTATTCCTTCAAGAAATATTTGTTAGGAAAAATATATTTGGTAGGCCATCTGCTAGAATCCAGAAATGAAAAAAATCCAGAAAAGAAAAAAGATGCTTGGAACACAGACCCTGAGGGTTATAATCTAGAGGGTGGAGAGGTTGTGTTCTGAATATTTGGGTCCCTCCCAAATTCATATGTTAAAACCTAATCCCTAATGTAAGAGTATAAGAGATGGGGTGTTTGGGAAGTGGTTAGTTATGAGGGCTAAGCCCTCGTCAGTGGGATTAGCGCCCTTATAAAGGAGGCTTGAAGGAGCTTGTTTATTCCTTCTGCAGTGAGAAGACACAGCAAGAAGATACCATCTATGAAGCAGAAAATAAGGTCTTACCAGACTAACTCTGCTTCCACCTTGAGCTTGGAATTCCAGTCTCCAGAACTGTGAGAACTCAATATCAGTTATTTGTGAATAATGTAAGTCTAATACATTTTGTTCTTGCAACCTAAATGGATTGGGATGGGGGTATGGAAAGTGTGGCAGACAGAATTTTGAGATGACCTTCCAAATTCTCATACATATACCTTCTAACAACGCTAACATTGGCACTTCTGTGATTTTTTTTTCAATGTAATTAAGGTCCCAGATCAGTTAAACTTAAGAAGATTATCGAGATGGACCTGAACCGATCACATGAACTCTTTAAAGGAGAGAGTTTTCTCCAGCTGGTGGCAGAAGAAGTCAGAGGTTCAAAGCATAAAAGGATTCCATGCACCATTGCTGACTTGAAGCAGGAAGAACTAACCCAGTAAGAAAGACAGATACCTCTAGGAACTGAGAATAATCACTAGCTGGTAACCTGCAAGGAAACAAAGACCTTAGTTTTACAACCAGAAAGAAATGAATCTGCCAATAATAAGAATGAGTTTGGAAGAAGACCCCCAAGCCCCAGATGAGATTAGCAGCCCCAGCCAATCCAGGGGTTTCAGTCTAGTGAAACCTGGAGCTGGGTATCCAGCCATACCATTTGCATAATTAGGTGCCCTTATAATATCATTTTATAAGATGGTGTCTCAGACAAAAAAGGTTATGTAACTTGTCCAACATCATACAGCTCATCAAAAAATCTAGATTCTACTAAATTATTTGCTTAATCAACACAACATCAAAGTCTCAACCTCTTCCCACTTGCTGGTCAAAATGGAAAGCCCTTAGATAGTGAGATATGCAAATTGGCTCCTCTAGCCCCCACTCACCTGTCCAGCATAGGCTCTCAGACATGCTACACGTGGGGCTGCAAATAATCATTAGCTTATACTGAGGGCTTACTATGCATCCAGCAGTATTCTAAGCATGTCGTATGGTTAATGCTTCTAATCTCCAAATGACCCTAATGGAAAGTACTACTACTTCCCCCCATTTCAGAGATGAAAAGACTATGCAGGCACTGAAAGTTTGAAGACCATGTGTGTGGTCATACAGCTAAGTGGTAGAATTGAGAAGAACTGAGATGAGGACACAAATAACCTACAGCCTGAGCCTATGCCCTTACCACTCTGTCACTGATTTCTGAGCATCTTTTGTGTTCTGGGTACTGGACTGGGTCCTCTGCATAGAGTTTCTCTAATTTTCACAGTATTCCTGTAAAAGATTTGTGTTCCCAATTTTACCACCAAGGAACTTGAATATCAGAGAGATTAAATGAACCAGCTGAGGATCTTGGCTAGAAGGCATAAATGTCCAGTTTCTACCAGGTTTATACTGGCCTGCAAGGTAACTTGCCTTTCCATGAACTTTTTTTTTTTTTTTTTTTTTTTTTTAAAGCTCTAACCAGGTTTCCTACTCTATCCTCCCAGGACCTGTCTGAGATCTATAGTGCAGGTCTGTGTTCTGGGCAAGGTAGAGGGAGGAGGGAGAAAGAAGAAGGTGGTGGCTGCCAGCTGCTGCTTCAAATAAAATCTATCCCCATTTATAAAGGCACCGGGACTGGTTGCCTAGCAACGTCTTTCTGCCTCCCCAACCTGCTCCACCTCATCCTTACCCACCGTATATTATGCATACCCTTTGGCCTGCAAATGCCCTTTGGGGACATTCCCCCCAAGGCTGCCTTTGTTCATCTTAACCTGATTTGCTGGGCAAACACTTGCAGCTTGCAACTTGCAGAGAGTCCAGGAAGCACACAGTTTGTGCCACAGATGGCCCTGGGACGGGCAAAACAGAGCTATCCTCCCTGTGTGGCCCATCCCTTGGCATTCACAGGGTAGCTAGCACTGCAGGAAGGAGGGGGTCTCATTTCAGGCTCTTTGTCATATCCCCAAAGGTTTAAAAAAAGAGTTTTGTTTTTCACATATGTCAGGTCCTTTAAATAGTTCTTTGAAATAAAAGTTTGATTGGGATAGAATTAAAGCAGGCTGTCTGGATTTCTTTTTTCATCTTATCTTCCATGTTTGAAGTTAGAGCCTCTTAAATTTAAACTTATCTTCAGTTCAACCAGTCTAAAAGGCCTTGGGGCTATTCTTGTCCTAGAGACTTAAAGAGAAGCAGGACAAGGCAGAGAATATGCAGTTCTCTGAGTTCTTCAAGCACAAATGAAAAGGTGCAACAATAGTGGAGCCCCAACAATCCAGAAGCTTCCAACTTCATGATAAGAAAGGGATGCTAAACTGGGAGTCAGGGCTGCATTATCATTTCCATGGGCTCTGGGCGCCTGGGCCTCCATCGGCTCCTTTTTCCATAAAAAGAAAGAAAAAAATATTTAAAATTATATTTTATGAAACAAGTATAATCCAGTCTGAATTAATGAATTAATTAATGTGTGTGTGTTATACTCATATCTTACTGATTTTAAAAGAGATTAAAATATTTTCATGGCTCCTAAAATTATTGTAGACCCAAGCCACTGTTCCCACAGTGCCCAGTGGCTAAGTGGCCCCGCTGAGAGCAAGCCAGCACATGGTGACTGTTGCTAAGGCTTGGTGCCCAGCTGCATGCTCAGAGCTGTGGCGTAGGAAAACATGCAAGTGGTGCTTGCCCTCAAAGGCTTCCAGCCTAGCTGGAGAGAAAAACATTTGATGGCCATGATCAAGAACTGGTTTAGAAACTCAGTTTGGCAATCACTAAGGAAGCCCTCAAAACCCCTTTCTTGTCTGGTTGTATTTCTATGTAAATAAATAATACATTTTTAAAGTAAAGCTTATGGAGAAAAGTCCAGAGAGATGAGAAGTGACACCGGCAAGTATGGTGATTGATTGGATATAGAGTTAAATAAGTCAAGGGGTTTGGGGATAGAGCTCAGAGGTAGAGCACTTGCCTGATATTCCCAGGCCCATAGCCCTGGGTTCAATTCCCAGCACTAGAAAGAATGAAAGTAAGAGAGGGAGGGAAGGAAGGAGTGAGGGGGAGAGAGAGAGAGACAGAGACAGAGACAGAGAAGAAAGATGGAAAAAAAGAAAGGAAGGAAGAAGGGAGGGAGGAGAGGGAAAAATATCAAGGAAGATTTCTGGGTTGGGGCTTAGGTGACCCTCTACATAGACAGGAAATACATGAAGAAGAATAGGTTAGAAGAGTAGGGAATGAGTCCTGTTGTGCAGGTTGGTTTGAGATGCCTTTGTAGAGTAAAAGGCAGAGACCACGTCTGTTTTAGTCCACACTAGGCTTATCTCCCAACACTGAGACTGACATTTCATCTATATTAAGTAAATATATGTGTAAGTGGATACAAGTGAATAAATCTAACTACTAATTGTCTTTATGGACCTGATACTCAGAACAGAGACCTGGGCTATAGCTAGTGCTATGATTTGGGTATGGTTTAATTATGTCCTCCAAGGGTCCATTGTAAAATGCTTAGTCCCGAGGGTAGAAGTACTGGAAGGTGTAGAGACCTTTAAGAGATGAGGCTCAGTGAGAGGTCCTTGGGTCACTGGGGGCATGCCCTCCAAAGAGATTGTGGGACCCCACCAGTTGTCTCTCCCTCTGCTCATTGTTCAAGATGTGCTCACTTGCTTGCTTCCAACCTATGCCCCCATCATTGTCATCCACCAGGTATCATGAGGTGATGTAGTCAAAAAGCAGTCCTTGGCAAACCTATGCCATGTCATTTGGACTTGGAGCCTCTAAAACTGTGAGCTAAATAAACCTAAGTGAGCTGCCTCAGGTATTTACTGTGGTAACATAAAGCCAATTAATACGCCTGGACTAGGATGCTGTAGCAAATACTGACATTCACTCTCTAGCCCAAGGCTCCTTATGTAAACACCTGCAACTCCCTGGCTTTTTCCAGACTCAAGAATAGGCTTAGCCTATATACAAGACAAGCAGGGATTTTTATTAGAGAGTTAATGCCCTAGGAGCAACCCTCAACCAGTGATGGATAGGGAGATAACACATAAATAACCCAGCTTCCTTATTCTTCATCTGGGATAACTCTGAGGCAGGGTCTATTAAATCTTGCAGAATTTCCCTGTGAGACTGACTTTCTTTGGCCCCGGGAGAGATAATCATAATCATCCTGGCCATAACTTCTTTGAATGAGAGGCTTTGGATGATGGGACTATGTAGCTAGCTCCAAGACCACATGCATCTTAAAGGGAGGGCTGATAGTGCTTTTTTTGTCTTCTTGTACCAAGAATTGAACTCAGAGCCTCCCACAAGCTAGGCAAATGCTCTACCACTGAGTGGTATTGAAACAGGGTCTTGCTAAATTTCTGTCTGGTCTCAAATTTGTAGTCCTTCTGCCTCAGCCTCCTGAGTAGCTGGAATTATGAGCACGCATCATTATGCCCAGCTAAGGCTAACATTCTTAATAGATGATTATAAACTTTGTTATGATCTAGATATCAGGTATTAATTACCCTTAAGTCTTATATTAGACAATACAAGAATTTTGGAACCTTAACCTAATCTGTGGATTAACTAGGTGGTAACTGTAGAAAGGTAGAGTATGGTTGGAGGAGGTGGGTCACTGGGAGTGTGACTTGGTTTTATATTTTGTCCCTGGTGAATGGATCTCACTCTCTGCTTCCTGATTTCCATGTCCTGAACTGCTTTCATCCTCCACATGCTTCTTCCAGGAGATTCTGCCTCATCTTAGACCCAGAGCAATGGAGTCAGCTGTCTATAGACTGAGGTCTCTGAAATTGTGAACACCAAATAAACTTTTCCTCCTATAAAATCTTGTTCTTGTCAGGTCTTTTGATCAGAGCTATAGAAAAGCTGACTAAAACATGTCTTTCTGCTGGATTTACCTTTTCTTTTTTTTTTTCATCTAAAAATGTCCTTCTTTAATCACAAAGGAAATTATAAAACACTTAGATATGAACCAAACTGAAAATATAGCATACCAAAACATATAGAGACATAGCAAACACAGAGCAAATGAAAATATTTATAGCTACAAAAGCTTATGATGAAAAACAAGAAACGTCTCAAATCAACAACCTAACTTTACAATTTAAGGAAATAAGCAAACAAAAAAACCCAAAAGCTAACAGAAAAAATGAAATGGAAATATTTAAGATTAAAGCAGAAAATCACAAAATAGAGTCTAGAAAAACAAGAGATAAAACTAATGAAAATGAAAATTGTTTCTTTGAAAGTCAACAAAATTGACAAACTCTTAACTAAATGGACCAAGAAGAAAAGAGCGAAGACTACAATTACTAAAATAAAAAATGAAAACAGGGAAATTACTACAAATTATACAGAAACAAAAAGTTATTAAAAAGAAAGAAAAGCTTTTATGAGTAAATGTGTCCTAACAAACTGGTTAACCTTGATGAAATGGACAAATTCCTAGATACAAAACCTACTGTCTCAGTTCATGTATGTCGCTATAACCAAACATCTGAGACCAGGAAATTTAAGAAGTACAGAACTTTAATTCCTCACCATTCTAGAGACTGGAGAGTTCAAAAATTAAAGCAGTAGCAGGTTCAGTGTCTGTTGAGACTACTGGTGCTCTGCTTCTGTGATGTCACCATGAACATCATCTTCCCATGGTGGAAGTTACAAAAAGACCAAGAAGGAATGAACACAGTTCTCACATGGCAGAAGAGCAAAAGGGGACAAAAGAGACAAACTCTCCTTCAAGCTCTTTAATAAAATGCTAATCCACCCAAGACAGCACAGCCCTCGTGAACTAATCATCTCCTAAATTCCCCTCTTAGTACTGGTGCATTGAGTATTAAGTTTTAAAGGGGACACAAACATTCGATGACAGTACCTACCAAGATTATATCACAAAATAAAGAGCCAATCAGAACAGATCTATTACTAACAATTAGATTCAATTCATAGTCAAAAATTTATGGTCAAAGAAAAGCCCTGGACTGAATGTTAATTCTACCAAACTTTTAAAGAACTAGTGTCAATCCTCAAACTTTTCCACAAAATGGAAGCAGAAAGACTGTTTCTTAACTCATTCTTATGAGGCCAGCATTACCCTGATATGAAAACCTGACAGATACCACAAGAAAAGAAAACTGTGGACCAATGTCCCTGATGAACATTGATTCAAAAACTCTCAACAAAACTGAATTTATGAGCATATTAAAACCATATTATGAGTTCCTGCTGTGACTGGTCTCCCTGACACATCTGATTGTCCTTCGCCCGGAGGGCTGGGTGCAGGCGGTCAGTCGGCCCTACCTATTCCGGTCTGACCTTGTTGGGGAATGTCCCCTTCCCTTGCTGCTGGTTGAGAAGAGCAAGGGGGCTAAAGACCCCAACAACTGGCACCCAATGTGGGGCCCCTCAAGGCTGATCCACAGCCAAAGCGAAGAGGCAGCTTCGAAACCGAAAGTACCGGCAGATCAGGCCAAGCGAATTCCAAGGTAAGGGCATCCCTGAAAAGATGGAGCAAACACACACCACACATGGTGACCCTGCGCTCTCAGCTCTTAGACCCATGCTGAAGAGTAGGGGCCTTGAGTTGTCTGATACACAGGCCGAAAAAGCCTGGGACACCTTTACTCAGGTGGCCCCTTGTCTTCCTGCCACTAATCTTTTTGACTGGTCCACATGGGATCGTGTAGAACAACTTGTTAGGAAGAGGGAAATCAATTTAGGGGAGGGTCCCCCATTGGGAATCTGCCCTACATTATCCGCCCTTAAGGCCTGCTTCTCTCCAGGACCTCCCAAGGGGGGCTCCAGTGTTTTCCCCAAAGAGCAGCTGCCTAAAGAACTGTCGGCTCCTCCCGTTGCATCCCCTTCCAGAAACTTGCCACATAGTAAACAACGTTGGGAGACCTTTAATGAGGAGCCCAGTCCATCTCTGTCAGCTCCTCCTGAGGTTGAGGAACCACGAGGGCAGCCAGCCTCTACACACAGCGAGGGCCCACTTCTGACCCAGGGAGGCTTATTGCTGCCATCTTGTCCAGATGATGGGAAATCTTCCCAGTGACCATATTATGATACTGGGAGAGATCTCATTGACTCTAACCTCCCCCCTCCCTGTATGGCCTTCCTGGTAAATGCTCAAATGTTAATTTGGGAAGGAATGACTACCGATCACAAATTGGCCTGTGCATGGATGAAAGATCACTCCATGGGCAGGTGGATTGTGGCTACCAAAGATATTGGCACACAGCTTCCGTGAGAGAGCGGGCAGATGGAAAGGGATTCCTTATCTTCAAGTCTCTTCTTTCTTGCGCTTCTATGCTCTTCCTGCAAACTCGAAAGCCTCCTTCTTCTCCCCTTCTTAATCCCTCCTCCTCCTCCAACTTCCACTCAGCTGTTTCTGCTTCCATTCCCTGGCCCAGCCCACCTAGTCCTCCTGCCACGAGGCCCCACATACGCCAGTGTGGAGGGAGTAACCAGCCCAACCATCAGTGGCATGTCCTAGTAAGGAGTATGATATAGTAGCCTCATTCCCCACAAGTAGTGGGAGATAATTGTTTCACAATTTTCTGCACCCAAACCTGAATTGAACCAGGAAAAAGGGTTAAAATGCCCTAGGCACAAAGTTTCTGCTAAAACCTGTCTGCTCCTTCCAGATCTCAGTCAAGGCTTACATTGAAATGTAAATGGAGGAAGCCAGAATGCTTAGTAGGAGACCTGCCTGAAACCCAAGGGGGAAAAAAAAAGAGCAAAAAGAGTCTTTCCTGAACTCCAGCAAAAGTAAATTTTATGGTGCTTTACTAAAGTAATTAAAGGCTGTATCATTTTTCCAGGACTCTTGTGTTTTTTTTTTTTTTAATTCTACATTTTTTTTTTTGAGCTCATGACTTTTTGATCAGTTCTATTTTTTTTATTCAACTAGAGTTCTTGAACATCTGTTACATTGCAATGGAGATTCACCTATAAAGTTACAAGGCCTTTGATTTTGTATTATTTGTATGTCATGCTGTCTGATGTCATGTTTTGTCTGTATCAAAATTGAGCACTCCTAAAATTAAAATTTAAAAATGGATCCAAATATTTTTAATTCATGTGATTTAAAAAGGTTCAATTTAAGTTGGGTAAAGTAACAGAAGTAAAATGTCTTTAAATCAACTCACAAGTCTCTAGGTGGTCAAACTAATAAAATGTTGACATTTATAAAATGCCTAACATCAATTTTTCTAGGACTTTTCTTCAATAGGAAAGAGATGGCAATACTGTTTGCACTTGTCTGACATCTTGTTTTTTTTTTACACTTGTCTGATATCTTGGTTTTTTTACAATAAGATGAGTGAATTACAGTTGACATGTATGGGATTACTCAAACGTGTTTGTTAGAGACATCTGATCAATTTACAAATTTATTCCATGGAGTAACATACTTAAAAACATTTTTTTTTTTTTTTTTTTTTTGGTGGTACTGGGGATCGAACTCAGGGCCTTGTGCTTGCAAGGCAAGCACTCTACCAGCTGAGCTATCTCCCCAGCCCATACATTATTCTTTGTATATTAAATGTGTTCATATTTTCCAGGTATACAAGCCTTTAAAGCAGAAAATTTATCAAGCTGCTAGTCTCCAAATTAAACTTGTCTATAATGGTAAACCTATCATTTAATATTCTATATAGGACCTGTCATCAATAGGGTATATGAAAATTTGTTAAATGTATTTCTAAAAGTTATTGAGAGCCTGATTTGTTTAAAGGTTAAGCATGAAAGTATTTTATCATTTTGCCACACAAAAGGAAAATTAAAAGCTCTCAGCCTTTCTTTAATTCATGTTTTAGATATAATGTTAAATTGTGTTACCTAATGTTCATATAGACTCAGGAGTCAATATATGTAAACTTCTTAAAATGACGTTTAAGAAAGAGTGTGTTGCGCAGTAGCAAAAATGGGACAACAGTGATTGAGATTGGGGTCTCTGACCTCATGACTTTGGACAGTGGACTTCCTTGAGAGCTACACAGAGCTCCTAACATTGCACTTTGCAGCTCTACCATCTTAGATCTACAGCCTCAACTTGATTCCTTGGCCGCTGTCATCCTGCAAAATCATCGTGGTTTGAATCTGCTAACAGCGAAGGAAGGAGGGCTTTGCCTGTTCCTTGATGAAAAGCGCTGTTTCTATGCCAATGCTCTGGCATTGTACAAGGTAAAATCAAAAACCTACAAGAAGATCTGGAACATCGTGGGAGCGAGCTCCACTCTAATTTCCTTTGGACTGGGTTATATGGGTGGCTCCCCTACCTCCTCCCGCTTAGGGGACCACTAATCACCATTATCCTTGTGTTCACCTTTGGGCCTTGCATAATCAACAAGCTTATCCATTTCCTGAAAAGCTAGGCTAAATCTGTGCAGCTCATGGTGCTCCGACAGCATTAGACCGCCCTTCATAATGATGATTGGGAGTCCTGTAGGATCATGGATCACTCGTATCAGGACACTGGGGTCTAAGTGTCTCTCCCTTAAGCCCTACTCCTCCTGAGGGGCCCACCTGAAGTGCTAAGGTGGTAGTCAAAGATGGGTAAGATACTCGGAGGAGGACAACCTAAGACAGGCACACCTTCGAGTAAGGTGGACCCCCAAACTGCTAAGGTGATGTTCCATGATGGGTAAGACCCTCCCAGGGGCAACCTAAGACAGACACACCCTTAATATAAAACAAAAAAGGGGGATATGTTGGGACTAATGACACATTAACTAACTGAGGCTGACTCCTTACTCCCTGGCAAGTGTGCAAGATCAAGTCCTCAAAGGTGGTTTCAATAGTTAATGACGATAAATCAGACCACCGTCAGGAATTGGTTAACAGTTCCGCGAACATGATCAGATCGTGCTTGCCATATAGTCCTATGGGACTCTCACCTGTGTGAACCCCCCAGGCCTTGCTGACTGTTAAGCTGATTGGTTCCCGCCTAGCCTCCACCCTACATAAAAGCTGTGTGACTTCCTCAATAAATGAGTTCCTGCTGTGAAAAAAAAAAAAAAAAAAACATATTATACACCATGACCAAGTGGAATATATTTCTGGAATGCAAGGATGGTTCAGCATATGAAAGCCAATCAATGTAATATACCACAGTGACAGAAAGAAAGGGGAAAGATGATTTTGATTGAGGCAGAAAAAGCATTAGACAAAATTCAACACCCTCTCATGAAAAAAATACTCAACAACTTTGGAATTGGAGGAGAGACCTGAACATAAAAAACCATACATGAAAACACCACTCAGTGAAAATCACACTCAATCAAAGACTGAAAACTTTCCCTCTAAGATCAGGAACAAGACAAAGTTATTAATTTTTGCCATTTCTTTTCAATATAGTACTTAAAGTTCTAGTCAGAGCAATTAGGGAAGGAAAAAACAATGAAAGGCATAAAAATAGAGAAGGAAGGAGTAAAATTATCTCTTTTCACAAATTACATGATCTCATATGTAGAAAACCCAAAAGATGTAAATAATGTTAGAGGTAATGAGCAAATTCAACAAAGTAGCAAGATGCAAAATTAATGCACAAAAAAGCAGTTGCCTTTCTGTACACAATGAACAGTGTGAAAAGGAAATTATAAAAACAATTCCATTTATAATAACACCACAAAGAATAAAATACTTAGGAATTCACTTAAGCAAGGAGATAAAAGACTGGTATAATGAAAACTTCAAAACCTTGCTGAAAATTTTAAAGTAGACATATATAAATGAAAACACATCTAAAGTTCACAGATTGAAAGATTTAATATTCTTAAAATGTCAACACTACACAAATCAATGTACACATTCAGTGAAATCTCCATCAAAGTCCCAATGATTTTTTTTTCCATACTGGGAATTGAACCAAAGTGTACTGTGAGAGATGATATAGCAGTTCCTCAAAAATCTAAAAAATAGAATTTCTTCAGTATTCAGCAATTCCACCTCTGGGTATATATCTAAAAGAAGCAAAACATTCCAGTAACCATTAGCTATTCTCTGAATTATATTGCTATGGTTTAGATATGAGGTGTCCCCCAAAAGCTCATGTGCGAGACAATGCAAGAAATTTTACAGGTGAAATGATTGGGATGTGAAAACCTTAACTCAATCAGTGCATCGATCCCCTAATAGAGATTAACTGAAAGAGGTTAACTGAATTACAAATATAGCCAGGTAGGGTGTGACTAGAGGAGGTGGATCATTGGGGCACTCCTTTAAGGTAACTATTTTGTATGTCGTGAGCAGAGACTCTCCTCTCCACCTCCCTCCTTCTCTCTCTCTCTCTCTCTCTCTCTCTCTCTCTCTCTCTCTCTCTCTCTCTCTCTCTCTCTCTCTCGCTTGCTCTGCTTCCTGGTGTAATTAATGTCTTAAGCCTCTTTCCTTCACCACCCTCTGCCATGATGTTAAGCCTCATCTGGAGCCCCAAGGAATGATGTCTGCTCTATGAACTGAGACCTCTGAGACCTCTGAATCCGTGAGCCCCAAATAAACTTTTTCTCCTCTATGTTGTTCTTGTCAGGTCTTTTGGTCACAGCATTGAAAAACCCGACTAAAATACATGATTTTGGATTCTTCATTATCCTGGACTTCCTCCTCTGCATGACTTAAAGATTCTGGAATCACTGTAAATCAGTAATAAATAATTATCTAATGCTACTCTGTGCCAGCACTATTGCTAACCTCTCTACATGAATTATCTCATTAATCCTTAATAGAAACTGGGAGATAGATCTGCAGATGTGTAAATGAGGAGATGGAGGCACAAGGAGGTTAAAGAACTTGACAGGATCACAGCTAACAAGAGGCAGAGTCACAATACAAGCCCAAATGGTCTGATTCAGGAGCCTCCTTTTTCAGTTATCTCTTAAAACTAAGACACCTATTTCACTAAATTCAAGCAAAATCTCATTTAATAATTTAATAGAAAAAAAATTGTGTGTATAGTATGGTACCAATTTGCAAAATAAGATTTATCTGTCTCTCTTTCTGCCTAGCAATATGTATAAAGAAAAACCTAAAATGTATTTCCCAGGGCTGATCATTATTATTTATGGGTGGTGGATTGGAGCACTTATGTTTTCTTTGCCATTTTTTTTTTTTTTTCCGTCTTCCTAACTTTTTATGTTGCTTGGATTTTTTATGATGAATATGTATTATATTTGGGGTTTTTTCCCCTCCCAGTGGCTTTATCAAGGTACAATTTATAGACTATAAACTTTACTCAAGTATATTCACAGAAAATTGCAACTATCACTACAATCTAATTTTAGGAGTAAAATAATTTAGTCATATGTTAAGTCTGAACTAATCTTTTAAAGAAACTGCTGGACAGGTTTTTCCAAAGGGGCTGCATTTCCTGTCAGCAATGTGTCAACATCTCCATTTCTCCACATTCTTACCATTACCTGTTAACGTTCTTCTTTATTATAGTTAATCTATTGGGTGTAATTATGGTTTTGATTTGCATTTCCTAATGATTAATGACATTGAGAATCTTTTCATGTGTTTATTGGCTATTTGTATATCTTTTTCAAAATATATTATTTTTATAATAATCAAAACTATTAATTTTTAAAAAAAGAGTTGACATTGATCATTGGACATCATCACCCAGATGATGGACATCATCACCCAGATGACATCTGCCCAGCACAGAGTACAGTATGTCAGGTTGCCTGTGATATGCATTTGCCTATCTGCAAAGGCAGTCAGAAGGACGAACGGTCTCACATTATACCATTGACTCAAATGAAGCCTACAGTCAACTCAATACCCCAGGTCCTGTTCACACTGACTCTTGTGAAGCTGGTTTCCCTCATTCTCTTTTGGATAAATGATTTTATTGAACCTCAACACTGATGCTTATATTTATCCCTGTTGAATTTTATCTTGTCAGTTTAAATCCAATATTGTCACCTATAAAAATAATATTTTATTTCAACTCTGTCATCTCTCTTTACTTTTATCTGGCAACCCCGCTTTTGGATGTAAAAATATACAAAAAGGTGGATTTTTAACCATTACATTTTCTGAATCAAAATAAATTTATACCTTTCAATAAGCAACACGAGCACTCAATTATGATAAATAATTTTGTTAAAAATAAGCACCTCAAAAATAAAATTAACTGGATTCAGTGGCACATGTCCGTAATCTCAGGTACTCAGGAAACTGACGCAGGAGGATCACAAGTTTGAGGCCAGTCAGGGCAACTTATGGAGGTCCTGTCTCAAAATAAAAAGCAAAAAGGGATGGGGATGCAGCTCTGAGGCAGGGAGCTTGCCTAACACATATGACATCCTGGGTTCCAACCCCTGCAGTGGGGAAAATTTTTAAATTAAACGCAACTATAAAGGGACTAGAATGCAGCTGAAGCTCAGTGGCAGAACTCTTGTTTGGCATGTGCAAGGCATCGGGTTTGATTCTCAGCACTGCCCCAAAAAAGAAAGAAAGAAAAAAACAAGAATAAAAGACATAAGGAACAAATATAAGAGACCCATGAAACTCCATCTTTTTATTTTTCATGGTTATTATAGGAACATATCTTTGCTATATAAGAAATTTCAAGTGAGCTTTGCTGTCCACCTTTGTTTCACAGTAATAGTCACTTTTAACAGAGACTGAAAGGTAGATAAAGTGTATTAAATGTCACTGATATGCAGACAGGTCGGATGTAGGGTTTTCTTTTACATTTTAATTCTTTCCAATTTCATTCTTGGTGGAAATTTTTTCTTGACATTTCGGATGGCATATCACTGTGATGTATTCACACTGCTTCACCCATTCACATCCAACCTCCTCCTGGAGACCAATCCAATCCTTCCCCTAATTTGATATCTATTTGCTGCATACAATTCTATTAAATGCCCACCAAAGGTACTTATTTAACTTCAGGGTGCACACTCATCCTGAAAAATACTCTTGTGAACATCCTTACAAATTCACTACATATACACTGTTCTCTGTGCTGGTCAGAGAAAATACCATAAAGCGAAATTTGCAAATTTGACTTGTAGTTTCTCTGAGATATTAAGGAGATGGCTAAGTTATAGGCTCATGCATACATAATTTCTATAAAAATTGCTATATTGCTCCCTAGAAGAATAGTAGAGGTTTACCTTCCCACAGCAGTAGTGCCAAGACTTTCTTTCAACTTATACTTCATGGCATGTGGTGTTGTGTGAATTTATGGTTTTGCCAATCTGATGGAGGTAAAGCACCATCACCACAGTGCTCTGCCAGCTCCTCTGTGTCCTCAGATGATTACGTGAACTGCCTGGACAGGTCCAGTGTCTTTTTTTTTTTTTTTTTTTTTCCAATTACTTTTTCTATCTTTTTATTGCAGACTGGCATTAATCCCCTGTGCATTCTGGCTGTTAAAACCTTAAAGGCTTCAGGCATTGCAAATGTCTTCCAGACTGCCGCCAGTCACTTGTCACTGTTAACCTTGTCTATGATGTCCCGTGTCCAACCCTGTCTTTCATTTTTTATTATTGTGAAATTAATCCATTTACCTCTGGACAGCAGAAGGTTAGGGCTTTATTTAGTAATTTTCTTACCACCAAAAGGCAGACAGATATCCCCTACTTTATCCTCTACTGGCTTTATAGTTTTCTTTTCACACTTTGACATTAATCCATTTTGATTTTTTTTAATGGGTCAAATAGGGATTCCACTGTATTTTCCTCTATATTGTAAGACTTTTCTCTGCAGTATTTTCTACATAGTCTATTCATGTACTCCAGGCTTGTTGAGCTATCCCTAGCTTATTCTTGCTTTTCATAGATACAGAGTTTGATTTAGGGACTTTCCTTTCTTTCCACTGGTTTACCTCTTCTTCTGTACCAAACTTTGCAACTTAATAGTTTTCTCAAATTTGTCATTTTCTAGTAGTAATTCCATTCTTTTGTTCTCCTTGTTCACTTACTTAATAACTCAAAATCCTTTACTCTTTCATATAAAAGTTAAAATTAGTTTATTATAATTCTAGAAATTCTGCTGATTTTCATTGAGGTTATAATGAAATGACATCAGAGCAATGCCAAATTGTTCCAGGTATTTATTTTGGTCTTTTATTTTTTTTTCTTTAATAAATCAATGAAGTTATTTTTTCAATAAAGTTGATGCATTCTTTATCAGTATAATATCAGATACTTTGTTGCTTTTGAAAATTATATGTAAAACACATACACATCTTATATAACCATATGTATGGTTTTATAAATTAATGTTACATTTTCTATTTGTACTCCTGTGGTTTCTTTAGAGTGCATTTGAAGAGAGGGAGGCAACACCTCAGAACTTTACCATATTGTCTGCAACCTATTTAATACCTATATCATGCTCAATATCTTTAAACTTATGCTTTATTTGTGACCAGTGGTCCTATTATGGTTTGGATCTGGAATGTCCTCCAAATTCTCACGTGTTGAGGCTAGGTCCCCAGTGTAGTGATAACCAGAGGTGGGGCTTTAGAAAATGATTGAATCATGAGGGCTGTGACTTCATTCATCATTGGATTAATCCATTGATTAGTCCATAGTAATTTGATGGACTACTAAAGTAGTGGTAACTGTAGGCAAGTGGGGCATGGTTGGAGAAAGCAGGTAATGGGAGTGTGTCCTTGGGAACTCTATTTCGTCCCCAGCCCCTTCTTTGGTTTCTTTCTCTGTTTCCCTCCCACCGCACCCCCACCCAGCCTGATTGCCAAGAGCTGAACAGCTTTCCTCTGCTATGATTTTCTTCCACACCTCAGGTCCAAAGCAATGGCACCAACCAACCATGAACTAAAACCTCTAAAACTCTGGACCAAAATAAATCTTTCCTCCCTAAGCTGTTCTTGTCAGGTATTTGAGTTATAGCAAAAAAAAAAAAAAAAAAAAAAAATGCTAACCAACACAGGCTTCAGAGAGATCAGCATCTTCACTGAGATGGCTACCTACACATTATGCTTTGCATTACTTTTCTTGAGATGTAGCTCTGTGCTGTGTGCACAGACAAAAGTAGAGAGCTGCTGTCTGCAGAGCCCCTAGCTAAACTGCAGTGTAGTCCTTTCTCTACTTCTGACTTTGAACCAGTACATAATCCCTCTGAGTATCACCTTACCTTTCACTAACATTGACTAAGATGTTGTCACAACAATTCAAAGAGGAAATAGATTTGTCTTGCACAGAATTTGGCATGTGGAACCAATGCCTGCTATTGGAATCTAAAAGCAATGAATACTTAAATCAGCTATAGCAAGAGAGGAACAATGACAAAAGGAATTATGAGCTCCAAGACCTGTTTCCAATGATTGATAATTATTATCAAAATTACTCCAGCCAAGAACATTAGAGACAATTGATAACTATGTCTCCAAATACCATGTACATTCATCAGTCTCCGCTCAAAGGAGAGGCCCCACAACTTGAAGATTGTCACTGGCCCTGGGCTTCCTGAAGCTGTCCAAGGAACATTTTTTCTGGGAATCTGTTCTTTTGGGTGAAGGAGGAAACTGCCGTGGGTGGTGAGATACTCTTCCTCTGCAAAGGGATAATTTCAGCAGAATCCCAAATAGTACAATCAAGTTAGCTGTATTAAAATGAAAATTTTCTGCATATTAAAAAGGACCTTTACAGCAGTCCCTCTTTATCTTAGGGAGATACATTTCAAGACCCTCAGAGAATGCCTGAAGCACAGATAGTATTGAACCCTGTATATGCAAATTTTCACATATATATATATATATGATACAGATCAATTTATAAATTAGGCATGTTAATGAGAACTAATAATAAAAACAACAATATACTATAATAGAATTTATTGAAAATTTATGAATTTTTTGTATTGCATCTAATATTTTTGTACTGTGATTGACCACAGGAAACTGAAATCTAAGAAAGTGAAACCTCAGATGATGAGAGCTCTGCTGTGGTTGAAACAAGTAAGAATCCCTCTTATTTCCAACCACAATGGAGATACTGGAATGAAAGATAATTACAAAGTGAGGATGGATTTGGAAGAGGCAGGATACCATCAAGTATGCTGTGGGAGCCCCTATAAACTTTTCCCAGTGGTTCACAGCTGAAAGGAAAGAGGGAAGTCATTGAGACCAAGTCATGAGGATGTAGCAGGAAGAAAAGGGGCAGAGAAAATTTGAAGAACAGGCACTCAACACCTGTGTTGAAAAATTCAAGGTCAATGACTGGGCACCTCTTCAAAAGCAGTCCTCTTGACCTTCCTAGCAACAATAATCTCCTCAACCCCCAGGACACTGTCATGCCACCCTGCTTTACGGTTCTCCTTTGAGCTGATCATTATCTTGCTTGATTTGTTTCTTTGCTTTGTTATTATCCATCTCATTCACTAGGTTCGAAACACTAGGTTGAAAACCCCACAGCAACAGGGATCTGATCCGTCTTGTTCATGCACCTCGATCAGTGCCAGGAAGAGTGGACACTCAACAAATGTCACTGGAATGAATGAAGAGAGTCCAGGTCTAACAGAAGGGGTGCAGTGGCTTTTTTAATTTCCTCACATCACATGTGGGATTAACTGACCTTGCTGGTGGGAGGAAAGTTAGGATGAAAAGTTGCTGTAAAGCACTTTGGCAGAACAAGGAACTGCTTGGGTAAGTGCCACCCCAAGGGGTACTCTGAGTCAATCTACCTTGAACTCCAGCAATAGGAAAGATGAATGCACATTGTCTTTGTTCAAATAACCCCTGTGTCCCCGTGAATCTGCACCTTCTTAGTTTATCTTTAGATAATTGTCAGGGAGTAATATGAGATATGAGCCCATGGCAATGGCCTTGAATGAATGAGTAATACAGCAAGTCACAAAGTTCTTAAAAGAAAGTTTAAGGAGTCCTCATTCTCCTGAGCTTCCCTATTCTCTGTTCATTGCACATAGTGGGTGATTTTTGTGGGGGAATGATTTGAATGAAGAAATAATCAATTGTTCTGGTTTTCTTTGCTCTTACCCCTCTCATTTTATTTTTTGAAAGAAAGAATAAGAGGATAGGATTGGAAAGGTGGCAGACTTATAATGAAATCACTTCTTTTTTTGAAAGAAAGTGATAACACTAAAACCATAAGGCAAACCAGTAGGGGGTGTTAAAGATAAAATTCCCACTCAGAAGTCAATGGAAATGTAGTTACTGGCAATTATTGTGTGTTCTCTGTTTCCCTTGTAAGCGAATTGACCTTTAAAAATAAAATTGCTCTTGATTGTTTTTAAAATCTCATTATCTGTGCTTCAGAGATTGTTCCCAACTGTTGCCCATATATTTTTAAAAACTCCAAATGTCCTGTTGTAAATCACAGTAAGTAAAATTTCTTGGATTATTAACTTTCTAATGTATTTTAAATATTCATATTGTATAACTCACAATGAATAAACACATGAATTATCCAAAAATTGAATACTATTCAGTCATGAAATAGTATATTTAAAAAATATTTTATGATATGAAGAAATATTCATTATATAATCTTATATAAAAAAAACAGGATATAAAGCTTCACAAAGAGAAAGTTCTCCATTTGTTTCATTATGTTTAAAATAATGATTACAGGATTATGAATATAATAATGGGTGAGTTTTATTTCCTTCCTTATGTCTTAAAACAGTTCCTTTGTAATTTCTGAATACTCTTATAATCAGGGGAAAATTTATAAAAATGTCCAGCTATCTGTTCAATAGAATTTAATTTGTCTTTAAGGTAGATAGGGGAATCAACATTGTTCTTCTCTTTTAAGGTCAAAATAGTGAGATCCTGAATATAATCACATAACTCATGGCAAAGAATTGGAATCTGAAAGAGAAACCAACCTCTTAGATTGACAGGGCCTCTTCCTCACCCCACTTAGTTTCACCTGGGAGAGACTTGCAGAGCTGATCTCTGCCCTGGTCCCTTGATGACTGGCTCTCTGGCACTGCTTTCCTCTTTGCACTGCTGCTTCTGGAGGAGGCCCAGAGCCTGAGTCTAAGGCTATGATTCCCAAAATGTATCTCTGGATTATTACAAGTTTCAAATAATTGGATCTTTGTAGTTGAGATCGTTTCAGGTACAGATGCTGTTGTTTCAAAGAGCACCATTAACATGTTTCTAAATTGCTAGAAGCCTAACTTCAGAACCAGCATGCTGTTCTCTCCTTGAGCACTTCTTGAGAACAAGGACTATGTCCATTCTTTTCCAAAGATTCTTAAACAAATTCTCAGTACAAAGACTTAATATTTGTCATGGACTCTTCTTCATCAACACTCATTAACTTACTAGTCAACAGCCTCAGAACATTGTACTTTGAGGCTACTAGTTCAAATTCGGACTTGGTCCACAGTGTATACAAAAAGAAACATTTCACTACCAGGTAAAATGACTTGATCATCAAATGGGGGATCACTAAATTTTCATTTAGAGAATAAAAAAAATTGTAACTTACTTGAAAGTGACTGTTTTAATTTTTTCAAATAACAACTATTTCTTTCTTTTGTTCCTGACTCTTGACAAGCAAAAACTTGGTTACCTGGTTTGTACACATGTAGATTTGACTTTAACTGGTACCAAGAAGAACCCAGGCATCAGTATTTTTTTTTTAAATCTCTTTTGACAATTCTAATGCTTTGCTAGGTTTGAGAACTACTGATTTAAACTGTGCATCTTTGCCTCTATGACATATTTAGTATCTGTGACTTATCCGATGCCAAGTCTTTGGTCAAGAATGCAGCATCCAATTATAACACAGATCCCACGGGTAAGATCAGTTTTAGGATTTTCCATGTGGTTTCCAGAAATGTACTACAGTGAGAATCAAGTATTGTTGGATATTTTATACTTTTCCAATGTCCAAATGCCCTCAAAAGAAGTACCTAAGATAAACCTGTTTTCTAGATGTCTGCAGAGGCTGTGAACAGCCCCCACAGAAAATCACAATATGGGTCTTCTACAAAAACCCAACCTTTTGTTCTTCATGGGATTCTGTGAGAAGGGCTTAAAAAAGCAAATGAGGCTACCAGAGAATCTCTGATGCCTGTGTTGGAAAAGGAAGTTTTGCTGGTAAGCCAATAGCCCTTATCCCCAGGGTATGAGACACACTGGCCCCTCCAGTCTTCCTGCATCCCTGTCCAGGAACTGGATCTAGAATCACTACTCTGTCCCCACCTGCCCATGATCCCAACTCTATTCCAAAGCATAAGGACCTGATTTTCTGATTTTCTGCACACTAAGTATGAATTTCAGTGTGGGAAGATGAGGTCCTATCTGATCAGAGCCCAGAGAAGAAAACATTTTGAATAAAGGCAGTGATGTGGTTAGCCAGATACTGCAGCAGAGAGAGAAACAGGAGTAGGCAAAGGAACAGGGAGACTTTGAGACACTGTCCATTTGGCAAGAGAGAGGAGAGTAAAGAGGCAATAATGTTTCATGGGCTTAAAATGTGACTGATTCTGGATCAATATCCAAAGAGTTCTATTGGACAGAAATTAGTTTTGAGAAACAAATTCATGAGCTTGAATGTTTGAGGACAGGATATTGTGGGTAAAATAATATGACATCTTTTCAAATTTAAGCAAGTGCCCCTTTATTGGATTAATAAAATAGATCATGAGGCAGAGGGAACATAAGGGAACCTGCTAGGAGTTAGTATGGGCCATGTGAGGCTCTCTGGCTATATCTCACTCCTTACTTTCTGCTCCTTGCATGTGCTAAGCCTTATCCCAGCTCCATATTCAGGCCCTGTCTAAACTACTGCCCTCCATCTTCTCTTCGAAATTCTCTTCCTGTTGGTTCCTCTTATTCTCCCTGACTCTTTTTGGAGACAAGATGGCCTTGAAGTGGAGCTGAGTGATGTCATCCAATACCCTGAGGAGCCCCCATGCAGATGTGATATGGGAGCCAGGGAACTGTCCTTGGAGAGAAAAGAGTCTTCCCAGAAAGAAGTGGGGATTCACCAGAGTTCAAGAACCCTGAAAAATATTTTTAACTTAATTTCACCTTGACATCATTTTGATAAAAGTAAGGTGCTTCCTTGAATTCTCTTATGTTGAAAAAAGTAGTGTGTGTGTGTGTGTGTGTGTGTGTGTGTGTGTGTGTGTGTGTGTGTTTTGAGGTATAGCTCTCTTGAGAAATGAGTAAAGTGAAGTTTTTATGGAATTATATAAGAGTTCAGGATATCATGGAAAATTATATTTTAAAAGAATTGGTTCTTTAAATTACATGTTTTAGATTACCCCCCTGCCCTTTTTTAAGATGCAAAACATTTCAATTCTTGAAGTTGACTCTTTTCTAGTTGCCTAAAGCTAAGAAAACATCATGGTGCTGAGGAAAGAGAAGGAGTTGTGGCTCTTGCTTTGATGTTAAGCAGCAGCCTTGTGACCTTAGAAAGCACTTGTATCCTCTCAGTCTCAATCCCATCCTGTAAGAAGAGGTTGGGCCGGGTTATTTCTGTTGCAGAATTCTCACTCCATAAGCTCAGTGTCCGTTCTAAAACCCAAAGTGCCTTGCCTGTAAGCTAGAGTTTTATCCAAAGCTCAGCTGCCCTCCCAATTCAAGAATCAAATGCTGCCTGCACAGTAGGCACTCAGTTCTATTGTAGATATTTCAGATATGAAAGAAATGGATTCAAGGGAAGTACAAGAACTTGCTCAAGACCACCCAAGTTCAAAGCAGCTGTTTCTTGCTCTATCATGTCCTAGGCAATAGAACATCAGCTCTTGGCATCAGCTCTGTGAAGGTAAGTAAAAGATGCACTTGGCCCAGACAGGTCTAGCTGGAGAGCTGCATGCAGAGCTCCTGACTCCTGTTCTCTTGGCATGCAGGGGTCTGAGGTGCAACCCTCACATGCTGATTATGCTGCATGAGCATGCTTCCCTTTGGGGAACCGGAGTGACTGACAGTATCAATAGCAGCAAAAAATCCGGTCAGGCCGCCCAGCCCTGTCTCCATTATTTGAGTAACTGGAAACAGCCTCCTGCATCCTCTAAGAGAGCAAGGTGATTTAAGTCACACATATTTCTGTGTCATGCATGTCTAAACAGGAAGCCGAAGGGAATTGGCCTTTCAGATTTTGTGTTTTTAAGACATGTGACTAGGAATGAACGAGACCAACAATTCCTGCTGCAATTCTCAGTTTCTACAGCCTGAGAAATCTAGCATGTATTGAGGTAACCTGATACAAAGTGGTTTTCACTACTTAGAAATTAAGGTTTCTCCACTGCTCATGGAATGTGAGCCTGTGTTTAGAAGTCAATGCAGGACCTTAGCTGACACTTCCATACCTGCCAAGAGCCACTGATGTGAACCAGGTGGCCTGCTTCAAGTAGAATTCAATTATCCAGATGGCAACTGTTTCTTAATTCAAAACTTTAACAGCACTTTTTTTTCTATTATGAAAAATGAGAGAGAGAGAAGAGAATACACTGAGTTTGAGCACTTCTGGTTTATGAGATTAGAGCCATAGGAGGAAAGCATGTCCCTGGCCTCCCCCAGCTCCCTGCAGTTCCAGCCCTAAGCACAAAGCCTGCCTGGATGCCTGTCTTATTCCTGGAACAGAAGTGATGGGCCTGAAATTCAGCCTCCTCTTGGGTCTGTTCTTCGGAAGCTAGAATAACTCTCCCTCTCTAATTAGCGATTGCATTAGCAGATGGTATTTTTTTTTTTTTTTTAAGTGAAAAGGAAAAATGAGAAAAGATCTTCAAGGGTTTAAATTGCATTTGGAGACAATACTTTCTTTTTCCTAAGGAGGTTGTTCAGCATCAGCCTCTGAACACAGAGCTGCCATGTTTCAGTGATCTTATTTCCCTGGTTCTCCCCAAGGGTTTGGTAATCACAGAGCCAGTTCAGAGAGGTGGAGTGTTCACTGACCTCTACCATCCAACTGGGTAGACCCAGCAGGCTGCGTTTCAGTAGACAGATTTCTTTGTTGGACTAGAGATTGTGGGGAAAGAGGAGAACTGGCATAAAGTAGATTCTGTTCTTACCCCTCCTCTAGACTGATTTTTGTGAATGCCTTCATCCTTCCTTGGCCTTTGCATCTCCCAGGCTTAGTAGGGATTTGGTATCAAGAAAAGATCATTCTTTACTTTTTCTGAACAGTTACTACATGGTGGACAATGTTCTAGTTCTTCATGTGCATCGTATCAACTGATCCTGATAGCAGCATAGTGATATAGTTACTATATAGTTTTTATGGATTAAAAAGTTTCATGTGAGTAAGGAAAATAATATTGTTTGAAGAAAATATTCGGTTGGGATACTGTTATTTGATCAACAGTTTTGGGTCCACTACTACCACCAGCAGCAGCATCTTCACTATCACCACCACGCTCTACTACTACCTCCATCACCCTACCATCATCACCATCACCAACTCACCATGGCCTCTACCACCACATTCATAATCTGGTGTCAAATGTTAAGTTGGCAGGGACTTATCAAAAAAGCAAAAAGCTGAGATTCATTGGCACACAGACATCTTTAACATGAGCTATTTGGACAATTGAAGCTAAATTATTCATTAATTTGGCCTCTTCCTCCTTTTTCTTTATCCTTTATAATTCTAATCTTTATATATGACATCCATTGCCAAGTGGCTTAAAATTTTCTTTAGTCAGTGGAATTGCAATAAGCTCTAGTCTCTGAGAGAAGCAGAAGCCAATAAATGTCCTTGGTCTATTTGGAATTTTGTTTAGAAAAAAACAAAACAAAACACAGGGAACCAGATAAAATCCCTGAATCTTTCCAAAAAAAATCAAACTATCTTTCAGGGTTAGGGAATTGTATGCTAACTGATGGTTAAAATTATGTCTCAATTACAGTTTCTCATCATATCCAGCTATTTGAAAGCCTCTGTTTAGGAGAAAGTAGGGGATAGTAATGGGAATTAAGGCATGTTGCATTTGTGCCACACACAAAAAAGAGGAAAATAAATTGAGTATGCTGTCACCAAAATATTCAAGAAGGTAGAGATGTCTTGAGATTCTGGATTCAATACTATGATCAGAGGAGCTTTGATTAATGGGTTGGTTATGGAGTCCTATCCCAGCGTTCTGGTACTGCCAGAGAAATCTTTCTGAAGCACAAATCTGATCATGCCACAACCCTGCTTAAAATCCTGCTGTGAGGCCCTGTGTCCCACTTGATAAAATCCAAGTCTTACTATGGCTTCTAAGTCCCCTACGGACTGTCCTCTGCTCGTCTCCCCAACCCTGCAGCTCTCCCTCTCCAACATAGGCTGAGCCATTTTGAATTGCTGGCCAGACCTCTGACAGACTGCTTATATCCCAAAACTTTCGCCCATGTACTGTTTTTGATAGTGTCCCCCTGCCCCCCAAACACACAACCACTTAGTGCCTCCAATCCATCTTTCAAGGTCCAGCTAGGGAAGCCTTCCCATTCCAGGCACAACTAGCCACTTCCTCCGACACATGTCTGAGATACCAGTATAGATACAGCTCCTCTCACTATGTTACTAACGTCTCTATATGTTTTTCTTTTATGTCAGACTGTGAGCTTTATGAGGGTAGAGAATACATTTTAATCATCTTTATACACCAGTACCAAGCACGGGGCTGGGCTCAAAGTAGATAACAAATAATGGTTTTTCCAGGTTTTTTTTTTTTTTTTTTTTTTTTTTTTTTTCATGAATCAACTCTTAATTTTGTTAAACAGTGTAAAAGTACCAGAGTTATGGGTTGGAGAAGGTTCTTTATGAGAGGGGAAGAAAAGAGGGAGTCCTTCCTAGAAGTTTATTTGTAAGAGTTCCTACGTGGAGGTTATCCATCACTTAAATGGCAGCACCCAGAGTAAAACATAAGCTGTTAAAAATGAATTGAGCTGGTTACTATTCTTGTACCTGACCTACTTTTTAGTCACTTTCTACAGCTGTTACAAAAACCTCCAGAATTTTATAAATGAACCAAACCACTTTTTGATGGCCTCAGTATTCACTGCTGTTAATGGTGGTTCTTTACTGAGAAGAAACATTTTCTGATACCCCCTTTTAGTGCAAAGGCATCGATAGGAAGGGAATTGCTCTCAAAAGGACCAACTTCCACAGAACATTCTCCATTGTTTTCCCATAGAAGATGTTAAGGCCAAGAATAGCAAATCCATACGTGCCAGTGATGGCACTTATTTCTTCAATGCCCTTGTCTGTACATCTTCTGAAGCAGGCAGAGTTGGATGACAGTCACCTCCTGCCACCACTTCTCTGTTTCCAGCTTGCCCATACTGGGTTGTAAGCATGCTCCAAGACATCTCCCTGGATGGATAAAGATAGAACACTGGTAGCAGAATAATTTTTCAGTTCAAATCTCTTCTTTGTTGTTATTTGATTTTCGTTTGCATAGTTGCTGATTTGTAGAAAACAATTAGTGAGTTTTTAAATGCCAGAATATCATAACATTTTATAGTGTTTTGAGTTGAAATGAGGGAAAGTGGTGTGTGCGTGTGTGTGTTTGTGTGTGTGTGTGTGTGTGTGTGTGTGTGTGTGTCCCTGTGTCTGGGGCAAAAGTGCTAGAACACAGAATCCTAGTTCTTAATTTCAAAATCCAATGTAAAACACATGGGAAACAACTAAAGAATCCTTTATTACTGTTTATGCATAAGAACTGCTGTTCATAAGAGCACTTTATTTAAGTGACAGTTGTGTTAAGGGGAGACTGAGTAAAATAAATGGAACTTAATTCCATTCTGATTGATCGTATCTAGAAGTTATGATGGTTGTCAAATAAATGCTGACACTTCTAAAATTTCCAGGGACAAAACGTGGTGAAGTCTTCCAAAAGGAATTAAAAACTGCATAGAAAATAGGGTTTGGGAGGAAAGTTAATGGGAGTCAGAATTATTTAACTGGCAGATTGTAATGGTTAGCAATGTGCCTAGAACTGTGCTTTGAAAGCAAGAGGCAATAGATCTGCTTCTGAACAGGAGAAGGGAAATAAATTTGCACAGGAGGTGTAGAAATGGGCTAGGAAGAATTTGGAAATGATGAGCAGAGCTAACTTTAAAGCAGGGAGAGTGGCTTTCTGGGGGAACCTGGGAAATGGGTAAAGGGTAGATGCCTGCTAATTAATGATTGTTTTCATGCTAACTGTAGGGCAAGTTAAGCCAAAGAAAATCCTGTCATTCCAGATTCCTAGCTCATTGATTTCCCACTTTTTTCCCCCTGTGGAAAATGCTAACTTGGGGTGGACTCCAACTCATATTCTAAAATCCTTAATTGCAGTGGTGTGTTTATTCAATCCAGCAAGTACTTACCCAAAGTGTTAACATTCCTGGCTCAAAATACCGACTTGCATCATATTTTTCAAACATCTGCTGACTCCATTCACAATGACTGGGTCAACCCTCCACGGCTGTGATCAAATCCTCCTTAAAGCTATCCAGGCTTGGCAGCCTTTAGGTCTATAAATGCTGGTTCTCTGGGCCAATCTGTTTAATTGTGCCCCAAGCGAGGAGCATAAAAGGGGCTGATAGGATAAGAAGCCCATAGAATAGAGAAACCTTACTTTCCTTGCCCTCTCTCTCTTCTAGAATCCACATTTGTTCCCTGTACTGTCTGGGAGTTAGAAAATGTACTTGAAAGTCCTATCACTGTGCTTGGAATATCCAGTGTTAGTCACTCCCTGAGTCTGTTTCTTCATCATAAAATAAGGAGAGCATTACATTTTGGATCTCTAAGGTTTTATTCAGAAGGTTTTATTTCAAAGGTTTTATTCTAAGAGTGGAAAAGAAGGTTTTTCCAAGAAAATGACTTTTCTACCTTTGACCACTTAAGTTTCAAAGTGTCCCTTTCACATCTGAGGATTCTGCAACTCAGTTTTGACCAGGTCTTCCCTTTTCTTGGTTCCATAGACATGACAAGAGATCCATATTTCAACGAGGCAGGGTTTCTTTCCATCATCCTTTCCCATTGAAAATTAGTTCTATGCTCAGATACCTAACATTAGAAGTAGGAAGATGGTCCCCATTTTGCAATTTGGAGACCAGACTTCCTCAATAACAAGTGACCTCATGAGAGCCCCTGAGCCTCTAGTTTCGCACTCTGCTTTGCAAATTTGGGAGAATTCAAGGACCTCATATATATAAAACTACCATATGAAACCAAAATTAAAATCCATACTTTAGTTAACATTCCCTCTATTTTCACCTTTTCTCCACCCACCCAAAGAGCACTAGATCTTTGGGGTCCTCCTGAGAGGACTTAAATAACCTGTAGCTACCAAATAAAAGTAGGAATGGAAATACCTTGATTTATCAGTGTTATTTTGTTAAATAAATGAGTGATAACTTATGGAGGGAGAGTAAGGAATCAGCAGGCAGGAGAAAGTTACATTGTTCAGACTGCTTTCAACATTGAGTTGTTGCTGCATTTAGAGCAGGGCCCAAGGGGTAATTAATCTTAAACAAGCTAAGAGATCTTTACCAAGTAAAATTCTGCTACAGAGTAACAGTAAAGGGGGCAGTCAGGCATAAAAATGTGCCATAACTGAAGGATTTTTTTAGAACTTTGATAACACTGTAACCTTTTGTTGAATTAACAGTGTTGGGAACTCTGTTATGAATTTGGGGGCTGTTCCTTCAGCAGTCATGACTTGAATTCTGTTTTCAATTCTGCTTTCCATGTCCTGGAATGATTAAATCAAAGTCTGAGGACACAACAGCCCTTAACTGTGTATCTTTGGGCAAGAGGAAGGGGACTCTTATAGAGCAACAGTTTCTTTCATAAAGGGATGAGATTTTACTAACTATGTAACTGATAACACAGTTGCTAGGTGTTTTTCCTATTTTCCTTCCCCATTTTTTTCAAACTTCATATCCTTGTTTGTTCATGTTGAATTAATTCTTGAAGTTGATAGGGTTGCTTTGATTTGCTTAGGAAGTTAACATTTTCCTTGTTTTTCATAGACATTTCCCAGACATGTGGAGTGACTTTCTCCTGTGAATCCTGTGGTTCCCCAGTGTACTTGACTTCCTGACAATTGTTGATAATACTTTTCTTTTTTATGTTGGAGAACTTCAGTCAATAAGGCCTCTGTTATGAAGCACCCAGGGTTGCAGGTGGGTGCAGTCTGGGCCCCTCGAAAATCCAAAACTGCCTTGGAGGAGTTATACTGTGCAGGTGGGCAGCATGGAGAAGCAGACAAGACTTCAACCACCTCCCCTTTGAGTCACCCTTTTTTGCTAAAGAATGTGTTTCTTGGGGTTTCAGGTTTTTTTCCCTGAAAAGAGAGTCCCCAAAATGGACAACTAGGTTTCATTTACACAGTAGTGTAAACGAATTCACTGGATGTCCTTTGAATTGTCATTTTGGGGTCTTGATTGGAGTGAGATGTGAGTTGCTGTGGGAGGTGGTGTGCTCGGGACCTCTCATGAGGCCAGTTCAGTCTCATTTTCTGGTGGCGGAGTCGGAAGTGAATACTAGGACCCCAGGTCAGAGGAGGAATCCGGAAAGGCACTTAGAACCTAGGGATGCCACCGCAGGTGGGCGTGGGTCCTGGATTCTGCAGAGAAGCAGAGTACCTCAGACGCATGCCAGTTACCGTCACAACCGAGGTCCCTGGTGCATTCCTTAGTCCCAGACTGACAAGCTGGAAAAGTCATTCCGTGCGAGCTTCTGTACCTAGTCTCCGGCAACTGGGTGAGCCCAGTACCGAGACCATACCGCATCCACTGTGAACTTTCAGTGCCCTACACAGCAGGTGGGTCACGCTGGGGCAGTGCCACGGAAGGAAGGGCGCGGGAGTACCACAGACTCTAAGTCTTTGCTGCCCAGTGAGGAAGCGCTCCCCACAACCCTCTCGGGACTTGGGCACGCGCACCCGGGGCCCCGGCGCCCTCCTGCCGGGAGCCGGGACTGGCCGCAGCCGGCGCGGTCCCGGCCCGGGGGTGGGACTTGGGGCGGGGGCGGAGCCAGGCCCGAGGCCGGTGTCAGGTTGCTCCGGTAACGGTGACGTGTGAGGCGTGGGCGGGGCCAGCACGCAGGTTGCATATTTTAGGAAGTGAGGAGGAGGCGCGGGCTTGAGCTGCGGCGGGGTCTGGGGCGCAGAGCAACGGCGGGAGGAGGCGGACACGTGGCAGCAGCAGCGGTAGCAGCCCCGGCGGCGGCGGCAGCAGCAGCGGCGGCGGCATCGGCCGGAGCCGCCTGCCGCCCTCCCTCCCTCCCGCCCCGCGGCAGCCCTAGCTCCCTCTGGGCTCCCCCGGCCCCGCTCGCTCGGCCGGGAGCTGCTCTCTTCTTTTCTCTCTATTCTCAAGCGACAGGACCGGGCGCCAGGCACAGAGCACCGCCAACATGGGGAAGGGGGTGAGTGTCTGGTGATCCCGGGGAGGGGCGCGGGGATCCCTGGAGGGGAAGAGGAGGAAGTCTGGAGGGCCACCGCGGCCAGCGGGAGGCCGCGGAGGAGGAAGCGGCGCGGCGCGGCGCGGCGCGGCTTAAAAGACGACGCACTTTGGAAATGGAGGGAGCGCCGAGGGGACGCGCGGCAGCGCAGGGCGGTGCACAGACCGCGGGCAGAAGCTGCGGGCCTCCGAGGCCGTGCGCGCGGCGGCGGGGGAGGTCCTGGGGACCGCGCTCGGGAAGTGGCGCCGGGAGGAGGGACGGAGGTAGCGGGGCCGCCCCGGGACGGAGCGGGCCGCCGGTGGCATCCCCGAGCCCGGCTCCCTCCCCCCGCCCGCACCTCCCGTCCCTCCCTCCTCCCTCCGTGCCCAGAGGAAAGGCGCGCCCCTCCCCTTCCCCTGGGGCGCTCCGCCGGGGCCCCCTCCCCGGCTGCCGTTCCCGCCGCGGCCCGGCGCCGGCGGGGGCAGCCTCCGGGTCGAGGCTCCTTCTACTGGAGGCGCTGGGGCTTAGCCAGCTCCCCGCAGAGGCGGCCGCCCTCCCCCAAAGGAAAAAACTGGCTTCCCCTTACTGCGGAGCCAGTCGGGCGTGCTGGTGCCAGAAAGGGTGTGTCTTCACCGCCCTAAGATGGCCTTTAAGGTATACTTTTGAGAGCTTTAATGGGCCACTTTCCATAACAGGATGCGCCCGTGGTAATCGGAGTTGCCTTGACAGTGGGGAGAGGTGTGCGAATTTATTCGAGGGATGGGCCTTGAAGGAGGACAGGCTAACCAACCAGGGCCTCTGGGTACAATAAACCCGAAAAACTTGGGCAGTACGTGGGGGTAGGAATGGCTTGCGGGTTTCCAGCACCCAAGAGGCATCAGGAGTCCAGGAGAGTAAGTGACACCAAGCGGGAAAAACATTGCTTTCTGTAATGCGCTGTAGCCACTGCAGAACGCTGAGTTTAGGACCCCAAAAGAGCCAACGACTAATTGAGGAAAAAAATTACGCAAAGCGACCCTGAAAATTATTTGTGGGATGAGAAAGCACCAGGTCATGAGAATACAGGTGGGAGAGAATCCACTCAGTCGTCTCCAAGGCTTAGCGCGCAATGCCCTGTAGATCTTTGCTGGCTCTAAGGCGCCTGGGTGTGGACAGAGTGATGGGGCAGAGGGAGGGCCTATTCTTCAGTGACTCTAAATGGATTTTGAAGAAGGTAATTGAAAGGCTTGGGCCTGGGGTGGAGAATAGAATTAATTGGGAATGCACAACATGTGTTGTTTTTAAAAGCATAAAATGTGGAGGTCTGGTCCTGGTCAGGTAGCATCAGAGCAAACAGCTGAATGCCGGGCTTCTTTCCCCCCTCCCTGCAATGGAAACTGGTTAGTGGCCTGTGTTGTACCACACCAGCAAACCTTTGGTCATTCCTGTAAATATTTCCTTCTTTAAAGCTCATTCTTTAATTTTTTTCTTCCCTTAAAAAAAGTTTCTTTCCCAAGTGGAGACATTACTGATTTTAAGGAGTATGGAGATCACAGATGTGTACTGAGGCCTAGGAAGGTGAAGTGACTTGCTCAAGGTCAAATGGTTGGTCAGTGAAAGAACAGGAGTCCTGAGTTTCCTGAACAGCAAGTGATCTCAAGCCTAAACATACACTTACACCTTCACCCTTGCCCTATAGGCATGCCTCTAAAGTTATTCTTCAGATGAAACTGAGGTATTTGTGATATTGAATTCTAGGCCAGGCAGATGTTTAGGTAAGTAAGTTAATGCCCATATGTCCACACTCATGCACAGCAGTGGTACAGTAGCGATACACCTTAGTAGTTAGTGGAGGTTCAATCTACATGTCTTATGATGAAGGCACTATTCAAATGTAGACATGATCTTGTTGTCTACTGGTGAGCAAACAGGTTAACATTGGATGGAACACTGCCTGTCTGCTGTGTAGTATTTAGTATTTGAAGTGCCCTGAAACTGATCATTAGGGTGTGTGTCCGTCCGTCCATCCATCCATCCGTATGCCTGCCCGCATGTTCACGCGTGTGCTTGTCCCAGTGGTGAATTGTGATGATCTAGATGTTCAGAAGGACATTTCATGCTGAAATGTTGGGATTTTTCCACATGGGGATTAGAATGTGGCTGGAGTGGTGAGTAAAGCCCTGCGGATGACTGGTTAACCAGGAAGCCTGTGCCGGCAGTTAATTTTAAGGTCATTGTTAATTTCTTCCCCTCCTCTTCTCAAGTGCCGTTTAGAGTTTAGGTCTTGATGATATTTCAGGTGATTTTTATGTCCTTAAAAATCTAGTTTCCAAGCATTTCATAAGAAAACAAAAGAATGGCTCTTGCTGAATCATTCCTGGATGAAATAGGATTTTGTCCCTTTTTTTTTTTTTTTTTTTTTTTTTTTTTTCTTATTGGGTGTTTTTGCCAGTGACTGGCTTAAGTCCTCAGCTAGGCCTACCACCCACAACTGTTTAGCTCACCAAAGGTACACACCATAACTGTTCAGAACTGCAAGAACTCTGTTCTCTCAAGTTTATTAAAGATGGGGGAGGGAGTTCTCACCATACTTTCACTGTAGTTCTAGATTTGGTTTGAATATTAACTTAGTCACCTGGAAAATAAATCATAGCTTATGGGTAGTGATTTAAAGAGGGGCAAGGGAAAGGATCAGGTGAAGGCTGCACAGGGGTACACATGTCAGCAGAAATCCTGGTTGCATGGTGACATTATCAGCTGCCCTTTTGAAGCTCAACTTGAAAGTGTGACTAAAATCCTTTGGCTGCTATAAAGCTAGTACTTTAGACTCAAAACATTGTAAGGCAGAGTCCTCTGAATGGAAAGTTGGCCGGCCAGTCCAGGAGCAGGTGGAGGGGTAACAGGAGGAGCTGCCCTGAGGGGTAGAGAGGAGTTTTGAGGTTACTTACCACCCTCCTTCTGTCAGTTGTTGAGTATATGCAAGTGTAGCAGTTCCTTGCCTCTTGGGTTCTTTCTGTACCCTCTTATCGGGTTGTATCCTCTTTTGGTAACTTTCTGTTTGTTAATTTGTAGTGTTCTCTGCCAGTAAGTTTGTAGCACTACAGTGACTCACCTTTCCGTGGGAGGGAAGGAAAAGGGGAGGCCTGCATCATAAACCTGAAAAGATGGGGAGCAGCTAAAAAGCAAGCCTAAAAAATAGAGAACTAAGAAGCTGCTTCAGAAAATTCAGTAAGGTGTTTATCCAGGTGAGGACTGAACTTTAAAAATGTAGACTGCTGGGAGTGTTATTCGTAAATCACATTTAAAGTTAAGAAGTGAATTCAACATCTTAAAGCACAGTAGACCTGGCACTCACCTATGTTCTATCCCAGAACCCTTCAGAATCATTGTCTGCTTATTCTTTTAGCAAAAACTCCACCAAGAAGTGACTTTGTCTTCAGATCAGGCTGTGCTCTTTTAAATAAATCTAAACTGAATGAAAAAGAGGCTTTAAATAGCTTTGAAAGATTCTGTATGGAAGAATAAGTGAAATAGTTGCTTCCTTTGAAAACAAATAGGTGTTTAAGAAGAAGAAAGAAAAAGTCCTGAAGTTTCAGTTTCTGATCTGGCCCCAGAGTACTCACCCCAAGGATCAAGTGGAGTCATCTGTGTTGTGTGTATGGTGAGTGCAGGGCCAGTGTGTGCTGTGGCTGTTGTTGCTGGGGCTTACAAAGTAATTGGAATTGAGAGGACATCAGACCTTAAACTGAGTTTGCTGTTCCTCAGTTAATTGGAGCCCTTTCAAAGCTAGAGAACAGTTTTCCTTTCCCCTGAAAAACATTAAAAGTTCAAAATGTTGGGAAAAACTGTTAGTTGCTCTTCAAAGGAAAAATCAAGTAGAATTGTCCGTTGATGCTGCTGAGAACTGTTATCTTTACCCAGAAGGAAAATCTGTTGAATAGCATCTTAGAGTATTCATCTACTTTCATTTTTCAAGTAAAGGACTTTCTTCACAATTGGTTATCATTTTTACATTTTTTTAAGTCTTTTGAAGTGAATTGAATTTGTCAGCTTTGTGATGCTAGGGAGCCTGGATCCAGGTCTGTACTGCTTTCTTCTAGCTGCCCAGGGCCTTCTGCCAGCCAGCAGGCCAGAAGGAGAAACACGAGTGTCAGATCAGATGGGCTCATGGTAATCAGAATGGCTGGGTTTGGACAGCAAAATACTGGGCAAAATGTTTCCCCATCACTGCCAGCGCTGTCCAAATCTAGATTGCTCTGAAAATAAGGTGTCCAGAAAGTGATAACACAGAATGAAGAGAACTTTAAAGTCTTCTCCTTTTTAAAACTCTCCTTTGTGAATGTGTTTTTGGGAAAGGAAACGTTAACCAAGTCAGGTCTGAACTTTCTCCCATTGCTTTGAATTGAGTGTATGAAGGGAAGTGTGTTCTTTGGCCCGAGTCAGAGAGAGACTGTTCTTTGCATATGACTCACCTCATTAATTGTGCTGAAATCCGTTGTTAGGAATCCACAAGAAGTTCCTCACATTTATCTGACTGATGTTTGGAAGAGCAGGTTCTGTTGGTGAGAAAAAGAGGTGCCCACCACCTTATACTTTGTCTCTGGTTTCATTTGGATCTGGAGCCAAGGGATTTTTATCTAATAGGCCTCATTCCCTAGTTTCTTTGTGAGTTTACAATGAAATATATCTGGACTTTATCTCTTTATCTGGTTTTATTCAAACCCTATTTAGTAACAATGATCTGATATTCTCTGTTGGTGATCTGAAAAGTTGATTCCCAGTGGCTTTTGCTTTATCTTTGGGACTTGAATTGTTTGGGGGCCTGATAATCAGCCTCAGGTTTTGTGATCAGTGGACCTCGGTGTTTATCTTTCTAGCCTGTAATCATGATGTTATCCGGGGCCCTAGGGCACTTTGGGGCTTATTCTCATGTTTTCTTCTCCATGTAATGTTTCCATAACACCATTTTTCTTTTATTTCCTTAGTCTTTGGATGCCTTCATCCTCCTCAGCCTGAGAGTCACTTTACTTCCTAGTCTGGGCTTCAGGGTATCAGTCGAGGATGCAGGGTACAATGGAGGGTGGAGCTCAGTGGTAGACCACTTTCCTAACATGGACAAGACCCTGGGTTTGATCCCCAGAATCCCCCTGCCCCCCCCAAAAAAAAATAACTTGGAATTTATTTGGCCCCCATGGTAACACTTCTGTGAGTTATGAACCAGATTGATCTGGCAAAAAAAAAAAAAGGTGGGGTGAGATGTAAAGATGATAGCAAGTAAAGGATGCTAAGAAATAAGCTGAAAGTTTTAACTCGCAGGTGCCTAATGTAGAGTTAGAATAAGTATCCCATTGAGAAATGTAAGAGGTATGTGTGCGTATTCATTTTTTGTTGTTGTTCATTTGTTTTTAATAAATAGAAAAACATGTTTCTTGGAGATAGCAACTCTACACTGTTTAATATTTTTGGAATTTTCATTTTTAAGCCATCATAGGTATATGCTATTGCAGTTAGGTAGGCTGGTAGGCTCATTAAAATTTACATGCAAGCGGAGAAAGGGGAGAAAGGTTAGGTCATATTACTTTTGAGATGAGGGAACTCCTCCTCCCCCCACCCCCCTTGTTCTTTTTTGTCCCCTGCTGGTTGATGGGCTGCAGTCCAGGTTTAGAGATAGTGAGCTGGTCTTACAAAGGGACCTGCAACTTTGGCCATACTGGAGTTGGATTCTCCAGCACGTGTGTCTGGGTACATGAGGGGAGGAAGAGTAAGGCATGGTAGTCCCTTGGTACTAGCTCCTGCGGTGAAGTGTCATTTGCTGGGACAGGAGAGCAGCTACTGTACCGTTACAGTGCGTGTCCTTTCCCCCTAAGACCAGGCCATCTCACAGCCCTCAGGTCCCTGGCTAGAATATATCTTGTATAACTAAACCACTTAGTTTTCGGAGCAAAAGGAGATGAAATAAACTGGACTCATATTCATTGATTGATATTTTCTTTAAGTTTTAATTGACAAGATGAAATTTTAAAATGCCCGAAGTAAGTTGTTTTTCTTTAAAGGTTTAAAGAGTTTTCTTAGAAAGTGAGGAATACCAGTAATATATGTTAATTGGAACCAAGTTAACATCATAACCCGTGTGTGACAGTGTGCAGAGGGCCTTTACATACACAACTGCATTTGGTGATGATTTAATAGTATATTACCCAGGGAAATTTGGAAACAGCCCCCCCACACCTTTCTTTTATATTAACCCCAAATAGGCAGTGCCGCTAGGGAACTGGCAGGATCAGAGCCTATCCCCTGGCTTCTATGCCAAGGTGGAATTTGCCAAATTGAGTTCAAAGGTGCCATTTCTACAACTCAGCCAACTTTGAAGTGGGCTGCATGTGGGGCAGTTACTTTTACCCTTCTTGTGTCCTCTCTTGCTAGTCAAAAGCTACTGTTTGTAGGTTTTAGAAACTTTTGTTTTGTTTTGTTTTGTTGTTTTTTTCTTTTGATTCATTGTATACAAATGGGGTACAACTTTTCATTTCCCTGGTTGTACATGAAGTAGAGTCACACCATTTGTATAATCATATGTGTACATAGGGTAATGATGTTTGTCTCCGGTTTTTAAGTGTGTCATTTTCAGATTTGATGGCAGTTCCTTGACTAATCAGACTATCAAAATGCCTTCTGTAGGGTCTAATCGTTATGCCAAGTGCTGTTCTCATTTTGGGGAGGAGTAGACTGAGGTTGACTGTTCAAGGTCAGGTAGCTGGCAGGAGGCAGCACTAGAATGACTGGGGCTGAGTTCAAAGCACCATCAGCAGAGCTGTCTAAAGGGAGTGGGAACCTCAGGCTTCCTATTTCCCTCTAATCATTTTCAGCAGAAATTCCAGAAATCTAAAACACTCCAGGATCCCTGCTGGCCACAGGACTTGTGCTGACATGGTGGGACTGTCCTTAATGCATGGTGGATGAGATGTTAGAGGCTGGGGCTGGGTGCTATTGGAGGTCACTAAGCTTAGGCAGACCTTCAGGGATATGCTCCTGGATGGAATCTCTCCCTAACTTTGTTGCACTTCTGTGTGTGGCCTTTCCCCCACCCCCACACTGCTTATTTTTGGATATTCTCTGTAGCTGTCATATCTGTTCCCCACCCTTCCCCCTTTAAGTGATTAATTACTGAAGAAGAGGAAGGAGCATCTTCCGCTCTAAAGGTTTTGGGGCAATCTCCCTCACTCATTGTGAGGATTCAGCATATATTTTTAAATGACTGAATCTTGTTACATGTTTTAACTTTGGTTCTTGTCAAGAATTTTCTCTTCCTAGGTCTATCTACCATTCCCTGCACATGAATCAAATAGCAAAATTCCTAGTGTATCTTTGAGAAGACAGAATAAAATAATGGGAAGCACAGAATGAAATAATGACACTGGCTGAAACTGTGTCACACTGGGTGAGCCCCTGCCCTTTCTGTGACTTCCCAGTTCTTAAATTAGAATGGAAAAGCAACAACAGCAAAAAACCACAACCAACTGTAGTTTTACCAGTGGCCCTTATGAGAATGGTGTGGCCTGTTGAGTGTCCCTTGCACTTTTCCTTATAACCATGATGCATGATGGGAATGAGGACTTATTTCTTCCATGCTCTGTGAGAGTGGGGAAGTGATCTGGACTTCCTAATTGGAAAAGGAGGATCTGCGTGCCCAGTACCCAAATGAGTGGGAGGTTGCTGAAGTTGATTGAATAAATGCAGTTTATCCTTCCCCCATACACTGACCTTTGTTTTCCCCAAATACTTTTAAAAGAAATAATAAAGAAAATCCTGTTTTATCCATTTTTACCAATGTTCCCTGTCTTACCCAGCACCCCAAACATACACACACTCGAGTCCTTTCCATTTTGAAATTATAGAAATTAAAACTGATAGGAACTTAAGTATTTTTTCTAGGAGGATAAGCTAGTATTGAATTATTTTACTTGTGGAGAAGAACTAAATTGAATAAACTGCTTAGTTTTGGACTAACACTGCCTGGTGGAAAAAAAATTAAAATTTTGAAGAAAATGCAATTTCTTCTGTTGATACTTTTCATGTGCTTTTCACAAATGACTTCATTTAAAACTATGCCTTATGTGGCATGAATTGATGAAGAAAGGGGAGTTTTTAGAGAATCGAGGTTCCCATCTAGCTCACCATTGATAGCTGTGGAGCTGCAAGCAAGACATCTATTTTGTGAACGGTGATAAGACTTTGGAATGTATCCAAGGCCTCGCTGCTCCAATAATTCTCTCTCCCTTCTTTTGGAGTGGAAAATATTGTAAAACCGAGAGTAATCAAAGCATTCAGTTGGTGAGGCTGAGGGGTTTTAACTCTGATTTCCATTTATTTAAATATGTTTTAATGGTACTCAGCTTGCTTAAAAATTCGTGAACTGGATTTTTAAAATCAATACAGACTGGCCACATAAAAGATCTTAGAAATCCCTGGTCAGTGTCTTTAAAATGATTTTGTAAGTGTTGTGCTTTCCCATGAAGTATGTGAAGGTAATGGCACTTCAGACTGTGGACTCCTCACTAGTAGAAGCCCTCTCTTTTCCTCCCTTTTGTTTAATTTGCCTCTCTGCTTCCAATGTGTGTGACTATTTTTCATTTTAACTCTGGCACCAAGAGCTATACTCAAAGAGGCACTCACAAATGTGGTTGCTGCACAGTGGAGAGAATGTCAAGAATGTTGACTATCTTTAGACCTGCTCCATTCTGAACAGATAAGATGAAAACTAAAGTACCCCACTCTCTCTTGGAAGAAGTTATTTGTCAAGTCACACTGCCAAGGACCACAGAAGTTGAACAATGTAACTGATATAAATATCTCCCACACCCACTAATTTAGAACAGGATTTCTCTTTGGAGTCTTAAATTCAAGTGGGAATATTGTATTTTATTTGCAGCTTGTTGAATTATGACTGAAACATACTTTCTTTCATTTCAGCACAATAAAATTGTAGACACATGAGTTCCTAAGTATTGCTTTGATATATTTCTGAAAGTTAGAAATGAGTAAGGGTAAGCCATAAAATAATAGTAGTAACTCCACTGATCTATTTTAAGAAAATTGCTAATACTTACCTTGCCCCCTAATTTGTAGTTGTGGGAGGCAGTCTTGTGGAGGGGGTGGGTGTCTGGAATGAGGGGCCTCTTTTGGCCCAGGAACTGACTTTAGAGCATGAAGTTGCGGCTTCATGTAGATAAGCTCAGGCGTTTTAAATGGGTGGGGGAGTGGAACAATCTAAATTTAAACTATAGAATCAACATTTTAAAAAAAATTCTTCCAGTTTTCTAGAGGCGTAGGTGGATCCTGTGAATTATGTGATAATACACACGTTTTTCCTACTTCCTGCTTATGTCAAAACATTTCCAGTGACTTTGATTTGGGGCATTTTATTTTTAGGTTACAGAATGAGGTGGGGACTCCTTTTTTGCGGGGGGGTCTCGAAGAATTTTGGGGACTTTTAGGCTGACTTTTTTAATATGAAGAGGTCTTATGTGAGTAGTAAAGATATTTAAAGTCAACACATAATGTCTTTGCAATGCGAAGAATTTAAACACAATGTAAAAGTAGCCAGCATTTAGGTATATCATTTAGTCTTCTCAGAAACCCTAAATGAGGCTGGCACTATTCTTATCTCCATGCTGTAGAGGAGGCAATTGAAACTTGAGCACTAGTGACTTACCCAAGCACACACACAACTGGACTGTTAGAGCCCAGAACTTGATCTCAGGCCTGTCCCGTTCAGAAGCAAACTCTGGAATCCTAGAATGCGCTTTAAATTAATAGTGTAAAGATGGTTCCATTCTTTCTGAGGGGAAGATGGAAGGCTGCTGAATAGGAATTTTGGCAGTGGCACTACTCTCCTTATTCACCCCAAATGGAAGTTGCTCTGGCAAGGCCATTCTGAGGCCTGCTGTAACTTCCCCACTATTCCTCATGCCCTTGAGTGGAGAAGGAGTGTCTTGTATGATGGTGGTAGATGGTTTGTCTGTGTAGTATGCTGTATCACTGCATGCATTCTTATGAATGGTATCCCAGTGACCATTCCAAATGATGAGGCCCACCTTAAAACTCCCAACATGCCCTGCTGCAGACCTTCAGTCTCCAGGTGCTGTCCTTAGTTCACAACCACCCCTTTCCCACATTGCCCTGTAGGTTGGACGTGATAAATATGAACCTGCAGCCGTTTCAGAACATGGCGACAAAAAGGGCAAAAAGGCCAAGAAGGAGAGGGATATGGATGAACTGAAAAAAGAAGTTTCTATGGTAAGTACCGGAGGAAGTTTGCTTTCTGTTCTTGTAAGCACACACACCCCTGCCCCAATCCTTCAGTCAGAGAATTGTTTTATTTTGGAAGAGGTCATAGCATCTGTATAGCTCTTACCCAGTTATAGAGATCAATACTTAAAATTTACATTTTAAAAAGTTTTTGAGTATCCAAATATTTATTCACCCATTCAGGCATAGACAAAAGTCCACAGAAGGAACTGAGGCTGATCTCAGGATCTTTGCTTTTCTCTGGCTTATTTTGGACAGACTTCCACAGATATACCCTGTCTAGACTCTAGAGAAGTCAAACAAGTCTTACTACATCTCTCAGAGTTGCTGGGTCTGTAATGGACCAGTTAGTAATGGGCCTCCATCAGCTGGTATTGACCAGCTCTGGTGAAGTCGTCGCTGTCAATAGCTGTGTAGTTACCATGCTGTTGGGCACAGGTGAGGGTATACCAACAGAAGAGAAACTCGTTTATAAGCTTAATGATGGGAATGAGCCATGATGTTCTCTTATGCTACATATTTAATTCTTTTCTTTGTTTTTGTTTTCCCTTAGGATGACCATAAACTCAGCCTTGATGAACTTCATCGTAAATATGGAACAGACTTGAGCCGAGTATGTTCTCGTTTGAGACTTGTGCAGGACCCTAGTTTCCCCTGTCACATTTTGCCTTGTGTCATAGGTTTGACCTTGGGGGCTCTCAGGAGAATGGGAGAAAGCCTTAATTCTTTTTGTAGATGGTTTGTAAAAAGGGAATGTGTTGAATGCCAAACAGATAAAGATAAGTAGTCACTGTTTCAGTGTAGACTCCCTGGCCACCCTGAGCTCTGAGAGGGGTCTCAATCAGTCTTCTGAAGTGTTCTGTGACCTGAGTCAATTACTGAAATGCTCTATTTCCTTACTTTTTTTTTTTTTTTTTTTTTGTACCCGGATTGAACCCAGAGGCACTTAACTACTGAGCCACATCCCCAACCCCTTTTATATTTAATTTAGGGACAGGATCTTGCTAAGTTGCTATGGCTGGCTTTGAACTCTCAATCTTCCTGCCTCAGCCTCCTAAGCTACTGGGATTATAGGTTGAGCCACCACAACCAGCTATTTCCTTACTTCTAAAAGGGGCTTATAATAGCTTAAAAAGAACTGTCAAAAAAAAAAAAAAAAAAAAAAAAAAAGGTTGATTAATTTAAAGCATGACACTCAGTACCTGGTGAGTAGATAGTGCTTAGATGTTTGATTGCTGTTTTGATTATTCTACCCAGGACTAATCCAGCATGGACTTGAGGCAGAGAGGGTCTTAAAGAGTTCCCTGTTTTTTTCTCTTACTGCTGCACTTTTCTTCCTGCTTCCTGCTTTCCCCAAACTCCTGAGTGGATTCTAATATTAAACATAACTCTGACCCAGAATATAAAAAGTCATTTTAGGCAAAAATGTGTTTTATATCCGTTGTGTTATTTTTTTGTCGTTTTGTAGTATTTTGATAAGAACAAATAATCTTATTTTCCCCTCTTGATAGGAGTCATATATCTGTATTGTCAGTGAACTCTGGCTTTAGACCCATCAGCAGATAGCAGGGCATCTGTACAGTGGACTTTCCCACTGACACTTCTCAACTGACAGTTTTACTGGGAGTTTGCTAAAGTATGCATATTTATTACTATCTTAATTACCATCCCAAGAATAAAGTTCTATACTTAAAACTTGGCTGTTAACCCAGTAAGAGATTAGATTCCTACAGAAAATTTACCTCCTGAAGTTTGTTTTCTCCTTTCCCTGACAGAATCAATCCACAGAAAACTCAAAGTTTTTAATTTGCAGAACTGAATTGAGTAGTTAAAATATTTATCTTTTTTGTAAAAATGCAATTTAGTATGAATCCTTTGATCTAAAACTTAGGGGAAAAACAGGTTGGATTCACATGTATCCTTGAATCATTTTTAAAAGTTTTAATTGACGTGTTTTGGGTTTGTCAGGAAACTTTGGTTCATTCATTTTCCCAAACCCTGTGGGGAATCAGCATCAGAGTTAGTCACGGGGGCATTGACCAGGTCCTACCTTGGCTCAGCAGCTCGAGAAGCTGTTTCCTCCCTACATCTTTTGTTGCAGCCTCCCAGCTACCAGGTGAGCACCTTAGTTTGCAGGGCTGGTGCCTGCCTTATCTTATATTCCTCTGCTCCTCAGGGCTTGACAACTGCACGAGCTGCTGAGATCCTGGCCCGAGATGGTCCCAATGCGCTCACACCCCCTCCCACGACTCCTGAATGGGTCAAGTTCTGTCGGCAACTCTTTGGGGGATTCTCAATGTTGCTGTGGATTGGAGCAATTCTTTGTTTCTTGGCTTATGGCATCCAAGCTGCCACAGAAGAGGAACCTCAAAACGATAATGTGAGTTCTGTAATTGTGCATGTGGGTTAGTAGGTACAGAGTCTCCATCTCCCCTGCCCACCCCCTTTTTTTTTTCAAGTTGCCGCTAGTTACTTGATGGGTTTAAGCATACATTCTTCCTGGTTCATTCACTTTTCTCCCTCCACCTTGCACTCTGGGTACTCCTACAAGATGTCCATCCTATGCAGCTACTATGAGCAGGCATCTCTGCTCAGATCATGACCCAGGTCTGGCTGTCTCTCATTAGATGACAGAGAACAGCTTTTTTGTTGGCACATGACACCTGTCCAGAAATATTTGGTAGCTGTTCTTGGAGAAGTCATAAGTTGTTTGAAAAACCTCTATTTTAGTAAAGCAGGAGAAATGAATTCATGTAGAATATTTCCAAAAGTCTAATATTAGTGAACAGGTGTCTGTGAAATTCTGAACCTTCTGTATGTAGGATCTAGAGAGAGAAGTAGAAGAAATGAGTTCTGTATTTCTGAAGCCTTGATCTCTCTGTTAAGTGTTTGCTTTTTATTCAGTCAAAAGAACCAGAATGCCCCCGGTTCTTTCCTAAGAGCCACAGTCCTAACTTGTCTGTTCCTTCTCAGCTCTACCTTGGTGTGGTGCTGTCAGCTGTCGTCATCATAACTGGTTGTTTCTCCTACTATCAAGAAGCTAAAAGTTCAAAGATCATGGAATCCTTCAAAAACATGGTCCCTCAGGTACCTAATGCTTTGTCCTTTCCCCTTGGGTGACCTAGCCCCTAAAATGTGAACTAATGTCAAGTTAAGGTTTTTCAACTATTAAGTGACTCCATCCAAACATAAACTGAAATCAAGCATAGTGTCTAAGAGTAATATCTCTTAGGTAATTAGAAGTATGGGTCATTTGTAATTTCATTTTCTTGTTTTGGACACTACCCTTTTCTGGTCGGTATTCATTTCACAGTATAAACTGTTTTCCCCTTCCAAAGCAAGCTCTTGTGATTCGAAATGGTGAGAAAATGAGCATAAATGCAGAAGAAGTTGTAGTTGGAGATCTGGTGGAAGTAAAAGGAGGAGACCGAATCCCTGCCGATCTCAGGATCATATCTGCCAATGGCTGCAAGGTAGATTTTTCTAAGCAAAACCTCTCATAGCCAGATCTGTTGCTTGGGCAGATCAAATTGGGGAGCAGAAGCCCCTGATGAGGCCAGTGTATTCACATGACTCTTCATTGTTTTCATGTACAGGTGGATAATTCATCACTCACTGGTGAATCAGAGCCCCAGACTAGGTCTCCAGATTTCACAAATGAGAACCCCCTGGAGACAAGGAACATTGCCTTTTTTTCAACTAACTGTGTGGAAGGTAAACTATTTTAAGGCACTATTTGGCATGATGTGGCATTTATCATGGGCACTAACAAAACAGAAGAACACTGCGTACAATTTCTCTTCTACCAGTGGTGGTCCCTTGCTGTCAGGGAAACCTAGGCAGCCTTGTGGCAGTTTTCCTCTTCCCTCTGCCTCCTCTATACCTCTCGTATTGACAGCAGTAGTCCCAGTATGGATATTGAAACTGCTGTCCTGGCAGTGGGTAGAAATCCCTTTGCCAAACTTATGTTTAAAACAAACAGCAAAAACAACCAAAAAGCTGGTCCTTTAAAAATGTGTTTTGCCCCTTTTTGAAACCAGCCTATGTGATTGTGCAAATTCCGTGGTGTCGTTCCTGTTCTGTACAAATTGGTTCAGCTCTCTCTTGCTTTCTTTTTTCAGGCACTGCACGTGGTATTGTTGTGTACACCGGGGATCGCACTGTGATGGGAAGAATTGCCACTCTTGCTTCTGGGCTAGAAGGGGGCCAGACACCCATTGCTGCAGAAATTGAACATTTTATCCACCTCATCACGGGTGTGGCCGTGTTCCTGGGTGTGTCTTTCTTCATCCTTTCTCTGATCCTTGAATACACCTGGCTCGAGGCTGTCATCTTCCTCATCGGTATCATTGTAGCCAACGTGCCCGAAGGTTTACTGGCCACTGTCACGGTGAGAAGCTTGGGGAAGTTGTGGTCACCCTTACTCAGCATCTTGCATGGGTGCAAGATACATGTGCTGGCCTCTTCTAAGGGGTTACCACTTAGGTTTTATCCCTCATGTTTGTATGTATTTTTTCTGCAGCACCATGTCACACAGTAAGCTTTGAAAGTGAGAAAACCTCAGCATGTGTTTATTCAGAACCCAAAAATATACATTTTGTTTTTAAATTATCATATGATCTAGAATAGTATAATGGAGAAAGAAGAACTTGGGAATTAGTGGCGGGGTTGGGGGCATAGAATGTGGTAAATTCTGGCCGTTATTATTTTTCTTATTATATTGCCTTTTTGAGGGGGGATGGGGAGGAAGCCCCATAAACATATAGTCTTTAGAGTTCCGAAGAAGGCTGGAAAGCATTTTAGACAAATTCCTTCCATATTAGGGTATAGCACCCTACCTTTGTGTGTGGAATTCTAGCCTGGTTCAGTGAAGTCATATTTTTCCTCATGTCACCTAGGTATGTCTGACACTTACTGCCAAGCGCATGGCAAGGAAAAACTGCTTAGTGAAGAACCTGGAGGCTGTGGAGACCTTGGGGTCCACATCCACTATTTGCTCTGATAAAACTGGAACTCTGACTCAGAATCGGATGACCGTGGCCCACATGTGGTTTGACAATCAAATCCATGAAGCTGATACAACGGAGAATCAAAGTGGTAAGAACCGAGGCTGCTTTGCGCTGTAGCTACCTGCCCGTGTTAAGCTTGCTTTTTGTTTTTTGATTTTTTTTTCTTGTTCTTAGGCTCATGACAGTTTTTTGGTTTGTTTGATTTTTATCATTTATAAAGAATGAAGGGTTTTTTTGTTTTTTTTGTTTTTTTTTTTGCATGTCAATAGAAAAGTTAATGTACCCTGCACACTCCTGAAAAATGCCTAAAACCTGGTTTCATTCATTAGCGAGTGAGACACATCATTTTAGACTTTTATGGGTCTTTACTGGGACACTGAGAATGTAGCATTCAAAGTTAATGTGTCATTTTCCCATGTGTTTTCTTGCCTCTGTCAGGTGTCTCCTTTGACAAGACTTCTGCCACCTGGCTTGCTCTGTCCAGAATCGCAGGTCTTTGTAACAGGGCAGTGTTTCAGGCTAACCAGGAAAACCTACCTATTCTTAAGGTATGCTCTGGAGGTTCGGGTTGGCCTTGCAGTTGCTTTGGTGTGGTGCTGTGGACACCACATAGGAACCACCCTCAGAGCAGTCCTGTTAAATGGCATACTACCTTTGTGTGTGCACAGTCACTTCACTGTAGAGGGCTTGAGCTGTCTGTATGAGGCTTCACTGTGTATAGCCCAGATTGTGTTGCCTACAGGTCTGAAGGATTTTAATGCACCAGGATCCATGTTGTTTGGAAAAAAGGGGAAATGTAGTAAAAATCTGACCCAAATGGGATGAAGGGGACGTGGGAGAGAGTCTTTCTTGGTGAAGATGTAATAATCCAGTTTTACTCTTCTTGACTTCATATGATATCACCTAACCTAGAAGACAGCGAGGGCTACTTTAGTGACTGGATAATCGTATTTTCATATTAGGATACACTAGATTCCAGTAAATCCCTTAAGCCATTTATTTTCTTAAAATAGCTCAGCTATTTCTCTTATCTTATTTGTTCTTAGCTTGTTAACTAATGATGCAAAAATAAGCTCATGGAATTCTCATGCAGTGTGGAATGACTGAGATTTTATTGTGTTGCCCAAGCAAAGACACAGGGTCAGAAGAACCATGAGTTGCATAGAGTCTTTGAGTTCAGCATGCCATGCAAGGCTCCCTGGGCCCCTCTGTCCACTGTGCTAGTTCTCCATATGAACAGAGTTGCCAAAACAACTATGGCCGAGCTGTAACTGAGCTGACTTCTATTGTGAAGATAGTGCTTGCTTATTCTTTAAAAGATATTTTCCTGCCAGGTGTGTATACCTGTAATCCCAGCAGCTCGGGAGGCTGAGGCAGGAGGATTGCAAGTTCAAATCCACTCTCAGCAACTTAGCAAGACCTGTCTCAAATTTAAAAAAATAAAAAGGGCTGGGTATTTGGTTCAGTGACAAAGTACCCCTGGGTTTAATTCCTGGTTCTAAAACAAACCAAAAAAATAAATAAATAAAAGAGGTTTTTTGGCATTGAATTGATGCTGGTTTATGGATGATGTTTATTTTGTGCCTAACCAGAGATACCTACTTCATGTTTTTCCTTATCTCAAAGTAGAAATTTTCAAGACTTCAGCATCAAAACTCACAAGTAGCAAATCTTTCCTGATTTAAAAACCCCAGAAAGATAAGAGGAGATATATTCTAAGCATTTGCAGAATTGGTTCATGTTAGTGATATTATTACCATAATCTTGTAGAAGAGGGGCAGTGGCTTCACTCTGCTTAATAACTGACTTTTCTGAATGACCCCACTTATTTTGTTTCTTACCAAACCCATCCACCTTCCTTCTGCAGGGCTACTGTATTGGTAAGCATTAATTTGTTCATCTGCATGTGCAGCCTTAAAGATCAGAGTTCTAAAATGCTTACCTGTATAAAAGTTATTTACAGCTAACTAGTAGTATTGTTAGTAAGACACAATACAAGTGTTTCACCAGTAAGCGTATCACACAAACTTAAGTTGTGAGTCTCCTGAAGTGGAGACTATAACAAAAGTGCTGGCTGATTACATTGCCGACGACAGCCTGCAGTTTACAACCTTCAGGCCCAGGTAATTTTGCACAATCAAATTATGTTTAGAATATGAATTCCTTTGCTGTGCCCTTAGCAGTTTGTTCCCAGTTCTGAGACTACTCCCTCCCTCCCATTCCATTTTTTAAAAGTTCTAGGGCAATGAGGGATGCTACAAATGTTTACTTTCTTATTTGGTATTTTCAGATTCATAACCAGAAATATGTAGTTAGGAAATAGCATTGGCTTTGTGACTTTTCAGCAGGCCAGGGGAAGATAAAAATAGGTGAAGCAGGTTGGGAGGGTGTTTTGCTTCTTCAGGGTAGGTGACACCTTCACACAGCCTGGTGCCAGAGCTGGTATGGGGTGGGGAGGGAGGATGGAGTTGGACTCTGCAGGCTGGGAACCCAGGAGTCTGGGTTCCTGTCACTTCCAGTGATGCTGCTTCCTCCTCACATGTCTGGTCTTATCTGACAGGATTAGAATATGCCCACAATTCTCTTTCCTGTTTTCCAGTGATGGCTCAGTGAAGCAAGGCTTTGGGGGTTAATTAGTGATGTTTCTGTTGGCAGCGGGCAGTTGCAGGAGACGCCTCTGAGTCGGCACTCTTAAAATGCATCGAGCTCTGCTGCGGCTCTGTGAAGGAGATGAGAGAGAGATACGCCAAAATTGTCGAGATACCCTTCAACTCCACCAACAAGTACCAGGTCTGGAGATCCAGGGGGGCGTGCAGTGGGCAAGGGCAGGCTGGGGAGAAAGCAAGGGAGGAACATAAGCCAGAAGAAGACATTTATTGAGTATCAGTAGGATAAATAACATCTCTTGCAAAATACATGTTTGTGGGTTGGTGGTGTAGGGAGGGATCTGAGTGCCTGTGCCAGTCCCCTTGTTTCCAGATTTCCTTCAGGTAAATTTTATTAACATACACACACAAAGTTGCACTTATTCACGTATAAACTTGTGAATACACCTATAGTGTTAGTTTTTCTATAGCATTCAAAGTATGTCACAATGCATGTACTTCAGAGTACAGAAAGGAGGTCTTGGTTCATTTTCTAACAGATACTAAGTTGTGAGTGAAGCCTGTTTTCCTCATGGATGGCCCCACACAGCACCCATGTTTCCATCTGAATGTTCCTTCACAGTTGTCCATTCACAAGAACCTCAACACCGGTGAGCCCCGACACCTTTTGGTGATGAAGGGCGCTCCAGAAAGGATCCTGGACCGCTGCAGCTCTATCCTTCTCCATGGCAAGGAGCAACCCCTGGACGAGGAGCTGAAAGACGCCTTTCAGAATGCCTACCTGGAGCTAGGAGGCCTCGGGGAGCGTGTGCTAGGTAAGCAGCTAGGCTGCCCGAAGCGCCCAGGCAGGACTCTGTCCAGTGCTCTAGTCTCAGACAGTCACAGATGATCATATTCACCTCAGCCTTGGTGTTCTGTTGACCTTCCTTCAAGTCATTCTGGGGCAGTCCTACTTCTTGATTTGCTCCCTCTTGCTTTGAAAACAGTAAGTGCTGGAGAAAGGATCAGTGTATTGGGCTGTGGGAAGAGGAGGCCTGATGGTTTGCTTCTGACTTGTACTTAGACCTGTGGGCTCATGCTGGTCAGTTCTACTAAAGATAGAGGAGGAAACTTTATTATCTAACCCTTGTTGCTATGGCCATGGTCTGCAAGTTTAATTAAATTAAAATTAATTAATTCTTAGTGCACCTAGGGTGAAGCCTTTCCTGACTGCTGTAGGACAGTTGTGCAGCTCCAGGGGAGCTGGTGCACCCGCTCGTAAACTGGACTAGCAGTGACCATTCAGGCGAGGCCACTCCCTGTGCTTTCTACCCTGACAGCTGCTGGGGCTTGGAAGTTCATTATGTGATTCTTCCCATTCTCCTGAGCATGGCTAACTTAGAACTGATTAGCTGGTCTCATTCTCTGGTGCATACGCCTTCCTGCTGTCCAATCCAAAGATCACGGTCTTCTCTGAAGTCATTGTGCTTCCCCTCCTTCCTCACCCCAAAGTAGCAGCAGCCTCTCTGTCTTGTGTCCACGTGCCACCTTTTATACCCCTTGAAAGACCATTGTGACCTTCTTATGGTATTCAAAGGAAGGTCTTGGACATCTTGGTTGTTGAAGTAATGACAATATTAGCAGTAAACCCCTTGGCAGAACATGTCTGATCTGCATTTAATCTCTAAGTAGCTAGCATGAGTCCCCACTTTCGTGCTCAGTAATAATATTTTGGATAAGTGAACAAGTGAGCAGAGATGTGACTCCCACAGGAAGCAGCTGAGACAGATAATTAAATGGTTTACCAAATCTAAACATTTTACTATTGGTGGGGTGGCAGGTCTAGAACTCAGATAGGCTGGTGCTCAAAATTAGTGTTAGCAATTCAGTCTATTCCACATTAAACAGATGCTATTTCAGATAATGCTTGGTAATGGGTTCTGTCTTTTGGGTGGTGTTTCTTTTTTCAACATTTCTGTCTTATTCCTAATGTCAAGTAAAATCATTACTCTGTTATAAAACTTGAGTTATAAGAAGCATTCCAAACTAAACACGTAGCAGGAGATTGGCCTGGTGGACAACAGGCTGTAGTTGTCCTTCGTACAGTACTGCAAGTCCTCATGGGGTCCCGACCTTCCTCGCAGGTTTCTGCCACCTCCTCCTGCCAGATGAACAGTTTCCCGAAGGCTTCCAGTTTGACACTGATGAAGTGAATTTCCCTGTGGATAATCTCTGCTTTGTTGGGCTCATCTCCATGATTGACCCTCCACGGGCTGCTGTTCCTGATGCTGTGGGCAAATGTCGAAGTGCTGGAATTAAGGTAGTGCCCAGCCACTTCCTTGGCCTCATCTGTTGGGACTTCAGGATGCCCACCTTGTGAATGTCACCTCTGGTGCAGGCAGTCAGCTGCTTCTCCCACCTGTACTATTAATTTCCCACCTCCAAAGCTTTAGTTGGAACCAGAAAGGTCACATATTATAAAAAGTTGGTGTAAACGCAGATGAAAGATTAAAAGGCGGACCTGCTTTTAAATAAAATAAATATAAGCTAAGTAAAAAACAAAAGATGTGGAGCTTTAAATTTGGAAATATTTGAATTACTCTACATCAATAGTCTAAGCATTATCACCTCATAATAACAACAGTTTTGAATCCTCGTTACAAGTTGTTCTCCTTCAAAATTGGGCAAGTTCCTGGAAGCCAACTAGCAATATATAGTACCTTTACAGTCCTACCAGCATCTGATTTTTGTCTTTTTCTTGCTGGGTTAGGTAAGTTTGATATTTTTATGTGACTGTATAAAAGGAAATATAGATACTGTGTGTGCATTGTGATGTGATCATGTACCAAGATAAAATCTGGGCATTGGCTTTTTGTTTCTGTGAATACTGTGTTTCAGCAAGTTGATGTTTATCAGCTCCATGTTTGCATTCTTTTCCTTTTGGTATTCCAGACTGAATTAGCCTAATTTCCCCTTGTCTACCTACATGTAAGACTTTTTTAAGGTCATTTGCTTGGCAGCTGCATTCAGTAAATTATCCCGTCTCTTATCACAGGTCATCATGGTCACAGGTGACCATCCAATCACAGCCAAAGCCATTGCCAAAGGTGTGGGCATCATCTCTGAAGGTAATGAGACTGTGGAAGACATCGCTGCCCGCCTCAACATCCCAGTGAACCAGGTGAACCCCAGGTAAGGTGGGAAGCCTGGTTCTGTAATGGGCTGGCCCTGGTTGGAAACCCTCCTGCACTGCCAGAGAGCTCATCACAATAGCCAACAGTGAGGTACTGCTTCCTGTTCTGAGTGCTGTTTTTAGTGACATTGAGATAGGTATGATTCCCATTGGAAAGCTAAAGCTTAGGAAGGTTCATAGCACCTCAAAACTGGTAGTCATACAGTAAATCTCTATAGTCCCAATTTCATTCACTTAACGACAGAGCAGTACTGTCTCAAATCTGGTACCTTGTCAATTTCCAGATCCATACCAACACAATAAAATGAGAAAGGGCCAATCGCCTGAGTAATTAAGGCCAAAAAGGGAGAAATAGTTGGTAAGAAAGTAAAATAGATAATGGAGACAAATATGTTTTGTTTTAGTAAGGTTTAAGGAGTCCTCACTGAATTTGGGAGTTAGAGTAAGATTTGGTCTTTCATCAGCTCTTCCACTTTCTAAAACTTGGCCGTGTTACTTTATTGTAAAAGGGAATGGGGAGATGGGGAAAGAAATATGGTAGACAGGCCTCCGCATTGGTGCTTGTGAGCCTTGAATGTGATAATATATATGAAAATGCCCTGTAGCCTGTAAAGTACTGCGTAAGAAATGCTCATAGATCATGAGGAAAGTTCCTTCTGTCTTTGTTCTGTGCATAAAGTATTCCGCATAGTTTAACACATCCCCTCTGGAAGTGATAGGCAGCATGCTGGTGAAGTGATGGGTAACCATTTTTATTTCTTTTTGGTTCTGATTCTAGAGATGCCAAGGCCTGTGTAGTGCATGGCAGTGATTTGAAGGACATGACTGCTGAGCAGCTGGATGACATTTTGAAGTACCACACCGAGATTGTGTTTGCCCGGACTTCCCCTCAGCAGAAGCTTATCATTGTGGAAGGCTGCCAGAGACAGGTCAGTGGGCTGCAAAGGTGGGGCTGCATCAGGCTTTGTTGGACTCAGTGAGTAGAGTTCCAGTGATAGCCAAGCAATGGTGGTGGGAGCCTGCGAGCTTCACCAGACTCAGTGTATTCCTGCCTGTCAGCAGCTCCCACATAAGGGTTGTTGGGGGAGCGGAATTAACTGTTAAGTGGTGACAGAAGTACTTGCCAGTGTAGCAGTAGAGCTCCCCACTATGGCTGAGAACCTGATCTCTGGAGTCATCTACATAAGGAGTATGAAGTCTTAGAAACTAGTCTAAGTATACACGGGGATGGCTAGGAGGCTCTGGTTTCCAACCTGGAAAAGTCTAGAGGGTATATGTCCCTATAGGAATGAGACTTCCAAGAGTTCCATTCACCAAAGCCATTCCTGAGTAACCCTAGTTAATATGGGGACAATAGTTTGTGGTCACTTCTGGACTGGTCTGTCCAGTCTCGGTGAGGAGGGGAGCAGTGACAGTAAGTGCTGAGTGGAGGCATGCATCACCTTTCTTTCCATCCCTGGAAGAGGTGAGTTTTATTAACCCATCTCCCTTCTTGTTCTGGGTAGGGTGCTATTGTGGCTGTCACTGGGGATGGTGTTAATGACTCTCCAGCTCTGAAGAAAGCAGACATTGGGGTTGCTATGGGGATCGCCGGCTCAGATGTGTCTAAGCAAGCTGCTGACATGATTCTTTTGGATGACAACTTTGCCTCAATTGTGACTGGAGTAGAAGAAGGTGAGTGTCATACTTAAGGATGTTCATGAACCAGATTCTCCGATTGACATCCGTTTCTGCCCTTAGTGGATATGTTCAGTTTCTAGTCTTCCTGCCTCTTTACACATACAGTAAAAAAGTCTTGCTTTCCTAGGTCGTCTGATCTTTGACAACTTGAAGAAATCCATTGCTTATACCCTAACCAGTAACATTCCGGAGATCACCCCCTTCCTGATATTTATTATTGCAAACATTCCACTCCCACTGGGGACCGTCACCATCCTCTGCATTGACTTGGGCACTGACATGGTAAGTGAATGTCACGACAACACATCGGGGTAGTAGTAATAGCTCCTCCAACACCAGAAGTAGTATTCATTCCTTGTTCCTGGGACCCACAAGGCTGGTGTTAGTGAAAGAGTTCTTAGGGGCATGAGCCAGGTTGTGTCCCAACCTCAGCATCAAAAAATCAGCACAAGAATTCTTCAGTCACACTTATCAGATAGGAATCTTCCCTTCTGTATGGTTTTGCCCTTTTTTAAAAAGAGGTATTCTATAATATTATTTCATGGGATTCAAAAAAAGATTTTTAAAAAGGGAAAGTAAGAATTTTTATAACAAGATCTCATAAAACCATCTTCCCTGTTTTTGGTAACTGTAAGTCCTTTCTCACCTCCTGCAGGTTCCTGCTATCTCCTTGGCATATGAGCAAGCTGAGAGTGACATCATGAAGAGACAGCCCAGAAACCCCAAAACCGACAAACTTGTGAATGAGCGGCTGATCAGCATGGCCTACGGACAGATTGGTGAGCCACAACACTGAGCGGGAAGCTGACACATGGAAAGGATCTGTAGTGGTCTGTCTGCCTCAGATCAAGGTGGATTTCTGAGATTTTAAATCCAGGTTGAGCCACATAATTTAGGGTTTAGACTGGAGTTTTTAAACATTTTCTTCTATGTGAAGAGAAATCTCTGGCTGTCTGCCCAGTGACTTTTATGGAAACTCTGGTTCTTTAGTCTGAGCACCCTATAATTTAGCTTGACTCTGCCTGAGAACAGAGGATGTCCTTCCTCCGTTCTGAGCCCTGCAGAACACCAGGCTATATGCTAAGGAACTATGTGTATCATGAACTCAAAGATAGCCTTCCCTGGGGATGGATGCACACTTAACTGTCACTAATTTGGATGGAGGGTTAAGCACTTTAGAAATTTACGGGTTTAACAGTGTGGCCAGTAGACACCACCAGTTGAGTGTAACCAACTGACAGGTAGTCTAGAGGTAGTGTGCAGTTAGTTGCCTTTCATTTTTAAATCCTTTGTTTGGTTTCCTTCAAGGAAACCTGGTGAAGATACCATGAGCATCTTATTCTAGATTAATGGGTTACCTTGCTGTGAAAACTAAGGTGAAGTAGAACAGATTAGCACTTTATGCAAATTATGACAGAATCTCATTAGACAGCTGCTGGCAGTAGTGTAATTGGCTGATAGCCCATGCCAACCTCCAGGACGACTTAAATTTGAGAGACAGATGGCCAGGCCTCTGGATGCATAGCATGAATCCTGTCCTGAAGAACTTGGGGTGTGGTGGTTGAATTGGACAGGACAGGAAGAAGGGTCCTGACACTGTGAAGGTAAGAGTTGTGTCAGAAGGTACTACAGTGGCAGGCAAAACAACAATGTGTAAAAGTCTTGAGGTGGAAAAGAAGTCACTGATTTTCTGATTAAAAAGGGGGAAGTCAATTTCCCCTTGGAGTTATGCCCTGATACAAGATGATGATCAAGTAAGGGAAGTAGCTGGTTTAAGAGCAAGGACCATCCATAACTCTTTTAAACTCTAAAAAGAGACTCATAAAGCAGAGAGGGCTGCAGCTCCATGCACCCTGGAGTCCTCAAGTCCATCACTCCTAGCCCACAAGTGACGAGGCATCTCTCTCCTAAGCCTTCATCAGCCAGCAACAAGGACCTCCCTGTGTGCTCCCTCAGGCAGCCACCATGATTAATGAAGGTTGTGGAGATGAGCTTCTGGCCTAAAGGTGGTTTTCCCAACTCCTTAGGTATGATCCAGGCCCTGGGGGGCTTCTTTACTTACTTTGTGATTCTGGCTGAGAATGGCTTCCTCCCAATTCACCTGCTGGGCATCCGAGTGGACTGGGATGACCGCTGGATCAATGATGTGGAAGACAGCTACGGGCAACAGTGGGTGAGTGAGGGCCTCTTACCTGACCAGCGTCGTCGCTCCTCAAGCCCACACCACCACCAGCCATGCTGATGAAGTGCCAAGGCTTACACTTCTGCCCTTTGCATTTCAGACATACGAGCAGAGGAAGATAGTGGAGTTCACTTGCCACACAGCCTTCTTCGTCAGTATTGTGGTGGTGCAGTGGGCTGACTTGGTCATCTGTAAGACTAGGAGGAATTCCGTGTTCCAGCAGGGGATGAAGTGAGTGATAAAGGGCACATCAAGGGGTCGGCTCAGAGAAGGGCTCTGGTGATTTTTCAGCCCTCAGCAAAAAGTCCAGCATCTGGCACACGTGGCCAAATTTCTGGAACCTCTAGCCTTTGGAGCAAATTTAGGAAGCAAAATGGAATTTTCTAGTTGTTTTCATCTGACCTCTCAGTGCTAATTACAGCTAACACGTATAAAGACCACTTAATGTATGGCATTAGAAGATTAACCTCTTTGTTCCCCTCTTTCAAGCTTTTGTTTTCTCCCCTTGAATTTAGGAACAAGATCTTAATATTTGGCCTCTTTGAAGAGACAGCCCTGGCTGCTTTCCTTTCCTACTGCCCTGGAATGGGTGTCGCCCTTAGGATGTATCCCCTCAAGTAAGTTGAGCCTCTCACATTCCTAAAAGTGTGGAAGTAGCATGAGTGATGTGCATAGTACCTATTCTTCTCAGACTTCAGATGGTGTGTATGAGAATTCCTATGGATTGAAAAGTTAGGAAAGCTTGACTGAGCAGTACATTAGGTTAGCTAATCTCGACATGTATGACTGCAGCTGGTGCTTAGGATTTGGCACGAAGTGAGAATAGACAGGCTCTGGTTCCTTGCAGTTGCTCAGTAGCTAACTGTTAGGCTCTCAGGTCCTGCACAGCTCTAGTCCAGCTGTCTTTAAAGACCACCCAGAGCTGTCCTGGAGTTTGGGGACCCAGGCTCAAATCCTGATTTGCTTACCCTAGTTGCTGTGTCATCCCTCACACGCCCTCCTCCTTTCTGGGTCTCCGCTCCCAAAGGAAGATGGTTGAAGAGCAGATCTGAGGCCCCTTTTAAGTTTTTGATCTGTCATAGTAGATCTGATTAGAGCAATCAGTCTGACTCCAAAAGTCTTCGGTCAGAATCAGGCGGCCTTACAACACATTGAATGATTTTGCACTTCTGTTTAAACTTAAATTTTCACACTCAGAGTTGACCTTCAACTCCGGTAGCTGTTTGAAACATTGAGTGTGTTTGGTAACTGTGTTGGTCAAGGTTAAGCAGCTACAACTTGATTAAAATATGTTAAGCCATAGAATGATGAACCTTTGAGAAAGCCTTTGATTGAAAGCATCAGTCTCCTAGGAATTCCCACTTACCCCATCTTTGCTCAGACTCATCCGGACCATCTCTCAGCCAGCCTATTGCCAGCACTACCATTCACCGATCTCATCCTTATACTAATCAAAACCCATTGGGCTCATTTGTTGCCTGTTGCGTGTGTGCAGGAGGCACCCGTCTATGGTGCAAGGTGAGACAGGCATCCAGGGAATGTCTTGCCATCCCAACCTGTTCTTTAGCCTTATCTTGTACCTGTATAAGCCTGTGGGGGGTGAGTTCAATATTCCCCTCTGTTCCACCTGTGTTTGATAAGATTGCTCCCTTCTGTTCCCTCTCACCCCATCAATCATGATAGTCCTTCAGGGCTGATTGCCCTCTTGGTCCTGGACAGTATACCCCTTTCTTTGGCATAATCATGAAGGCATTACCTGCCGTGTCTGTTTTGTCTTTGCTTCCCCAGTGCCCTGAATAGAGTTGGCGCACAGAGAGGCAAGACTTGACTAAGTTGAATTCTATCAGCTTGGGCCAATGTTTTATCAGGAGGAGGCCAGGAAAGGTCACCGAGCTTTCTAAAAGAATGAAATGGAAAATCACACTAAAAGATAGCCATGCCTCAGGACATTTTCTAGGCCCTTCAATCCTTTGTGACCCCATAGAGAACTTGTTCCTGACAGGCTCTGTCCAGTTGTGGAAAATGGTTTGGTTCCTCTGGTAGTTGAGTCAAGTGTGGTCACCTTTTCCCTGCTGTGGAGGACACACAGGAAGAGGAGGTGACGGCCAGGGCTCTGCCAGAGCCAGCCTTCCTCACATGGGAGCTCAAGAGAGCAACCGGAGGCTGCCTGGAACCTGTCTCCAGGCTGGGGACCATGTGGTAGCAGCCTCCAGGGCCCTTGAAGGCCTTTGTCATCTGTTAAGGCTCAGCTTTTCTTGATCCCCAGGAATAGGACTCAGAACACACAACTGGCTATCTCAAATTCCATTGTCAGGGACCAAATTTAGGGGATGAATAAACTGAGTTTGATCCACAGTGGCAGGTCTTCAGATGCCAAGACTTGAGACAAATGTGTTCAAAAGCTTAAGCTTAAGCACTTTAGAAAAAGAAGAAAGAAGATATCCAGTTGCTCCAGATCATCAACAGAAAATGTATTTGACTTACCTGGTAAACCAGTTCTTATGGAAACCAAACTGAAGATGGACAGGGCTTCCTTTAGGAAGCCCACAGGCTGGCTTCTGCATCTCTAGGCCCTGGGCACATGCAGCAGCAATCTGCTCTTGAGGAGTTCTGTTTGTTCTGTGATGACTCAGTAGTTACCTGCGACTGCTCTTTGACTGACCGTTGCCTGGTCATCGTGGTGGTGAGAGTCTCTACCTTCAAATTGGGTTTGTGTGCGTGTAACTGGAACCTGGTTCTACTTCCAGGCCTACCTGGTGGTTCTGTGCCTTCCCCTACTCCCTTCTCATCTTCGTGTATGATGAAGTCAGGAAGCTCATCATCCGGCGACGCCCTGGCGGTAATTTCAGCTTTTTAACTTTGGTTGGAGCGGGAGGAGGCTGGCCTGTGATTTTCTTGGCTTTGGTCAGTTTGCATCCTGATTGCTGAGGCCTTTACACCAGCAGACTGAACTGACTGCATTCATGTCTGCAGCCCCTGAATCTTCTTAGGGTTTGAGAATAGATCATGAAACTGCGAAACACGTATAATGCAGATAATACTTGTCAGAAGCCCAAACAACCTTTCCAGATAACAGTATTTCTCAAGAGTTCAATAAATACACTTAGCCAGGCATGGTAGCACACATCTGTAATCCCAGCTGAGGCAGGAGAATCATGAATTCAAGGCCAGACTCAGCAACTTAGGGACACTGTCCCAAAATAAAAATGGTCTAGGGATGCAGCTTAGTGGTAAAGCACCCTGGGTTCAATTCCAGATACTGCAATAAATAAATATATACCTAACATGCATATATACATACAGTTGAGGTCCCATGTCGAATTGGGGTTATAACATCCCATCCTACCTCTGTTACCCTCAGGTCAATTCTCATTCCTCTAGAATGCTGGAGCAAGGGCTCACTTTAGTATCTTTTTCTCTGTCACTCACAGGCTGGGTGGAGAAGGAAACCTACTACTAGTCCCCTGTCCTGCACGCCGTGGAGCATCATGCCACATACTCTGCATCCATCACCCACCCCCTCTCTGTGTACTTCAGTCTTGGAACTCGGAACTCTACCCTGGTAGGAAAGCACCGAAGCATGTGGGGGAAGCCAGACGTCCTGGAATGAAGCATGTAGCTATAACGGGGGGTGGGGGGAGGGCTGCCTGAAAAACATCCATCTACGGAATGACATCGGGGAAGGTTTTTATGTGCCTTTTTGTTTTTGTAAAAAAGGAAAACCTGGAAAGACTGAAAGAATACATTTTATATCTGGATTTTTACAAATAAAGATGGCTATTATAATGGACTTTGTCTTGTGTCCTTGTCACTTCGTGTGTGTGTGTATGTGTGTGTGTGTGTGTGTGTGTGTGTGTGTGTGTGAGAGAGAGAGAGAGAGAGATCATCTGTGGGTCCCTAGGCCAGCAGCTTCCCCTGGGGGCTTGTTAGGAAGGCCAGCCCAGACCCAGAGAGTCCAATCAGCAGTGTGCTTAATGTGCTCTCCAGGTGCCTGGTTCATGTTCAAGTTTGAGACGCAGGCTTAAGAGGAAACCCTCTGCTTGTGCTTATTTGTAGTAGGTGAGCCTCCCTGACCCATTTTTCCGGGCACTGCCTCGGGTGCTGCGCTATGACTCCACCTGCTGCCTGTGCTACTGGTTTCTTGTTGACAGGAAACTTCAGCTGAGGGACTTCCAGACCTGCAGTGTAATGAGCCCTAGCTCAGGCCTTCATGTGCCTTCATGAGGGTCACAGCCCCTCAGGCCTTCCCCACTGGCTCTCTGAAGACCACCACAGCCTCCAGTGCCCCAGGCTCAGGTTTGTCTGAAGCAGGAATCTTCATGCACCATGTCAGACCTGTGTGATCATCAAGTGCTTCTCCCCATCTGACTCTTCCAAAGTTGGCACCAACTGAACCACTGCAGGAAGTGGTCATGTGCTAGAGACCCTGATAAAAAGATGAAAGGGATTCAGCTGCTTCAGGGTTGCAGCTGAAAACACCTGCTTTTAGGGGTCCTGCAAGGTTCCTCAGGCTGTCTCTCGTCTCTCTGAGGACTGGTAACTGCCAAGCACTTCCGGTAGATGTCATCACCAGTTGTCCCCTTTGAGCAAGGAGCAAGTATAACAGGAAGTACTCACCTGTGGCACCAAACAGTGGTGGTCTGCCAGAAGATCATCGTATTTTTTTCTTCTGAAAAGTTTAATTCATTCCTCAGGCTTCTGTGCAGCTCTGATGGGAGGGAAGCGATGAGGGTGGCCCCTACCCACTGCTGCTGCTCCCACTTTAGCTACAGGACCTGGGAAGGGGCAGGGTTGTCCCTTCATCTGGGACATCTCTACACTTGCAGGCAAGTCATCCTTAATGAGCCATGGTTCAGACCAACATAATGAAACAGACCTCAGGAATAGAAGGCTGGAAACCAGTGGTAACTAGGTTCTCCTTGAGGTCGTCTTGTACTGCAGGGACTCAGCTGTGTAGGCAGGAGAGAGGCCATTCTGTGTGCCTAGACTGGCACTGGCCTCCGACTTATCCCCACCCCAGGCCCCATATGTCTGCTCTCTGGCACCCCTGGAGAGTTCACCAGTGAGCACACACTGTCCTGATGAAAGTCATGGATATTTCCTGATTCAAGGATTGAAACAGTCCCAGGAAGAGGCCCCCAGGGAGTCCCCAAGCCAGTGCTCCTCCAACTTCTCTAAGAAGCCTAGTCTAGGAAACACCTAGGAGAGGGTACAGAGGTGAAAGGGAGGCTCTGTATCCTTAACCCCTTTTCCACCAGGATGTTTCTGCCCTGTGTATTTTGCTGCATTATAATTATTCATAATAATGGGATTTGTTACATATTCACACATGCATGTGACATAATGTAATTTTCTCAATATTGTTCCCCAATATTTCCACTTCACACCCCTTTTCTCCAGATCCCTTATTTCTGCCCTTTTCTATTTGACAATCCTTTGAAAAAGATTATGGCCCAAATGTTTGATCTAGAAAAAGGAGATTAAATAACCTGTAATTTGGGAGTAAAGCTGGTAACAAAACCAGGCCTCCTAACAGTCTGGAACTTTCCAAGCATTCTAAGTTGAGAGAGTATGGTTCTCTTCTCTACTTGTTCACATGCAAGTTCCCAGGCTAGCCCTGTCAGTGGTATCCAGAAATATTTCCAGTAGCAGAAACGGTTCCTGAGGATGACCCTCAGCAACTGTCTATGCTCTACCTAGGATGCCTCTGAACCCAAGCCTTTGCAATGCCCTTGGCAGGCCTTGGACTGCAAACCCTTAGGCCACTCCACAAACAAGCCCTTATCCTCCCTACCGGTCCTTGCTCAGCATTGACACTGGCTCCCCTCCATCCCTTACATCCCTGACCTGCACCTCTACTTCTAGTTATCACCTACCTCCCTTCATAGACAAGATGCCAGGAAGTCAGCACATCCTCCCTTTACCTGCTCACCTCCATCACCCCTCCACCTCTTCATCTCCTCCAATACCAGTCCACCAAAATTGTCCAGCTGACCTCCTGTTGTTGACCCATGGGACTTCTTGGTTCTTTCTTGGCCTCTGCAGCACCTGCACCATCCATCATATTCGTCCTGAAATGACTGTCCTCTGTCATCGTCTCTGCCCAGCTTCACTCTCAGCCGCCTCCACCTCCTCCTCGACCTTTCGGGTTCTTCACGGATGATACCCTTCCCTCTCCCTGCTTCATATTCTTCCTGGGATAATCCTTTCTGGCTCTCATCCGGTCCTCTCTCCTGAGGCCCTGACTCATGACCCAGCAATGTCCTGGATGTCTGCGCACTTGAGTCTTAACCCCTAATGACAACCCTGTGTGAGGGCCTGAAAGCACGAGCGTGCTTTGAACAGTGAAGAGGCGCCATCCCTGGTTCTGTTACTCAAGCCAAAATCCTGGAAGTTGCTGAGACCAC